>NC_086198.1:49950709-50633729 GCF_035770615.1 Melospiza melodia melodia
TACATTATTTGGTCATCTGTCATGTGCCTGGCAAGGATTTCCAGGAAGAGCTGCTTCATCAACTTCCTGGGGATAAAAAAGAGGCTGGCTGGTTTGTACTATGGCGAGTCCTCTTAATTGCCTTTTTTGAAGATGGGTGTCATTTGCTAACATCCACTCTTTAGCTCCTCTTCTCATCTACACCTCGGCAAAAAGCTTTTCCACTATGTCTGGCTAGGAAAAACTGTGCCAGCACAGAAAACATCTCCCATCGTGTTCTAGAAGTTGCACGGATGTCTGCCAAGTGTTTGGCAGGAAGAAAAGAAAAGTTGTCCAAAACAGCTTCCAATCGAATGTTCCTGTGATTGGAAAAGTCAGGAGAGTGCAAAGGTTCTGTTTTCTATCAGTTGGCAAGGTGCGCACACAATCCCAGTGTTGTACAGCTTGCTTCTTCACCTTCCCGAAGCTGCCGCTCTCGCCGGCTGCCGGAGCCCAAGAAGCGGCTTCTTCGCGCAAAGACGATTGTGCCGCTCACAGTGCTCTCCTTAGCGCGGCTTCTGCCGAAAGACGCCCGGCAGCGGCTCTTACCTCCGGAGAGCATCCTACCTTCGTCTTTAGCTCCTCTTCTCATCTACACCTCGGCAAAACGCTTTTCCACTATGTCTGGCTAGGAAAAACTGTGCCAGCACAGAAAACATCTCCCATCGTGTTCTAGAAGTTGCACGGATGTCTGCCAAGTGTTTGGCAGGAAGAAAAGAAAAGTTGTCCAAAACAGCTTCCAATCGAATGTTCCTGTGATTGGAAAAGTCAGGAGAGTGCAAAGGTACTGTTTTCTATCAGTTGGCAAGGTGCGCACACAATCCCAGTGTTGTACAGCTTGCTTCTTCACCTTCCCGAAGCTGCCGCTCTCGCCGGCTGCCGGAGCCCAAGAAGCGGCTTCTTCGCGCAAAGACGATTGTGCCGCTCACAGGGCTCTCCTTAGCGCGGCTTCTGCCGAAAGACGCCCGGCAGCGGCTCTTACCTCCGGAGAGCATCCTACCTTCGTCTTTAGCTCCTCTTCTCATCTACACCTCGGCAAAACGCTTTTCCACTATGTCTGGCTAGGAAAAACTGTGCCAGCACAGAAAACATCTCCTATCGTGTTCTAGAAGTTGCACGGATGTCTGCCAAGTGTTTGGCAGGAAGAAAAGAAAAGTTGTCCAAAACAGCTTCCAATCGAATGTTCATGTGATTGGAAAAGTCAGGAGAGTGCAAAGGTACTGTTTTCTATCAGTTGGCAAGGTGCGCACACAATCCCAGTGTTGTACAGCTTGCTTCTTCACCTTCCCGAAGCTGCCGCTCTCGCCGGCTGCCGGAGCCCAAGAAGCGGCTTCTTCGCGCAAAGACGATTGTGCCGCTCACAGGGCTCTCCTTAGCGCGGCTTCTGCCGAAAGACGCCCGGCAGCGGCTCTTACCTCCGGAGAGCATCCTACCTTCGTCTTTAGCTCCTCTTCTCATCTACACCTCGGCAAAACGCTTTTCCACTATGTCTGGCTAGGAAAAACTGTGCCAGCACAGAAAACATCTCCCATCGTGTTCTAGAAGTTGCACGGATGTCTGCCAAGTGTTTGGCAGGAAGAAAAGAAAAGTTGTCCAAAACAGCTTCCAATCGAATGTTCCTGTGATTGGAAAAGTCAGGAGAGTGCAAAGGTACTGTTTTCTATCAGTTGGCAAGGTGCGCACACAATCCCAGTGTTGTACAGCTTGCTTCTTCACCTTCCCGAAGCTGCCGCTCTCGCCGGCTCCCGGAATCGAAGAAGCGGCTTCTTCGCGCAAAGACGATTGTGCCGCTCACAGGGCTCTCCTTAGCGCGGCTTCTGCCGAAAGACGCCCGGCAGCGGCTCTTACCTCCGGAGAGCATCCTACCTTCGTCTTTCGCGTCTTTTGTAGTCTACATCTTAGCAAAACGCTTTTCCACTATGTCTGGCTAGGAAAAACTGTGCCAGCACAGAAAACATCTCCCATCGTGTTCTAGAAGTTGCACGGATGTCTGCCAAGTGTTTGGCAGGAAGAAAAGAAAAGTTGTCCAAAACAGCTTCCAATCGAATGTTCCTGTGATTGGAAAAGTCAGGAGAGTGCAAAGGTACTGTTTTCTATCAGTTGGCAAGATGCGCACACAATCCCAGTGTTGTACAGCTTGCTTCTTCACCTTCCCGAAGCTGCCGCTCTCGCCGGCTCCCGGAACCGAAGAAGCGGCTTCTTCGCGCAAAGACGATTGTGCCGCTCACAGTGCTCTCCTTAGCGCGGCTTCTGCCGAAAGACGCCCGGCAGCGGCTCTTACCTCCGGAGAGCATCCTACCTTCGTCTTTCGCGTCTTTTGTAGTCTACATCTTAGCAAAACGCTTTTCCACTATGTCTGGCTAGGAAAAACTGTGCCAGCACAGAAAACATCTCCCATCGTGTTCTAGAAGTTGCACGGATGTCTGCCAAGTGTTTGGCAGGAAGAAAAGAAAAGTTGTCCAAAACAGCTTCCAATCGAATGTTCCTGTGATTGGAAAAGTCAGGAGAGTGCAAAGGTACTGTTTTCTATCAGTTGGCAAGGTGCGCACACAATCCCAGTGTTGTACAGCTTGCTTCTTCACCTTCCCGAAGCTGCCGCTCTCGCCGGCTCCCGGAACCGAAGAAGCGGCTTCTTCGCGCAAAGACGATTGTGCCGCTCACAGGGCTCTCCTTAGCGCGGCTTCTGCCGAAAGACGCCCGGCAGCGGCTCTTACCTCCGGAGAGCATCCTACCTTCGTCTTTCGCGTCTTTTGTAGTCTACATCTTAGCAAAACGCTTTTCCACTATGTCTGGCTAGGAAAAACTGTGCCAGCACAGAAAACATCTCCCATCGTGTTCTAGAAGTTGCACGGATGTCTGCCAAGTGTTTGGCAGGAAGAAAAGAAAAGTTGTCCAAAACAGCTTCCAATCGAATGTTCCTGTGATTGGAAAAGTCAGGAGAGTGCAAAGGTACTGTTTTCTATCAGTTGGCAAGGTGCGCACACAATCCCAGTGTTGTACAGCTTGCTTCTTCACCTTCCCGAAGCTGCCGCTCTCGCCGGCTGCCGGAGCCCAAGAAGCGGCTTCTTCGCGCAAAGACGATTGTGCCGCTCACAGTGCTCTCCTTAGCGCGGCTTCTGCCGAAAGACGCCCGGCAGCGGCTCTTACCTCCGGAGAGCATCCTACCTTCGTCTTTCGCGTCTTTTGTAGTCTACATCTTAGCAAAACGCTTTTCCACTATGTCTGGCTAGGAAAAACTGTGCCAGCACAGAAAACATCTCCCATCGTGTTCTAGAAGTTGCACGGATGTCTGCCAAGTGTTTGGCAGGAAGAAAAGAAAAGTTGTCCAAAACAGCTTCCAATCGAATGTTCCTGTGATTGGAAAAGTCAGGAGAGTGCAAAGGTACTGTTTTCTATCAGTTGGCAAGGTGCGCACACAATCCCAGTGTTGTACAGCTTGCTTCTTCACCTTCCCGAAGCTGCCGCTCTCGCCGGCTGCCGGAGCCCAAGAAGCGGCTTCTTCGCGCAAAGACGATTGTGCCGCTCACAGTGCTCTCCTTAGCGCGGCTTCTGCCGAAAGACGCCCGGCAGCGGCTCTTACCTCCGGAGAGCATCCTACCTTCGTCTTTCGCGTCTTTTGTAGTCTACATCTTAGCAAAACGCTTTTCCACTATGTCTGGCTAGGAAAAACTGTGCCAGCACAGAAAACATCTCCCATCGTGTTCTAGAAGTTGCACGGATGTCTGCCAAGTGTTTGGCAGGAAGAAAAGAAAAGTTGTCCAAAACAGCTTCCAATCGAATGTTCCTGTGATTGGAAAAGTCAGGAGAGTGCAAAGGTACTGTTTTCTATCAGTTGGCAAGGTGCGCACCCAATCCCAGTGTTGTACAGCTTGCTTCTTCACCTTCCCGAAGCTGCCGTTCTCGCCGGCTGCCGGAGCCCAAGAAGCGGCTTCTTCGCGCAAAGACGATTGTGCCGCTCACAGTGCTCTCCTTAGCGCGGCTTCTGCCGAAAGACGCCCGGCAGCGGCTCTTACCTCCCGAGAGTGGCAGCTTCGGGAAGGTGAAGAAGCAAGCTGTACAACACTGGGATTGTGTGCGCACCTTGCCAACTGATAGAAAACAGTACCTTTGCACTCTCCTGACTTTTCCAATCACAGGAACATTCGATTGGAAGCTGTTTTGGACAACTTTTCTTTTCTTCCTGCCAAACACTTGGCAGACATCCGTGCAACTTCTAGAACACGATGGGAGATGTTTTCTGTGCTGGCACAGTTTTTCCTAGCCAGACATAGTGGAAAAGCGTTTTGCTAAGATGTAGACTACAAAAGACGCGAAAGACGAAGGTAGGATGCTCTCCGGAGGTAAGAGCCGCTGCCGGGCGTCTTTCGGCAGAAGCCGCGCTAAGGAGAGCACTGTGAGCGGCACAATCGTCTTTGCGCGAAGAAGCCGCTTCTTGGGCTCCGGCAGCCGGCGAGAGCGGCAGCTTCGGGAAGGTGAAGAAGCAAGCTGTACAACACTGGGATTGTGTGCGCACCTTGCCAACTGATAGAAAACAGTACCTTTGCACTCTCCTGACTTTTCCAATCACAGGAACATTCGATTGGAAGCTGTTTTGGACAACTTTTCTTTTCTTCCTGCCAAACACTTGGCAGACATCCGTGCAACTTCTAGAACACGATGGGAGATGTTTTCTGTGCTGGCACAGTTTTTCCTAGCCAGACATAGTGGAAAAGCGTTTTGCTAAGATGTAGACTACAAAAGACGCGAAAGACGAAGGTAGGATGCTCTCCGGAGGTAAGAGCCGCTGCCGGGCGTCTTTCGGCAGAAGCCGCGCTAAGGAGAGCACTGTGAGCGGCACAATCGTCTTTGCGCGAAGAAGCCGCTTCTTGGGCTCCGGCAGCCGGCGAGAGCGGCAGCTTCGGGAAGGTGAAGAAGCAAGCTGTACAACACTGGGATTGTGTGCGCACCTTGCCAACTGATAGAAAACAGTACCTTTGCACTCTCCTGACTTTTCCAATCACAGGAACATTCGATTGGAAGCTGTTTTGGACAACTTTTCTTTTCTTCCTGCCAAACACTTGGCAGACATCCGTGCAACTTCTAGAACACGATGGGAGATGTTTTCTGTGCTGGCACAGTTTTTCCTAGCCAGACATAGTGGAAAAGCTTTTTGCCGAGGTGTAGATGAGAAGAGGAGCTAAAGACGAAGGTAGGATGCTCTCCGGAGGTAAGAGCCGCTGCCGGGCGTCTTTCGGCAGAAGCCGCGCTAAGGAGAGCCCTGTGAGCGGCACAATCGTCTTTGCGCGAAGAAGCCGCTTCTTGGGCTCCGGCAGCCGGCGAGAGCGGCAGCTTCGGGAAGGTGAAGAAGCAAGCTGTACAACACTGGGATTGTGTGCGCACCTTGCCAACTGATAGAAAACAGTACCTTTGCACTCTCCTGACTTTTCCAATCACAGGAACATTCGATTGGAAGCTGTTTTGGACAACTTTTCTTTTCTTCCTGCCAAACACTTGGCAGACATCCGTGCAACTTCTAGAACACGATGGGAGATGTTTTCTGTGCTGGCACAGTTTTTCCTAGCCAGACATAGTGGAAAAGCGTTTTGCTAAGATGTAGACTACAAAAGACGCGAAAGACGAAGGTAGGATGGTCTCCGGAGGTAAGAGCCGCTGCCGGGCGTCTTTCGGCAGAAGCCGCGCTAAGGAGAGCACTGTGAGCGGCACAATCGTCTTTGTGAGAAGAAGCCGCTTCTTGGGCTCCGGCAGCCGGCGAGAGCGGCAGCTTCGGGAAGGTGAAGAAGCAAGCTGTACAACACTGGGATTGTGTGCGCACCTTGCCAACTGATAGAAAACAGTACCTTTGCACTCTCCTGACTTTTCCAATCACAGGAACATTCGATTGGAAGCTGTTTTGGACAACTTTTCTTTTCTTCCTGCCAAACACTTGGCAGACATCCGTGCAACTTCTAGAACACGATGGGAGATGTTTTCTGTGCTGGCACAGTTTTTCCTAGCCAGACATAGTGGAAAAGCGTTTTGCTAAGATGTAGACTACAAAAGACGCGAAAGACGAAGGTAGGATGCTCTCCGGAGGTAAGAGCCGCTGCCGGGCGTCTTTCGGCAGAAGCCGCGCTAAGGAGAGCCCTGTGAGCGGCACAATCGTCTTTGCGCGAAGAAGCCGCTTCTTCGGTTCCGGGAGCCGGCGAGAGCGGCAGCTTCGGGAAGGTGAAGAAGCAAGCTGTACAACACTGGGATTGTGTGCGCACCTTGCCAACTGATAGAAAACAGTACCTTTGCACTCTCCTGACTTTTCCAATCACAGGAACATTCGATTGGAAGCTGTTTTGGACAACTTTTCTTTTCTTCCTGCCAAACACTTGGCAGACATCCGTGCAACTTCTAGAACACGATGGGAGATGTTTTCTGTGCTGGCACAGTTTTTCCTAGCCAGACATAGTGGAAAAGCGTTTTGCTAAGATGTAGACTACAAAAGACGCGAAAGACGAAGGTAGGATGCTCTCCGGAGGTAAGAGCCGCTGCCGGGCGTCTTTCGGCAGAAGCCGCGCTAAGGAGAGCCCTGTGAGCGGCACAATCGTCTTTGCGCGAAGAAGCCGCTTCTTGGGCTCCGGCAGCCGGCGAGAGCGGCAGCTTCGGGAAGGTGAAGAAGCAAGCTGTACAACACTGGGATTGTGTGCGCACCTTGCCAACTGATAGAAAACAGTACCTTTGCACTCTCCTGACTTTTCCAATCACAGGAACATTCGATTGGAAGCTGTTTTGGACAACTTTTCTTTTCTTCCTGCCAAACACTTGGCAGACATCCGTGCAACTTCTAGAACACGATGGGAGATGTTTTCTGTGCTGGCACAGTTTTTCCTAGCCAGACATAGTGGAAAAGCGTTTTGCTAAGATGTAGACTACAAAAGACGCGAAAGACGAAGGTAGGATGGTCTCCGGAGGTAAGAGCCGCTGCCGGGCGTCTTTCGGCAGAAGCCGCGCTAAGGAGAGCACTGTGAGCGGCACAATCGTCTTTGCGCGAAGAAGCCGCTTCTTGGGCTCCGGCAGCCGGCGAGAGCGGCAGCTTCGGGAAGGTGAAGAAGCAAGCTGTACAACACTGGGATTGTGTGCGCACCTTGCCAACTGATAGAAAACAGTACCTTTGCACTCTCCTGACTTTTCCAATCACAGGAACATTCGATTGGAAGCTGTTTTGGACAACTTTTCTTTTCTTCCTGCCAAACACTTGGCAGACATCCGTGCAACTTCTAGAACACGATGGGAGATGTTTTCTGTGCTGGCACAGTTTTTCCTAGCCAGACATAATGGAAAAGCGTTTTGCTAAGATGTAGACTACAAAAGACGCGAAAGACGAAGGTAGGATGCTCTCCGGAGGTAAGAGCCGCTGCCGGGCGTCTTTCGACAGAAGCCGCGCTAAGGAGAGCCCTGTGAGCGGCACAATCGTCTTTGCGCGAAGAAGCCGCTTCTTGGGCTCCGGCAGCCGGCGAGAGCGGCAGCTTCGGGAAGGTGAAGAAGCAAGCTGTACAACACTGGGATTGTGTGCGCACCTTGCCAACTGATAGAAAACAGTACCTTTGCACTCTCCTGACTTTTCCAATCACAGGAACATTCGATTGGAAGCTGTTTTGGACAACTTTTCTTTTCTTCCTGCCAAACACTTGGCAGACATCCGTGCAACTTCTAGAACACGATGGGAGATGTTTTCTGTGCTGGCACAGTTTTTCCTAGCCAGACATAGTGGAAAAGCGTTTTGCTAAGATGTAGACTACAAAAGACGCGAAAGACGAAGGTAGGATGCTCTCCGGAGGTAAGAGCCGCTGCCGGGCGTCTTTCGGCAGAAGCCGCGCTAAGGAGAGCACTGTGAGCGGCACAATCGTCTTTGCGCGAAGAAGCCGCTTCTTGGGCTCCGGCAGCCGGCGAGAGCGGCAGCTTCGGGAAGGTGAAGAAGCAAGCTGTACAACACTGGGATTGTGTGCGCACCTTGCCAACTGATAGAAAACAGTACCTTTGCACTCTCCTGACTTTTCCAATCACAGGAACATTCGATTGGAAGCTGTTTTGGACAACTTTTCTTTTCTTCCTGCCAAACACTTGGCAGACATCCGTGCAACTTCTAGAACACGATGGGAGATGTTTTCTGTGCTGGCACAGTTTTTCCTAGCCAGACATAGTGGAAAAGCGTTTTGCTAAGATGTAGACTACAAAAGACGCGAAAGACGAAGGTAGGATGCTCTCCGGAGGTAAGAGCCGCTGCCGGGCGTCTTTCGGCAGAAGCCGCGCTAAGGAGAGCCCTGTGAGCGGCACAATCGTCTTTGCGCGAAGAAGCCGCTTCTTGGGCTCCGGCAGCCGGCGAGAGCGGCAGCTTCGGGAAGGTGAAGAAGCAAGCTGTACAACACTGGGATTGTGTGCGCACCTTGCCAACTGATAGAAAACAGTACCTTTGCACTCTCCTGACTTTTCCAATCACAGGAACATTCGATTGGAAGCTGTTTTGGACAACTTTTCTTTTCTTCCTGCCAAACACTTGGCAGACATCCGTGCAACTTCTAGAACACGATGGGAGATGTTTTCTGTGCTGGCACAGTTTTTCCTAGCCAGACATAGTGGAAAAGCGTTTTGCTAAGATGTAGACTACAAAAGACGCGAAAGACGAAGGTAGGATGGTCTCCGGAGGTAAGAGCCGCTGCCGGGCGTCTTTCGGCAGAAGCCGCGCTAAGGAGAGCACTGTGAGCGGCACAATCGTCTTTGCGCGAAGAAGCCGCTTCTTGGGCTCCGGCAGCCGGCGAGAGCGGCAGCTTCGGGAAGGTGAAGAAGCAAGCTGTACAACACTGGGATTGTGTGCGCACCTTGCCAACTGATAGAAAACAGTACCTTTGCACTCTCCTGACTTTTCCAATCACAGGAACATTCGATTGGAAGCTGTTTTGGACAACTTTTCTTTTCTTCCTGCCAAACAGTTGGCAGACATCCGTGCAACTTCTAGAACACGATGGGAGATGTTTTCTGTGCTGGCACAGTTTTTCCTAGCCAGACATAGTGGAAAAGCGTTTTGCTAAGATGTAGACTACAAAAGACGCGAAAGACGAAGGTAGGATGCTCTCCGGAGGTAAGAGCCGCTGCCGGGCGTCTTTCGGCAGAAGCCGCGCTAAGGAGAGCCCTGTGAGCGGCACAATCGTCTTTGCGCGAAGAAGCCGCTTCTTGGGCTCCGGCAGCCGGCGAGAGCGGCAGCTTCGGGAAGGTGAAGAAGCAAGCTGTACAACACTGGGATTGTGTGCGCACCTTGCCAACTGATAGAAAACAGTACCTTTGCACTCTCCTGACTTTTCCAATCACAGGAACATTCGATTGGAAGCTGTTTTGGACAACTTTTCTTTTCTTCCTGCCAAACACTTGGCAGACATCCGTGCAACTTCTAGAACACGATGGGAGATGTTTTCTGTGCTGGCACAGTTTTTCCTAGCCAGACATAGTGGAAAAGCGTTTTGCCGAGGTGTAGATGAGAAGAGGAGCTAAAGACGAAGGTAGGATGCTCTCCGGAGGTAAGAGCCGCTGCCGGGCGTCTTTCGGCAGAAGCCGCGCTAAGGAGAGCCCTGTGAGCGGCACAATCGTCTTTGCGCGAAGAAGCCGCTTCTTGGGCTCCGGCAGCCGGCGAGAGCGGCAGCTTCGGGAAGGTGAAGAAGCAAGCTGTACAACACTGGGATTGTGTGCGCACCTTGCCAACTGATAGAAAACAGTACCTTTGCACTCTCCTGACTTTTCCAATCACATGAACATTCGATTGGAAGCTGTTTTGGACAACTTTTCTTTTCTTCCTGCCAAACACTTGGCAGACATCCGTGCAACTTCTAGAACACGATGGGAGATGTTTTCTGTGCTGGCACAGTTTTTCCTAGCCAGACATAGTGGAAAAGCGTTTTGCCGAGGTGTAGATGAGAAGAGGAGCTAAAGACGAAGGTAGGATGGTCTCCGGAGGTAAGAGCCGCTGCCGGGCGTCTTTCGGCAGAAGCCGCGCTAAGGAGAGCACTGTGAGCGGCACAATCGTCTTTGCGCGAAGAAGCCGCTTCTTGGGCTCCGGCAGCCGGCGAGAGCGGCAGCTTCGGGAAGGTGAAGAAGCAAGCTGTGCAACACTGGGATTGTGTGCGCACCTTGCCAACTGATAGAAAACAGTACCTTTGCACTCTCCTGACTTTTCCAATCACAGGAACATTCGATTGGAAGCTGTTTTGGACAACTTTTCTTTTCTTCCTGCCAAACACTTGGCAGACATCCGTGCAACTTCTAGAACACGATGGGAGATGTTTTCTGTGCTGGCACAGTTTTTCCTAGCCAGACATAGTGGAAAAGCTTTTTGCCGAGGTGTAGATGAGAAGAGGAGCTAAAGAGTGGATGTTAGCAAATGACACCCATCTTCAAAAAAGGCAATTAAGAGGACTCGCCATAGTACAAACCAGCCAGCCTCTTTTTTATCCCCAGGAAGTTGATGAAGCAGCTCTTCCTGGAAATCCTTGCCAGGCACATGACAGATGACCAAATAATGTAGTTAGCATGATTTTTCAGGGGAATTTCATGCTGAACATCACTTTAAACTCCTCTGATGAATCAACTTGACTGGTAGATGAAGGGAATATTATCTGCCTGGGCTTCAGGGAGGTTTTTGACATACCTCTACATGGCATCACACATACATATGGAAGCAATAGTGCAAAGGGGAGGGAATCAGTGTCTTTTCAGTGATGCTGAGGGAAAAGACAAGAGGCAGTGGGCACACACTGAAATACAGGAGATTGCCTTTGAACATCAGTAAATGTTTCTTTACTGTCAGGGTGACTGAACCACGGCACAGACTGCCCAGAAAGATTGTGGAGCCTGGATCTTTGAAGACATTAAAAGTACACCCAGATAGAATCCTGGGCAAGAGGCTCTAGGTATCCTGGTTTAGGCAGGGGGGTTGGGCCTGGTTAGCCCCACCAACCCCTTCCACTCTCTTTCATTCTGTGCTAGTGAATTCTCTTCAAGATGCATTTCAAAGCGCTGGCATGACAAAGTTCTGTGCAGACAGAGATCCAAATGGACATGGCATCTAAGTTCCTTAAGCAGTGTTCAAGAAGAATGTAAAACTCTGGCACAAGTGTCTCTTCCCTAACTGAATCCCTTTCATGGGAAAATTCCCAGCTCTAGAAAGATCTTCTGATACGCATGCTTAAGACTGACACTGGCTGAGCAAATTTCTCCCTATGTATATCTAAGACCAGTTAGGATCTTCACCCAAAGTGCAGTCAACATAGTCACAGAATGCCTATTGTTAAGAAGTGACAGCTTCCATCAGAATGGCAGCTATTGGTCCACAAAATGGATTAATGGATGGGAATTATCTACGTGGGTTAAAAACAAAAATAAAGAGTTGGTCTTTATTTATCAATTTCATGGCAATATTGATAAGGGAAGAAAAAGATCTAAGTCCTTGACTTTCTGGACTCGAGGAAAGATTTTAAAAATTCCTTGTAAAAATGTATGATCACAATCAGACTATTGAAACCATTTTAGTTGGGAACAAAGTTCCAAAATTGTCTAGATAGTGGCAAAGAAGCCAAGAAAATAGGAAAGAAACAAAAAGAGAGCAAAAGAGTCAGCTTCAGTGTACAAGCTCGTTCTAGAAGTAGTCTGCTGGGAAAAGGAACCCCCAGCTAAATTTCCAATGTATTCCTGCGCTTGATTCAGTAACTGGTCAATGTAAAAACCAATCCTTTTGTACAACTTCTTCCAGCAACAAAAACTCCAACAGGTTGACACTACCATCATGCCTGTTCCAGACATATTTAAAAGAGAAATGATGATTTTCTTGAAAACCTACTTACATAAAAGTTGCAAGATGGTGGAGGGATTCCCACATCCTCCTTCCTCCATCTGGCTTGAAAGTATATTTGATAAAATATGCAACAAAGCACATGATTTATAAGGGAGAGTCAAATGGATGATTTGGGAATCGATCTCTTGTTGATAGTAAACTTCATATCCACTCGGTGTGACCTTTTTAAAACAAAATGTGGAGCTGAGGCATGAATCTGCCACAACAATTGTAAAGCAAACATACACACTCCCCTTCATATGCCCCCCCCTCCACACACACCTAGGCACACACAGAGATCAGCATAGCAGATCATGAACACCTTGGAAAAGACTGAAATGCTAAATGCCTCTCTTGATGGGCAAAAGAGCTGGTGCAGTAATTCAAATGCCTGGTACAAAAATTCTGTTTAATATTTAGCTCCTATTTAAAACACAGCTTTTCATTTCATTCTATTTACAGAATATTTTCATTTCATTTGTTTCTTTAAAATTACTTAGTTCTCACCTGTTGTATGTCTAGGAATATTTTCTTCCAAAAATAGAAAAAAATAGATGATATCTTTTCAGCAGAAAACATTGGTTGATACAATTTTAAACCATCATGATATGGAAGAATTCTTCTGTCCCTCTCGAAGGTGGAAGAAGCATTTGGATCACAGATCATCTACAATGAAATACTTGACATGTTTAAGATGCTTTCAATCAATTTTGATCGTCAATTGCTTATTTGTTGTAAACAGTAATTTTTCAGTGAAGGGAAAGTGTGTGTGGTATATCTACATGATATGTTCAAAGGCAGTTCCTACTAATGGCCAGGCTGAATTCCAGTAAATAATGTCCCGAATGATATTTTGCCGCCTTCTTTGGCACTTCATGAAATCTTACCCCGATGAAGTGCTGAAACAAAGAGATTTTCTCTTAGAGAGTGTCTCATGTTGTAACCTATCCCATGGATTTTATGCTGTAATTCTTATCTCTTTTAAAATTTACTATCTTCTGTACAGTTTTCATGAAACTTTCTGTTACAGTAGTGAATAGCACAGATAAATGTCATTTTGTACAACTTTGAATTTACCCCAAGAGCTGAGAGAAAACTTGATCCTATACTTCAATCCGAGTTTCTTCTATAGTCCAACTTTGTTTCTCTACCATCAAGCTTCTCCTTTGTTGCTGCTCCAAGCCCCGTCCAAGGTGACCTTGAATACTTTCAGGGATGGGACACCCACAACTTCTCTGGGCAACCTGTTCCAGTGTTCCAGCACTCCCACAGTAAAAAAGGCCTTCCTTTCATCTAATATGTGTAGGAAATCATAAATCTAGGCATAGAAGCTTGGAGTGCAAATTTGAAATTCTTTGGATTTGAAGCACATTTTATATGAATACTGACTTACAGATGACTAAAAGATGTTGATGGGCATTTGAGCTGACAAGTTTTGAAAAAGTGCACGGAAATTAAAATTGAAACCACTAAAATTAAAAACTCCTTGCCATTTTCTTTTTCCTCTCCTATTCAAAATTGCATATGTCAGATATCAGTGCTTCATGCAAACCTCTCAGATGCTCTCAGAGAAAAAGCTTTTCTTTCAGACTAAGTTGCGGTTGACGTAGAACACTAGCAGGAGTGAAAGATTTTCTGGGCATCGGGGCAGCCCGTTCTCCTTGGATTTGTGTGCAGAATGCATTTTATCCAAACTGGAAAATAGATCCCAGCTCTGTTCTATTCATCATTCTTACTTCATCAGGCCAGAAGATTCTGTGAAAAGTAGCCTGTGGACCTTGAAGACAGCGCATGTGAACCAGATGAGAGGTGATAGAGAAGTTGAGGGAGAGAAGAAAGAGCATGAGGCTGAAACCAGAAAGTATTTCTCCACGTGATCATGGAAGATTGCAGGAGCCACTTGGTACTATCAAACCAGCCCAACTTGGCACTGGTGCCACCTTGGGTCTGGGAGCCATGTTGCATATCGTGCATTTTAAGGAGCCAGCTGGCCACACCCAGCCATATGCCCCCAAACACAAACCAAGGCCCTTTTCTCTGGCAAACAAAACTCAGCTGCCCTGCTTCTGGATGGCAGATTGCAGGAACCACTTGGTACTATCAAACCAGCCCAACTTGGCACTGGTGCCACCATGGGTCTGGTCACCATCCTGCCTATTGTAGCTTTTCAGGAGCCAGCCGGTCACTCTCAGCCATAGGCCCCCAAACACAAACCTCGGCCCGTTTCCCTGGCAAACAAAAGTAAGCTGCCCCGCTTCTGGATGGCAGATTGCAGGAGCTACTTAGTACTATCAAATCAGCCCGACTTGGCACAGGTGCCACCTTGGATCTGGGAACCATCCTGTGTATCGTGGATTTTCAGGGGCCAGCCAGCCACTCTCAGCCATATGCCCCCAAAAACAAACCACGGACCTTTTCTCTGGCAAACAAAACTCAACTGCCCCTCTTCTGGATGGCAAATTTTAGGACGCACTTTGTACTACGAAAACCGCCCGACGTGGCACTGGTGCCACCTTGTGTCAGGGAACCATCCTGCATATCGAGCTTTTTAATGAGCCAGCCGGCCACGCCCAGCCATATACCCCCAAAAACAAACCACGGACCATTTCTCATGGAAACAAAAATCCGCTGCCCCGCGTC
Source organism: Melospiza melodia melodia (assembly GCF_035770615.1). NCBI lineage: Eukaryota > Metazoa > Chordata > Aves > Passeriformes > Passerellidae > Melospiza > Melospiza melodia. The sequence goes on from NC_086198.1 coordinate 49,965,210, forward strand.
TGGATGGCAGATTGCAGGAGCCACTTTGCACCATCAAACCAGCCCGACTTGGCACTGGTGCCACCTTGGGTCTGGGAACAATCCTGCGTATCGTACATATTCAGGAACCAGCCGAACACTCCCAGCCACAGGCCCCCAAACACAAACAACGGCCCATTTCCCTGGCAAACAAAAGTCAGCTGCCCCGCTTCTGGATGGCAGATTGCAGGAGCCACTTGGTGTAATCAAACCAGCCCGACTTGGCACTGGTGCCACCTTGGGTCTGGGAACCATCCTGCGTATCGTGGATTCTAAGGAGCCAGCCGGCCACTCCCAGCCACAGGCCCCCAAACAAAATCAACGGCGCTGTTCCCTGGAAAACAAAACACGCCTGCCAACTTTTTGATGGAGTTTGCAGGAGCCACTTGGTACTATCAAACCAGCCCGACTTGGCACTGGTGCCACCTTGGGTCTGGGAAACATCCTGCGTATCGTGGATTCTTAGGAGCCAGCCGGCCACTCCTAGCCACAGGCCCCCAAACAAAAACCTAGGCCTATTTCTCTGGCAAACAAAAGTAAGCTGCCCCGCTTCTGGATGGCAGATTGCAGGAGACACTTGGTACTATCAAACCAGCCCAACTTGGCACTGGTGCCACCTTGGATCTGGGAACCATGCTGTGTATCGTGGATATTCAGGGGCCACCCGGCCACTCTCAGCCATATGTCCCCAAACAGAAACCTCGGCCCGTTTCTCTGGCAAACAAAACTCAACTGCCCCTCTTCTGGATGGCAAATTGCAGGATGAACTTGATACTAAAACCGCAGGCCGACTTGGTAGTGGTGACACCTTGGACCTGGGAACCATCATGCGTATCGAGCATTTTAAGGAGCCAGCCGGCCACTCCCAGCAATATGCCCCCAAAAACAATCCACGGAATTTTTCTCTGGCAAACAAAAATCAGCTGTCCCGCTTCTGGATGGCAGATTGCAGGAGCCACTTTGCACCATCAAACCAGCCCGACTTGGCACTGGTGCCACCTTGCATCTGGGAACCATGCTGCCTAGCGTGGATTTTCAGGAGCCAGCCGGCCACTCTCAGCCATAGGCCCCCAAACAAAACCCACGGCCCGTTTCCCTGGCAAACAAAATTAAGCTGCCCCGCTTCTGGATGGCAGATTGCAGGACGCACTTGGTAGTATCAAACCAGCCCGACTTGGCACTGGTGCCACCTTGGGTCTGGGAACCATCCTGCGTATCGTGGGTTCAAAGGAGCCAGCTGGCCACTCCCAGCCACAGGCCCCCAAATACAAACAACGGCGCTTTTCCCTGGAAAACAAAACTCGCCTGCCAACATTTTGATGGCAGATTGCAGGAGCCACTTGGTACTATCAAACCAGCCCAACTTGGCACTGGTGCCACCATGGGTCTGGTCACCATCCTGCCTATTGTAGCTTTCCAGGAGCCAGCCGGTCACTCCCAGCCATAGGTCCCCAGTCACAAACCTCGGCCCGTTTCCCTGGCAAACAAAACTCCACTGCCCCTCTTCTGGATGGCAAATTGCAGGACGCACTTGGTACTATAAAAACAGCCCGACTTGGCACTGGTGCCACCTTGGGTCTGGGAACCATCCTGCGTATCGATCTTTTTAATGAGACAGCCGGCCACTCCCAGCCATATGCCCCCAAACACAACCCACGGCCCTTTTCTCTGGCAAACAAAACTCAACTGCACCGCTTCTGGATGGCAGATTGCAGGAGCCACTTGGTACTATCAAACCAGCCCGACTTGGCACTGGTGCCACCTTGGGTCTGGGAACCATCCAGCCTATCGTGGATTTTAAGGAGCCAGCCGGCTACTCCCAGCCACAGGCCCCCAACAAAAACCACGGCCCTTTTTTCTGGCAAACAAAACTTAGCTGCCTCACTTCTGGATGGCAGATTGCAGGAGCCACTTGGTGTAATCAAACCAGCCCGACTTGGCACTGGTGCCACCTTGGGTCTGGGAACCATCCTGCGTATCGTGGATTCTAAGGAGCCAGCCGGCCACTCCCAGCCACAGGTCCCCAAACAAAATCAACGGCGCTGTTCCCTGGAAAATAAAACACGTCTGCCAACATTTTGATGGAGTTTGCAGGAGCCACTTGGTACTATCAAACCAGCCCGACTTGGCACTGGTGCCACCTTGGGTCTGGGAAACATCCTGCGTATCGTGGATTCTTAGGAGCCAGCCGGCCACTCCTAGCCACAGGCCCCCAGACAAAACCTAGGCCTATTTCTCAGGCAAACAAAAGTAAGCTGCCCCGCTTCTGGATGGCAGATTGCAGGAGACACTTGGTACTATCAAACCAGCCCAACTTGGCACTGGTGCCACCTTGGATCTGGGAACCATGCTGTGTATCGTGGATATTCAGGGGCCACCCGGCCACTCTCAGCCATATGTCCCCAAACAGAAACCTCGGCCCGTTTCTCTGGCAAACAAAACTCAACTGCCCCTCTTCTGGATGGCAAATTGCAGGATGAACTTGATACTAAAACCGCAGGCCGACTTGGTAGTGGTGACACCTTGGACCTGGGAACCATCATGCGTATCGAGCATTTTAAGGAGCCAGCCGGCCACTCCCAGCAATATGCCCCCAAAAACAATCCACGGAATTTTTCTCTGGCAAACAAAAATCAGCTGCCCCGCTTCTGGATGGCAGATTGCAGGAGCCACTTTGCACCATCAAACCAGCCCGACTTGGCACTGGTGCCACCTTGCATCTGGGAACCATGCTGCCTAGCGTGGATTTTCAGGAGCCAGCCGGCCACTCTCAGCTATAGGCCCCCATACAAAACCCACGGCCCGTTTCCCTGGCAAACAAAATTAAGCTGCCCCGCTTCTGGATGGCAGATTGCAGGACGCACTTGGTAGTATCAAACCAGCCCGACTTGGCACTGGTGCCACCTTGGGTCTGGGAACCATCCTGCGTATCGTGGGTTCAAAGGAGCCAGCCGGCCACTCCCAGCCACAGGCCTCTAAACAAGAACAACGGCGCTTTTCCCTGGAAAACAAAACTCGCCTGACAACTTTTTGATGGCAGATTGCAGGAGCCACTTGGTACTATCAAACCAGCCCAACTTGGCACTGGTGCCACCATGGGTCTGGTCACCATCCTGCCTATCGTAGCTTTTCAGGAGCCAGCCGCTCACTCCCAGCCATAGGCCCCCAGACAAATATCTCGGCCCGTTTCCCTGGCAAACAAAAGTAAGCAGCCCCGCTTCTGGATGGCAGATTGCAGGAGCCACATGGTACTATCAAACCAGGCCAACATGGCACTGGTGCCACCTTGGTTCTGGGAACCATCCTGCCTATCGTGGATTTTCAGGGGCCAGCCGGCCACTCTCAACCATATGCCCCCAAACATATACCACGGCCCTTTTCTCTGGCAAACAAAACTCAACTGCCCCTCTTCTGGATGGCAAATTGCAGGACGCACTTGGTACTACGAAAACAGCCCGACTTGGCACTGATGCCACCTTGGGTCAGGGAACAATCCTGCGTATCGAGCTTTTTAAGGAGCCAGCCGGCCACGTCCAGCCATATACCCCCAAAAAAAAACCACGGAACTTTTCTCCAGCAAACAATAATCCGCTGCCGCGCGTCTGAATGGCAGATTTCAGGAGCTATTTAGTATTATCAAACCAGCCCGACTTGGCACTGGTGCCACCATGAGTCTGGTAACCATCCTGCCTATCGTAGCTTTTCAGTAGCCAGCCAGTCACTCCCAGCCATAGGCCCCCAGACAAATACCTCGGCCCGTTTCCCTGGGAAACAAAAGTAAGCTGTCCCGCTTCTGGATGGCAGTTTGCAGGAGCCACTTGGTACTATCAAACCAGCCCAACTTGGCACTGACGCCACCTTGGCTCTGGGAACCATCCTGCGTATCCTGGGTTCAAAGGAGGCAGCCGGCCACTCCCAGCCACAGGCCTCCAAACACAAACAACGGCGCTTTTCCCTGGAAAACAAAACTGGCCTGCCAACTTTTTGATGGCAGATTGCAGGAGCCACTTGGTACTATCAAACCAGCCCAACTTGGCGCTGGTGCCACCATGGGTCTGGTCACCATCCTGCCTATCGTAGCTTTTCAGGCGCCAGCTGGTCACTCCCAGCCATAGGCCCCCAGTCACAAACCTCGGCCCGTTTCCCTGGCAAACAAAAGTAAGCTACCCCGCTTCTGGATGGCAGATTGCAGGAGCCACTTTGTACCATCAAACCAGCCCGACTTGGCACTGGTGCCACCTCTGGTCTGGGAACCATCCTGCGTATCGTGGATTCTAAGGAGCCAGCTGGCCACTCCCAGCCACAGGCCCCCAAACACAAACAACGGCGCTTTTCCCTGGAAAACAAAACTCACCTGCCAACTTTTTGATGGCAGATTGCAGGAGCCACTTGGTACTATCAAACCAGCCACACTTGGCACTGGTGCCACCATGGGTCTGGTCACCATCCTGCCTATCGTAGCTTTTCAGGAGCCAGCCGGTCACTCCCAGCCATAGGCCCCCAGACACAAAGCTCGGCCCGTTTCCCTGGCAAACAAAAGTAAGCTGCCCCGCTTCTGGATGGCAGATTGCAGGAGCCACTTGGTACTATCAAACCAGCCCAACTTGGCACTGGTGCCACCATGGGTCTGGTCACCATCCTGCCTATCGTAGCTTTTCAGGAGCCAGCCGGTCACTCCCAGCCATAGGCCCCCAGACACAAAGCTCTGCCCGTTTCCCTGGCAAACAAAAGTAAGCTGCCCCGCTTCTGGATGGCAGATTGCAGGAGTCACTTTGCACCATCAAACCAGCCCGACTTGGCACTGGTGCCACCTCTGGTCTGGGACCCATCCTGCGTATCGTGGATTCTAAGGAGACAGCTGGCCACTCCCAGCCACAGGCCCCCAAACAAAAACAACGGCGCTTTTCCCTGGAAAACAAAAGTCGCTTGCAAACTTTTTGATGGCAGATTGCAGGAGCCACTTGGTACTATCAAACCACCCCAACCTGGCAACAAGTGGTTCCTGCAATCTGACATCCAGAAGCGGGGCAGCTTACTTTTGTTTGCCAGGGAAACGGACCGTTGTTTGTGTTTGGAGGCGTATGGCTGGGAGTGGCCGACTGGCTCCTTAAAATCCACGATACGCAGCATGGTTCCCAGACCAGAGGTGGCACCAGTGCCAAGTCGGGCTGGTTTGATAGTACCAAGTGGCTCCTGCAATCTGCCATCCAGAAGCGGGGCAGCTTACTTTTGTTTGCCAGGGAAACGGGCCGAGGTTTGTGACTGGGGACCTATGGCTGGGAGTGACCGGCTGGCTCCTGAAAAGTTACGATAGGCAGGATGGTGACCAGACCCATGGTGGCACCAGTGCCAAGTTGGGCTGGTTTGATAGTACCAAGTGGCTCCTGTAATCTGCCATCAAATAGTTGGTAGGCGAGTTTTGTTTTCCAGGGAAAAGCGCCGTTGTTTGTGTTAAGGGGCCTGTGGTAGGGAGTGGCCGGCTGGCTAATTAGAATCCATGATACGCAGGATGGTTCCCAGACCAGAGGTGGGACCAGTGCCAAGACGGGCCAGTTTGATGGTGCAAAGTGGCTCCTGCAATCTGCCATCCAGAAGCGGGGTAGCTTACTTTTGTTTGCCAGGGAAACGGGCCGAGCTTTTTGTCTGGGGGCGTATGGCTGGGAGTGACCGGCTGGCTCCTGAAAAGCTACGATAGGCAGGATGGTGACCAGACCCATGGTGGCACCAGTGCCAAGTTGGGCTGATTTGATAAAACCAAGTGGCTCCTGCAATCTGCCATCAAAAAGTTGGCAGGAGAGTTTTGTTTTCCAGGGAAAAGCGCCGTTGTTTGTGTTTGGGGGCCTGTGGCTGGGAGTGGCCAGCTGGCTCCTTAGAATCCACGATACGCAGGATGGTTCCCAGACCCAAGGTGGCACCAGTGCCAAGTTGTCTGGTTTGATAGTACCAAGTCGTTCCTGCAATCTGCCATGCAGAAGCGGGGCAACTTACTTTTGTTTGCCAGGGAAACGGGCCGAGCTTTGTGTCTGGGGGCCTATGGCTGCGAGTGACCGGCTGGCTCCTGAAAAACTACGATAGGCAGGATGGTGACCAGACCCATGGTGGCACCAGTGCCAAGTTGGGCTGGATTGATAGTACCAAGTGGCTCCTGCAATCTGCCATCAAAAAGTTGGCAGGCGAGTTTTGATTTCCAGGGAAAAGCGCCGTTGTTTGTGTTTGGGGGCCTGTGGCTGGGAGTGGCCGGCTTGCTAATTGGAATCCACGATACGCAGGATGGTTCCCAGACCAGAGGTGGCACCAGTGCCAAGTCGGGCTAGTTTGATGCTGCAAAGTGGCTCCTGCAATCTGCCATGCAGAAGCGGGGTAGCTTACTTTTGTTTGCCAGGGAAAATGGCCGAGGTTTTTGTCTGGGGCCTATGGCTGGGAGTGACCGGCTGGCTCCTGAAAAGCTACGATAGGCAGGATGGTGACCAGACCCATGGTGGCACCAGTGCCAAGTTGGGCTGATTTGATAGTAGCAAGTGGCTCCTGCAATCTGCCATCAAAATTTGGCAGGCGAGTTTTGTTTTCCAGGGAAAAGCGCCGTTGTTTGTGTTTGGGGGCCTGTAGCTGGGAGTGACCGGCTGGCTCCTTAGAATCCACGATACGCAGGATGGTTCCCAGACCAGAGGTGGCACCAGTGCCAAGTCGGGCTGGTTTGATAGTACCAAGTGGCTCCTGCAATCTGCAATCCAGAAGCGGGGTAGCTTACTTTTGTATGCCAGGGAAAGGGGCCGAGGTTTTTGTCTGGGGGCCTATAGCTGGGAGTGACCGGCTGGCTCCTGAAAAGCTACGATAGGCAGGATGGTGACCAGACCCATGGTGGCACCACTGCCAAGTTGGGCTGATTTGATAGTACCAAGTGGCTCCTGCAATCTGCCATCAAAATGTTGGCAGGTGAGTTTTGTTTTCCAGGGAAAAGCGCCGTTGATTTTGTTTGGGGGCCTGTGGCTGGGAGTGACCGGCTGGCTCCTTAGAATCCACGATACGCAGGATGGTTCCCAGACCCAAGGTGGCACCAGTGCCAAGTTGGGCTGGTTTGATAGTACCAAGTGGCTCCTGCAATCTGCCATCAAAATGTTGGCAGGCGAGTTTCGTTTTCCAGGGAAAAGCGCCGTTGTTTGTGTTTGGGGGCCTGTGGGTGGGAGTGGCCGGCTGGCTCCTTAGAATCCACGATACGCAGGATGGTTCCCAGACCAGAGGTGGCACCAGTGCCAAGTCGGGCTGGTTTGATAGTACCAAGTGCGTCCTGCAATCTGCCATGCAGAAGCGGGGCAGCTTACTTTTGTTTGCCAGGGAAACGGGCCGTTGTTTGTGTTGGGGGGCCTGTGGCTGGGAGTTGCCGACTGGCTCCTTAGAATCCACGATACGCGGGATGGTTCCCAGACCAGAGGTGGCACCAGTGCCTAGTCGGGCTGGTTTGATAGTACCAAGTGGCTCCTGCAATCTGCCATCCAGAAGCGGGGCAGCTTACTTTTGTTTTCCAGGGAAAAGCGCCGTTGTTTGTGTTTGGGGGCCTGTGGGTGGGAGTGGCCGGCTGGCTCCTGAAAAGTTACGATAGGCAGGATGGTGACCAGACCCATGGTGGCACCAGTGCCAAGTCGGGCTGGTTTGATAGTACCAAGTGGCTCCTGCAATCTGCCATCAAAAAGTTGGCAGGCGTGTTTTGTTTTCCAGGGAATAGCGCCGTTGTTTGTGTTTGGGGGCCTGTGGCTGGGAGTGGCCGGCTGGCTCCTTAGAATCCACGATACGCAGCATGGTATCCAGACCCAAGGTGGCACCAGTGCCAAGTTGGGCTGGTTTGATAATACCAAGTGGTTCCTGCAAACTCCATCAAAAAGTTGGCAGGCGTGTTTTGTTTTCCAGGGAACAGCGCCGTTGATTTTGTTTGGGGGCCTGTGGCTGGGAGTGGCCGGCTGGCTCCTTAGAATCCACGATACGCAGGATGGTTCCCAGACCCAAGGTGGCACCAGTGCCAAGTCGGGCTGGTTTGATTACACCAAGTGGCTCCTGCAATCTGCCATCCAGAAGTGAGGCAGCTAAGTTTTGTTTGCGAGAAAAAAGGGCCGTGGTTTTTGTTGGGGGCCTGTGGCTGGGAGTAGCCGGCTGGCTCCTTAAAATCCACGATAGGCAGGATGGTTCCCAGACCCAAGGTGGCACCAGTGCCAAGTCGGGCTGGTTTGATAGTACCAAGTGGCTCCTGCAAGCTGCCATCCAGAAGCGGGGAAGCTGAGTTTTGTTTGCCAGAGAAAAAGGCTGTGGTTTTTGTTTGGGGGCCTGTGGCTGGCAGTGGCCGTCTGGCTCCTGAAAATCCACGATACGCAGCATGGTTCCCAGACCCAAGGTGGCACCAGTACAAAGTGGGGCTCGTTTGACAGTGTCAAGTGCCTCCTGCAATCTCCCATCCAGAAGCGGGGCAGCTGAGTTTTTTTTGCCAGGGAAACGGACCTTTGTTTTTGATTGGGGTCTGTGGCCGAGAGTGGTTGGCTGTCTCCTGACAATCCACAATACGCAGGATGGTTCCCAGACCAAAGGTGGCACCAGTGCCAAGTCGGGCTGGTTTGATAGTACCAAGTGCCTCCTGCAATCTGCCATCCAGAAGCGGGGCAGCTGAGTTTTGTTTGCCAGAGAAAAGGGCCGTGGGTTGTGTTTGGGGGCATATGGCTGGGAGTGGCCACCTGGCTCCTTAAAATGCACGATACGCCGCATGGTAACCAGACGCAAGGTGGCACCAGTGCCCAGTCGGGCTGTTTTTGTAGTACCCAGTGGCTCCTGCAATTTGCCATCCAGAAGCGGGGCAGCTAAATTTTGTTTGCTAGAGAAAAGGGCTGTGGTTTGTGTTTGGGGGCCTATGGCCGAGAGTGGTAGGCTGGCCCCTGAAAATCAACGATAGGCAGGATGGTTCCCAGATCCAAGGTGGCACCAGTGCCAAGTAAGGCTGGTTGTATGGTTCAAAGTGACTCCTGCAATCTGCCATCCAGAAGCGGGGTAGCTTACTTTTGTTTGCCAGGGAAACGGGCCGAGGTTTGTGACTGGGGGCCTATGGCTGGGAGTGACCGGCTGGCGCCTGAAAAGCTACGATAGGCAGGATGGTGACCAGACCCATGGTGGCACCAGCGCCAAGTTGGGCTGGTTTGATAGTACCAAGTGGCTCCTGCAATCTGCCATCAAAAAGTTGGCAGACCAGTTTTGTTTTCCAGGGAAAAGCGCCGTTGTTTGTGTTTGGAGGCCTGTGGCTGGGAGTGGCCGGCTGCCTCCTTTGAACCCAGGATACGCAGGATGGTTCCCAGAGCCAAGGTGGCGTCAGTGCCAAGTTGGGCTGGTTTGATAGTACCAAGTGGCTCCTGCAATCTGCCATCCAGAAGCGGGACAGCTTACTTTTGTTTCCCAGGGAAACGGGCCGAGGTATTTGTCTGGGGGCCTATGGCTGGGAGTGACTGGCTGGCTACTGAAAAGCTACGATAGGCAGGATGGTTACCAGACTCATGGTGGCACCAGTGCCAAGTCGGGCTGGTTTGATAATACTAAATAGCTCCTGCAATCTGCCATCCAGACGGGGGGCAGCGGATTTTTGTTTGCTGGAGAAAAGTTCCGTGGTTTTTTTTTGGGGGTATATGGCTGGACGTGGCCGGCTGGCTCCTTAAAAAGCTCGATACGCAGGATTGTTCCCTGACCCAAGGTGGCATCAGTGCCAAGTCGGGCTGTTTTCGTAGTACCAAGTGCGTCCTGCAATTTGCCATCCAGAAGAGGGGCAGTTGAGTTTTGTTTGCCAGAGAAAAGGGCCGTGGTATATGTTTGGGGGCATATGGTTGAGAGTGGCCGGCTGGCCCCTGAAAATCCACGATAGGCAGGATGGTTCCCAGAACCAAGGTGGCACCAGTGCCATGTTGGCCTGGTTTGATAGTACCATGTGGCTCCTGCAATCTGCCATCCAGAAGCGGGGCAGCTTACTTTTGTTTGCCAGGGAAACGGGCCGAGATATTTGTCTGGGGGCCTATGGCTGGGAGTGAGCGGCTGGCTCCTGAAACGCTACGATAGGCAGGATGGTGACCAGACCCAAAGTGGAACCAGTACCAAGTTGGGCTGGTTTGATAGTACCAAGTGGCTCCTGCAATCTGCCATCAAAAATTTGGCAGGCGAGTTTTGTTTTCCAGGGAAAAGCGCTGTTGTTTTTGTTTAGAGGCCTGTGGCAGGGAGTGGCCGCCTGTCCTCGTAGAATCTACGTTACGCAGCATGGTTCCCAGAGCCAAGGTGGCACCAGGGCCAAGTCGGGCAGGTTTGATAGTACCAAATGCATCCTGCAATCTGCCATCCAAAAGCGGGGCAATTTACTTTTGTTTGCCAGGGAAACGGGCCGAGGTTTGTGGCTGGGGGCCTATGGCAGGGAGTGACCGTCTGGCTCCTGAAATGCTACGATAGGCAGGATGTTTACCAGACCCATGGTGGCACCAGTGCCAAGTTGGGCTGATTTGATAGTACCAAGTGGCTCCTGCAATCTGCCATCCAGAATCGGGGCAGCTTACTTTTGTTTGCCAGGGAAACGGGCCGAGGTTTGTGTCTGGGGGTCTATGGCTGGGAGTGACCGGCTGGCGCCTGAAAAGCTACGATAGGCAGGATGGTGACCAGACCCATGGTGGCACCAGTGCCAAGTTGGGCTGGTTTGATAGCACCAAGTGGCTCCTGCAATCTGCCATCAAAATGTTGGCAGGCGATTTTTGTTTTCCAGGGAAAAGCGCCATTGTTTGTGTTTGGGGGCCTGTGGCTGGGAGTGGCCGGCTGGCTCCTTAGAATCCACGATATGCAGGATTGTTCCCAGACCCAAGGTGGCACCAGTGCCAAGTCAGGCTGGTTTGATGGTGCAAAGTGGCTCCTGCAATCTGCCATCCAGACGCGGGGCAGCGGATTTTTGTTTCCATGAGAAATGGTCCGTGGTTTTTTTTTGGTGGTATATGGCTGGGCGTGGCCGGCTGGCTCCTTAAAAAGCTCGATATACAGGATGGTTCCCTGACACAAGGTGGCACCAGTGCCACGTCGGGCGGTTTTCGTAGTACAAAGTGCGTCCTAAAATTTGCCATCCAGAAGAGGGGCAGTTGAGTTATGTTTGCCAGAGAAAAGGTCCGTGGTTTGTTTTTGGGGGCATATGGCTGATAGTGGCCGGCTGGCCCCTAAAAATCCACGATAGGCGGGATGGTTCCCAGACCAGAGGTGTCACCAGTGCCAAGTCGGGCTGGTTTGATAGTATTAAATAGCTCCTGCAATCTGCCATGCAGAAGCGGGGCAGCTTACTTTTGTTTGCCAGGGAAACGGGCCGAGGTTTGTGTCTGGGGGCCTATGGCTGGGAGTGACCGGCTGGCTCCTGAAAAGCTACGATAGGCAGGATGGTGACCAGACCCATGGTGGCACCAGTGCCAAGTTGGGCTGGTTTGATAGTACCAAGTGGCTCCGGCAATCTGCCATCAAAAAGTTGGCAGGCGAGTTTTGTTTTCCAGGGAAAAGCGCCGTTGTTTGTTTTTGGGGGCCTGTGGCTGGGAGTGGCCAGCTGGCTCCTTAGAACCCACGATACGCAGGATGGTTCCCAGACCCAAGGTGGCACCAGTGCCAAGTAGGGCTGGTTTCATAGTACCCAGTGGCTCCTGCAATCTCCCATCAGGAAGAGGGGCAGTTGAGTTTTGTTTTCCAGAGAAAAGGGCCGTGGTTTGTGTTTGGGGCCTATGGCTGAGAGTGACCGGCTGGCCCCTGAAAATCCACGATAGGAAGGATGGTTCCCAGATCCAAGGTGGCACCAGTGCCAAGTTGGGCTGGTTTGATACTACCAAGTGCGTCCTGCAATCTGCCATCCAGAAGCGGGGCAGCTTAATTTTGTTTGCCAGGGAAACGGGCCGTGGGTTTTGTATGGGGGCCTATAGCTGAGAGTGGCCGGCTGGCTCCTGAAAATCCACGCTAGGCAGCATGGTTCCCAGATGCAAGGTGGCACCAGTGCCAAGTCGGGCTGGTTTGATGGTGCAAAGTGGCTCCTGCAATCTGCCATCCAGAAGCGGGGCAGCTGATTTTTGTTTGCCAGAGAAAAATTCCGTGGATTGTTTTTGGGGGCATATTGCTGGGAGTGGCCGGCTGGCTCCTTAAAATGCTCGATACGCATGATGGTTCCCAGGTCCAAGGTGTCACCACTACCAAGTCGGCCTGCGGTTTTAGTATCAAGTTCATCCTGCAATTTGCCATCCAGAAGAGGGGCAGTTGACTTTTGTTTGCCAGAGAAACGGGCCGAGGTTTCTGTTTGGGGACATATGGCTGAGAGTGGCCGGCTGGCCCCTGAATATCCACGATACACAGCATGGTTCCCAGATCCAAGGTGGCACCAGTGCCAAGTTGGGCTGGTTTGATAGTACCAAGTGTCTCCTGCAATCTGCCATCCAGAAGCGGGGCAGCTTACTTTTGTTTGCCAGGGAAATAGGCCTAGGTTTTTGTCTGGGGGCCTGTGGCTAGGAGTGGCCGGCTGGCTCCTAAGAATCCACGATACGCAGGATGTTTCCCAGACCCAAGGTGGCACCAGTGCCAAGTCGGGCTGGTTTGATAGTACCAAGTGGCTCCTGCAAACTCGATCAAAATGTTGGCAGACGTGTTTTGTTTTCCAGGGAACAGCGCCGTTGATTTTGTTTGGGGACCTGTGGCTGGGAGTGGCCGGCTGGCTCCTTAGAATCCACGATACGCAGGATGGTTCCCAGACCCAAGGTGGCACCAGTGCCAAGTCGGGCTGGTTTGATTACACCAAGTGGCTCCTGCAATCTGCCATCCAGAAGTGAGGCAGCTAAGTTTTGTTTGCCAGAAAAAAGGGCCGTGGTTTTTGTTGGGGGCCTATGGCTGGGAGTAGCCGGCTGGCTCCTTAAAATCCACGATAGGCTGGATGGTTCCCAGACCCAAGGTGGCACCAGTGCCAAGTCGGGCTGGTTTGATAGTACCAAGTGGCTCCTGCAATCTGCCATCCAGAAGCGGTGCAGTTGAGTTTTGTTTGCCAGAGAAAAGGGCCGTGGGTTGTGTTTGGGGGCATATGGCTGGGAGTGGCCGGCTGTCTCATTAAAAAGATCGATACGCAGGATGGTTCCCAGACCCAAGGTGGCACCAGTGCCAAGTAGGGCTGTTTTTATAGTACCAAGTGCGTCCTGCAATTTGCCATCCAGAAGAGGGGCAGTGGAGTTTTGTTTGCCAGAGAATAGCGCCGTTGTTTGTGTTTGGGGGCTTGTGGCTGGGAGTGGCCGACTGGCGCCTTAGAATCTGTGTTACGCAGCATGGTTCCCAGACCAGAGGTGGCACCAGTGCCAAGTTGGGCTGGTTTGATAGTACCAAGTGGCTCCTGCAATCTGCCATCCAGAAGCGGGGCAGCTTACTTTTGTTTGCCAGGTAAACGGGCCGAGGTGTGTGACTGGGGACCTATGGCTGGGAGTGACCGGCTGGCTCCTGGAAAGCTACAATAGGCAGGATGGTGACCAGACCCATGGTGGCACCAGTGCCAAGTTGGGCTGGTTTGATAGTACCAAGTGGCTCCTGCAATCTGCCATCAAAAAGTTGGCAGGCGAGTTTTGTTTTCCAGGGAAAAGCGCCGTTGTTTGTATTTGGGGGCCTGTGGCTGGGAGTGGCCTGCTGGCTCCTTTGAACCCACGATACGCAGGATGGTTCCCAGACCCAAGGTGGCACCAGTGCCAAGTCGGGCTGGTTTGATACTACCAAGTGCGTCCTGCAATCTGCCATCCAGAAGCGGGGCAGCTTAATTTTGTTTGCCAGGGAAACGGGCCGTGGGTTTTGTTTGGGGGCCTATGGCTGAGAGTGGCCGGCTGGCTCCTGAAAATCCACGCTAGGCAGCATGGTTCCCAGATGCAAGGTGGCACCAGTGCCAAGTCGGGCTGGTTTGATGGTGCAAAGTGGCTCCTGCAATCTGCCATCCAGAAGCGGGACAGCTGATTTTTGTTTGCCAGAGAAAAATTCCGTGGATTGTTTTTGGGGGCATATTGCTGGGAGTGGCCGGCTGGCTCCTTAAAATGCTCGATACGCATGATGGTTCCCAGGTCCAAGGTGTCACCACTACCAAGTCGGCCTGCGGTTTTAGTATCAAGTTCATCCTGCAATTTGCCATCCAGAAGAGGGGCAGTTGACTTTTGTTTGCCAGAGAAACGGGCCGAGGTTTCTGTTTGGGGACATATGGCTGAGAGTGGCCGGCTGGCCCCTGAATATCCACGATACACAGCATGGTTCCCAGATCCAAGGTGGCACCAGTGCCAAGTTGGGCTGGTTTGATAGTACCAAGTGTCTCCTGCAATCTGCCATCCAGAAGCGGGGCAGCTTACTATTGTTTGCCAGAGAAATAGGCCTAGGTTTTTGTTTGGGGGCCTGTGGCTAGGAGTGGCCGGCTGGCTCCTAAGAATCCACGATACGCAGGATGTTTCCCAGACCCAAGGTGGCACCAGTGCCAAGTCGGGCTGGTTTGATAGTACCAAGTGGCTCCTGCAAACTCAATCAAAAAGTTGGCAGGCGTGTTTTGTTTTCCAGGGAACAGCGCCGTTGATTTTGTTTGGGGGCCTGTGGCTGGGAGTGGCCGGCTGGCTCCTTAGAATCCACGATACGCAGGATGGTTCCCAGACCCAAGGTGGCACCAGTGCCAAGTCGGGCTGGTTTGATTACACCAAGTGGCTCCTGCAATCTGCCATCCAGAAGCGGGGCAGCTGACTTTTGTTTGCCAGGGAAATGGGCCGTTGTTTGTGTTTGGGGGCCTGTGGCTGGGAGTGTTCGGCTGGTTCCTGAATATGTACGATACGCAGGATTGTTCCCAGACCCAAGGTGGCACCAGTGCCAAGTCGGGCTGGTTTGATGGTGCAAAGTGGCTCCTGCAATCTGCCATCCAGACGCGGGGCAGCGGATTTTTGTTTCCATGAGAAATGGTCCGTGGTTTGTTTTTGGGGGTATATGGCTGGGCGTGGCCGGCTGGCTCCTTAAAAAGCTCGATATGCAGGATGGTTCCCTGACACAAGGTGGCACCAGTGCCACGTCGGGCGGTTTTCGTAGTACAAAGTGCGTCCTAAAATTTGCCATCCAGAAGAGGGGCAGTTGAGTTTTGTTTGCCAGAGAAAAGGTCCGTGGTTTGTTTTTGGGGGCATATGGCTGAGAGTGGCTGGCTGGCCCCTGAAAATCCACGATACACAGGATGGTTCCCAGATCCAAGGTGGCACCTGTGCCAAGTCGGGCTGATTTGATAGTACTAAGTAGCTCCTGCAAACTGCCATCCAGAAGCGGGGCAGCTTACTTGTGTTTGCCAGGGAAACGGGCCGAGGTTTGTGTTTGGGGGCCTATGGCTGAGAGTGACCGGCTGGCTCCTGAAAAGCTACAATAGGCAGGATGGTGACCAGACCCATGGTGGCACCAGTGCCAAGTTGGGCTGGTTTGATAGTACCAAGTGGTTCCTGCAATCTGCCATCCAGAAGCAGGTCAGCTGAGTTTTGTTTGCCAGAGAAAAGGGCCTTGGTTTGTGTTTGGGGGCATATGGCTGGGTGTGGCCAGCTGGCTCCTTAAAATGCACGATATGCAACATGGCTCCCAGACCCAAGGTGGCACCAGTGCCAAGTTGGGCTGGTTTGATAGTACCAAGTGGCTCCTGCAATCTTCCATGATCACGTGGAGAAATACTTTCTGGTTTCAGCCTCATGCTCTTTCTTCTCTCCCTCAACTTCTCTATCACCTCTCATCTGGTTCACATGCGCTGTCTTCAAGGTCCACAGGCTACTTTTCACAGAATCTTCTGGCCTGATGAAGTAAGAATGATGAATAGAACAGAGCTGGGATCTATTTTCCAGTTTGGATAAAATGCATTCTGCACACAAATCCAAGGAGAACGGGCTGCCCCGATGCCCAGAAAATCTTTCACTCCTGCTAGTGTTCTACGTCAACCGCAACTTAGTCTGAAAGAAAAGCTTTTTCTCTGAGAGCATCTGAGAGGTTTGCATGAAGCACTGATATCTGACATATGCAATTTTGAATAGGAGAGGAAAAAGAAAATGGCAAGGAGTTTTTAATTTTAGTGGTTTCAATTTTAATTTCCGTGCACTTTTTCAAAACTTGTCAGCTCAAATGCCCATCAACATCTTTTAGTCATCTGTAAGTCAGTATTCATATAAAATGTGCTTCAAATCCAAAGAATTTCAAATTTGCACTCCAAGCTTCTATGCCTAGATTTATGATTTCCTACACATATTAGATGAAAGGAAGGCCTTTTTTACTGTGGGAGTGCTGGAACACTGGAACAGGTTGCCCAGAGAAGTTGTGGGTGTCCCATCCCTGAAAGTATTCAAGGTCACCTTGGACGGGGCTTGGAGCAGCAACAAAGGAGAAGCTTGATGGTAGAGAAACAAAGTTGGACTATAGAAGAAACTCGGATTGAAGTATAGGATCAAGTTTTCTCTCAGCTCTTGGGGTAAATTCAAAGTTGTACAAAATGACATTTATCTGTGCTATTCACTACTGTAACAGAAAGTTTCATGAAAACTGTACAGAAGATAGTAAATTTTAAAAGAGATAAGAATTACAGCATAAAATCCATGGGATAGGTTACAACATGAGACACTCTCTAAGAGAAAATCTCTTTGTTTCAGCACTTCATCGGGGTAAGATTTCATGAAGTGCCAAAGAAGGCGGCAAAATATCATTCGGGACATTATTTACTGGAATTCAGCCTGGCCATTAGTAGGAACTGCCTTTGAACATATCATGTAGATATACCACACACACTTTCCCTTCACTGAAAAATTACTGTTTACAACAAATAAGCAATTGACGATCAAAATTGATTGAAAGCATCTTAAACATGTCAAGTATTTCATTGTAGATGATCTGTGATCCAAATGCTTCTTCCACCTTCGAGAGGGACAGAAGAATTCTTCCATATCATGATGGTTTAAAATTGTATCAACCAATGTTTTCTGCTGAAAAGATATCATCTATTTTTTTCTATTTTTGGAAGAAAATATTCCTAGACATACAACAGGTGAGAACTAAGTAATTTTAAAGAAACAAATGAAATGAAAATATTCTGTAAATAGAATGAAATGAAAAGCTGTGTTTTAAATAGGAGCTAAATATTAAACAGAATTTTTGTACCAGGCATTTGAATTACTGCACCAGCTCTTTTGCCCATCAAGAGAGGCATTTAGCATTTCAGTCTTTTCCAAGGTGTTCATGATCTGCTATGCTGATCTCTGTGTGTGCCTAGGTGTGTGTGGAGGGGGGGGCATATGAAGGGGAGTGTGTATGTTTGCTTTACAATTGTTGTGGCAGATTCATGCCTCAGCTCCACATTTTGTTTTAAAAAGGTCACACCGAGTGGATATGAAGTTTACTATCAACAAGAGATCGATTCCCAAATCATCCATTTGACTCTCCCTTATAAATCATGTGCTTTGTTGCATATTTTATCAAATATACTTTCAAGCCAGATGGAGGAAGGAGGATGTGGGAATCCCTCCACCATCTTGCAACTTTTATGTAAGTAGGTTTTCAAGAAAATCATCATTTCTCTTTTAAATATGTCTGGAACAGGCATGATGGTAGTGTCAACCTGTTGGAGTTTTTGTTGCTGGAAGAAGTTGTACAAAAGGATTGGTTTTTACATTGACCAGTTACTGAATCAAGCGCAGGAATACATTGGAAATTTAGCTGGGGGTTCCTTTTCCCAGCAGACTACTTCTAGAACGAGCTTGTACACTGAAGCTGACTCTTTTGCTCTCTTTTTGTTTCTTTCCTATTTTCTTGGCTTCTTTGCCACTATCTAGACAATTTTGGAACTTTGTTCCCAACTAAAATGGTTTCAATAGTCTGATTGTGATCATACATTTTTACAAGGAATTTTTAAAATCTTTCCTCGAGTCCAGAAAGTCAAGGACTTAGATCTTTTTCTTCCCTTATCAATATTGCCATGAAATTGATAAATAAAGACCAACTCTTTATTTTTGTTTTTAACCCACGTAGATAATTCCCATCCATTAATCCATTTTGTGGACCAATAGCTGCCATTCTGATGGAAGCTGTCACTTCTTAACAATAGGCATTCTGTGACTATGTTGACTGCACTTTGGGTGAAGATCCTAACTGGTCTTAGATATACATAGGGAGAAATTTGCTCAGCCAGTGTCAGTCTTAAGCATGCGTATCAGAAGATCTTTCTAGAGCTGGGAATTTTCCCATGAAAGGGATTCAGTTAGGGAAGAGACACTTGTGCCAGAGTTTTACATTCTTCTTGAACACTGCTTAAGGAACTTAGATGCCATGTCCATTTGGATCTCTGTCTGCACAGAACTTTGTCATGCCAGCGCTTTGAAATGCATCTTGAAGAGAATTCACTAGCACAGAATGAAAGAGAGTGGAAGGGGTTGGTGGGGCTAACCAGGCCCAACCCCCCTGCCTAAACCAGGATACCTAGAGCCTCTTGCCCAGGATTCTATCTGGGTGTACTTTTAATGTCTTCAAAGATCCAGGCTCCACAATCTTTCTGGGCAGTCTGTGCCGTGGTTCAGTCACCCTGACAGTAAAGAAACATTTACTGATGTTCAAAGGCAATCTCCTGTATTTCAGTGTGTGCCCACTGCCTCTTGTCTTTTCCCTCAGCATCACTGAAAAGACACTGATTCCCTCCCCTTTGCACTATTGCTTCCATATGTATGTGTGATGCCATGTAGAGGTATGTCAAAAACCTCCCTGAAGCCCAGGCAGATAATATTCCCTTCATCTACCAGTCAAGTTGATTCATCAGAGGAGTTTAAAGTGATGTTCAGCATGAAATTCCCCTGAAAAATCATGCTAACTACATTATTTGGTCATCTGTCATGTGCCTGGCAAGGATTTCCAGGAAGAGCTGCTTCATCAACTTCCTGGGGATAAAAAAGAGGCTGGCTGGTTTGTACTATGGCGAGTCCTCTTAATTGCCTTTTTTTGAAGATGGGTGTCATTTGCTAACATCCACTCTTTAGCTCCTCTTCTCATCTACACCTCGGCAAAAAGCTTTTCCACTATGTCTGGCTAGGAAAAACTGTGCCAGCACAGAAAACATCTCCCATCGTGTTCTAGAAGTTGCACGGATGTCTGCCAAGTGTTTGGCAGGAAGAAAAGAAAAGTTGTCCAAAACAGCTTCCAATCGAATGTTCATGTGATTGGAAAAGTCAGGAGAGTGCAAAGGTACTGTTTTCTATCAGTTGGCAAGGTGCGCACACAATCCCAGTGTTGTACAGCTTGCTTCTTCACCTTCCCGAAGCTGCCGCTCTCGCCGGCTGCCGGAGCCCAAGAAGCGGCTTCTTCGCGCAAAGACGATTGTGCCGCTCACAGGGCTCTCCTTAGCGCGGCTTCTGCCGAAAGACGCCCGGCAGCGGCTCTTACCTCCGGAGAGCATCCTACCTTCGTCTTTAGCTCCTCTTCTCATCTACACCTCGGCAAAACGCTTTTCCACTATGTCTGGCTAGGAAAAACTGTGCCAGCACAGAAAACATCTCCCATCGTGTTCTAGAAGTTGCACGGATGTCTGCCAAGTGTTTGGCAGGAAGAAAAGAAAAGTTGTCCAAAACAGCTTCCAATCGAATGTTCCTGTGATTGGAAAAGTCAGGAGAGTGCAAAGGTACTGTTTTCTATCAGTTGGCAAGGTGCGCACACAATCCCAGTGTTGTACAGCTTGCTTCTTCACCTTCCCGAAGCTGCCGCTCTCGCCGGCTGCCGGAGCCCAAGAAGCGGCTTCTTCGCGCAAAGACGATTGTGCCGCTCACAGGGCTCTCCTTAGCGCGGCTTCTGCCGAAAGACGCCCGGCAGCGGCTCTTACCTCCGGAGAGCATCCTACCTTCGTCTTTCGCGTCTTTTGTAGTCTACATCTTAGCAAAACGCTTTTCCACTATGTCTGGCTAGGAAAAACTGTGCCAGCACAGAAAACATCTCCCATCGTGTTCTAGAAGTTGCACGGATGTCTGCCAAGTGTTTGGCAGGAAGAAAAGAAAAGTTGTCCAAAACAGCTTCCAATCGAATGTTCCTGTGATTGGAAAAGTCAGGAGAGTGCAAAGGTACTGTTTTCTATCAGTTGGCAAGGTGCGCACACAATCCCAGTGTTGTACAGCTTGCTTCTTCACCTTCCCGAAGCTGCCGCTCTCGCCGGCTGCCGGAGCCCAAGAAGCGGCTTCTTCGCGCAAAGACGATTGTGCCGTTCACAGTGCTCTCCTTAGCGCGGCTTCTGCCGAAAGACGCCCGGCAGCGGCTCTTACCTCCGGAGACCATCCTACCTTCGTCTTTCGCGTCTTTTGTAGTCTACATCTTAGCAAAACGCTTTTCCACTATGTCTGGCTAGGAAAAACTGTGCCAGCACAGAAAACATCTCCCATCGTGTTCTAGAAGTTGCACGGATGTCTGCCAAGTGTTTGGCAGGAAGAAAAGAAAAGTTGTCCAAAACAGCTTCCAATCGAATGTTCCTGTGATTGGAAAAGTCAGGAGAGTGCAAAGGTACTGTTTTCTATCAGTTGGCAAGGTGCGCACACAATCCCAGTGTTGTACAGCTTGCTTCTTCACCTTCCCGAAGCTGCCGCTCTCGCCGGCTGCCGGAGCCCAAGAAGCGGCTTCTTCGCGCAAAGACGATTGTGCCGCTCACAGGGCTCTCCTTAGCGCGGCTTCTGCCGAAAGACGCCCGGCAGCGGCTCTTACCTCCGGAGAGCATCCTACCTTCGTCTTTCGCGTCTTTTGTAGTCTACATCTTAGCAAAACGCTTTTCCACTATGTCTGGCTAGGAAAAACTGTGCCAGCACAGAAAACATCTCCCATCGTGTTCTAGAAGTTGCACGGATGTCTGCCAAGTGTTTGGCAGGAAGAAAAGAAAAGTTGTCCAAAACAGCTTCCAATCGAATGTTCCTGTGATTGGAAAAGTCAGGAGAGTGCAAAGGTACTGTTTTCTATCAGTTGGCAAGGTGCGCACACAATCCCAGTGTTGTACAGCTTGCTTCTTCACCTTCCCGAAGCTGCCGCTCTCGCCGGCTGCCGGAGCCCAAGAAGCGGCTTCTTCGCGCAAAGACGATTGTGCCGCTCACAGTGCTCTCCTTAGCGCGGCTTCTGCCGAAAGACGCCCGGCAGCGGCTCTTACCTCCGGAGAGCATCCTACCTTCGTCTTTCGCGTCTTTTGTAGTCTACATCTTAGCAAAACGCTTTTCCACTATGTCTGGCTAGGAAAAACTGTGCCAGCACAGAAAACATCTCCCATCGTGTTCTAGAAGTTGCACGGATGTCTGCCAAGTGTTTGGCAGGAAGAAAAGAAAAGTTGTCCAAAACAGCTTCCAATCGAATGTTCCTGTGATTGGAAAAGTCAGGAGAGTGCAAAGGTACTGTTTTCTATCAGTTGGCAAGGTGCGCACACAATCCCAGTGTTGTACAGCTTGCTTCTTCACCTTCCCGAAGCTGCCGCTCTCGCCGGCTCCCGGAACCGAAGAATCGGCTTCTTCGCGCAAAGACGATTGTGCCGTTCACAGTGCTCTCCTTAGCGCGGCTTCTGCCGAAAGACGCCCGGCAGCGGCTCTTACCTCCGGAGAGCATCCTACCTTCGTCTTTCGCGTCTTTTGTAGTCTACATCTTAGCAAAACGCTTTTCCACTATGTCTGGCTAGGAAAAACTGTGCCAGCACAGAAAACATCTCCCATCGTGTTCTAGAAGTTGCACGGATGTCTGCCAAGTGTTTGGCAGGAAGAAAAGAAAAGTTGTCCAAAACAGCTTCCAATCGAATGTTCCTGTGATTGGAAAAGTCAGGAGAGTGCAAAGGTACTGTTTTCTATCCGTTGGCAAGGTGCGCACACAATCCCAGTGTTGTACAGCTTGCTTCTTCACCTTCCCGAAGCTGCCGCTCTCGCCGGCTGCCGGAGCCCAAGAAGCGGCTTCTTCGCGCAAAGACGATTGTGCCGCTCACAGGGCTCTCTTTAGCGCGGCTTCTGTCGAAAGACGCCCGGCAGCGGCTCTTACCTCCGGAGAGCATCCTACCTTCGTCTTTCGCGTCTTTTGTAGTCTACATCTTAGCAAAACGCTTTTCCACTATGTCTGGCTAGGAAAAACTGTGCCAGCACAGAAAACATCTCCCATCGTGTTCTAGAAGTTGCACGGATGTCTGCCAAGTGTTTGGCAGGAAGAAAAGAAAAGTTGTCCAAAACAGCTTCCAATCGAATGTTCCTGTGATTGGAAAAGTCAGGAGAGTGCAAAGGTACTGTTTTCTATCAGTTGGCAAGGTGCGCACACAATCCCAGTGTTGTACAGCTTGCTTCTTCACCTTCCCGAAGCTGCCGCTCTCGCCGGCTGCCGGAGCCCAAGAAGCGGCTTCTTCGCGCAAAGACGATTGTGCCGCTCACAGTGCTCTCCTTAGCGCGGCTTCTGCCGAAAGACGCCCGGCAGCGGCTCTTACCTCCGGAGAGCATCCTACCTTCGTCTTTCGCGTCTTTTGTAGTCTACATCTTAGCAAAACGCTTTTCCACTATGTCTGGCTAGGAAAAACTGTGCCAGCACAGAAAACATCTCCCATCGTGTTCTAGAAGTTGCACGGATGTCTGCCAAGTGTTTGGCAGGAAGAAAAGAAAAGTTGTCCAAAACAGCTTCCAATCGAATGTTCCTGTGATTGGAAAAGTCAGGAGAGTGCAAAGGTACTGTTTTCTATCAGTTGGCAAGGTGCGCACACAATCCCAGTGTTGTACAGCTTGCTTCTTCACCTTCCCGAAGCTGCCACTCTCAGGAGGTAAGAGCCGCTGCCGGGCGTCTTTCGGCAGAAGCCGCGCTAAGGAGAGCACTGTGAGCGGCACAATCGTCTTTGCGCGAAGAAGCCGCTTCTTGGGCTCCGGCAGCCGGCGAGAGCGGCAGCTTCGGGAAGGTGAAGAAGCAAGCTGTACAACACTGGGATTGTGTGCGCACCTTGCCAACGGATAGAAAACAGTACCTTTGCACTCTCCTGACTTTTCCAATCACAGGAACATTCGATTGGAAGCTGTTTTGGACAACTTTTCTTTTCTTCCTGCCAAACACTTGGCAGACATCCGTGCAACTTCTAGAACACGATGGGAGATGTTTTCTGTGCTGGCACAGTTTTTCCTAGCCAGACATAGTGGAAAAGCGTTTTGCTAAGATGTAGACTACAAAAGACGCGAAAGACGAAGGTAGGATGCTCTCCGGAGGTAAGAGCCGCTGCCGGGCGTCTTTCGGCAGAAGCCGCGCTAAGGAGAGCACTGTGAACGGCACAATCGTCTTTGCGCGAAGAAGCCGATTCTTCGGTTCCGGGAGCCGGCGAGAGCGGCAGCTTCGGGAAGGTGAAGAAGCAAGCTGTACAACACTGGGATTGTGTGCGCACCTTGCCAACTGATAGAAAACAGTACCTTTGCACTCTCCTGACTTTTCCAATCACAGGAACATTCGATTGGAAGCTGTTTTGGACAACTTTTCTTTTCTTCCTGCCAAACACTTGGCAGACATCCGTGCAACTTCTAGAACACGATGGGAGATGTTTTCTGTGCTGGCACAGTTTTTCCTAGCCAGACATAGTGGAAAAGCGTTTTGCTAAGATGTAGACTACAAAAGACGCGAAAGACGAAGGTAGGATGCTCTCCGGAGGTAAGAGCCGCTGCCGGGCGTCTTTCGGCAGAAGCCGCGCTAAGGAGAGCACTGTGAGCGGCACAATCGTCTTTGCGCGAAGAAGCCGCTTCTTGGGCTCCGGCAGCCGGCGAGAGCGGCAGCTTCGGGAAGGTGAAGAAGCAAGCTGTACAACACTGGGATTGTGTGCGCACCTTGCCAACTGATAGAAAACAGTACCTTTGCACTCTCCTGACTTTTCCAATCACAGGAACATTCGATTGGAAGCTGTTTTGGACAACTTTTCTTTTCTTCCTGCCAAACACTTGGCAGACATCCGTGCAACTTCTAGAACACGATGGGAGATGTTTTCTGTGCTGGCACAGTTTTTCCTAGCCAGACATAGTGGAAAAGCGTTTTGCTAAGATGTAGACTACAAAAGACGCGAAAGACGAAGGTAGGATGCTCTCCGGAGGTAAGAGCCGCTGCCGGGCGTCTTTCGGCAGAAGCCGCGCTAAGGAGAGCCCTGTGAGCGGCACAATCGTCTTTGCGCGAAGAAGCCGCTTCTTGGGCTCCGGCAGCCGGCGAGAGCGGCAGCTTCGGGAAGGTGAAGAAGCAAGCTGTACAACACTGGGATTGTGTGCGCACCTTGCCAACTGATAGAAAACAGTACCTTTGCACTCTCCTGACTTTTCCAATCACAGGAACATTCGATTGGAAGCTGTTTTGGACAACTTTTCTTCCTGCCAAACACTTGGCAGACATCCGTGCAACTTCTAGAACACGATGGGAGATGTTTTCTGTGCTGGCACAGTTTTTCCTAGCCAGACATAGTGGAAAAGCGTTTTGCTAAGATGTAGACTACAAAAGACGCGAAAGACGAAGGTAGGATGCTCTCCGGAGGTAAGAGCCGCTGCCGGGCGTCTTTCGGCAGAAGCCGCGCTAAGGAGAGCACTGTGAACGGCACAATCGTCTTTGCGCGAAGAAGCCGCTTCTTGGGCTCCGGCAGCCGGCGAGAGCGGCAGCTTCGGGAAGGTGAAGAAGCAAGCTGTACAACACTGGGATTGTGTGCGCACCTTGCCAACTGATAGAAAACAGTACCTTTGCACTCTCCTGACTTTTCCAATCACAGGAACATTCGATTGGAAGCTGTTTTGGACAACTTTTCTTTTCTTCCTGCCAAACACTTGGCAGACATCCGTGCAACTTCTAGAACACGATGGGAGATGTTTTCTGTGCTGGCACAGTTTTTCCTAGCCAGACATAGTGGAAAAGCTTTTTGCCGAGGTGTAGATGAGAAGAGGAGCTAAAGAGTGGATGTTAGCAAATGACACCCATCTTCAAAAAAGGCAATTAAGAGGACTCGCCATAGTACAAACCAGCCAGCCTCTTTTTTATCCCCAGGAAGTTGATGAAGCAGCTCTTCCTGGAAATCCTTGCCAGGCACATGACAGATGACCAAATAATGTAGTTAGCATGATTTTTCAGGGGAATTTCATGCTGAACATCACTTTAAACTCCTCTGATGAATCAACTTGACTGGTAGATGAAGGGAATATTATCTGCCTGGGCTTCAGGGAGGTTTTTGACATACCTCTACATGGCATCACACATACATATGGAAGCAATAGTGCAAAGGGGAGGGAATCAGTGTCTTTTCAGTGATGCTGAGGGAAAAGACAAGAGGCAGTGGGCACACACTGAAATACAGGAGATTGCCTTTGAACATCAGTAAATGTTTCTTTACTGTCAGGGTGACTGAACCACGGCACAGACTGCCCAGAAAGATTGTGGAGCCTGGATCTTTGAAGACATTAAAAGTACACCCAGATAGAATCCTGGGCAAGAGGCTCTAGGTATCCTGGTTTAGGCAGGGGGGTTGGGCCTGGTTAGCCCCACCAACCCCTTCCACTCTCTTTCATTCTGTGCTAGTGAATTCTCTTCAAGATGCATTTCAAAGCGCTGGCATGACAAAGTTCTGTGCAGACAGAGATCCAAATGGACATGGCATCTAAGTTCCTTAAGCAGTGTTCAAGAAGAATGTAAAACTCTGGCACAAGTGTCTCTTCCCTAACTGAATCCCTTTCATGGGAAAATTCCCAGCTCTAGAAAGATCTTCTGATACGCATGCTTAAGACTGACACTGGCTGAGCAAATT
The DNA here is from genome assembly GCF_035770615.1 of Melospiza melodia melodia. NCBI lineage: Eukaryota > Metazoa > Chordata > Aves > Passeriformes > Passerellidae > Melospiza > Melospiza melodia. The sequence goes on from NC_086198.1 coordinate 49,991,008, forward strand.
TCTCCCTATGTATATCTAAGACCAGTTAGGATCTTCACCCAAAGTGCAGTCAACATAGTCACAGAATGCCTATTGTTAAGAAGTGACAGCTTCCATCAGAATGGCAGCTATTGGTCCACAAAATGGATTAATGGATGGGAATTATCTACGTGGGTTAAAAACAAAAATAAAGAGTTGGTCTTTATTTATCAATTTCATGGCAATATTGATAAGGGAAGAAAAAGATCTAAGTCCTTGACTTTCTGGACTCGAGGAAAGATTTTAAAAATTCCTTGTAAAAATGTATGATCACAATCAGACTATTGAAACCATTTTAGTTGGGAACAAAGTTCCAAAATTGTCTAGATAGTGGCAAAGAAGCCAAGAAAATAGGAAAGAAACAAAAAGAGAGCAAAAGAGTCAGCTTCAGTGTACAAGCTCGTTCTAGAAGTAGTCTGCTGGGAAAAGGAACCCCCAGCTAAATTTCCAATGTATTCCTGCGCTTGATTCAGTAACTGGTCAATGTAAAAACCAATCCTTTTGTACAACTTCTTCCAGCAACAAAAACTCCAACAGGTTGACACTACATGCCTGTTCCAGACATATTTAAAAGAGAAATGATGATTTTCTTGAAAACCTACTTACATAAAAGTTGCAAGATGGTGGAGGGATTCCCACATCCTCCTTCCTCCATCTGGCTTGAAAGTATATTTGATAAAATATGCAACAAAGCACATGATTTATAAGGGAGAGTCAAATGGATGATTTGGGAATCGATCTCTTGTTGATAGTAAACTTCATATCCACTCGGTGTGACCTTTTTAAAACAAAATGTGGAGCTGAGGCATGAATCTGCCACAACAATTGTAAAGCAAACATACACACTCCCCTTCATATGCCCCCCCCTCCACACACACCTAGGCACACACAGAGATCAGCATAGCAGATCATGAACACCTTGGAAAAGACTGAAATGCTAAATGCCTCTCTTGATGGGCAAAAGAGCTGGTGCAGTAATTCAAATGCCTGGTACAAAAATTCTGTTTAATATTTAGCTCCTATTTAAAACACAGCTTTTCATTTCATTCTATTTACAGAATATTTTCATTTCATTTGTTTCTTTAAAATTACTTAGTTCTCACCTGTTGTATGTCTAGGAATATTTTCTTCCAAAAATAGAAAAAAATAGATGATATCTTTTCAGCAGAAAACATTGGTTGATACAATTTTAAACCATCATGATATGGAAGAATTCTTCTGTCCCTCTCGAAGGTGGAAGAAGCATTTGGATCACAGATCATCTACAATGAAATACTTGACATGTTTAAGATGCTTTCAATCAATTTTGATCGTCAATTGCTTATTTGTTGTAAACAGTAATTTTTCAGTGAAGGGAAAGCGTGTGTGGTATATCTACATGATATGTTCAAAGGCAGTTCCTACTAATGGCCAGGCTGAATTCCAGTAAATAATGTCCCGAATGATATTTTGCCGCCTTCTTTGGCACTTCATGAAATCTTACCCCGATGAAGTGCTGAAACACAGAGATTTTCTCTTAGAGAGTGTCTCATGTTGTAACCTATCCCATGGATTTTATGCTGTAATTCTTATCTCTTTTAAAATTTACTATCTTCTGTACAGTTTTCATGAAACTTTCTGTTACAGTAGTGAATAGCACAGATAAATGTCATTTTGTACAACTTTGAATTTACCCCAAGAGCTGAGAGAAAACTTGATCCTATACTTCAATCCGAGTTTCTTCTATAGTCCAACTTTGTTTCTCTACCATCAAGCTTCTCCTTTGTTGCTGCTCCAAGCCCCGTCCAAGGTGACCTTGAATACTTTCAGGGATGGGACACCCACAACTTCTCTGGGCAACCTGTTCCAGTGTTCCAGCACTCCCACAGTAAAAAAGGCCTTCCTTTCATCTAATATGTGTAGGAAATCATAAATCTAGGCATAGAAGCTTGGAGTGCAAATTTGAAATTCTTTGGATTTGAAGCACATTTTATATGAATACTGACTTACAGATGACTAAAAGATGTTGATGGGCATTTGAGCTGACAAGTTTTGAAAAAGTGCACGGAAATTAAAATTGAAACCACTAAAATTAAAAACTCCTTGCCATTTTCTTTTTCCTCTCCTATTCAAAATTGCATATGTCAGATATCAGTGCTTCATGCAAACCTCTCAGATGCTCTCAGAGAAAAAGCTTTTCTTTCAGACTAAGTTGCGGTTGACGTAGAACACTAGCAGGAGTGAAAGATTTTCTGGGCATCGGGGCAGCCCGTTCTCCTTGGATTTGTGTGCAGAATGCATTTTATCCAAACTGGAAAATAGATCCCAGCTCTGTTCTATTCATCATTCTTACTTCATCAGGCCAGAAGATTCTGTGAAAAGTAGCCTGTGGACCTTGAAGACAGCGCATGTGAACCAGATGAGAGGTGATAGAGAAGTTGAGGGAGAGAAGAAAGAGCATGAGGCTGAAACCAGAAAGTATTTCTCCACGTGATCATGGAAGATTGCAGGAGCCACTTGGTACTATCAAACCAGCCCAACTTGGCACTGGTGCCACCTTGGGTCTGGGAGCCATGTTGCATATCGTGCATTTTAAGGAGCCAGCTGGCCACACCCAGCCATATGCCCCCAAACACAAACCAAGGCCTTTTTCTCTGGCAAACAAAACTCAGCTGCCCTGCTTCTGGATGGCAGATTGCAGGAACCACTTGGTACTATCAAACCAGCCCAACTTGGCACTGGTGCCACCATGGGTCTGGTCACCATCCTGCCTATTGTAGCTTTTCAGGAGCCAGCCGGTCACTCTCAGCCATAGGCCCCCAAACACAAACCTCGGCCCGTTTCCCTGGCAAACAAAAGTAAGCTGCCCCGCTTCTGGATGGCAGATTGCAGGAGCTACTTAGTACTATCAAATCAGCCCGACTTGGCACAGGTGCCACCTTGGATCTGGGAACCATCCTGTGTATCGTGGATTTTCAGGGGCCAGCCAGCCACTCTCAGCCATATGCCCCCAAAAACAAACCACGGACCTTTTCTCTGGCAAACAAAACTCAACTGCCCCTCTTGTGGATGGCAAATTTTAGGACGCACTTTGTACTACGAAAACCGCCCGACGTGGCACTGGTGCCAACTTGTGTCAGGGAACCATCCTGCATATCGAGCTTTTTAAGGAGCCAGCCGGCCACGCCCAGCCATATACCCCCAAAAACAAACCACGGACCATTTCTCATGGAAACAAAAATCCGCTGCCCCGCGTCTGGATGGCAGATTGCAGGAGCCACTTTGCACCATCAAACCAGCCCGACTTGGCACTGGTGCCACCTTGGGTCTGGGAACAATCCTGCGTATCGTACATATTCAGGAACCAGCCGAACACTCCCAGCCACAGGCCCCCAAACACAAACAACGGCCCATTTCCCTGGCAAACAAAAGTCAGCTGCCCCGCTTCTGGATGGCAGATTGCAGGAGCCACTTGGTGTAATCAAACCAGCCCGACTTGGCACTGGTGCCACCTTGGGTCTGGGAACCATCCTGCGTATCGTGGATTCTAAGGAGCCAGCCGGCCACTCCCAGCCACAGGCCCCCAAACAAAATCAACGGCGCTGTTCCCTGGAAAACAAAACACGCCTGCCAACTTTTTGATGGAGTTTGCAGGAGCCACTTGGTACTATCAAACCAGCCCGACTTGGCACTGGTGCCACCTTGGGTCTGGGAAACATCCTGCGTATCGTGGATTCTTAGGAGCCAGCCGGCCACTCCTAGCCACAGGCCCCCAAACAAAAACCTAGGCCTATTTCTCTGGCAAACAAAAGTAAGCTGCCCCGCTTCTGGATGGCAGATTGCAGGAGACACTTGGTACTATCAAACCAGCCCAACTTGGCACTGGTGCCACCTTGGATCTGGGAACCATGCTGTGTATCGTGGATATTCAGGGGCCAGCCGGCCACTCTCAGCCATATGTCCCCAAACAGAAACCTCGGCCCGTTTCTCTGGCAAACAAAACTCAACTGCCCCTCTTCTGGATGGCAAATTGCAGGATGAACTTGATACTAAAACCGCAGGCCGACTTGGTAGTGGTGACACCTTGGACCTGGGAACCATCATGCGTATCGAGCATTTTAAGGAGCCAGCCGGCCACTCCCAGCAATATGCCCCCAAAAACAATCCACGGAATTTTTCTCTGGCAAACAAAAATCAGCTGTCCCGCTTCTGGATGGCAGATTGCAGGAGCCACTTTGCACCATCAAACCAGCCCGACTTGGCACTGGTGCCACCTTGCATCTGGGAACCATGCTGCCTAGCGTGGATTTTCAGGAGCCAGCCGGCCACTCTCAGCCATAGGCCCCCAAACAAAACCCACGGCCCGTTTCCCTGGCAAACAAAATTAAGCTGCCCCGCTTCTGGATGGCAGATTGCAGGACGCACTTGGTAGTATCAAACCAGCCCGACTTGGCACTGGTGCCACCTTGGGTCTGGGAACCATCCTGCGTATCGTGGGTTCAAAGGAGCCAGCTGGCCACTCCCAGCCACAGGCCCCCAAATACAAACAACGGCGCTTTTCCCTGGAAAACAAAACTCGCCTGCCAACTTTTTCATGGCAGATTGCAGGAGCCACTTGGTACTATCAAACCAGCCCAACTTGGCACTGGTGCCACCATGGGTCTGGTCACCATCCTGCCTATTGTAGCTTTCCAGGAGCCAGCCGGTCACTCCCAGCCATAGGTCCCCAGTCACAAACCTCGGCCCGTTTACCTGGCAAACAAAAGTAAGCTGCCCCGCTTCTGGATGGCAGATTGCAGGAGCCACTTGGTACTATCAAACCAGCCCAACTTGGCACTGGTGCCACCTCTGGTCTGGGAACCATGCTGCGTAACACAGATTCTAAGGCGCCAGTCGGCCACTCCCAGCCACAAGCCCCCAAACACAAACAACGGCGCTATTCTCTGGCAAACAAAACTCCACTGCCCCTCTTCTGGATGGCAAATTGCAGGACGCACTTGGTACTATAAAAACAGCCCGACTTGGCACTGGTACCACCTTGGGTCTGGGAACCATCCTGCGTATCGATCTTTTTAATGAGACAGCCGGCCACTCCCAGCCATATGCCCCCAAACACAACCCACGGCCCTTTTCTCTGGCAAACAAAACTCAACTGCACCGCTTCTGGATGGCAGATTGCAGGAGCCACTTGGTACTATCAAACCAGCCCGACTTGGCACTGGTGCCACCTTGGGTCTGGGAACCATCCAGCCTATCGTGGATTTTAAGGAGCCAGCCGGCTACTCCCAGCCACAGGCCCCCAACAAAAACCACGGCCCTTTTTTCTGGCAAACAAAACTTAGCTGCCTCACTTCTGGATGGCAGATTGCAGGAGCCACTTGGTGTAATCAAACCAGCCCGACTTGGCACTGGTGCCACCTTGGGTCTGGGAACCATCCTGCGTATCGTGGATTCTAAGGAGCCAGCCGGCCACTCCCAGCCACAGGTCCCCAAACAAAATCAACGGCGCTGTTCCCTGGAAAACAAAACACGTCTGCCAACATTTTGATGGAGTTTGCAGGAGCCACTTGGTACTATCAAACCAGCCCGACTTGGCACTGGTGCCACCTTGGGTCTGGGAAACATCCTGCGTATCGTGGATTCTTAGGAGCCAGCCGGCCACTCCTAGCCACAGGCCCCCAGACAAAAACCTAGGCCTATTTCTCTGGCAAACAAAAGTAAGCTGCCCCGCTTCTGGATGGCAGATTGCAGGAGACACTTGGTACTATCAAACCAGCCCAACTTGGCACTGGTGCCACCTTGGATCTGGGAACCATGCTGTGTATCGTGGATATTCAGGGGCCAGCCGGCCACTCTCAGCCATATGTCCCCAAACAGAAACCTCGGCCCGTTTCTCTGGCAAACAAAAGTCAACTGCCCCTCTTCTGGATGGCAAATTGCAGGATGAACTTGATACTAAAACCGCAGGCCGACTTGGTAGTGGTGACACCTTGGACCTGGGAACCATCATGCGTATCGAGCATTTTAAGGAGCCAGCCGGCCACTCCCAGCCATATGCCCCCAAAAACAATCCACGGAATTTTTCTCTGGCAAACAAAAATCAGCTGCCCCGCTTCTGGATGGCAGATTGCAGGAGCCACTTTGCACCATCAAACCAGCCCGACTTGGCACTGGTGCCACCTTGCATCTGGGAACCATGCTGCCTAGCGTGGATTTTCAGGAGCCAGCCGGCCACTCTCAGCAATAGGCCCCCATACAAAACCCACGGCCCGTTTCCCTGGCAAACAAAATTAAGCTGCCCCGCTTCTGGATGGCAGATTGCAGGACGCACTAGGTAGTATCAAACCAGCCCAACTTGGCACTGGTGCCACCTTGGGTCTGGGAACCATGCTGCGAATCGTGGGTTCAAAGGAGCCAGCCGGCCACTCCCAGCCACAGGCCCCCAAACACAAACCACAGCCTTTTTCTCTGTCAAACAAAATTCAGCTGCCCCGCTTCTGGATGGCAGATTGCAGGAGCCACTTGGGACTATCACACCAGCACAACATGGCACTGGTGCCACCTTGGATCTGGGAACCATCCTTCCTATCGTGGATTTTCAGGGGCCAGCCGGTCACTCTCAGCCATAGGCCCCAAACACAAACCACGGCCCTTTTCTCTGGAAAAAAAAACTCAACTGCCCCTCTTCTGGATGGCAGATTGCAGGAGCCACTGGGTACTATGAAACAAGCCCTACTTGGCACTGGTGCCACCTTGGGTCTGGGAACCATGCTGCGTATCATGGATTTTCAGGAGCCAGCCGGCCACTGCCAGCCACAGGCCCCGAAACAGAAACAACAGCCTTTTTCTCTGGCAAACAAAAGCAAGCTGCCCCGCTTCTGGATGGCAGATTGCAGGAACCACTTGGTACTAACAAACCAGCCTGACTTGGCACTGGTGCCACCTTGGGTTTGGGAACCATCCTGCGTATCGTGGATACTAAGGAGCCAGCTGGCCACTCCCAGCCACAGGCCCCAAAACACACACAACGGTGCTTTTCCCTGGAAAACAAAACTCGCCTTCCAAACATTTGATGGCAGATTGCAGGAGCCACTTGGTTTTATCAAATCAGCCCAACTTGGCACTGGTGCCACCATGGGTCTGGTCACCATCCTGCCTATCGTAGCTTATCAGGTGCCAGCCAGCCACCCCCAGCCAGAGGCCCCTAGACAAATATTTCGGCCCGTTTCCCTGGCAAACAAAAGTAAGCTACCCCGCTTCTGGATGGCAGATTGCAGGAGCCACTTTGCACCATCAAACCAGCCCAACTTGGCACTGGTGCCACCTCTGGTCTGGGAACCATCCTGCGTATCGTGGGTTCTAAGGAGCCAGCTGGCCACTCCCAGCCACAGGCCCCCAAACACAAACAACGGCGCTTTTCCCTGGAAAACAAAACTCGCCTGCCAACTTTTTGATGGCAGATTGCCGGAGCCACTTGGTACTATCAAACCAGCCCAACTTTGCACTGGTGCCACCATGGGTCTGGTCACCATCCTGCCTATCGTAGCTTTTCAGGAGCCAGCCGGTCACTCCCAGCCATAGGCCCCCAGACACAAACCTCGGCCCGTTTCCCTGGCAAACAAAAGTAAGCTGCCCCGCTTCTGCATGGCAGATTGCAGGAGCTATTTAGTACTATCAAACCAGCCCGACTTGGCACTGGTCCCACCTCTGGTCTGGGAACCATCCCGCCTATCGTGGATTTTTAGGGGCCAGCCGGCCACTATCAGCCATATGCCCCCAAAAACAAACCACGGACCTTTTCTCTGGCAAACAAAACTCAACTGCCCCTCTTGTGGATGGCAAATTTTAGGACGCACTTTGTACTACGAAAACCGCCCGACGTGGCACTGGTGCCACCTTGTGTCAGGGAACCATCCTGTATATCGAGCTTTTTAAGGAGCCAGCCGGCCACGCCCAGCCATATACCACCAAAAACAAACCACGGACCATTTCTCATGGAAACAAAAATCCGCTGCCCCGCGTCTGGATGGCAGATTGCAGGAGCCACTTTGCACCATCAAACCAGCCTGACTTGGCACTGGTGCCACCTTGGGTCTGGGAACAATCCTGCATATCGTGGATTCTAAGGAGCCAGCCGGCCACTCCCAGCCACAGGCCCCCAAACACAAACAACGGCGCTTTACCCTGGAAAACAAAACTCGCCTGCCAGCTTTTTGATGGCAGATTGCAGGAGCCACTTGGTACTATCAAATCATCCCAACTTGGCACTGGTGCCACTATGGGTCTGGGAACCATCCTGCCTATTGTAGCATTTCAGGAGCCAGCCGGTCACTCCCAGCCATAGGCCCCCAGACACAAACCTCGGACCGTTTCCCTGGCAAACAAAATTAAGCTGCCCCGCTTCTGGATGGCAGATTGCAGGAGCCACTTGGTAGTGTCAAACCAGCCCGACTTGGCACTGGTGCCACCTTGGGTCTGGGAACCATCCGGCGTATCGTGGATTCTAAGCAGCCACCCGGCCACTCTGAGCCACAGGCGCCCAAACACAAACAATGGCGCTTTTCCCTGGAAAACAAAAATCGCCTGCCAACATTTTGATGGCAGATTGCAGGAGCCACTTGGTGCTATCAAACCAGCCCAACTTGGCACTGGTGCCACCATGGGTCTGGTCACCATCCTGCCTATCGTAGCTTTTCAGGCGCCAGCCGGTCACTCCCAGCCATAGACCCCCAGACACAAACCTCGGCCCGTTTCCCTGGAAAACAAAAGTAAGCTGCCCCGATTCTGGATGGCAGATTGCAGGAGCCACTTGGTACTATCAAATCAGCCCAACTTGGCACTGGTGCCACCATGGGTCTGGTAAACATCCTGCCTATCGTAGCATTTCAGGAGCCAGACGGTCACTCCCTGCCATAGGCCCCCAGCCACAAACCTCGGCCCGTTTCCCTGGCAAACAAAAGTAAATTGCCCCGCTTTTGCATGGCAGATTGCAGGATGCATTTGGTACTATCAAACCTGCCCGACTTGGCCCTGGTGCCACCTTGGCTCTGGGAACCATGCTGCGTAACGTAGATTCTACGAGGACAGGCGGCCACTCCCAGCCACAGGCCTCTAAACAAAAACAACGGCGCTTTTCCCTGGAAAACAAAACTCGCCTGCCAAATTTTTGATGGCAGATTGCAGGAGCCACTTGGTACTATCAAACCAGCCCAACTTGGTACTGGTTCCACTTTGGGTCTGGTCACCATCCTGCCTATCGTAGCTTTTCAGGAGCCAGCCGCTCACTCCCAGCCATAGGCCCCCAGACAAATATCTCGGCCCGTTTCCCTGGCAAACAAAAGTAAGCTGCCCCGCTTCTGGATGGCAGATTGCAGGAGCCACATGGTACTATCAAACCAGGCCAACATGGCACTGGTGCCACCTTGGCTCTGGGAACCATCCTGCCTATCGTGGATTTTCAGGGGCCAGCCGGCCACTCTCAGCCATATGCCCCCAAACACATACCACGGCCCTTTGCTCTGGCAAACAAAACTCAACTGCCCCTATTCTGGATGGCAAATTGCAGGACGCACTTGGTACTACGAAAACAGCCCGACTTGGCACTGATGCCACCTTGGGTCAGGGAACAATCCTGCGTATCGATCTTTTTAAGGAGCCAGCCGGCCACGTCCAGCCATATAACCCCAAAAAAAAACCACGGAACTTTTCTCCAGCAAACAAAAATCCGCTGCCCCGCGTCTGAATGGCAGATTTCAGGAGCTATTTAGTATTATCAAACCAGCCCGACTTGGCACTGGTGCCACCATGAGTCTGGTAACCATCCTGCCTATCGTAGCTTTTCAGTAGCCAGCCGGTCACTCCCAGCCATAGGCCCCCAGAAAAATACCTCGGCCCGTTTCCCTGGGAAACAAAAGTAAGCTGTCCCGCTTCTGGATGGCAGATTGCAGGAGCCACTTGGTACTATCAAACCAGCAAAACTTGGCACTGGTGCCACCTTGGCTCTGGGAACCATCCTGCGTATCCTGGGTTCAAAGGAGGCAGCCGGCCACTCCCAGCCACAGGCCTCTAAACAAGAACAATGGCGCTTTTCCCTGGAAAACAAAACTCGCCTGCCAACTTTTTGATGGCAGATTGCAGGAGCCACTTGGTACTATCAAACCAGCCCAACTTGGCACTGGTGCCACCATGGGTCTGGTCACCATCCTGCCTATCGTAGCTTTTCAGGAGCCAGCCGCTCACTCCCAGCCATAGGCCCCCAGACAAATATCTCGGCCCGTTTCCCTGGCAAACAAAAGTAAGCAGCCCCGCTTCTGGATGGCAGATTGCAGGAGCCACATGGTACTATCAAACCAGGCCAACATGGCACTGGTGCCACCTTGGTTCTGGGAACCATCCTGCCTATCGTGGATTTTCAGGGGCCAGCCGGCCACTCTCAACCATATGCCCCCAAACATATACCACGGCCCTTTTCTCTGGCAAACAAAACTCAACTGCCCCTCTTCTGGATGGCAAATTGCAGGACGCACTTGGTACTACGAAAACAGCCCGACTTGGCACTGATGCCACCTTGGGTCAGGGAACAATCCTGCGTATCGAGCTTTTTAAGGAGCCAGCCGGCCACGTCCAGCCATATACCCCCAAAAAAAAACCACGGAAATTTTCTCCAGCAAACAAAAATCCGCTGCCCCCCGTCTGGATGGCAGATTGCAGGAGCTATTTAGTATTATCAAACCAGCCCGACTTGGCACTGGTGCCACCATGAGTCTGGTAACCATCCTGCCTATCGTAGCTTTTCAGTAGCCAGCCAGTCACTCCCAGCCATAGGCCCCCAGACAAATACCTCGGCCCGTTTCCCTGGGAAACAAAAGTAAGCTGTCCCGCTTCTGGATGGCAGATTGCAGGAGCCACTTGGTACTATCAAACCAGCCCAACTTGGCACTGACGCCACCTTGGCTCTGGGAACCATCCTGCGTATCCTGGGTTCAAAGGAGGCAGCCGGCCACTCCCAGCCACAGGCCTCCAAACACAAACAACGGCGCTTTTCCCTGGAAAACAAAACTGGCCTGCCAACTTTTTGATGGCAGATTGCAGGAGCCACTTGGTACTATCAAACCAGCCCAACTTGGCGCTGGTGCCACCATGGGTCTGGTCACCATCCTGCCTATCGTAGCTTTTCAGGCGCCAGCCGGTCACTCCCAGCCATAGGCCCCCAGACACAAACCTCGGCCCGTTTCCCTGGCAAACAAAAGTAAGCTACCCCGCTTCTGGATGGCAGATTGCAGGAGCCACTTTGTACCATCAAACCAGCCCGACTTGGCACTGGTCCCACCTCTGGTCTGGGAACCATCCTGCGTATCGTGGATTCTAAGGAGCCAGCTGGCCACTCCCAGCCACAGGCCCCCAAACACAAACAACGGCGCTTTTCCCTGGAAAACAAAACTCACCTGCCAACTTTTTGATGGCAGATTGCAGGAGCCACTTGGTACTATCAAACCAGCCCAACTTGGCACTGGTGCCACCATGGGTCTGGTCCCCATCCTGCCTATCGTAGCTTTTCAGGAGCCAGCCGGTCACTCCCAGCCATAGGCCCCCAGACACAAAGCTCTGCCCGTTTCCCTGGCAAACAAAAGTAAGCTGCCCCGCTTCTGGATGGCAGATTGCAGGAGTCACTTTGCACCATCAAACCAGCCCGACTTGGCACTGGTGCGACCTCTGGTCTGGGACCCATCCTGCGTATCGTGGATTCTAAGGAGACAGCTGGCCACTCCCAGCCACAGGCCCCCAAACAAAAACAACGGCGCTTTTCCCTGGAAAACAAAACTCGCTTGCAAACTTTTTGATGGCAGATTGCAGGAGCCACTTGGTACTATCAAACCACCCCAACCTGGCAACAAGTGGTTCCTGCAATCTGACATCCAGAAGCGGGGCAGCTTACTTTTGTTTGCCAGGGAAACGGACCGTTGTTTGTGTTTGGAGGCGTATGGCTGGGAGTGGCCGACTGGCTCCTTAAAATCCACGATACGCAGCATGGTTCCCAGACCAGAGGTGGCACCAGTGCCAAGTCGGGCTGGTTTGATAGTACCAAGTGGCTCCTGCAATCTGCCATCCAGAAGCGGGGCAGCTTACTTTTGTTTGCCAGGGAAACGGGCCGAGGTTTGTGACTGGGGACCTATGGCTGGGAGTGACCGGCTGGCTCCTGAAAAGTTACGATAGGGAGGATGGTTACCAGACCCATGGTGGCACCAGTGCCAAGTTGGGCTGGTTTGATAGTACCAAGTGGCTCCTGTAATCTGCCATCAAATAGTTGGTAGGCGAGTTTTGTTTTCCAGGGAAAAGCGCCGTTGTTTGTGTTTGGGGGCCTGTGGTAGGGAGTGTCCGGCTGGCTAATTAGAATCCACGATACGCAGGATGGTTCCCAGACCAGAGGTGGGACCAGTGCCGAGACGGGCTAGTTTGATGGTGCAAAGTGGCTCCTGCAATCTGCCATCCAGAAGCGGGGTAGCTTACTTTTGTTTGCCAGGGAAACGGGCTGAGATTTTTGTCTGGGGGCGTATGGCTGGGAGTGACCAGCTGGCTCCTGAAAAGCTACGATAGGCAGGATGGTGACCAGACCCATGGTGGCACCAGTGCCAAGTTGGGCTGATTTGATAAAACCAAGTGGCTCCTGCAATCTGCCATCAAAAAGTTGGCAGGAGAGTTTTGTTTTCCAGGGAAAAGCGCCGTTGTTTGTGTTTGGGGGCCTGTGGCTGGGAGTGGCCGGCTGGCTCCTTAGAATCCACGATACGCAGGATGGTTCCCAGACCCAAGGTGGCACCAGTGCCAAGTTGTCTGGTTTGATAGTACCAAGTCGTTCCTGCAATCTGCCATCCAGAAGCGGGGCAGCTTACTTTTGTTTGCCAGGGAAACGGGCCGAGCTTTGTGTCTGGGGGCCTATGGCTGCGAGTGACCGGCTGGCTCCTGAAAAACTACGATAGGCAGGATGGTGACCAGACCCATGGTGGCACCAGTGCCAAGTTGGGCTGGATTGATAGTACCAAGTGGCTCCTGCAATCTGCCATCAAAAATTTGGCAGGCGAGTTTTGATTTCCAGGGAAAAGCGCCGTTGTTTGTGTTTGGGGCCTGTGGCTGGGAGTGGCCGGCTTGCTAATTGGAATCCACGATACACAGGATGGTTCCCAGACCTGACGTGGCACCAGTGCCAAGTCGGGCTAGTTTGATGCTGCAAAGTGGCTCCTGCAATCTGCCATGCAGAAGCGGGGTAGCTTACTTTTGTTTGCCAGGGAAAATGGCCGAGGTTTTTGTCTGGGGCCTATGGCTGGGAGTGACCGGCTGGCTCCTGAAAAGCTACGATAGGCAGGATGGTGACCAGACCCATGGTGGCACCAGTGCCAAGTTGGGCTGATTTGATAGTAGCAAGTGGCTCCTGCAATCTGCCATCAAAAAGTTGGCAGGCGAGTTTTGTTTTCCAGGGAAAAGCGCCGTTGTTTGTGTTTGGGGGCCTGTAGCTGGGAGTGACCGGCTGGCTCCTTAGAATCCACGATACGCAGGATGGTTCCCAGACCAGAGGTGGCACCAGTGCCAAGTCGGGCTGGTTTGATAGTACCAAGTGGCTCCTGCAATCTGCCATCCAGAATCGGGGTAGCTTACTTTTGTATGCCAGGGAAAGGGGCCGAGGTTTTTGTCTGGGGGCCTATAGCTGGGAGTGACCGGCTGGCTCCTGAAAAGCTACGATAGGCAGGATGGTGACCAGACCCATGGTGGCACCACTGCCAAGTTGGGCTGATTTGATAGTACCAAGTGGCTCCTGCAATCTGCCATCAAAATGTTGGCAGGCGAGTTTTGTTTTCCAGGGAAAAGCGCCGTTGATTTTGTTTTGGGGCCTGTGGGTGGGAGTGACCGGCTGGCTCCTTAGAATCCACGATACGCAGGATGGTTCCCAGACCCAAGGTGGCACCAGTGCCAAGTTGGGCTGGTTTGATAGTACCAAGTGGCTCCTGCAATCTGAAATCAAAAAGTTGGCAGGCGAGTTTCGTTTTCCAGGGAAAAGCGCCGTTGTTTGTGTTTGGGGGCCTGTGGGTGGGAGTGGCCGGCTGGCTCCTTAGAATCCACGATACGCAGGATGGTTCCCAGACCAGAGGTGGCACCAGTGCCAAGTCGGGCTGGTTTGATAGTACCAAGTGCGTCCTGCAATCTGCCATCCAGAAGCGGGGCAGCTTACTTTTGTTTGCCAGGGAAACGGGCCGTTGTTTGTGTTGGGGGGCCTGTGGCTGGGAGTTGCCGACTGGCTCCTTAGAATCCACGATACGCGGGATGGTTCCCAGACCAGAGGTGGCACCAGTGCCTAGTCGGGCTGGTTTGATGGTGCAAAGTGGCTCCTGCAATCTGCAATCCAGAAGCGGGGCAGCTTACTTTTGTTTTCCAGGGAAAAGCGCCGTTGTTTGTGTTTGGGGGCCTGTGGGTGGGAGTGGCCGGCTGGCTCCTGAAAAGTTACGATAGGCAGGATGGTGACCAGACCCATGGTGGCACCAGTGCCAAGTCGGGCTGGTTTGATAGTACCAAGTGGCTCCTGCAATCTGCCATCAAAAAGTTGGCAGGCGAGTTTTGTTTTCCAGGGAATAGCGCCGTTGTTTGTGTTTGGGGGCCTGTGGCTGGGAGTGGCCGGCTGGCTCCTTAGAATCCACGATACGCAGCATGGTATCCAGACCCAAGGTGGCACCAGTGCCAAGTTGGGCTGGTTTGATAATACCAAGTGGTTCCTGCAAACTCCATCAAAAAGTTGGCAGGCGTGTTTTGTTTTCCAGGGAACAGCGCCGTTGATTTTGTTTGGGGGCCTGTGGCTGGGAGTGGCCGGCTGGCTCCTTAGAATCCACGATACGCAGGATGGTTCCCAGACCCAAGGTGGCACCAGTGCCAAGTCGGGCTGGTTTGATTACACCAAGTGGCTCCTGCAATCTGCCATCCAGAAGTGAGGCAGCTAAGTTTTGTTTGCCAGAAAAAAGGGCCGTGGTTTTTGTTGGGGGCCTGTGGCTGGGAGTACCTGGCTGGCTCCTTAAAATCCACGATAGGCAGGATGGTTCCCAGACCCAAGGTGGCACCAGTGCCAAGTCGGGCTGGTTTGATAGTACCAAGTGGCTCCTGCAAGCTGCCATCCAGAAGCGGGGAAGCTGAGTTTTGTTTGCCAGAGAAAAAGGCTGTGGTTTTTGTTTGGGGGCCTGTGGCTGGCAGTGGCCGGCTGGCTCCTGAAAATCCACGATACGCAGCATGGTTCCCAGACCCAAGGTGGCACCAGTACAAAGTGGGGCTCGTTTGACAGTGTCAAGTGCCTCCTGCAATCTCCCATCCAGAAGCGGGGCAGCTGAGTTTTTTTTGCCAGGGAAACGGACCTTTGTTTTTGATTGGGGTCTGTGGCCGAGAGTGGTTGGCTGTCTCCTGACAATCCACAATACGCAGGATGGTTCCCAGACCCAAGGTGGCACCAGTGCCAAGTCGGGCTGGTTTGATAGTACCAAGTGCCTCCTGCAATCTGCCATCCAGAAGCGGGGCAGCTGAGTTTTGTTTGCCAGAGAAAAGGGCCGTGGGTTGTGTTTGGGGGCATATGGCTGGGAGTGGCCACCTGGCTCCTTAAAATGCACGATACGCCGCATGGTAACCAGACGCAAGGTGGCACCAGTGCCCAGTCGGGCTGTTTTTGTAGTACCCAGTGGCTCCTGCAATTTGCCATCCAGAAGCGGGGCAGCTAAATTTTGTTTGCTAGAGAAAAGGGCTGTGGTTTGTGTTTGGGGGCCTATGGCCGAGAGTGGTAGGCTGGCCCCTGAAAATCAACGATAGGCAGGATGGTTCCCAGATCCAAGGTGGCACCAGTGCCAAGTAAGGCTGGTTGTATGGTTCAAAGTGACTCCTGCAATCTGCCATCCAGAAGCGGGACAGCTGAGTTTTTTTTGCCAGAGAAAAGGTCCGTGGTTTCTTTTTGGGGCATACGGCTGGGAATTGCCGGCTGGCTCCTTAAAATGCTCGATACGCAGGATGGTTCCCAGAGCCAAGGTGGCACCACTGCCAAGTCGGGCTCTTTTTGTAGTACCAAGTGCGTCCTGCAATTTGCCATCCAGAAGAGGGGCAGTTGAGTTTTGTTTGCCAGAGAAAAGGGCCGAGGTTTGTGTTTGGGAGCATATGGCTGGGAATGACCGGCTGGCCCCTGAAAATCCACGATACGCCGGATGGTTCCCAGATCCAAGGTGGTACCATTACCAAGTCGGGCTGGTTTGATAGTCCCAAGTGGCTCCTGCAATCTGCCATCCAGAAGCGGGGCAGCTGAGTTTTGTTTGCCAGGGAAATGGGCCGTTGTTTGTGTTTGGGGGCCTGTGGCTGGGAGTGTTCGGCTGGTTCCTGAATATGTACGATACGCAGGATTGTTCCCAGATCCAAGGTGGCAGCAGTGCCATGTTGTGCTGGTGTGATAGTCCCAAGTGGCTCCTGCAATCTGCCATCCAGAAGTGGGGCAGCTGAGTTTTGTTTGCCAGAGAAAAGGTCCGTGGTTTGTGTTTGGGGGCATATGGCTGAGAGTGGCCGGCTGGCCCCTGAAAATCCACGATACACAGGATGGTTCCCAGATCCAAGGTGGCACCTGTGCCAAGTCGGGCTGATTTGATAGTACTAAGTAGCTCCTGCAATCTGCCATCCAGAAGCGGGGCAGCTTACTTTTGTTTGCCAGGGAAACGGGCCGAGGTTTCTGTTTGGGGGCCTATGGCTGGGAGTGACCGGCTGGCTCCTGAAAAGCTACAATAGGCAGGATGGTTCCCAGAGCCAAGGTGGCACCAGTGCCAAGTTGGGCTGGTTTGATAGTACCAAGTGGCTCCTGCAATCTGCCATCCAGAAGCAGGGCAGCTGAGTTTTGTTTGCCAGAGAAAAGGGCTTGGTTTGTGTTTGGGGGCATATGGCTGGGTGTGGCCAGCTGGCTCCTTAAAATGCACGATATGCAACATGGCTCCCAGACCCATAGTGGCACCAGTGCCAAGTCGGGCTGGTTTGATAGTACCAAGTGGCTCCTGCAATCTTCCATGATCACGTGGAGAAATACTTTCTGGTTTCAGCCATATGCTCTTTCTTCTCTCCCTCAACTTCTCTATCACCTCTCATCTGGTTCACATGCGCTGTCTTCAAGGTCCGCAGGCTACTTTTCACAGAATCTTCTGGCCTGATGAAGTAAGAATGATGAATAGAACAGAGCTGGGATCTATTTTCCAGTTTGGATAAAATGCATTCTGCACACAAATCCAAGGAGAACGTGCTGCCCCAATGCCCAGAAAATCTTTCACTCCTGCTAGTGTTCTACGTCAACCGCAACTTAGTCTGAAAGAAAAGCTTTTTCTCTGAGAGCATCTGAGAGGTTTGCATGAAGCCCTGATATCTGACATATGCAATTTTGAATAGGAGAGGAAAAAGAAAATGGCAAGGAGTTTTTAATTTTAGTGGTTTCAATTTTAATTTCCGTGCACTTTTTCAAAACTTGTCAGCTCGCCCATCAACATCTTTTAGTCATCTGTAAGTCAGTATTCATATAAAATGTGCTTCAAATCCAAAGAATTTCAAATTTGCACTCCAAGCTTCTATGCCTAGATTTATGATTTCCTACACATATTAGATGAAAGGAAGGCCTTTTTTACTGTGGGAGTGCTGGAACACTGGAACAGGTTGCCCAGAGAAGTTGTGGGTGTCCCATCCCTGAAAGTATTCAAGGTCACCTTGGACGGGGCTTGGAGCAGCAACAAAGGAGAAGCTTGATGGTAGAGAAACAAAGTTGGACTATAGAAGAAACTCGGATTGAAGTATAGGATCAAGTTTTCTCTCAGCTCTTGGGGTAAATTCAAAGTTGTACAAAATGACATTTATCTGTGCTATTCACTACTGTAACAGAAAGTTTCATGAAAACTGTACAGAAGATAGTAAATTTTAAAAGAGATAAGAATTACAGCATAAAATCCATGGGATAGGTTACAACATGAGACACTCTCTAAGAGAAAATCTCTTTGTTTCAGCACTTCATCGGGGTAAGATTTCATGAAGTGCCAAAGAAGGCGGCAAAATATCATTCGGGACATTATTTACTGGAATTCAGCCTGGCCATTAGTAGGAACTGCCTTTGAACATATCATGTAGATATACCACACACGCTTTCCCTTCACTGAAAAATTACTGTTTACAACAAATAAGCAATTGACGATCAAAATTGATTGAAAGCATCTTAAACATGTCAAGTATTTCATTGTAGATGATCTGTGATCCAAATGCTTCTTCCACCTTCGAGAGGGACAGAAGAATTCTTCCATATCATGATGGTTTAAAATTGTATCAACCAATGTTTTCTGCTGAAAAGATATCATCTATTTTTTTCTATTTTTGGAAGAAAATATTCCTAGACATACAACAGGTGAGAACTAAGTAATTTTAAAGAAACAAATGAAATGAAAATATTCTGTAAATAGAATGAAATGAAAAGCTGTGTTTTAAATAGGAGCTAAATATTAAACAGAATTTTTGTACCAGGCATTTGAATTACTGCACCAGCTCTTTTGCCCATCAAGAGAGGCATTTAGCATTTCAGTCTTTTCCAAGGTGTTCATGATCTGCTATGCTGATCTCTGTGTGTGCCTAGGTGTGTGTGGAGGGGGGGGCATATGAAGGGGAGTGTGTATGTTTGCTTTACAATTGTTGTGGCAGATTCATGCCTCAGCTCCACATTTTGTTTTAAAAAGGTCACACCGAGTGGATATGAAGTTTACTATCAACAAGAGATCGATTCCCAAATCATCCATTTGACTCTCCCTTATAAATCATGTGCTTTGTTGCATATTTTATCAAATATACTTTCAAGCCAGATGGAGGAAGGAGGATGTGGGAATCCCTCCACCATCTTGCAACTTTTATGTAAGTAGGTTTTCAAGAAAATCATCATTTCTCTTTTAAATATGTCTGGAACAGGCATGATGGTAGTGTCAACCTGTTGGAGTTTTTGTTGCTGGAAGAAGTTGTACAAAAGGATTGGTTTTTACATTGACCAGTTACTGAATCAAGCGCAGGAATACATTGGAAATTTAGCTGGGGGTTCCTTTTCCCAGCAGACTACTTCTAGAACGAGCTTGTACACTGAAGCTGACTCTTTTGCTCTCTTTTTGTTTCTTTCCTATTTTCTTGGCTTCTTTGCCACTATCTAGACAATTTTGGAACTTTGTTCCCAACTAAAATGGTTTCAATAGTCTGATTGTGATCATACATTTTTACAAGGAATTTTTAAAATCTTTCCTCGAGTCCAGAAAGTCAAGGACTTAGATCTTTTTCTTCCCTTATCAATATTGCCATGAAATTGATAAATAAAGACCAACTCTTTATTTTTGTTTTTAACCCACGTAGATAATTCCCATCCATTAATCCATTTTGTGGACCAATAGCTGCCATTCTGATGGAAGCTGTCACTTCTTAACAATAGGCATTCTGTGACTATGTTGACTGCACTTTGGGTGAAGATCCTAACTGGTCTTAGATATACATAGGGAGAAATTTGCTCAGCCAGTGTCAGTCTTAAGCATGCGTATCAGAAGATCTTTCTAGAGCTGGGAATTTTCCCATGAAAGGGATTCAGTTAGGGAAGAGACACTTGTGCCAGAGTTTTACATTCTTCTTGAACACTGCTTAAGGAACTTAGATGCCATGTCCATTTGGATCTCTGTCTGCACAGAACTTTGTCATGCCAGCGCTTTGAAATGCATCTTGAAGAGAATTCACTAGCACAGAATGAAAGAGAGTGGAAGGGGTTGGTGGGGCTAACCAGGCCCAACCCCCCTGCCTAAACCAGGATACCTAGAGCCTCTTGCCCAGGATTCTATCTGGGTGTACTTTTAATGTCTTCAAAGATCCAGGCTCCACAATCTTTCTGGGCAGTCTGTGCCGTGGTTCAGTCACCCTGACAGTAAAGAAACATTTACTGATGTTCAAAGGCAATCTCCTGTATTTCAGTGTGTGCCCACTGCCTCTTGTCTTTTCCCTCAGCATCACTGAAAAGACACTGATTCCCTCCCCTTTGCACTATTGCTTCCATATGTATGTGTGATGCCATGTAGAGGTATGTCAAAAACCTCCCTGAAGCCCAGGCAGATAATATTCCCTTCATCTACCAGTCAAGTTGATTCATCAGAGGAGTTTAAAGTGATGTTCAGCATGAAATTCCCCTGAAAAATCATGCTAACTACATTATTTGGTCATCTGTCATGTGCCTGGCAAGGATTTCCAGGAAGAGCTGCTTCATCAACTTCCTGGGGATAAAAAAGAGGCTGGCTGGTTTGTACTATGGCGAGTCCTCTTAATTGCCTTTTTTGAAGATGGGTGTCAATTGCTAACATCCACTCTTTAGCCTCTCTTGTCGTCTACATCTTAGCAAAACGCTTTTCCACTATGTCTGGCTAGGAAAAACTGTGCCAGCACAGAAAACATCTCCCATCGTGTTCTAGAAGTTGCACGGATGTCTGCCAAGTGTTTGGCAGGAAGAAAAGAAAAGTTGTCCAAAACAGTTTCCAATCGAATGTTCATGTGATTGGAAAAGTCAGGAGAGTGCAAAGGTACTGTTTTCTATCAGTTGGCAAGGTGCGCACACAATCCCAGTGTTGTACAGCTTGCTTCTTCACCTTCCCGAAGCTGCCGCTCTCGCCGGCTGCCGGAGCCCAAGAAGCGGCTTCTTCGCGCAAAGACGATTGTGCCGCTCACAGTGCTCTCCTTAGCGCGGCTTCTGCCGAAAGACGCCCGGCAGCGGCTCTTACCTCCGGAGAGCATCCTACCTTCGTCTTTAGCTCCTCTTCTCATCTACACCTCGGCAAAAAGCTTTTCCACTATGTCTGGCTAGGAAAAACTGTGCCAGCACAGAAAACATCTCCCATCGTGTTCTAGAAGTTGCACGGATGTCTGCCAAGTGTTTGGCAGGAAGAAAAGAAAAGTTGTCCAAAACAGCTTCCAATCGAATGTTCCTGTGATTGGAAAAGTCAGGAGAGTGCAAAGGTACTGTTTTCTATCAGTTGGCAAGGTGCGCACACAATCCCAGTGTTGTACAGCTTGCTTCTTCACCTTCCCGAAGCTGCCGCTCTCGCCGTCTGCCGGAGCCCAAGAAGCGGCTTCTTCGCGCAAAGACGATTGTGCCGCTCACAGTGCTCTCCTTAGCGCGGCTTCTGCCGAAAGACGCCCGGCAGCGGCTCTTACCTCCGGAGAGCATCCTACCTTCGTCTTTAGCTCCTCTTCTCATCTACACCTCGGCAAAACGCTTTTCCACTATGTCTGGCTAGGAAAAACTGTGCCAGCACAGAAAACATCTCCCATCGTGTTCTAGAAGTTGCACGGATGTCTGCCAAGTGTTTGGCAGGAAGAAAAGAAAAGTTGTCCAAAACAGCTTCCAATCGAATGTTCCTGTGATTGGAAAAGTCAGGAGAGTGCAAAGGTACTGTTTTCTATCAGTTGGCAAGGTGCGCACACAATCCCAGTGTTGTACAGCTTGCTTCTTCACCTTCCCGAAGCTGCCGCTCTCGCCGGCTGCCGGAGCCCAAGAAGCGGCTTCTTCGCGCAAAGACGATTGTGCCGCTCACAGGGCTCTCCTTAGCGCGGCTTCTGCCGAAAGACGCCCGGCAGCGGCTCTTACCTCCGGAGAGCATCCTACCTTCGTCTTTAGCTCCTCTTCTCATCTACACCTCGGCAAAAAGCTTTTCCACTATGTCTGGCTAGGAAAAACTGTGCCAGCACAGAAAACATCTCCCATCGTGTTCTAGAAGTTGCACGGATGTCTGCCAAGTGTTTGGCAGGAAGAAAAGAAAAGTTGTCCAAAACAGCTTCCAATCGAATGTTCCTGTGATTGGAAAAGTCAGGAGAGTGCAAAGGTACTGTTTTCTATCAGTTGGCAAGGTGCGCACACAATCCCAGTGTTGTACAGCTTGCTTCTTCACCTTCCCGAAGCTGCCGCTCTCGCCGGCTGCCGGAGCCCAAGAAGCGGCTTCTTCGCGCAAAGACGATTGTGCCGCTCACCGGGCTCTCCTTAGCGCGGCTTCTGCCGAAAGACGCCCGGCAGCGGCTCTTACCTCCGGAGAGCATCCTACCTTCGTCTTTCGCGTCTTATGTAGTCTACATCTTAGCAAAACGCTTTTCCACTATGTCTGGCTAGGAAAAACCGTGCCAGCACAGAAAACATCTCCCATCGTGTTCTAGAAGTTGCACGGATGTCTGCCAAGTGTTTGGCAGGAAGAAAAGAAAAGTTGTCCAAAACAGCTTCCAATCGAATGTTCATGTGATTGGAAAAGTCAGGAGTGCAAAGGTACTGTTTTCTATCAGTTGGCAAGGTGCGCACACAATCCCAGTGTTGTACAGCTTGCTTCTTCACCTTCCCGAAGCTGCCACTCTCAGGAGGTAAGAGCCGCTGCCGGGCGTCTTTCGGCAGAAGCCGCGCTAAGGAGAGCACTGTGAACGGCACAATCGTCTTTGCGCGAAGAAGCCGCTTCTTGGGCTCCGGCAGCCGGCGAGAGCGGCAGCTTCGGGAAGGTGAAGAAGCAAGCTGTACAACACTGGGATTGTGTGCGCACCTTGCCAACTGATAGAAAACAGTACCTTTGCACTCTCCTGACTTTTCCAATCACAGGAACATTCGATTGGAAGCTGTTTTGGACAACTTTTCTTTTCTTCCTGCCAAACACTTGGCAGACATCCGTGCAACTTCTAGAACATGATGGGAGATGTTTTCTGTGCTGGCACAGTTTTTCCTAGCCAGACATAGTGGAAAAGCGTTTTGCTAAGATGTAGACTACAAAAGACGCGAAAGACGAAGGTAGGATGCTCTCCGGAGGTAAGAGCCGCTGCCGGGCGTCTTTCGGCAGAAGCCGCGCTAAGGAGAGCCCTGTGAGCGGCACAATCGTCTTTGCGCGAAGAAGCCGCTTCTTGGGCTCCGGCAGCCGGCGAGAGCGGCAGCTTCGGGAAGGTGAAGAAGCAAGCTGTACAACACTGGGATTGTGTGCGCACCTTGCCAACTGATAGAAAACAGTACCTTTGCACTCTCCTGACTTTTCCAATCACAGGAACATTCGATTGGAAGCTGTTTTGGACAACTTTTCTTTTCTTCCTGCCAAACACTTGGCAGACATCCGTGCAACTTCTAGAACACGATGGGAGATGTTTTCTGTGCTGGCACAGTTTTTCCTAGCCAGACATAGTGGAAAAGCGTTTTGCTAAGATGTAGACTACAAAAGACGCGAAAGACGAAGGTAGGATGGTCTCCGGAGGTAAGAGCCGCTGCCGGGCGTCTTTCGGCAGAAGCCGCGCTAAGGAGAGCACTGTGAGCGGCACAATCGTCTTTGCGCGAAGAAGCCGCTTCTTGGGCTCCGGCAGCCGGCGAGAGCGGCAGCTTCGGGAAGGTGAAGAAGCAAGCTGTACAACACTGGGATTGTGTGCGCACCTTGCCAACTGATAGAAAACAGTACCTTTGCACTCTCCTGACTTTTCCAATCACATGAACATTCGATTGGAAGCTGTTTTGGACAACTTTTCTTTTCTTCCTGCCAAACACTTGGCAGACATCCGTGCAACTTCTAGAACACGATGGGAGATGTTTTCTGTGCTGGCACAGTTTTTCCTAGCCAGACATAGTGGAAAAGCGTTTTGCTAAGATGTAGACTACAAAAGACGCGAAAGACGAAGGTAGGATGCTCTCCGGAGGTAAGAGCCGCTGCCGGGCGTCTTTCGGCAGAAGCCGCGCTAAGGAGAGCACTGTGAGCGGCACAATCGTCTTTGCGCGAAGAAGCCGCTTCTTGGGCTCCGGCAGCCGGCGAGAGCGGCAGCTTCGGGAAGGTGAAGAAGCAAGCTGTACAACACTGGGATTGTGTGCGCACCTTGCCAACTGATAGAAAACAGTACCTTTGCACTCTCCTGACTTTTCCAATCACAGGAACATTCGATTGGAAGCTGTTTTGGACAACTTTTCTTTTCTTCCTGCCAAACACTTGGCAGACATCCGTGCAACTTCTAGAACACGATGGGAGATGTTTTCTGTGCTGGCACAGTTTTTCCTAGCCAGACATAGTGGAAAAGCGTTTTGCCGAGGTGTAGATGAGAAGAGGAGCTAAAGACGAAGGTAGGATGCTCTCCGGAGGTAAGAGCCGCTGCCGGGCGTCTTTCGGCAGAAGCCGCGCTAAGGAGAGCCCTGTGAGCGGCACAATCGTCTTTGCGCGAAGAAGCCGCTTCTTGGGCTCCGGCAGCCGGCGAGAGCGGCAGCTTCGGGAAGGTGAAGAAGCAAGCTGTACAACACTGGGATTGTGTGCGCACCTTGCCAACTGATAGAAAACAGTACCTTTGCACTCTCCTGACTTTTCCAATCACAGGAACATTCGATTGGAAGCTGTTTTGGACAACTTTTCTTTTCTTCCTGCCAAACACTTGGCAGACATCCGTGCAACTTCTAGAACACGATGGGAGATGTTTTCTGTGCTGGCACAGTTTTTCCTAGCCAGACATAGTGGAAAAGCGTTTTGCTAAGATGTAGACTACAAAAGACGCGAAAGACGAAGGTAGGATGCTCTCCGGAGGTAAGAGCCGCTGCCGGGCGTCTTTCGGCAGAAGCCGCGCTAAGGAGAGCCCTGTGAGTGGCACAATCGTCTTTGCGCGAAGAAGCCGCTTCTTGGGCTCCGGCAGCCGGCGAGAGCGGCAGCTTCGGGAAGGTGAAGAAGCAAGCTGTACAACACTGGGATTGTGTGCGCACCTTGCCAACTGATAGAAAACAGTACCTTTGCACTCTCCTGACTTTTCCAATCACAGGAACATTCGATTGGAAGCTGTTTTGGACAACTTTTCTTTTCTTCCTGCCAAACACTTGGCAGACATCCGTGCAACTTCTAGAACACGATGGGAGATGTTTTCTGTGCTGGCACAGTTTTTCCTAGCCAGACATAGTGGAAAAGCTTTTTGCCGAGGTGTAGATGAGAAGAGGAGCTAAAGACGAAGGTAGGATGCTCTCCGGAGGTAAGAGCCGCTGCCGGGCGTCTTTCGGCAGAAGCCGCGCTAAGGAGAGCCCTGTGAGCGGCACAATCATCTTTGCGCGAAGAAGCCGCTTCTTGGGCTCCGGCAGCCGGCGAGAGCGGCAGCTTCGGGAAGGTGAAGAAGCAAGCTGTACAACACTGGGATTGTGTGCGCACCTTGCCAACTGATAGAAAACAGTACCTTTGCACTCTCCTGACTTTTCCAATCACAGGAACATTCGATTGGAAGCTGTTTTGGACAACTTTTCTTTTCTTCCTGCCAAACACTTGGCAGACATCCGTGCAACTTCTAGAACACGATGGGAGATGTTTTCTGTGCTGGCACAGTTTTTCCTAGCCAGACATAGTGGAAAAGCGTTTTGCTAAGATGTAGACTACAAAAGACGCGAAAGACGAAGGTAGGATGCTCTCCGGAGGTAAGAGCCGCTGCCGGGCGTCTTTCGGCAGAAGCCGCGCTAAGGAGAGCCCTGTGAGCGGCACAATCGTCTTTGCGCGAAGAAGCCGCTTCTTGGGCTCCGGCAGCCGGCGAGAGCGGCAGCTTCGGGAAGGTGAAGAAGCAAGCTGTACAACACTGGGATTGTGTGCGCACCTTGCCAACTGATAGAAAACAGTACCTTTGCACTCTCCTGACTTTTCCAATCACAGGAACATTCGATTGGAAGCTGTTTTGGACAACTTTTCTTTTCTTCCTGCCAAACACTTGGCAGACATCCGTGCAACTTCTAGAACATGATGGGAGATGTTTTCTGTGCTGGCACAGTTTTTCCTAGCCAGACATAGTGGAAAAGCGTTTTGCTAAGATGTAGACTACAAAAGACGCGAAAGACGAAGGTAGGATGCTCTCCGGAGGTAAGAGCCGCTGCCGGGCGTCTTTCGGCAGAAGCCGCGCTAAGGAGAGCCCTGTGAGCGGCACAATCGTCTTTGCGCGAAGAAGCCGCTTCTTGGGCTCCGGCAGCCGGCGAGAGCGGCAGCTTTGGGAAGGCGAAGAAGCAAGCTGTACAACACTGGGATTGTGTGCGCACCTTGCCAACTGATAGAAAACAGTACCTTTGCACTCTCCTGACTTTTCCAATCACAGGAACATTCGATTGGAAGCTGTTTTGGACAACTTTTCTTTTCTTCCTGCCAAACACTTGGCAGACATCCGTGCAACTTCTAGAACACGATGGGAGATGTTTTCTGTGCTGGCACAGTTTTTCCTAGCCAGACATAGTGGAAAAGCGTTTTGCTAAGATGTAGACTACAAAAGACGCGAAAGACGAAGGTAGGATGCTCTCCGGAGGTAAGAGCCGCTGCCGGGCGTCTTTCGGCAGAAGCCGCGCTAAGGAGAGCCCTGTGAGCGGCACAATCGTCTTTGCGCGAAGAAGCCGCTTCTTGGGCTCCGGCAGCCGGCGAGAGCGGCAGCTTCGGGAAGGTGAAGAAGCAAGCTGTACAACACTGGGATTGTGTGCGCACCTTGCCAACTGATAGAAAACAGTACCTTTGCACTCTCCTGACTTTTCCAATCACAGGAACATTCGATTGGAAGCTGTTTTGGACAACTTTTCTTTTCTTCCTGCCAAACACTTGGCAGACATCCGTGCAACTTCTAGAACACGATGGGAGATGTTTTCTGTGCTGGCACAGTTTTTCCTAGCCAGACATAGTGGAAAAGCTTTTTGTCGAGGTGTAGATGAGAAGAGGAGCTAAAGACGAAGGTAGGATGCTCTCCGGAGGTAAGAGCCGCTGCCGGGCGTCTTTCAGCAGAAGCCGCGCTAAGGAGAGCCCTGTGAGCGGCACAATTGTCTTTGCGCGAAGAAGCCGCTTCTTGGGCTCCGGCAGCCGGCGAGAGCGGCAGCTTCGGGAAGGTGAAGAAGCAAGCTGTACAACACTGGGATTGTGTGCGCACCTTGCCAACTGATAGAAAACAGTACCTTTGCACTCTCCTGACTTTTCCAATCACAGGAACATTCGATTGGAAGCTGTTTTGGACAACTTTTCTTTTCTTCCTGCCAAACACTTGGCAGACATCCGTGCAACTTCTAGAACACGATGGGAGATGTTTTGTGTGCTGGCACAGTTTTTCCTAGCCAGACATAGTGGAAAAGCTTTTTGCCGAGGTGTAGATGAGAAGAGGAGCTAAAGACGAAGGTAGGATGCTCTCCGGAGGTAAGAGCCGCTGCCGGGCGTCTTTCGACAGAAGCCGCGCTAAGGAGAGCACTGTGAGCGGCACAATCGTCTTTGCGCGAAGAAGCCGCTTCTTGGGCTCCGGCAGCCGGCGAGAGCGGCAGCTTCGGGAAGGTGAAGAAGCAAGCTGTACAACACTGGGATTGTGTGCGCACCTTGCCAACTGATAGAAAACAGTACCTTTGCACTCTCCTGACTTTTCCAATCACATGAACATTCGATTGGAAGCTGTTTTGGACAACTTTTCTTTTCTTCCTGCCAAACACTTGGCAGACATCCGTGCAACTTCTAGAACACGATGGGAGATGTTTTCTGTGCTGGCACAGTTTTTCCTAGCCAGACATAGTGGAAAAGCGTTTTGCTAAGATGTAGACGACAAGAGAGGCTAAAGAGTGGATGTTAGCAAATGACACCCATCTTCAAAAAAGGCAATTAAGCGGACTCGCCATAGTGCAAACCAGCCAGCCTCTTTTTTATCCCCAGGAAGTTGATGAAGCAGCTCTTCCTGGAAATCCTTGCCAGGCACATGACAGATGACCAAATAATGTAGTTAGCATGATTTTTCAGG
Organism: Melospiza melodia melodia; assembly: GCF_035770615.1. Taxonomy (NCBI): domain Eukaryota; kingdom Metazoa; phylum Chordata; class Aves; order Passeriformes; family Passerellidae; genus Melospiza; species Melospiza melodia. The sequence goes on from NC_086198.1 coordinate 50,018,782, forward strand.
GGAATTTCATGCTGAACATCACTTTAAACTCCTCTGATGAATCAACTTGACTGGTAGATGAAGGGAATATTATCTGCCTGGGCTTCAGGGAGGTTTTTGACATACCTCTACATGGCATCACACATACATATGGAAGCAATAGTGCAAAGGGGAGGGAATCAGTGTCTTTTCAGTGATGCTGAGGGAAAAGACAAGAGGCAGTGGGCACACACTGAAATACAGGAGATTGCCTTTGAACATCAGTAAATGTTTCTTTACTGTCAGGGTGACTGAACCACGGCACAGACTGCCCAGAAAGATTGTGGAGCCTGGATCTTTGAAGACATTAAAAGTACACCCAGATAGAATCCTGGGCAAGAGGCTCTAGGTATCCTGGTTTAGGCAGGGGGGTTGGGCCTGGTTAGCCCCACCAACCCCTTCCACTCTCTTTCATTCTGTGCTAGTGAATTCTCTTCAAGATGCATTTCAAAGCGCTGGCATGACAAAGTTCTGTGCAGACAGAGATCCAAATGGACATGGCATCTAAGTTCCTTAAGCAGTGTTCAAGAAGAATGTAAAACTCTGGCACAAGTGTCTCTTCCCTAACTGAATCCCTTTCATGGGAAAATTCCCAGCTCTAGAAAGATCTTCTGATACGCATGCTTAAGACTGACACTGGCTGAGCAAATTTCTCCCTATGTATATCTAAGACCAGTTAGGATCTTCACCCAAAGTGCAGTCAACATAGTCACAGAATGCCTATTGTTAAGAAGTGACAGCTTCCATCAGAATGGCAGCTATTGGTCCACAAAATGGATTAATGGATGGGAATTATCTACGTGGGTTAAAAACAAAAATAAAGAGTTGGTCTTTATTTATCAATTTCATGGCAATATTGATAAGGGAAGAAAAAGATCTAAGTCCTTGACTTTCTGGACTCGAGGAAAGATTTTAAAAATTCCTTGTAAAAATGTATGATCACAATCAGACTATTGAAACCATTTTAGTTGGGAACAAAGTTCCAAAATTGTCTAGATAGTGGCAAAGAAGCCAAGAAAATAGGAAAGAAACAAAAAGAGAGCAAAAGAGTCAGCTTCAGTGTACAAGCTCGTTCTAGAAGTAGTCTGCTGGGAAAAGGAACCCCCAGCTAAATTTCCAATGTATTCCTGCGCTTGATTCAGTAACTGGTCAATGTAAAAACCAATCCTTTTGTACAACTTCTTCCAGCAACAAAAACTCCAACAGGTTGACACTACCATCATGCCTGTTCCAGACATATTTAAAAGAGAAATGATGATTTTCTTGAAAACCTACTTACATAAAAGTTGCAAGATGGTGGAGGGATTCCCACATCCTCCTTCCTCCATCTGGCTTGAAAGTATATTTGATAAAATATGCAACAAAGCACATGATTTATAAGGGAGAGTCAAATGGATGATTTGGGAATCGATCTCTTGTTGATAGTAAACTTCATATCCACTCGGTGTGACCTTTTTAAAACAAAATGTGGAGCTGAGGCATGAATCTGCCACAACAATTGTAAAGCAAACATACACACTCCCCTTCATATGCCCCCCCCTCCACACACACCTAGGCACACACAGAGATCAGCATAGCAGATCATGAACACCTTGGAAAAGACTGAAATGCTAAATGCCTCTCTTGATGGGCAAAAGAGCTGGTGCAGTAATTCAAATGCCTGGTACAAAAATTCTGTTTAATATTTAGCTCCTATTTAAAACACAGCTTTTCATTTCATTCTATTTACAGAATATTTTCATTTCATTTGTTTCTTTAAAATTACTTAGTTCTCACCTGTTGTATGTCTAGGAATATTTTCTTCCAAAAATAGAAAAAAATAGATGATATCTTTTCAGCAGAAAACATTGGTTGATACAATTTTAAACCATCATGATATGGAAGAATTCTTCTGTCCCTCTCGAAGGTGGAAGAAGCATTTGGATCACAGATCATCTACAATGAAATACTTGACATGTTTAAGATGCTTTCAATCAATTTTGATCGTCAATTGCTTATTTGTTGTAAACAGTAATTTTTCAGTGAAGGGAAAGCGTGTGTGGTATATCTACATGATATGTTCAAAGGCAGTTCCTACTAATGGCCAGGCTGAATTCCAGTAAATAATGTCCCGAATGATATTTTGCCGCCTTCTTTGGCACTTCATGAAATCTTACCCCGATGAAGTGCTGAAACACAGAGATTTTCTCTTAGAGAGTGTCTCATGTTGTAACCTATCCCATGGATTTTATGCTGTAATTCTTATCTCTTTTAAAATTTACTATCTTCTGTACAGTTTTCATGAAACTTTCTGTTACAGTAGTGAATAGCACAGATAAATGTCATTTTGTACAACTTTGAATTTACCCCAAGAGCTGAGAGAAAACTTGATCCTATACTTCAATCCGAGTTTCTTCTATAGTCCAACTTTGTTTCTCTACCATCAAGCTTCTCCTTTGTTGCTGCTCCAAGCCCCGTCCAAGGTGACCTTGAATACTTTCAGGGATGGGACACCCACAACTTCTCTGGGCAACCTGTTCCAGTGTTCCAGCACTCCCACAGTAAAAAAGGCCTTCCTTTCATCTAATATGTGTAGGAAATCATAAATCTAGGCATAGAAGCTTGGAGTGCAAATTTGAAATTCTTTGGATTTGAAGCACATTTTATATGAATACTGACTTACAGATGACTAAAAGATGTTGATGGGCATTTGAGCTGACAAGTTTTGAAAAAGTGCACGGAAATTAAAATTGAAACCACTAAAATTAAAAACTCCTTGCCATTTTCTTTTTCCTCTCCTATTCAAAATTGCATATGTCAGATATCAGTGCTTCATGCAAACCTCTCAGATGCTCTCAGAGAAAAAGCTTTTCTTTCAGACTAAGTTGCGGTTGACGTAGAACACTAGCAGGAGTGAAAGATTTTCTGGGCATTGAGGCAGCCCGTTCTCCTTGGATTTGTGTGCAGAATGCATTTTATCCAAACTGGAAAATAGATCCCAGCTCTGTTCTATTCATCATTCTTACTTCATCAGGCCAGAAGATTCTGTGAAAAGTAGCCTGTGGACCTTGAAGACAGCGCATGTGAACCAGATGAGAGGTGATAGAGAAGTTGAGGGAGAGAAGAAAGAGCATATGGCTGAAACCAGAAAGTATTTCTCCACGTGATCATGGAAGATTGCAGGAGCCACTTGGTACTATCAAACCAGCCCGACTTGGCACTGGTGCCACTATGGGTCTGGGAGCCATGTTGCATATCGTGCATTTTAAGGAGCCAGCTGGCCACACCCAGCCATATGCCCCCAAACACAAACCAAGCCCTTTTCTCTGGCAAACAAAACTCAGCTGCCCTGCTTCTGGATGGCAGATTGCAGGAGCCACTTGGTACTATCAAACCAGCCCAACTTGGCACTGGTGCCACCTTGGCTCTGGGAACCATCCTGCCTATTGTAGCTTTTCAGGAGCCAGCCGGTCACTCCCAGCCATAGGCCCCCAAACAGAAACCTCGGCCCGTTTCCCTGGCAAACAAAAGTAAGCTGCCCCGCTTCTGGATGGCAGATTGCAGGAGCTACTTAGTACTATCAAATCAGCCCGACTTGGCACAGGTGCCACCTTGGATCTGGGAACCATCCTGTGTATCGTGGATTTTCAGGGGCCAGCCGGCCACTCTCAGCCATATGCCCCCAAACACAAACCACGGACCTTTACTCTGGCAAACAAAAATCAGCTGCCCCACTTCTGGATGGCAGATTGCAGGAGCCACTTGGGACTATCACACCAGCACAACATGGCACTGCTGCCACCTTGGATCTGGGAACAATCCTGCGTATCGTACATATTCAGGAACCAGCCGAACACTCCCAGCCACAGGCCCCCAAACAAAAACAACGGCCCATTTCCCTGGCAAACAAAACTCAGCTGCCCCGCTTCTGGATGGCAGATTGCAGGAGCCACTTGGTACTATCAAACCAGCCCGACTTGGCACTGGTGCCACCTTGGGTCTGGGAACCATCCTGCCTATCGTGGATTTTAAGGAGCCAGCCGGCTACTCCCAGCCACAGGCCCCCAACAAAAACCACGGCCCTTTTTTCTCGCAAACAAAACTTAGCTGCCTCACGTCTGGATGGCAGATTGCAGGAGCCACTTGGTGTAATCAAACCAGCCCGACTTGGCACTGGTGCCACCTTGGGTCTGGGAACCATCCTGCGTATCGTGGATTCTAAGGAGCCAGCCGGCTACTCCCAGCCACAGGCCCCCAACAAAAACCACGGCCCTTTTTTCTCGCAAACAAAATTTAGCTGCCTCACTTCTGGATGGCAGATTGCAGGAGCCACTTGGTGTAATCAAACCAGCCCGACTTGGCACTGGTGCCACCTTGGGTCTGGGAACCATCCTGCGTATCGTGGATTCTAAGGAGCCAGCCGGCCACTCCCAGCCACAGGCCCCCAAACAAAATCAACGGCGCTGTTCCCTGGAAAACAAAACACGCCTGCCAACTTTTTGATGGAGTTTGCAGGAACCACTTGGTATTTTCAAACTAGCCCAACTTGGCACTGGTGCCACCTTGGGTCTGGATACCATGCTGCGTATCGTGGATTCTAAGGAGCCAGCCGGCCACTCCCAGCCACAGGCCCCCAAACACAAACAACGGCGCTTTTCCCTGGAAAACAAAACTCGCCTGCCAACTTTTTCATGGCAGATTGCAGGAGCCACTTGGTACTATCAAACCAGCCCGACTTGGCACTGGTGCCACCATGGGTCTGGTCACCATCCTGCCTATCGTAACTTTTCAGGAGCCAGCAGGTCACTCCCAGCCATAGGCCCTGAGACACAAACCTCGGCCCGTTTCCCTGGCAAACAAAAGTAAGCTGCCCCGCTTCTGGATGGCAGATTGCAGGAGCCACTTGGTACTATCAAACCAGCCCAACTTGGCACTGGTGCCACCTCTGGTCTGGGAACCATCCTGCGTATCGTGGATTCTAAGGAGCCATCCGGCCACTCCCAACCACAGGCCCCCAAACACAAACAACGGCGCTTTTCCCTGGAAAAAATAGTAAGCTGCCCCGCTTCTGGATGGCAGATTGCAGGAGCCACTTGGTACTATCAAACCAGCCCAACTTGGCACTGGTGCCACCTCTGGTCTGGGAACCATCCCGCGTATCGTGGATTCTAAGGAGCCAGTCGGCAACTCCCAGCCACAGGCCCCCAAACACAAACAACGGCCCGTTTCCCTGGCAAACAAAAGTAAGCTGCCCCGCTTCTGGATGGCAGATTGCAGAAGCCACTTGGTACTATCAAACTAGCCCAACTTGGCACTGGTGCCACCTCTGGTCTGGGAACCATCCTGCGTATCATGGGTTCTAAGGAGCCAGTCGGCAACTCCCAGCCACAGGCCCCCAAACACAAACCTTGGCCCGTTTCCCTGGCAAACAAAATTAAGCTGCCCCGCTTCTGGATGGCAGATTGCAGGACGCACTTGGTACTATCAGATCAGCCCGACTTGGCACTGGTGCCACCTCTGGTCTGGGAACCATCCTGCGTATCGTGGATTCTAAGGAGCCAACCGGCCACTCCCAGCCACAGGCCCCCAAACACAAACAACGGCGCTTTTCCCTAGATAACAAACTCGCCTGCCTAATTTCTGATGGCAGATTGCAGGAGCCACTTGGTACTATCAAACCAGCCCAACTTGGCACTGGTGCCACCATGGGTCTGGTCACCATCCTGCCTATCGTAGCTTTTCAGGAGCCAGCCGGTCACTCCCAGCCATAGGCCCCCAGACACAAACCTCGGCCCGTTTCCCTGGCAAACAAAAGTAAGCTGTCCCGCTTCTGGATGGCAGATTGCAGGACGCACTTGGTACTATCAAACCAGCCCGACTTGTCACTGGTGCCACCTCTGGTCTGGGAACCATCCTGCGTATCGTGGATTCTAATTAGCCAGCCGGCCACTCCCAGCCACAGGCCCCCAAACACAAACAACGGCGCTTTTCCCTGGAAAACAAAACTCGCCTGCCAACATTTTGATGGCAGATTGCAGGAGCCACTTGGTACTATCAAATCAGCCCAACTTGGCACTGGTGCCACCATGGGTCTGGTCACCATCCTGCCTATCGTAGCTTTTCAGGAGCCAGCAGGTCACCCCCAGCCATAGGCCCCGAGAAAAAAACCTCGGCCCGTTTCCCTGGCAAAAAAAAGTAAGCTACCCCGCTTCTGGATGGCAGTTTGCAGGACGCACTTGGTAGTATCAAACCAGCCCAACTTGGCACTGGTGCCACCTTGGGTCTGGGAACCATCCTGCGTATCGTGGATTCTGAGGAGCCCGCCGGCCACTCCCTGCCACAGGCACCCAAACACAAACAACGGCGCTTTTCCCTGGAAAACAAAACTCGCCTGCCAACTTTTTGATGGCGGATTGCAGGAGCCACTTGGTACTATCAAACCAGCCCAACTTGGCACTGGTGCCACCATGGATATGGTCACCATCCTGCCTATCGTAGCTTTTCAGGACCTAGCAGGTCACTCCCAGCCATAGGCGCCCAGACAAATACCTCGGCCCGTTTCCCTGGCAAACAAAAGTAAGCTACCCCGCTTCTGGATGGCAGATTGCAGGAGCCACTTGGTACTATAAAACCAGCCCGACTTGGCACTGGTGCCACGTCAGGTCTGGGAACCATCCTGCGTATCGTGGATTCTAAGGAGCCAGCCGGCCACTCCCACCCACAGGCCCCCAAACACAAACAACGGCACTTTTCCCTGGAAAACAAAACTCGCCTGCCAACTTTTTGAGGGCAGATTGCAGGAGCCACTTGGTACTATCAAACCAGCCCAACTTGGCACTGGTGCCACCATGGGTCTGCTCCCCATCCTGCCTATCGTAGCTTTTCAGGAGCCAGCCGGTCACTCCCAGCCATAGGCCCTGAGACACAAACCTCGGCCCGTTTCCCTGGCAAAAAAAAGTAAGCTGCCCCGCTTCTGGATGGCAGATTGCAGGACGCACTTGGTACTATCAAACCAGCCCGACTTGTCACTGGTGCCACCTCTGGTCTGGGAACCATGCCGCGTATCGTGGATTCTAAGCAGCCAGCCGGCCACTCCCAGCCACAGGCCCCCAAACACAAACAACGGCGCTTTTCCCTGGAAAACAAAACTCGCCTGCCAACTTTTTGATGGCGGATTGCAGGAGCCACTTGGTACTATCAAAGCAGCCCAACTTGTCACTGGTGCCACAATGGATGTGGTCACCATCCTGCCTATCGTAGCTTTTCAGGACCTCGCCGGTCACTCCCAGCCATAGGCGCCCAGACAAAAAGCTCGGCCCGTTTCCCTGGCACACAAAAGTAAGCTGCCCCGCTTCTGGATGGCAGATTGCAGGAACCACTTGGTACTATAAAACCAGCCCGACTTGGCGCTGGTGCCACCTCTGGTCTGGGAACCATCCTGCGTATCGTGGATTCTAAGGAGCCAGCCGGTCACTCCAGCCACAGGCCCCCAGACACAAACAACGGCGCTTTTCCCTGGAAAACAAAACTCGCCTGCCAACTTTTTGATGGCAGATTGCAGGAGCCACTTGGTACTATCAAACCAGCCCTACTTGACACTGGTGCCACCATGGGTCTGGTCACCATCCTGCCTATCGTAGCTTTCCAGGAGCCAGCCGGTCACTCCCAGCCATAGGCCCCCAGTCACAAACCTCGGCCCGTTTCCCTGGCAAACAAAACTAAGCTACCCCGCTTCTGGATGGCAGATTGCAGGAGCCACGTGGTACTATCAAACCAGCCCAACTTGGAACTGGTGCCACCTTGGGTCTGGGAACCATGCTGCGTATCGCAGATTCTAAGGCGCCAGTCGGCCACTCCCAGCCACAAGCCCCCAAACACAAACAACGGCGCTTTTCTCTGGCAAACAAAACTCAACTGCCCCTCTTCTGGATGGCAAATTGCAGGACGCACTTGGTACTATAAAAACAGCCCGACTTGGCACTGGTGCCACCTTGGGTCTGGGAACCATCGTGCGTATCGATCTTTTTAATGAGACAGCCGGCCACTCCCAGCCATATGCCCCCGAACACAACCCACGGCCCTTTCCTCTGGCAAACAAAACTCAGCTGCACCGCTTCTGGATGGCAGATTGCAGGAGCCACTTGGTACTATCAAACCAGCACGACTTGGCACTGGTGCCACCTTGGGTCTGGGAACCATCCTGCGTATTGTGGATTGTCAGGAGCCAGCTGAACACTCTCGGCCACAGACCCCAATCAAAAACAACGGCCCGTTTCACAGGCAAACAAAACTCAGCTGCCCCGCTTCTGGATGGGAGATTGCAGGAGGCACTTGACACTGTGAAACCAGCCCCACTTGGCACTGGTGCCACCTTGGGTCTGGGAACCATGCTGCGTATCATGGATTTTCAGGAGCCAGCCGGCCACTCCCAGCCATAGGCCCCCAAACAAAAACCACAGCCTTTTTCTCTGGCAAACAAAATTCAGCTGCCCCACTTCTGGATGGCAGATTGCAGGAGCCACTTGGGACTATCACACCAGCACAACATGGCACTGGTGCCACCTTGGATCTGGGAACCATCCGGCGTATAGTGGATTTTCAGGGGTCAGCCGGTCACTCTCAGCCATAGGCCCCAAACACAAACCACGGCCCTTTTCTCTGGAAAACAAAACTCAACTGCCCCTCTTCTGGATGGCAGATTGCAGGAGACACTGGGTACTATGAAACCAGCCCTACTTGGCACTGGTGCCACCTTGGGTCTGGGAACCATGCTGCGTATCATGGATTTTCAGGAGCCAGCCGTCCACTGCCAGCCACAGGCCCCGAAACACAAACAACAGCCTTTTTCTCTGGCAAACAAAATTCAGCTGCCCCGCTTCTGGATGGCAGATTGCAGGAACCACTTGGTACTAACAAACCAGCCCGACTTGGCACTGGTGCCACCTTGGGTCTGGGAACCATCCTGCGTATCGTGGATTCTAAGGAGCCAGCTGGCCACTCCCAGCCACAGGCCCCAAAACACACACAACGGCGCTTTTCCCTGGAAAACAAAACTCGCCTGCCAACTTTTTGATGGCAGATTGCAGGAGCCACTTGGTACTATCAAACCAGCCCAACTTGGCACTGGTGCCACCATGGGTCTGGTCACCATCCTGCCTATCGTAGCTTTTCAGGAGCCAGCCGGTCACTCCCAGCCATAGGCCGCCAGACACAAACCTCGGCCTGTTTCCCTGGCACACAAAAGTAAGCTACCGCACTTCTGGATGGCAGATTGCAGGAGCCACTTTGCACCATCAAACCAGCCCAACTTGGCACTGGTGCCACCTCTGGTCTGGGAACCATGCTGCGTATCGTGGATTCTAAGGAGCCAGCCGGCCACTCCCAGCCACAGGCCCCCAAACACAAACAACGGCGCTTTTCCCTGGAAAACAAAACTCGCCTGCCAACATTTTGATGGCAGAGTGCAGGAGCCACTTGGTACTATCAAACCAGCCCAACTATGCACTGGTGCCACCATGGGTCTGGTCACCATCCTGCCTATCGTAGCTTTTCAGGAGCCAGCCGGTCACTCCCAGCCATAGGCCCCCAGAAAAAAACCTCGGTCCGTTTCCCTGGAAAACAAAAGTAAGCTGCCCTGCTTCTGGATGGCAGATTGCAGGAGCCACTTGGTGTTATCAAACCAGCCCGACTTGGCACTGGTGCCACCTTGGGTCTGGGAACCATCCTGCGTATCGTGTGTTCTAAGGAGCCAGCCGGCCACTCCCAGCCACAGTCCCCCAAACACAAACAACGGCGCTTTTCCCTGGAAAACAAAACTCGCCTGCCAACTTTTTGATGGCAGATTGCAGGAGCCACTTGGTACTATCAAACCAGCCCAACTTGGCACTGGTGCCACCATGGGTCGGGTCACCATCCTGCCTATCGTAGCTTTTCAGGAGCCAGCCGGTCACTCCCAGCCATAGGTCCCCAGACAAATACCTCGGCCCGTTTCCCTGGCAAACAAAAGTCAGCTGCCCCGCTTCTGGATGGCAGATTGCAGGAGCCACTTGGTACTATCAAACCAGCCCAACTTGACACTGGTGCCACCTTGGCTCTGGGAACCATGCTGCGTAACCCGGATTCTAAGACGACAGGCAGCCACTGCCAGCCACCGCCCTCCAAACAAAATCAACGGCGCTTTTCCCTGGAAAACAAAACTCGCCTGACAACTTTTAGATGGCAGATTGCAGGAGCCAGTTGGTACCATCAAACCAGCCCAACTTGGCACTGGTGCCACCTTGGGTCTGGGAACCATCCTGCCTATCGTGGATTTTAAGGAGCCAGCCGGCTACTCCCAGCCACAGGCCCCCAAACAAAAACCACAGCCTTTTTCTCTGGCAAACAAAATTCAGCTGCCCCGCTTCTGGATGGCAGATTGCAGGAGCCACTTGGGACTATCACACCAGAACAACATGGCACTGCTGCCACCTTGGATCTGGGAACCATCCTTCCTATCGTGGATTTTCAGGGGCCAGCCGGCCACTCTCAGCCATAGGCCCCAAACACAAACCACGGCCCTTTTCTCTGGAAAACAAAACTCAACTGCCCCTCTTCCTGATGGGAGATTGCAGGAGCCACTGGGTACTATGAAACCAGCCCTACTTGGCACTGGTGCCACCTTGGGTCTGGGAACCATGCTGCGTATCATGGATTTTCAGGAGCCAGCCGGCCACTGCCAGCCACAGGCCCCGAAACACAAACAACAGCCTTTTTCTCTGGCAAACAAAATTCAGCTGCCCCGCTTCTGGATGGCAGATTGCAGGAACCACTTGGTACTAACAAACCAGCCTGACTTGGCACTGGTGCCACCTTGGGTCTGGGAACCATCCTGCGTATCGTGGATTCTAAGGAGCCAGCTGGCCACTCCCAGCCACAGGCCCCAAAACACACACAACGGTGCTTTTCCCTGGAAAACAAAACTCGCCTTCCAAACATTTGATGGCAGATTGCAGGAGCCACTTGGTTTTATCAAATCAGCCCAACTTGGCACTGGTGCCACCATGGGTCTGGTCACCATCCTGCCTATCGTAGCTTTTTAGGTGCCAGCCAGCCACCCCCAGCCAGAGGCCCCTAGACAAATATTTCGTCCCGTTTCCCTGGCAAACAAAAGTAAGCTACCCCGCTTCTGGATGGCAGATTGCAGGAGCCACTTTGCACCATCAAACCAGCCCAACTTGGCACTGGTGCCACCTCTGGTCTGGGAACCATCATGCGTATCGTGGGTTCTACGGAGCCAGCTGGCCACTCCCAGCCACAGGCCCCCAAACAGAAACAACGGCGCTTTTCCCTGGAAAACAAAACTCGCCTGCCAACTTTTTGATGGCAGATTGCCGGAGCCACTTGGTACTATCAAACCAGCTCAACTTGGCACTGGTGCCACCATGGGTCTGGTCACCATCCTGCCTATCGTAGCTTTTCAGGAGCCAGCCGGTCACTGGCAGCCATAGACCCCCAGACACAAACCTCGGCCCGTTTCCCTGGCAAACAAAAGTAAGCTGCCCCGCTTCTGCATGGCAGATTGCAGGAGCTATTTAGTACTATCAAACCAGCCCGACTTGGCACTGGTGACACCTCTGGTCTGGGAACCATCCTGCCTATCGTGGATTTTCAGGGGCCAGCCGGCCACTATCAGCCATATGCCCCCAAAAACAAACCACGGCCCTTTCTCTGGCAAACAAAACTCAACTGCCCCTCTTCTGGATGGCAAATTTTAGGACGCACTTTGTACTACGAAAACCGCCCGACGTGGCACTGGTGCCACCTTGTGTCAGGGAACCATCCTGCATATCGAGCTTTTTAAGGAGCCAGCCGGCCAGGCCCAGCCATATACCCCCAAAAACAAACCACGGACCATTTCTCATGGAAACAAAAATCCGCTGCCCCGCGTCTGGATGGCAGATTGCAGGAGCCACTTTGCACCATCAAACCAGCCCGACTTGGCACTGGTGCCACCTTGGGTCTGGGAACCATCCTGCATATCGTGGATTCTAAGGAGCCAGCCGGCCACTCCCAGCCACAGGCCCCCAAACACAAACAACGGCGCTTTTCCCTGGAAAACAAAACTCGCCTGCCAGCTTTTTGATGGCAGATTGCAGGAGCCACTTGGTACTATCAAATCATCCCAACTTGGCACTGGTGCCACTATGGGTCTGGGAACCATCCTGCCTATTGTAGCATTTCAGGAGCCAGCCGGTCACTCCCAGCCATAGGCCCCCAGACACAAACCTCGGACCGTTTCCCTGGCAAACAAAATTAAGCTGCCCCGATTCTGGATGGCAGATTGCAGGAGCCACTTGGTACTATCAAATCAGCCCAACTTGGCACTGGTGCCACCATGGGTCTGGTAAACATCCTGCCTATCGTAGCTTTTCAGGAGCCAGACGGTCACTCCCTGCCATAGGCCCCCAGACACAAACCTCGGCCCGTTTCCCTGGCAAACAAAAGTAAGCTACCCCGCTTCTGGATGGCAGATTGCAGGAGCCACTTTGTACCATCAAACCAGCCCGACTTGGCACTGGTGCCACCTCTGGTCTGGGAAACATCCTGCGTATCGTGGATTCTAAGGAGCCAGCTGGCCACTCCCAGCCACAGGCCCCCAAACACAAACAACGGCGCTTTTCCCTGGAAAACAAAACTCACCTGCCAACTTTTTGATGGCAGATTGCAGGAGCCACTTGGTACTATCAAACCAGCCCAACTTGGCACTGGTGCCACCATGGGTCTGGTCACCATCCTGCCTATCGTAGCTTTTCAGGAGCCAGGCGGTCACTCCCAGCCATAGGCCCCCAGACACAAAGCTCTGCCCGTTTCCCTGGCAAACAAAAGTAAGCTGCCCCGCTTCTGGATGGCAGATTGCAGGAGTCACTTTGCACCATCAAACCAGCCCGACTTGGCACTGGTGCCACCTCTGGTCTGGGACCCATCCTGCGTATCGTGGATTCTAAGGAGACAGCTGGCCACTCCCAGCCACAGGCCCCCAAACACAAACAACGGCGCTTTTCCCTGGAAAACAAAACTCGCTTGCCAACTTTTTGATGGCAGATTGCAGGAGCCACTTGGTACTATCAAACCACCCCAACTTGGCAACAAGTGGTTCCTGCAATCTGACATCCAGAAGCGGGGCAGCTTACTTTTGTTTGCCAGGGAAGCGGACCGTTGTTTGTGTTTGGAGGCGTAAGGCTGGGAGTTGCCGACTGGTTCCTTAAAATCCACGATACGCAGCATGGTTCCCAGACCAGAGGTGGCACCAGTGCCAAGTCGGGCTGGTTTGATAGTACCAAGTGGCTCCTGCAATCTGCCATCCAGAAGCGGGGCAGCTTACTTTTGTTTGCCAGGGAAACGGGCCGAGGTTTGTGACTGGGGACCTATGGCTGGGAGTGACCGGCTGGCTCCTGAAAAGTTACGATAGGCAGGATGGTGACCAGACCCATGGTGGCACCAGTGCCAAGTTGGGCTGGTTTGATAGTACCAAGTGGCTCCTGTAATCTGCCATCAAATAGTTGGTAGGCGAGTTTTGTTTTCCAGGGAAAAGCGCCGTTGTTTGTGTTTGGGGGCCTGTGGTAGGGAGTGGCCGGCTGGCTAATTAGAATCCACGATACGCAGGATGGTTCCCAGACCAGAGGTGGGACCAGTGCCGAGACGGGCTAGTTTGATGGTGCAAAGTGGCTCCTGCAATCTGCCATCCAGAAGCGGGGTAGCTTACTTTTGTTTGCCAGGGAAACGGGCCGAGGTTTTTGTCTGGGGGCCTATGGCTGGGAGTGACCGGCTGGCTCCTGAAAAGCTACGATAGGCAGGATGGTGACCAGACCCATGGTGGCACCAGTGCCAAGTTGGGGTGATTTGATAAAACCAAGTGGCTCCTGCAATCTGCCATCAAAAAGTTGGCAGGAGAGTTTTGTTTTCCAGGGAAAAGCGCCGTTGTTTGTGTTTGGGGGCCTGTGGCTGGGAGTGGCCGGCTGGCTCCTTAGAATCCACGATACGCAGCATGGTATCCAGACCCAAGGTGGCACCAGTGCCAAGTTTTGCTGGTTTGATAGTACCAAGTGGTTCCTGCAATCTGCCATCCAGAAGCGGGGCAGCTTACTTTTGTTTGCCAGGGAAACGGGCCGAGGTTTTTCTCTGGGGGCCTATGGCAGGGAGGGACCGGCTGGCTCCTGAAAAGCTACGATAGGCAGGATGGTGACCAGACCCATGGTGGCACCACTGCCAAGTTGGGCTGATTTGATAGTAGCAAGTGGCTCCTGCAATCTGCCATCAAAATGTTGGCAGGCGAGTTTTGTTTTCCAGGGAAAAGCGCCGTTGTTTGTGTTTGGGGGCCTGTGGCTGGGAGTGACCGGCTGGCTCCTTAGAATCCACGATACGCAGGATGGTTCCCAGACCCAAGGTGGAACCACTGCCAAGTTGGGCTGGTTTGATAGTACCAAGTGATTCCTGCAATCTGCCGTCCAGATGCGGGGCAGCTTACTTTTGTTTGCCAGGGAAACGGGCCGAGCTTTGTGTCTGGGGGCCGATGGCTGGGAGTGACCGGCTGGCTCCTGAAAAGCTACGATAGGCAGGATGGGGACCAGACCCATGGTGGCACCAGTGCCAAGTTGGGCTGGTTTGATAGTACCAAGTGGCTCCTGCAATCTGCCATCAAAAAGTTGGCAGGCGAGTTTTGTTTTCCAGGGAAAAGCGCCGTTGTTTGTGTTTGGGGGCCTGTGGCTGGGAGTGGCCGGCTGGCTCCTTAGAATCCACGATACGCAGCATGGTTCCCAGACCAGAGGTGGCACCAGTGACAAGTCGGGCTGGTTTGATGGTGCAAAGTGGCTCCTGCAATCTGCCATCCAGAAGCGGGGCAGCTTACTTTTGTTTTCCAGGGAAAAGGGCCGAGGTTTTTCTCTGGGGGCCTATGGCTGGGAGTGACCGGCTGGCGCGTGAACAGCTACGATAGGCAGGATGGTTCCCAGACCCATGGTGGCACCAGTGCCATGTTGGGCTGATTTGATAGTACCAAGTGGCTCCTGCAATCTGCCATCAAAATGTTGGCAGGCGAGTTTTGTTTTCCAGGGAAAAGCGCCGTTGTTGTATTTGGGGGCCTGTGGTTGGGAGTGGCCGGCTGGCTGCTTAGAATCCACGATACGCAGGATGGTTCCCAGACCCAAGGTGGCACCAGTGCCAAGTTGTCTGGTTTGATAGTACCAAGTGGTTCCTGCAATCTGCCATCAAGAAGCGGGGCAGCTTACTTTTGTTTGCCAGGGAAACGGGCCGAGCTTTGTGTCTGGGGGCCTATGGCTGCGAGTGACCGGCTGGCTCCTGAAAAGCTACGATAGGCAGGATGGTGACCAGACCCATGGTGGCACCAGTGCCAAGTTGGGCTGGTTTGATAGTACCAAGTGGCTCCTGCAATCTGCCATCAAAAATTTGGCAGGCGAGTTTTGATTTCCAGGGAAAAGCGCCGTTGTTTGTGTTTGGGGGCCTGTGGCTGGGAGTGGCCGGCTTGCTAATTGGAATCCACGATACGCAGGATGGTTCCCAGACCTGACGTGGCACCAGTGCCAAGTCGGGCTAGTTTGATGCTGCAAAGTGGCTCCTGCAATCTGCCATGCAGAAGCGGGGTAGCTTACTTTTGTTTGCCAGGGAAAATGGCCGAGGTTTTTGTCTGGGGCCTATGGCTGGGAGTGACCGGCTGGCTCCTGAAAAGCTACGATAGGCAGGATGGTGACCAGACCCATGGTGGCACCCGTGCCAAGTTGGGCTGATTTGATAGTACCAAGTGGCTCCTGCAATCTGCCATCAAAAAGTTGGCAGGCGAGTTTTGTTTTCCAGGGAAAAGCGCCGTTGATTTTGTTTGGGGGCCTGTGGCTGGGAGTGACCGGCTGGTTCCTTAGAATCCACGATACGCAGGATGGTTCCCAGACCAGAGGTGGCACCAGTGCCAAGTCGGGCTGGTTTGATAGTACGAAGTGGCTCCTGCAATCTGCCATCCAGAAGCGGGGTAGCTTACTTTTGTATGCCAGGGAAAGGGGCCGAGGTTTATGTCTGGGGGCCTATAGCTGGGAGTGACCGGCTGGCCCCTGAAAAGCTACGATAGGCAGGATGCTGACCAGACCCATGGTGGCACCAGTGCCAAGTTGGGCTGATTTGATAGTACCAAGTGGCTCCTGCAATCTGCCATCAAAAAGTTGTCAGGCGAGTTTTGTTTTCCAGGGAAAAGCGCCGTTGATTTTGTTTGGGGGCCTGTGGCTGGGAGTGACCGGCTGGCTCCTTAGAATCCACGATACGCAGCATGGTTCCCAGACCAGAGGTGGCACCAGTGACAAGTCGGGCCAGTTTCATGGTGCAAAGTGGCTCCTGCAATCTGCCATCCAGAAGCGGGGCAGCTTACTTTTGTTTTCCAGGGAAAAAGGCCGAGGTTTTTCTCTGGGGGCTTATGGCTGGGAGTGACCGGCTGGCGCGTGAACAGCTACGATAGGCAGGATGGTTCCCAGACCCATGGTGGCACCAGTGCCATGTTGGGCTGATTTGATAGTACCAAGTGGCTCCTGCAATCTGAAATCAAAATGTTGGCAGGCGAGTTTTGTTTTCCAGGGAAAAGCGCCGTTGTTGTATTTGGGGGCCTGTGGCTGGGAGTGGCCGGCTGGCTGCTTAGAATCCACGATACGCAGCATGGTTCCCAGACCCAAGGTGGCACCAGTGCCAAGTTGTCTGGTTTGATAGTACCAAGTGGTTCCTGCAATCTGCCATCCAGAAGCGGGGCAGCTTACTTTTGTTTGCCAGGGAAATGGGCCGAGCTTTGTGTCTGGGGGCCTATGGCTGGGAGTGACCGGCTGGCTCCTGAAAAGCTACGATAGGCAGGATGGTGACCAGACCCATGGTGGCACCAGTGCCAAGTTGGGCTGGTTTGATAGTACCAAGTGGCTCCTGCAATCTGCCATCAAAAATTTGGCAGGCGAGTTTTGATTTCCAGGGAAAAGCGCCGTTGTTTTTGTTTGGGGGCCTGTGGCTGGGAGTGGCCGGCTTGCTAATTGGAATCCACGATACGCAGGATGGTTCCCAGACCAGAGGTGGCACCAGTGCCAAGTCGGGCTAGTTTGATGCTGCAAAGTGGCTCCTGCAATCTGCCATGCAGAAGCGGGGTAGCTTACTTTTTTTTGCCAGGGAAACGGGCCGAGGTTTTTGTCTCGGGGCCTATGGCTGAGGGTGACCGGCTGGCTCCTGAAAAGCTACCATAGGCAGGATGGTGACCAGACCCATGGTGACACCAGTGCCAAGTTGGGCTGGTTTGATAGTACCAAGTGGCTCCTGCAATCTGCCATCAAAAAGTTGGCAGGCGAGTTTTGTTTTCCAGGGAAAAGCGCCGTTGTTTGTGTTTGGGGGCCTGTGGCTGGGAGTGGCCGGCTGGCTCCTTAGAATCCACGATACGCAGCATGGTATCCAGACCCAAGGTGGCACCAGTGCCAAGTTGGGCTGGTTTGATAATACCAAGTGGTTCCTGCAAACTCCATCAAAAAGTTGGCAGGCGTGTTTTGTTTTCCAGGGAACAGCGCCGTTGATTTTGTTTGGGGGCCTGTGGCTGGGAGTGGCCGGCTGGCTCCTTAGAATCCACGATACGCAGGATGGTTCCCAGACCCAAGGTGGCACCAGTGCCAAGTCGGGCTGGTTTGATAGTACCAAGTGGCTCCTGCAATCTGCCATCCAGAAGCGGGGCAGCTGAGTTTTGTTTGCCATAGAAAAAGGCTGTGGTTTTTGTTGGGGGCCTGTGGCTGGGAGTAGCCGGCTGGCTCCTTAAAATCCACGATAGGCAGGATGGTTCCCAGACCCAAGGTGGCACCAGTGCCAAGTCGGGCTGGTTTGATAGTACCAAGTGGCTCCTGCAATCTGCCATCCAGAAGCGGGGCAGCTGAGTTTTGTTTGCCAGAGAAAAAGGCTGTGGTTTTTGTTTGGGGGCCTGTGGCTGGCAGTGGCCGGCTGGCTCCTGAAAATCCACGATACGCAGCATGGTTCCCAGACCCAAGGTGGCACCAGTACAAAGTGGGGCTCGTTTGACAGTGTCAAGTGCCTCCTGCAATCTCCCATCCAGAAGCGGGGCAGCTGAGTTTTTTTTGCCAGGGAAACGGACCTTTGTTTTTGATTGGGGTCTGTGGCCGAGAGTGGTCGGCTGTCTCCTGACAATCCACAATACGCAGGATGGTTCCCAGACCAAAGGTGGCACCAGTGCTAAGTCGGGCTGGTTTGATAGTACCAAGTGCCTCCTGCAATCTGCCATCCAGAAGCGGGGCAGCTGAGTTTTGTTTGCCAGAGAAAAGGGCCGTGGGTTGTGTTTGGGGGCATATGGCTGGGAGTGGCCACCTGGCTCCTTAAAATGCACGATACGCCGCATGGTAACCAGACGCAAGGTGGCACCAGTGCCAAGTCGGGCTGTTTTTGTAGTACCCAGTGGCTCCTGCAATTTGTCATCCAGAAGCGGGGCAGCTAAATTTTGTTTGCTAGAGAAAAGGGCTGTGGTTTGTGTTTGGGGGCCTATGGCCGAGAGTGGTAGGCTGGCCCCTGAAAATCAACGATAGGCAGGATGGTTCCCAGATCCAAGGTGGCACCAGTGCCAAGTAAGGCTGGTTGTATGGTTCAAAGTGACTCCTGCAATCTGCCATCCAGAAGCGGGACAGCTGAGTTTTTTTTGCCAGAGAAAAGGTCCGTGGTTTCTTTTTGGGGCATACGGCTGGGAATTGCCGGCTGGCTCCTTAAAATGCTCGATACGCAGGATGGTTCCCAGAGCCAAGGTGGCACCACTGCCAAGTCGGGCTCTTTTTGTAGTACCAAGTGCCTCCTGCAATTTGCCATCCAGAAG
Source organism: Melospiza melodia melodia (assembly GCF_035770615.1). Taxonomy (NCBI): domain Eukaryota; kingdom Metazoa; phylum Chordata; class Aves; order Passeriformes; family Passerellidae; genus Melospiza; species Melospiza melodia. The sequence continues at coordinate 50,037,644 of NC_086198.1, forward strand.
AGGGGCAGTTGAGTTTTGTTTGCCAGAGAAAAGGGCCGAGGTTTGTGTTTGGGAGCATATGGCTGGGAATGACCGGCTGGCCCCTGAAAATCCACGATACGCCGGATGGTTCCCAGATCCAAGGTGGTACCATTACCAAGTCGGGCTGGTTTGATAGTCCCAAGTGGCTCCTGCAAACTGCCATCCAGAAGCGGGGCAGCTGAGTTTTGTTTGCCAGGGAAATGGGCCGTTGTTTGTGTTTGGGGGCCTGTGGCTGGGAGTGTTCGGCTGGTTCCTGAATATGTACGATACGCAGGATTGTTCCCAGATCCAAGGTGGCAGCAGTGCCATGTTGTGCTGGTGTGATAGTCCCAAGTGGCTCCTGCAATCTGCCATCCAGAAGTGGGGCAGCTGAATTTTGTTTGCCAGAGAAAAGGTCCGTGGTTTGTGTTTGGGGGCATATGGCTGAGAGTGGCCGGCTGGCCCCTGAAAATCCACGATACACAGGATGGTTCCCAGATCCAAGGTGGCACCTGTGCCAAGTCGGGCTGATTTGATAGTACTAAGTAGCTCCTGCAATCTGCCATCCAGAAGCGGGGCAGCTTACTTTTGTTTGCCAGGGAAACGGGCCGAGGTTTCTGTTTGGGGGCCTATGGCTGGGAGTGACCGGCTGGCTCCTGAAAAGCTACAATAGGCAGGATGGTTCCCAGAGCCAAGGTGGCACCAGTGCCAAGTTGGGCTGGTTTGATAGTACCAAGTGACTCCTGCAATCTGCCATCCAGAAGCAGGGCAGCTGAGTTTTGTTTGCCAGAGAAAAGGGCTTGGTTTGTGTTTGGGGGCATATGGCTGGGTGTGGCCAGCTGGCTCCTTAAAATGCACGATATGCAACATGGCTCCCAGACCCATAGTGGCACCAGTGCCAAGTCGGGCTGGTTTGATAGTACCAAGTGGCTCCTGCAATCTTCCATGATCACGTGGAGAAATACTTTCTGGTTTCAGCCATATGCTCTTTCTTCTCTCCCTCAACTTCTCTATCACCTCTCATCTGGTTCACATGCGCTGTCTTCAAGGTCCACAGGCTACTTTTCACAGAATCTTCTGGCCTGATGAAGTAAGAATGATGAATAGAACAGAGCTGGGATCTATTTTCCAGTTTGGATAAAATGCATTCTGCACACAAATCCAAGGAGAACGTGCTGCCCCAATGCCCAGAAAATCTTTCACTCCTGCTAGTGTTCTACGTCAACCGCAACTTAGTCTGAAAGAAAAGCTTTTTCTCTGAGAGCATCTGAGAGGATTGCATGAAGCCCTGATATCTGACATATGCAATTTTGAATAGGAGAGGAAAAAGAAAATGGCAAGGAGTTTTTAATTTTAGTGGTTTCAATTTTAATTTCCGTGCACTTTTTCAAAACTTGTCAGCTCAAATGCCCATCAACATCTTTTAGTCATCTGTAAGTCAGTATTCATATAAAATGTGCTTCAAATCCAAAGAATTTCAAATTTGCACTCCAAGCTTCTATGCCTAGATTTATGATTTCCTACACATATTAGATGAAAGGAAGGCCTTTTTTACTGTGGGAGTGCTGGAACACTGGAACAGGTTGCCCAGAGAAGTTGTGGGTGTCCCATCCCTGAAAGTATTCAAGGTCACCTTGGACGGGGCTTGGAGCAGCAACAAAGGAGAAGCTTGATGGTAGAGAAACAAAGTTGGACTATAGAAGAAACTCGGATTGAAGTATAGGATCAAGTTTTCTCTCAGCTCTTGGGGTAAATTCAAAGTTGTACAAAATGACATTTATCTGTGCTATTCACTACTGTAACAGAAAGTTTCATGAAAACTGTACAGAAGATAGTAAATTTTAAAAGAGATAAGAATTACAGCATAAAATCCATGGGATAGGTTACAACATGAGACACTCTCTAAGAGAAAATCTCTGTGTTTCAGCACTTCATCGGGGTAAGATTTCATGAAGTGCCAAAGAAGGCGGCAAAATATCATTCGGGACATTATTTACTGGAATTCAGCCTGGCCATTAGTAGGAACTGCCTTTGAACATATCATGTAGATATACCACACACGCTTTCCCTTCACTGAAAAATTACTTTTTACAACAAATAAGCAATTGACGATCAAAATTGATTGAAAGCATCTTAAACATGTCAAGTATTTCATTGTAGATGATCTGTGATCCAAATGCTTCTTCCACCTTCGAGAGGGACAGAAGAATTCTTCCATATCATGATGGTTTAAAATTGTATCAACCAATGTTTTCTGCTGAAAAGATATCATCTATTTTTTTCTATTTTTGGAAGAAAATATTCCTAGACATACAACAGGTGAGAACTAAGTAATTTTAAAGAAACAAATGAAATGAAAATATTCTGTAAATAGAATGAAATGAAAAGCTGTGTTTTAAATAGGAGCTAAATATTAAACAGAATTTTTGTACCAGGCATTTGAATTACTGCACCAGCTCTTTTGCCCATCAAGAGAGGCATTTAGCATTTCAGTCTTTTCCAAGGTGTTCATGATCTGCTATGCTGATCTCTGTGTGTGCCTAGGTGTGTGTGGAGGGGGGGGCATATGAAGGGGAGTGTGTATGTTTGCTTTACAATTGTTGTGGCAGATTCATGCCTCAGCTCCACATTTTGTTTTAAAAAGGTCACACCGAGTGGATATGAAGTTTACTATCAACAAGAGATCGATTCCCAAATCATCCATTTGACTCTCCCTTATAAATCATGTGCTTTGTTGCATATTTTATCAAATATACTTTCAAGCCAGATGGAGGAAGGAGGATGTGGGAATCCCTCCACCATCTTGCAACTTTTATGTAAGTAGGTTTTCAAGAAAATCATCATTTCTCTTTTAAATATGTCTGGAACAGGCATGATGGTAGTGTCAACCTGTTGGAGTTTTTGTTGCTGGAAGAAGTTGTACAAAAGGATTGGTTTTTACATTGATCAGTTACTGAATCAAGCGCAGGAATACATTGGAAATTTAGCTGGGGGTTCCTTTTCCCAGCAGACTACTTCTAGAACGAGCTTGTACACTGAAGCTGACTCTTTTGCTCTCTTTTTGTTTCTTTCCTATTTTCTTGGCTTCTTTGCCACTATCTAGACAATTTTGGAACTTTGTTCCCAACTAAAATGGTTTCAATAGTCTGATTGTGATCATACATTTTTACAAGGAATTTTTAAAATCTTTCCTCGAGTCCAGAAAGTCAAGGACTTAGATCTTTTTCTTCCCTTATCAATATTGCCATGAAATTGATAAATAAAGACCAACTCTTTATTTTTGTTTTTAACCCACGTAGATAATTCCCATCCATTAATCCATTTTGTGGACCAATAGCTGCCATTCTGATGGAAGCTGTCACTTCTTAACAATAGGCATTCTGTGACTATGTTGACTGCACTTTGGGTGAAGATCCTAACTGGTCTTAGATATACATAGGGAGAAATTTGCTCAGCCAGTGTCAGTCTTAAGCATGCGTATCAGAAGATCTTTCTAGAGCTGGGAATTTTCCCATGAAAGGGATTCAGTTAGGGAAGAGACACTTGTGCCAGAGTTTTACATTCTTCTTGAACACTGCTTAAGGAACTTAGATGCCATGTCCATTTGGATCTCTGTCTGCACAGAACTTTGTCATGCCAGCGCTTTGAAATGCATCTTGAAGAGAATTCACTAGCACAGAATGAAAGAGAGTGGAAGGGGTTGGTGGGGCTAACCAGGCCCAACCCCCCTGCCTAAACCAGGATACCTAGAGCCTCTTGCCCAGGATTCTATCTGGGTGTACTTTTAATGTCTTCAAAGATCCAGGCTCCACAATCTTTCTGGGCAGTCTGTGCCGTGGTTCAGTCACCCTGACAGTAAAGAAACATTTACTGATGTTCAAAGGCAATCTCCTGTATTTCAGTGTGTGCCCACTGCCTCTTGTCTTTTCCCTCAGCATCACTGAAAAGACACTGATTCCCTCCCCTTTGCACTATTGCTTCCATATGTATGTGTGATGCCATGTAGAGGTATGTCAAAAACCTCCCTGAAGCCCAGGCAGATAATATTCCCTTCATCTACCAGTCAAGTTGATTCATCAGAGGAGTTTAAAGTGATGTTCAGCATGAAATTCCCCTGAAAAATCATGCTAACTACATTATTTGGTCATCTGTCATGTGCCTGGCAAGGATTTCCAGGAAGAGCTGCTTCATCAACTTCCTGGGGATAAAAAAGAGGCTGGCTGGTTTGTACTATGGCGAGTCCTCTTAATTGCCTTTTTTGAAGATGGGTGTCATTTGCTAACATCCACTCTTTAGCCTCTCTTGTCGTCTACATCTTAGCAAAACGCTTTTCCACTATGTCTGGCTAGGAAAAACTGTGCCAGCACAGAAAACATCTCCCATCGTGTTCTAGAAGTTGCACGGATGTCTGCCAAGTGTTTGGCAGGAAGAAAAGAAAAGTTGTCCAAAACAGCTTCCAATCGAATGTTCCTGTGATTGGAAAAGTCAGGAGAGTGCAAAGGTACTGTTTTCTATCAGTTGGCAAGGTGCGCACACAATCCCAGTGTTGTACAGCTTGCTTCTTCACCTTCCCGAAGCTGCCGCTCTCGCCGGCTGCCGGAGCCCAAGAAGCGGCTTCTTCGCGCAAAGACGATTGTGCCGCTCACAGTGCTCTCCTTAGCGCGGCTTCTGCCGAAAGACGCCCGGCAGCGGCTCTTACCTCCGGAGAGCATCCTACCTTCGTCTTTAGCTCCTCTTCTCATCTACACCTCGGCAAAAAGCTTTTCCACTATGTCTGGCTAGGAAAAACTGTGCCAGCACAGAAAACATCTCCCATCGTGTTCTAGAAGTTGCACGGATGTCTGCCAAGTGTTTGGCAGGAAGAAAAGAAAAGTTGTCCAAAACAGCTTCCAATCGAATGTTCCTGTGATTGGAAAAGTCAGGAGAGTGCAAAGGTACTGTTTTCTATCAGTTGGCAAGGTGCGCACACAATCCCAGTGTTGTACAGCTTGCTTCTTCACCTTCCCGAAGCTGCCGCTCTTGCCGGCTGCCGGAGCCCAAGAAGCGGCTTCTTCGCGCAAAGACGATTGTGCCGCTCACAGTGCTCTCCTTAGCGCGGCTTCTGCCGAAAGACGCCTGGCAGCGGCTCTTACCTCCGGAGAGCATCCTACCTTCGTCTTTAGCTCCTCTTCTCATCTACACCTCGGCAAAACGCTTTTCCACTATGTCTGGCTAGGAAAAACTGTGCCAGCACAGAAAACATCTCCCATCGTGTTCTAGAAGTTGCACGGATGTCTGCCAAGTGTTTGGCAGGAAGAAAAGAAAAGTTGTCCAAAACAGCTTCCAATCGAATGTTCATGTGATTGGAAAAGTCAGGAGAGTGCAAAGGTACTGTTTTCTATCAGTTGGCAAGGTGCGCACACAATCCCAGTGTTGTACAGCTTGCTTCTTCACCTTCCCGAAGCTGCCGCTCTCGCCGGCTGCCGGAGCCCAAGAAGCGGCTTCTTCGCGCAAAGACGATTGTGCCGCTCACAGGGCTCTCCTTAGCGCGGCTTCTGCCGAAAGACGCCCGGCAGCGGCTCTTACCTCCGGAGAGCATCCTACCTTCGTCTTTAGCTCCTCTTCTCATCTACACCTCGGCAAAACGCTTTTCCACTATGTCTGGCTAGGAAAAACTGTGCCAGCACAGAAAACATCTCCCATCGTGTTCTAGAAGTTGCACGGATGTCTGCCAAGTGTTTGGCAGGAAGAAAAGAAAAGTTGTCCAAAACAGCTTCCAATCGAATGTTCCTGTGATTGGAAAAATCAGGAGAGTGCAAAGGTACTGTTTTCTATCAGTTGGCAAGGTGCGCACACAATCCCAGTGTTGTACAGCTTGCTTCTTCACCTTCCCGAAGCTGCCGCTCTCGCCGGCTGCCGGAGCCCAAGAAGCGGCTTCTTCGCGCAAAGACGATTGTGCCGCTCACAGGGCTCTCCTTAGCGCGGCTTCTGCCGAAAGACGCCCGGCAGCGGCTCTTACCTCCGGAGAGCATCCTACCTTCGTCTTTCGCGTCTTATGTAGTCTACACCTTAGCAAAACGCTTTTCCACTATGTCTGGCTAGGAAAAACCGTGCCAGCACAGAAAACATCTCCCATGGTGTTCTAGAAGTTGAACGGATGTCTGCCAAGTGTTTGGCAGGAAGAAAAGAAAAGTTGTCCAAAACAGCTTCCAATCGAATGTTCATGTGATTGGAAAAGTCAGGAGTGCAAAGGTACTGTTTTCTATCAGTTGGCAAGGTGCGCACACAATCCCAGTGTTGTACAGCTTGCTTCTTCACCTTCCCGAAGCTGCCGCTCTCGCCGGCTGCCGGAGCCCAAGAAGCGGCTTCTTCGCGCAAAGACGATTGTGCCGCTCACAGTGCTCTCCTTAGCGCGGCTTCTGCCGAAAGACGCCCGGCAGCGGCTCTTACCTCCGGAGAGCATCCTACCTTCGTCTTTAGCTCCTCTTCTCATCTACACCTCGGCAAAACGCTTTTCCAATATGTCTGGCTAGGAAAAACTGTGCCAGCACAGAAAACATCTCCCATCGTGTTCTAGAAGTTGCACGGATGTCTGCCAAGTGTTTGGCAGGAAGAAAAGAAAAGTTGTCCAAAACAGCTTCCAATCGAATGTTCCTGTGATTGGAAAAGTCAGGAGAGTGCAAAGGTACTGTTTTCTATCAGTTGGCAAGGTGCGCACACAATCCCAGTGTTGTACAGCTTGCTTCTTCACCTTCCCGAAGCTGCCGCTCTCGCCGGCTGCCGGAGCCCAAGAAGCGGCTTCTTCGCGCAAAGACGATTGTGCCGCTCACAGGGCTCTCCTTAGCGCGGCTTCTGCCGAAAGACGCCCGGCAGCGGCTCTTACCTCCGGAGAGCATCCTACCTTCGTCTTTAGCTCCTCTTCTCATCTACACCTCGGCAAAACGCTTTTCCACTATGTCTGGCTAGGAAAAACTGTGCCAGCACAGAAAACATCTCCCATCGTGTTCTAGAAGTTGCACGGATGTCTGCCAAGTGTTTGGCAGGAAGAAAAGAAAAGTTGTCCAAAACAGCTTCCAATCGAATGTTCCTGTGATTGGAAAAGTCAGGAGAGTGCAAAGGTACTGTTTTCTATCAGTTGGCAAGGTGCGCACACAATCCCAGTGTTGTACAGCTTGCTTCTTCACCTTCCCGAAGCTGCCGCTCTCGCCGGCTGCCGGAGCCCAAGAAGCGGCTTCTTCGCGCAAAGACGATTGTGCCGCTCACAGGGCTCTCCTTAGCGCGGCTTCTGCCGAAAGACGCCCGGCAGCGGCTCTTACCTCCGGAGAGCATCCTACCTTCGTCTTTCGCGTCTTATGTAGTCTACACCTTAGCAAAACGCTTTTCCACTATGTCTGGCTAGGAAAAACCGTGTCAGCACAGAAAACATCTCCCATCGTGTTCTAGAAGTTGAACGGATGTCTGCCATGTGTTTGGCAGGAAGAAAAGAAAAGTTGTCCAAAACAGCTTCCAATCGAATGTTCATGTGATTGGAAAAGTCAGGAGTGCAAAGGTACTGTTTTCTATCAGTTGGCAAGGTGCGCACACAATCCCAGTGTTGTACAGCTTGCTTCTTCACCTTCCCGAAGCTGCCACTCTCAGGAGGTAAGAGCCGCTTCCGGGCGTCTTTCGGCAGAAGCCGCGCTAAGGAGAGCACTGTGAGCGGCACAATCGTCTTTGCGCGAAGAAGCCGCTTCTTGGGCTCCGGCAGCCGGCGAGAGCGGCAGCTTCGGGAAGGTGAAGAAGCAAGCTGTACAACACTGGGATTGTGTGCGCACCTTGCCAACTGATAGAAAACAGTACCTTTGCACTCTCCTGACTTTTCCAATCACAGGAACATTCGATTGGAAGCTGTTTTGGACAACTTTTCTTTTCTTCCTGCCAAACACTTGGCAGACATCCGTGCAACTTCTAGAACACGATGGGAGATGTTTTCTGTGCTGGCACAGTTTTTCCTAGCCAGACATAGTGGAAAAGCGTTTTGCTAAGATGTAGACTACAAAAGACGCGAAAGACGAAGGTAGGATGCTCTCCGGAGGTAAGAGCCGCTGCCGGGCGTCTTTCGGCAGAAGCCGCGCTAAGGAGAGCCCTGTGAGCGGCACAATCGTCTTTGCGCGAAGAAGCCGCTTCTTGGGCTCCGGCAGCCGGCGAGAGCGGCAGCTTCGGGAAGGTGAAGAAGCAAGCTGTACAACACTGGGATTGTGTGCGCACCTTGCCAACTGATAGAAAACAGTACCTTTGCACTCTCCTGACTTTTCCAATCACAGGAACATTCGATTGGAAGCTGTTTTGGACAACTTTTCTTTTCTTCCTGCCAAACACTTGGCAGACATCCGTGCAACTTCTAGAACACGATGGGAGATGTTTTCTGTGCTGGCACAGTTTTTCCTAGCCAGACATAGTGGAAAAGCGTTTTGCCGAGGTGTAGATGAGAAGAGGAGCTAAAGACGAAGGTAGGATGCTCTCCGGAGGTAAGAGCCGCTGCCGGGCGTCTTTCGGCAGAAGCCGCGCTAAGGAGAGCCCTGTGAGCGGCACAATCATCTTTGCGCGAAGAAGCCGCTTCTTGGGCTCCGGCAGCCGGCGAGAGCGGCAGCTTCGGGAAGGTGAAGAAGCAAGCTGTACAACACTGGGATTGTGTGCGCACCTTGCCAACTGATAGAAAACAGTACCTTTGCACTCTCCTGACTTTTCCAATCACAGGAACATTCGATTGGAAGCTGTTTTGGACAACTTTTCTTTTCTTCCTGCCAAACACTTGGCAGACATCCGTGCAACTTCTAGAACACGATGGGAGATGTTTTCTGTGCTGGCACAGTTTTTCCTAGCCAGACATAGTGGAAAAGCGTTTTGCTAAGATGTAGACTACAAAAGACGCGAAAGACGAAGGTAGGATGCTCTCCGGAGGTAAGAGCCGCTGCCGGGCGTCTTTCGGCAGAAGCCGCGCTAAGGAGAGCCCTGTGAGCGGCACAATCGTCTTTGCGCGAAGAAGCCGCTTCTTGGGCTCCGGCAGCCGGCGAGAGCGGCAGCTTCGGGAAGGTGAAGAAGCAAGCTGTACAACACTGGGATTGTGTGCGCACCTTGCCAACTGATAGAAAACAGTACCTTTGCACTCTCCTGACTTTTCCAATCACAGGAACATTCGATTGGAAGCTGTTTTGGACAACTTTTCTTTTCTTCCTGCCAAACACTTGGCAGACATCCGTGCAACTTCTAGAACACGATGGGAGATGTTTTCTGTGCTGGCACAGTTTTTCCTAGCCAGACATAGTGGAAAAGCTTTTTGCCGAGGTGTAGATGAGAAGAGGAGCTAAAGACGAAGGTAGGATGCTCTCCGGAGGTAAGAGCCGCTGCCGGGCGTCTTTCGGCAGAAGCCGCGCTAAGGAGAGCACTGTGAGCGGCACAATCGTCTTTGCGCGAAGAAGCCGCTTCTTGGGCTCCGGCAGCCGGCGAGAGCGGCAGCTTCGGGAAGGTGAAGAAGCAAGCTGTACAACACTGGGATTGTGTGCGCACCTTGCCAACTGATAGAAAACAGTACCTTTGCACTCTCCTGACGTTTCCAATCACAGGAACATTCGATTGGAAGCTGTTTTGGACAACTTTTCTTTTCTTCCTGCCAAACACTTGGCAGACATCTGTGCAACTTCTAGAACACGATGGGAGATGTTTTCTGTGCTGGCACAGTTTTTCCTAGCCAGACATAGTGGAAAAGCTTTTTGCCGAGGTGTAGATGAGAAGAGGAGCTAAAGACGAAGGTAGGATGCTCTCCGGAGGTAAGAGCCGCTGCCGGGCGTCTTTCGACAGAAGCCGCGCTAAGGAGAGCACTGTGAGCGGCACAATCGTCTTTGCGCGAAGAAGCCGCTTCTTGGGCTCCGGCAGCCGGCGAGAGCGGCAGCTTCGGGAAGGTGAAGAAGCAAGCTGTACAACACTGGGATTGTGTGCGCACCTTGCCAACTGATAGAAAACAGTACCTTTGCACTCTCCTGACTTTTCCAATCACATGAACATTCGATTGGAAGCTGTTTTGGACAACTTTTCTTTTCTTCCTGCCAAACACTTGGCAGACATCCGTGCAACTTCTAGAACACGATGGGAGATGTTTTCTGTGCTGGCACAGTTTTTCCTAGCCAGACATAGTGGAAAAGCGTTTTGCTAAGATGTAGACGACAAGAGAGGCTAAAGAGTGGATGTTAGCAAATGACACCCATCTTCAAAAAAGGCAATTAAGAGGACTCGCCATAGTACAAACCAGCCAGCCTCTTTTTTATCCCCAGGAAGTTGATGAAGCAGCTCTTCCTGGAAATCCTTGCCAGGCACATGACAGATGACCAAATAATGTAGTTAGCATGATTTTTCAGGGGAATTTCATGCTGAACATCACTTTAAACTCCTCTGATGAATCAACTTGACTGGTAGATGAAGGGAATATTATCTGCCTGGGCTTCAGGGAGGTTTTTGACATACCTCTACATGGCATCACACATACATATGGAAGCAATAGTGCAAAGGGGAGGGAATCAGTGTCTTTTCAGTGATGCTGAGGGAAAAGACAAGAGGCAGTGGGCACACACTGAAATACAGGAGATTGCCTTTGAACATCAGTAAATGTTTCTTTACTGTCAGGGTGACTGAACCACGGCACAGACTGCCCAGAAAGATTGTGGAGCCTGGATCTTTGAAGACATTAAAAGTACACCCAGATAGAATCCTGGGCAAGAGGCTCTAGGTATCCTGGTTTAGGCAGGGGGGTTGGGCCTGGTTAGCCCCACCAACCCCTTCCACTCTCTTTCATTCTGTGCTAGTGAATTCTCTTCAAGATGCATTTCAAAGCGCTGGCATGACAAAGTTCTGTGCAGACAGAGATCCAAATGGACATGGCATCTAAGTTCCTTAAGCAGTGTTCAAGAAGAATGTAAAACTCTGGCACAAGTGTCTCTTCCCTAACTGAATCCCTTTCATGGGAAAATTCCCAGCTCTAGAAAGATCTTCTGATACGCATGCTTAAGACTGACACTGGCTGAGCAAATTTCTCCCTATGTATATCTAAGACCAGTTAGGATCTTCACCCAAAGTGCAGTCAACATAGTCACAGAATGCCTATTGTTAAGAAGTGACAGCTTCCATCAGAATGGCAGCTATTGGTCCACAAAATGGATTAATGGATGGGAATTATCTACGTGGGTTAAAAACAAAAATAAAGAGTTGGTCTTTATTTATCAATTTCATGGCAATATTGATAAGGGAAGAAAAAGATCTAAGTCCTTGACTTTCTGGACTCGAGGAAAGATTTTAAAAATTCCTTGTAAAAATGTATGATCACAATCAGACTATTGAAACCATTTTAGTTGGGAACAAAGTTCCAAAATTGTCTAGATAGTGGCAAAGAAGCCAAGAAAATAGGAAAGAAACAAAAAGAGAGCAAAAGAGTCAGCTTCAGTGTACAAGCTCGTTCTAGAAGTAGTCTGCTGGGAAAAGGAACCCCCAGCTAAATTTCCAATGTATTCCTGCGCTTGATTCAGTAACTGGTCAATGTAAAAACCAATCCTTTTGTACAACTTCTTCCAGCAACAAAAACTCCAACAGGTTGACACTACCATCATGCCTGTTCCAGACATATTTAAAAGAGAAATGATGATTTTCTTGAAAACCTACTTACATAAAAGTTGCAAGATGGTGGAGGGATTCCCACATCCTCCTTCCTCCATCTGGCTTGAAAGTATATTTGATAAAATATGCAACAAAGCACATGATTTATAAGGGAGAGTCAAATGGATGATTTGGGAATCGATCTCTTGTTGATAGTAAACTTCATATCCACTCGGTGTGACCTTTTTAAAACAAAATGTGGAGCTGAGGCATGAATCTGCCACAACAATTGTAAAGCAAACATACACACTCCCCTTCATATGCCCCCTCCTCCACACACACCTAGGCACACACAGAGATCAGCATAGCAGATCATGAACACCTTGGAAAAGACTGAAATGCTAAATGCCTCTCTTGATGGGCAAAAGAGCTGGTGCAGTAATTCAAATGCCTGGTACAAAAATTCTGTTTAATATTTAGCTCCTATTTAAAACACAGCTTTTCATTTCATTCTATTTACAGAATATTTTCATTTCATTTGTTTCTTTAAAATTACTTAGTTCTCACCTGTTGTATGTCTAGGAATATTTTCTTCCAAAAATAGAAAAAAATAGATGATATCTTTTCAGCAGAAAACATTGGTTGATACAATTTTAAACCATCATGATATGGAAGAATTCTTCTGTCCCTCTCGAAGGTGGAAGAAGCATTTGGATCACAGATCATCTACAATGAAATACTTGACATGTTTAAGATGCTTTCAATCAATTTTGATCGTCAATTGCTTATTTGTTGTAAACAGTAATTTTTCAGTGAAGGGAAAGCGTGTGTGGTATATCTACATGATATGTTCAAAGGCAGTTCCTACTAATGGCCAGGCTGAATTCCAGTAAATAATGTCCCGAATGATATTTTGCCGCCTTCTTTGGCACTTCATGAAATCTTACCCCGATGAAGTGCTGAAACACAGAGATTTTCTCTTAGAGAGTGTCTCATGTTGTAACCTATCCCATGGATTTTATGCTGTAATTCTTATCTCTTTTAAAATTTACTATCTTCTGTACAGTTTTCATGAAACTTTCTGTTACAGTAGTGAATAGCACAGATAAATGTCATTTTGTACAACTTTGAATTTACCCCAAGAGCTGAGAGAAAACTTGATCCTATACTTCAATCCGAGTTTCTTCTATAGTCCAACTTTGTTTCTCTACCATCAAGCTTCTCCTTTGTTGCTGCTCCAAGCCCCGTCCAAGGTGACCTTGAATACTTTCAGGGATGGGACACCCACAACTTCTCTGGGCAACCTGTTCCAGTGTTCCAGCACTCCCACAGTAAAAAAGGCCTTCCTTTCATCTAATATGTGTAGGAAATCATAAATCTAGGCATAGAAGCTTGGAGTGCAAATTTGAAATTCTTTGGATTTGAAGCACATTTTATATGAATACTGACTTACAGATGACTAAAAGATGTTGATGGGCATTTGAGCTGACAAGTTTTGAAAAAGTGCACGGAAATTAAAATTGAAACCACTAAAATTAAAAACTCCTTGCCATTTTCTTTTTCCTCTCCTATTCAAAATTGCATATGTCAGATATCAGTGCTTCATGCAAACCTCTCAGATGCTCTCAGAGAAAAAGCTTTTCTTTCAGACTAAGTTGCGGTTGACGTAGAACACTAGCAGGAGTGAAAGATTTTCTGGGCATTGAGGCAGCCCGTTCTCCTTGGATTTGTGTGCAGAATGCATTTTATCCAAACTGGAAAATAGATCCCAGCTCTGTTCTATTCATCATTCTTACTTCATGAGGCCAGAAGATTCTGTGAAAAGTAGCCTGTGGACCTTGAAGACAGCGCATGTGAACCAGATGAGAGGTGATAGAGAAGTTGAGGGAGAGAAGAAAGAGCATATGGCTGAAACCAGAAAGTATTTCTCCACGTGATCATGGAAGATTGCAGGAGCCACTTGGTACTATCAAACCAGCCCGACTTGGCACTGGTGCCACTATGGGTCTGGGAGCCATGTTGCATATCGTGCATTTTAAGGAGCCAGCTGGCCACACCCAGCCATATGCCCCCAAACACAAACCAAGCCCTTTTCTCTGGCAAACAAAACTCAGCTGCCCTGCTTCTGGATGGCAGATTGCAGGAGCCACTTGGTACTATCAAACCAGCCCAACTTGGCACTGGTGCCACCTTGGCTCTGGGAACCATCCTGCCTATTGTAGCTTTTCAGGAGCCAGCCGGTCACTCCCAGCCATAGGCCCCCAAACAGAAACCTCGGCCCGTTTCCCTGGCAAACAAAAGTAAGCTGCCCCGCTTCTGGATGGCAGATTGCAGGAGCTACTTAGTACTATCAAATCAGCCCGACTTGGCACAGGTGCCACCTTGGATCTGGGAACCATCCTGTGTATCGTGGATTTTCAGGGGCCAGCCGGCCACTCTCAGCCATATGCCCCCAAACACAAACCACGGACCTTTTCTCTGGCAAACAAAAATCAGCTGCCCCACTTCTGGATGGCAGATTGCAGGAGCCACTTGGGACTATCACACCAGCACAACATGGCACTGCTGCCACCTTGGATCTGGGAACAATCCTGCGTATCGTACATATTCAGGAACCAGCCGAACACTCCCAGCCACAGGCCCCCAAACACAAACAACGGCCCATTTCCCTGGCAAACAAAACTCAGCTGCCCCGCTTCTGGATGGCAGTTTGCAGGAGCCACTTGGGACTATCAAACCAGCCCGACTTGGTAATGGTACCACCTTGGATCTGGGAACCATCCGGCGTATCGTGGATTTTCAGGGGCCAGCCGGTCATTCCCAGCCATATGCTCCCAAACACAAACCTCGGCCCTTTCCTCTGGCAAACAAAACTCAACTGCCCCTCTTCTGGATGGCAAATTGCAGGAGGCACTTGGTACTACAAAAAGAGCCCGACTTGGCAGTGGTGCCACCTTGGCTCTGGGAACCATCCTGCGTATCGAGCATTTTAAGGAGCCAGCCGGCAATTCCCAGCCGTATGCCCCAAAAAGAAACCACGGACCTTTTCTCTGGCAAAAAAAACTCAGCTGTCCCGCTTCTGGATGGCAGATTGCAGGAGTCACTTTGAACCATACAACCAGCCTTACTTGGCACTGGTGCCACCTTGGATCTGGGAACCATCCTGCCTATCGTTGATTTTCAGGGGCCAGCCTACCACTCTCGGCCATAGGCCCCCAAACACAAACCACAGCCCTTTTCTCTAGCAAACAAAATTTAGCTGCCCCGCTTCTGGATGGCAAATTGCAGGAGCCACTGGGTACTACAAAAACAGCCCGACTTGGCACTGGTGCCACCTTGCGTCTGGTTACCATGCGGCGTATCGTGCATTTTAAGGAGCCAGGTGGCCACTCCCAGCCATATGCCCCCAAACACAACCCACGGCCCTTTTCTCTGGCAAACAAAACTCAGCTGCCCCGCTTCTGGATGGCAGATTGCAGGAGGCACTTGGTACTATCAAACCAGCCCGACTTGGCACTGGTGCCACCTTTGGTCTGGGAACCATCCTGCGTATTGTGGATTGTCAGGAGACAGCCGACCACTCTCGGCCACAGACCCCAATCAAAAACAAAGGTCCGTTTCCCTGGCAAAAAAAACTCAGCTGCCCCGCTTCTGGATGGGAGATTGCAGGAGGCACTTGACACTGTCAAACGAGCCCCACTTTGTACTGGTGCCACCTTGGGTCTGGGAACCATGCTGCGTATCGTGGATTTTCAGGAGCCAGCCGGCCACTGCCAGCCACAGGCCCCCAAACAAAAACCACAGCCTTTTTCTCTGGCAAACAAAACTCAGCTGCCCCGCTTCTGGATGGCAGATTGCAGGAGCCACTTGGTACTATCAAACCAGCCCGACTGGCACTGGTGCCACCTTGGGTCTGGGAACCATCCTGCCTATCGTGGATTTTAAGGAGCCAGCCGGCTACTCCCAGCCACAGGCCCCCAACAAAAACCACGGCCCTTTTTTCTCGCAAACAAAACTTAGCTGCCTCACTTCTGGATGGCAGATTGCAGGAGCCACTTGGTGTAATCAAACCAGCCCGACTTGGCACTGGTGCCACCTTGGGTCTGGGAACCATCCTGCGTATCGTGGATTCTAAGGAGCCAGCCGGCCACTCACAGCCACAGGCCCCCAAACAAAATCAACGGCGCTGTTCCCTGGAAAACAAAACACGCCTGCCAACTTTTTGATGGAGTTTGCAGGAACCACTTGGTATTATAAAACCAGCCCAACTTGGCACTGGTGCCACCTTGGGTCTGGATACCATGCTGCGTATCGTGGATTCTAAGGAGCCAGCCGGCCACTCCCAGCCACAGGCCCCCAAACACAAACAACGGCGCTTTTCCCTGGAAAACAAAACTTGCCTGCCAACTTTTTCATGGCAGATTGCAGGAGCCACTTGGTACTATCAAATCAGCCCGACTTGGCACTGGTGCCACCATGGGTCTGGTCACCATCCTGCCTATCGTAACTTTTCAGGAGCCAGCCGGTCACTCCCAGCCATAGGCCCTGAGACACAAACCTCGGCCCGTTTCCCTGGCAAACAAAAGTAAGCTGCCCCGCTTCTGGATGGCAGATTGCAGGAGCCACTTGGTACTATCAAACCAGCCCGACTTGGCACTGGTGCCACCTCTGGTCTGGGAACCATCCTGCGTATCGTGGATTCTAAGGAGCCATCCGGCCACTCCCACCCACAGGCCCCCAAACACAAACCTCGGCCCGTTTCCCTGGAAAACAAAAGTAAGCTGCCCCGCTTCTGGATGGCAGATTGCAGGACGCACTTGGTACTATCAGACCAGCCCGACTTGGCACTGGTGCCACCTCTGGTCTGGGAACCATCCTGCGTATCGTGGATTCTAAGCAGCCAGCCGGCCACTCACAGCCACAGGCCCCCAAACACAAACAACGGCGCTTTTCCCTGGAAAACAAAACTCGCCTGCCAACTTTTTGATGGCAGATTGCAGGAGCCACTTGGTACTATCAAACCAGCCCAACTTGGCACTGGTGTCACCATGGGTCTGGTCACCATCCTGCCTATGGTAGCTTTTCAGGAGCCAGCCGGTCACCCTCAGCCATAGGCCCCGAGACAAAAACCTCGGCCCGTTTCCCTGGCAAACAAAAGTAAGCTACCCCGCTTCTGGATGGCAGATTGCAGGACGCACTTGGTACTATGAAACCAGCCCAACTTGGCACTGGTGCCACGTCAGGTCTGGGAACCATCCTGCGTATCGTGGATTCTAAGGAGCCAGCCGGCCACTCCCAGCCACAGGCCCCCAAACATAATCAACGGCGCTTTTCCCTGGAAAACAAAACTCGCCTGCCAACATTTTGATGGCAGATTGCAGGAGCCACTTGGTACTATCAAATCAGCCCAACTTGGCACTGGTGCCACCATGGGTCTGGTCACCATCCTGCCTATCGTAGCTTTTCAGGAGCCAGCCGGTCACTCCCAGCTATAGGCCCCCAGACAAAACCCTCGGCCCGTTTCCCTGGCATACAAAAGTAAGCTACCCCGATTCTGGATGGCAGATTGCAGGAGCCACTTGGTACTATCAAACCAGCCCGACTTGGCACTGGTGCCACCTCTGGTCTGGGAACCATCCTGCGTATCGTGGATTCTAAGGAGCCAGCCGGTCACTCCCAGCCACAGGCCCCCAAACACAAAAAACGGCGCTTTTCCCTGGAAAACAAAACTCGCCTGCCAACATTTTGATGGCAGATTGCAGGAGCCACTTGCTACTATCAAATCAGCCCAACTTGGCACTGGTGCCACCATGGGTCTGGTCACCATCCTGCCTATCGTAGCTTTTCAGGAGCCAGCCGGTCACTCCCAGCCATAGGCCCCCAGACAAAAACCTCGGCCATTTTCCCTGGCAAACAAAAGTAAGCTACCCCGCTTCTGCATGGCAGATTGCAGGAGCCACTTTGCAGCATCAAACTAGCCCGACTTGGCACTGGTGCCACCTTGGGTCTGGGAACCATCCTGCGTATCGTGGATTCCAATTAGCAATCCGGCCACTCCCAGCCACAGGCCCCCAAACACATACAACGGCGCTTTTCCCTGGAAATCAAAACTCGCCTGCCAAATATTTGATGGCAGATTGCAGGAGCCACTTGGTACTATCAAACCAGCCCAACTTGGCACTGGTGCCACCATGGGTCTGGTCACCATCCTGCCTATCGTAGCTTTTCAGGAGCCAGCCAAACACTCCCAGCCATAGGCCCCCAGACAAATATCTCGGCCCGTTTCCCTGGCAAACAAAAGTAAGCTGCCCCGCTACTGGATGGCAGATTGCAGGAACGACTTGGTACTATCAAACCAGCCCAACTTGGCACTGGTGCCACCTTGGGTCTGGGAACCATCCTGCGTATCGTGCATTCTAAGGAGCCAGCCGGCCACTCCCAGCCACAGGCCCCCAAATACAACAACAGCGCTTTTCCCTGGAAAACAAAACTCGCCTGCCAACATTTTGATGGCAGATTGCAGGAGGCACTTGGT
Organism: Melospiza melodia melodia; assembly: GCF_035770615.1. Classification (NCBI taxonomy): domain Eukaryota; kingdom Metazoa; phylum Chordata; class Aves; order Passeriformes; family Passerellidae; genus Melospiza; species Melospiza melodia. The sequence goes on from NC_086198.1 coordinate 50,055,777, forward strand.
ACTATCAAATCAGCCCAACATGGCACTGGTGCCACCATGGGTCTGGGAACCATCCTGCCTATCGTAGCTGTTCAGGCGCCAGCCGGTCACTCCCAGCCATAGGCCCCCAGAGAAAAACCTCGGCCCTTTTCCCTGGAAAACAAAAGTAAGCTGCCCCGCTTCTGGATGGCAGATTGCAGGAGCCACTTTGCACCATCAAACTGGCCCGACTTGTCACTGGTGCCACCTCAGGTCTGGGAACCATGCTGCGTATCGTGGATTCCAATTAGCAAGCCGGCCACTCCCAGCCACAGGCCCCCAAACACAAACAACGGCGCTTTTCCCTGGAAAACAAAACTCGCCTGCCAACTTTTTGATGGCAGATTGCAGGAGCCACTTGGTACTATCAAACCAGCCCAACTTGGCACTGGTGCCACCATGGGTCTGCTCACCATCCTGCCTATCGTAGCTTTTCAGGAGCCAGCCGGTCACTCCCAGCCATAGGCCCCCAGACACAAAGCTCGGCCCGTTTCCCTGGCAAACAAAAGTAAGCTGCCCCGCATCTGGACGGCAGATTGCAGGAATCACTTGGTACTATCAAACCAGCCCAACTTGGCAGTGGTTCCACCTTGGGTCTGGGAACCATCCTGCGTATCGTGGATTCAAAGGAGCCAGCCGGTCACTCCCAGCCACAGGCCCCCAAACACAATCAACGGCGCTTTTCCCTGGAAAACAAAACTCGTCTGCCAACATTTTGATGGCAGATTGCAGGAGCCACTTGCTACTATCAAATCAGCCCAACTTGGCACTGGTGCCACCATGGGTCTGGTCACCATCCTTCCTATCGTAGCTTTTCAGGAGCCAGCCGGTCCCTCCCTGCCATAGGCCCCCAGAGAAAAACCTCGGCCCGTTTCCCTGGCAAACAAAAGTAAGCTGCCCCGCTTCTGGATGGCAGATTGCAGGAGCCACTTTGCACCATCAAACTAGCCCGACTTGGCACTGGTGCCACCTCAGGTCTGGGAACCATCCTGCGTATCGTGGATTCTAAGGAGCCAGCCGGCCACTCCCAGCCACAGGCCCCCAAACACAAACAACGGCGCTTTTCCCTAGATAACAAACTCGCCTGCCAACTTTTTGATGGCAGATTGCAGGAGCCACTTGGTACTATCAAACCAGCCCAACTTGGCACTGGTGCCACCATGGGTCTGGTCACCATCCTGCCTATCGTAGCTTTTCAGGAGGCAGCCGGTCACTCCCAGCCATAGGCCCCCAGACACAAACCTCGGCCCGTTTCCCTGGCAAACAAAAGTAAGCTGCCCCGCTTCTGGATGGCAGATTGCAGGACGCACTTGGTAGTATCAAACCAGCCCGACTTGGCACTGGTGCCACCTCTGGTCTGGGAACCATCCTGCGTATCGTGGATTCTAATTAGCCAGCCGGCCACTCCCAGCCACAGGCCCCCAAACACAAACAACGGCGCTTTTCCCTGGAAAACAAAACTCGCCTGCCAACATTTTGATGGCAGATTGCAGGAGCCACTTGGTACTATCAAACCAGCCCAACTTGGCACTGGTGCCACCTTGGGTCTGGGAACCATGCTGCGTATCGCAGATTCTAAGGCGCCAGTCGGCCACTCCCAGCCACAAGCCCCCAAACACAAACAACGGCACTTTTCTATGGCAAACAAAACTCAACTGCCCCTCTTCTGGATGGCAAATTGCAGGACGCACTTGGTACTATAAAAACAGCCCGACTTGGCACTGGTGCCACCTTGGGTCTGGGAACCATCGTGCGTATCGATCTTTTTAATGAGCCAGCTGGCCACTCCCAGCCATATGCCCCCGAACACAACCCACGGCCCTGTCCTCTGGCAATCAAAACTCAGCTGCACCGCTTCTGGATGGCAGATTGCAGGAGCCACTTGGTACTATCAAACCAGCACGACTTGGCACTGGTGCCACCTTGGGTCTGGGAACCATCCTGCGTATTGTGGATTGTCAGGAGCCAGCTGAACACTCTCGGCCACAGACCCCAATCAAAAACAACGGCCCGTTTCACAGGCAAACAAAACTCAGCTGCCCCGCTTCTGGATGGGAGATTGCAGGAGGCACTTGACACTGTGAAACCAGCCCCACTTGGCACTGGTGCCACCTTGGGTCTGGGAACCATGCTGCGTATCATGGATTTTCAGGAGCCAGCCGGCCACTCCCAGCCATAGGCCCCCAAACAAAAACCACAGCCTTTTTCTCTGGCAAACAAAATTCAGCTGCCCCACTTCTGGATGGCAGATTGCAGGAGCCACTTGGGACTATCACACCAGCACAACATGGCACTGGTGCCACCTTGGATCTGGGAACCATCCGGCGTATAGTGGATTTTCAGGGGTCAGCCGGTCACTCTCAGCCATAGGCCCCAAACACAAACCACGGCCCTTTTCTCTGGAAAACAAAACTCAACTGCCCCTCTTCTGGATGGCAGATTGCAGGAGACACTGGGTACTATGAAACCAGCCCTACTTGGCACTGGTGCCACCTTGGGTCTGGGAACCATGCTGCGTATCATGGATTTTCAGGAGCCAGCCGTCCACTGCCAGCCACAGGCCCCGAAACACAAACAACAGCCTTTTTCTCTGGCAAACAAAATTCAGCTGCCCCGCTTCTGGATGGCAGATTGCAGGAACCACTTGGTACTAACAAACCAGCCCGACTTGGCACTGGTGCCACCTTGGGTCTGGGAACCATCCTGCGTATCGTGGATTCTAAGGAGCCAGCTGGCCACTCCCAGCCACAGGCCCCAAAACACACACAACGGCGCTTTTCCCTGGAAAACAAAACTCGCCTGCCAACTTTTTGATGGCAGATTGCAGGAGCCACTTGGTACTATCAAACCAGCCCAACTTGGCACTGGTGCCACCATGGGTCTGGTCACCATCCTGCCTATCGTAGCTTTTCAGGAGCCAGCCGGTCACTCCCAGCCATAGGCCCCCAGACACAAACCTCGGCCTGTTTCCCTGGCACACAAAAGTAAGCTACCGCACTTCTGGATGGCAGATTGCAGGAGCCACTTTGCACCATCAAACCAGCCCGACTTGGCACTGGTGCCACCTCTGGTCTGGGAACCATGCCGCGTATCGTGGATTCTAAGGAGCCAGCCGGCCACTCCCAGCCACAGGCCTCCAAACACAAACAACGGCGCTTTTCCCTGGAAAACAAAACTCGCCTGCCAACATTTTGATGGCAGAGTGCAGGAGCCACTTGGTACTATCAAACCAGCCCAACTTGGCACTGGTGCCACCATGGGTCTGGTCACCATCCTGCCTATCGTAGCTTTTCAGGAGCCAGCCCTTCACTCCCAGCCATAGGCCCCCAGAAAAAAACCTCGGTCCGTTTCCCTGGAAAACAAAAGTAAGCTGCCCTGCTTCTGGATGGCAGATTGCAGGAGCCACTTGGTGTTATCAAACCAGCCCGACTTGGCACTGGTGCCACCTTGGGTCTGGGAACCATCCTGCGTATCGTGTGTTCTAAGGAGCCAGCCGGCCACTCCCAGCCACAGTCCCCCAAACACAAACAATGGCGCTTTTCCCTGGAAAACAAAACTGGCCTGCCAACTTTTTGATGGCAGATTGCAGGAGCCACTTGGTACTATCAAACCAGCCCAACTTGGCACTGGTGCCACCATGGGTCTGGTCACCATCCTGCCTATCGTAGCTTTTCAGGAGCCAGCCGGTCACTCCCAGCCATAGGTCCCCAGACAAATACCTCGGCCCGTTTCCCTGGCAAACAAAAGTAAGCTGCCCCGCTTCTGGATGGCAGATTGCAGGAGCCACTTGGTACTATCAAACCAGCCCAACTTGACACTGGTGCCACCTTGGCTCTGGGAACCATGCTGCGTAACCCGGATTCTAAGACGACAGGCAGCCACTGCCAGCCACCGGCCTCCAAACAAAATCAACGGCGCTTTTCCCTGGAAAACAAAACTCGCCTGACATCTTTTAGATGGCAGATTGCAGGAGCCAGTTGGTACCATCAAACCAGCCCAACTTGGCACTGGTGCCACCTTGGGTCTGGGAACCATCCTGCCTATTGTTGCTTTTCAGGAGCCAGCCGGTCACTCCTAGCCCTAGGCCCCCAGTCATAAACCTCGGCCCGTTTCCCTGGTACACAAATGTAAGCTACCCCGCTTCAGGATGGCAGATTGCAGGAGCCACTTTTCACCATCAAACCAGCCCGACGTGGCACTGGTGCCACCTTGGGTCTGGGAACCATCCTGCGTATCGTGTGTTCTAAGGAGCCAGCCGGCCACTCCCACCCACAGACCCCCAAACACAAACAACGGCGCTTTTCCCTGGAAAACAAAACTCGCCTGACAACTTTTTGATGGCAGATTGCAGGAGCCACTTGGTACTATCAAACCAGCCCAACTTGGCACTGTTGCCACCATGGGTCTGGTCACCATCCTGCCTATCGTAGCTTTTCAGGAGCCAGGCGGTCACTCCCAGCCATAGGCCCCCAGACACAAACCTCGGCCCGTTTCCCTGGCAAACAAAAGTAAGCTGCCCCGCTTCTGCATGGCAGATTGCAGGACGCGCTTGGTAGTATCAAACCAGCCCGACTTGGCACTGGTGCCACCTCTGGTCTGGGAACCATCCTGCGTATCGTGGATTCTAATTAGCCAGCCGGTCACTCCAGCCACAGGCCCCCAGACACAAACAACGGCGCTTTTCCCTGGAAAACAAAACTCGCCTGCCAACTTTTTGATGGCAGATTGCAGGAGCCACTTGGTACTATCAAACCAGCCCAACTTGGCACTGGTGCCACCATGGGTCTGGTCACCATCCTGCCTATCGTAGCTTTTCAGGAGCCAGCCGGTCACTCCCAGCCATAGGCCCCCAGTCACAAACCTCGGCCCGTTTCCCTGGCAAACAAAAGTAAGCTACCCCGCTTCTGGATGGCAGATTGCAGGAGCCACTTGGTACTATCAAACCAGCCCAACTTGGAACTGGTGCCACCTTGGGTCTGGGAACCATGCTGCGTATCGCAGATTCTAAGGCGCCAGTCGGCCACTCCCAGCCACAAGCCCCCAAACACAAACAACGGCGCTTTTCTCTGGCAAACAAAACTCAACTGCCCCTCTTCTGGATGGCAAATTGCAGGACGCACTTGGTACTATAAAAACAGCCCGACTTGGCACTGGTGCCACCTTGGGTCTGGGAACCATCGTGCGTATCGATCTTTTTAATGAGACAGCCGGCCACTCCCAGCCATATGCCCCCGAACACAACCCACGGCCCTGTCCTCTGGCAATCAAAACTCAGCTGCACCGCTTCTGGATGGCAGATTGCAGGAGCCACTTGGTACTATCAAACCAGCACGACTTGGCACTGGTGCCACCTTGGGTCTGGGAACCATCCTGCGTATTGTGGATTGTCAGGAGCCAGCTGAACACTCTCGGCCACAGACCCCAATCAAAAACAACGGCCCGTTTCACAGGCAAACAAAACTCAGCTGCCCCGCTTCTGGATGGGAGATTGAAGGAGGCACATGACACTGTGAAACCAGCCCCACTTGGCACTGGTGCCACCTTGGGTCTGGGAACCATGCTGCGTATCATGGATTTTCAGGAGCCAGCCGGCCACTCCCAGCCATAGGCCCCCAAACAAAAACCACAGCATTTTTCTCTGGCAAACAAAATTCAGCTGCCCCACTTCTGGATGGCAGATTGCAGGAGCCACTTGGGACTATCACACCAGCACAACATGGCACTGGTGCCACCTTGGATCTGGGAACCATCCGGCGTATAGTGGATTTTCAGGGGTCAGCCGGTCACTCTCAGCCATAGGCCCCAAACACAAACCACGGCCCTTTCCTCTGGAAAACAAAACTCAACTGCCCCTCTTCTGGATGGCAGATTGCAGGAGACACTGGGTACTATGAAACCAGCCCTACTTGGCACTGGTGCCACCTTGGGTCTGGGAACCATGCTGCGTATCATGGATTTTCAGGAGCCAGCCGTCCACTGCCAGCCACAGGCCCCGAAACACAAACAACAGCCTTTTTCTCTGGCAAACAAAATTCAGCTGCCCCGCTTCTGGATGGAAGATTGCAGGAACCACTTGGTACTAACAAACCAGCCCGACTTGGCACTGGTGCCACCTCTGGTCTGGGAACCATCCTGCGTATCGTGGATTCTAAGGAGCCAGCTGGCCACTCCCAGCCACAGGCCCCAAAACACACACAACGGCGCTTTTCCCTGGAAAACAAAACTCGCCTGCCAACTTTTTGATGGCAGATTGCAGGAGCCACTTGGTACTATCAAACCAGCCCAACTTGGCACTGGTGCCACCATGGGTCTGGTCACCATCCTGCCTATCGTAGCTTTTCAGGAGCCAGCCGGTCACTCCCAGCCATAGGCCCCCAGACACAAACCTCGGCCTGTTTCCCTGGCACACAAAAGTAAGCTACCGCACTTCTGGATGGCAGATTGCAGGAGCCACTTTGCACCATCAAACCAGCCCAACTTGGCACTGGTGCCACCTCTGGTCTGGGAACCATGCTGCGTATCGTGGATTCTAAGGAGCCAGCCGGCCACTCCCAGCCACAGGTCTCCAAACACAAACAACGGCGCTTTTCCCTGGAAAACAAAACTCGCCTGCCAACATTTTGATGGCAGAGTGCAGGAGCCACTTGGTACTATCAAACCAGCCCAACTTGGCACTGGTGCCACCATGGGTCTGGTCACCATCCTGCCTATCGTAGCTTTTCAGGAGCCAGCCCTTCACTCCCAGCCATAGGCCCCCAGAAAAAAACCTCGGTCCGTTTCCCTGGAAAACAAAAGTAAGCTGCCCTGCTTCTGGATGGCAGATTGCAGGAGCCACTTGGTGTTATCAAACCAGCCCGACTTGGCACTGGTGCCACCTTGGGTCTGGGAACCATCCTGCGTATCGTGTGTTCTAAGGTGCCAGCCGGCCACTCCCAGCCACAGTCCCCCAAACACAAACAATGGCGCTTTTCCCTGGAAAACAAAACTGGCCTGCCAACATTTTGATGGCAGATTGCAGGAGCCACTTGGTACTATCAAACCAGCCCAACTTGGCACTGGTGCCACCATGGGTCTGGTCACCATCCTGCCTATCATAGCTTTTCAGGAGCCAGCCGGTCACTCCCAGCCATAGGTCCCCAGACAAATACCTCGGCCCGTTTCCCTGGCAAACAAAAGTAAGCTGCCCCGCTTCTGGATGGCAGATTGCAGGAGCCACTTGGTACTATCAAACCAGCCCGACTTGGCACTGGTGCCACCTCTGGTCTGGGAACCATCCTGCCTATAGTGGATTTTCAGGGGCCAGACGGCCACTATCAGCCATATGCCCCCAAAAACAAACCACGGCCCTTTTCTCTGGTAAACAAAACTCAACTGACCCTCTTCTGGATGGCAAATTTTAGGACGCACTTTGTACTACGAAAACCGCCCGACTTGGCACTGGTGCCACCTTGGGTCAGGGAACCATCCTGCCTATCGTAGCTCTTTAAGGATCCAGCAGGCACGCCCAGCCATATAGCCCCAAAAACAAACCACAGACCATTTCTCTTGGAAACAAAAATCCGCTGCCCCGCGTCAGGATGGCAGATTGCAGGAGCCACTTTGCACCATCAAACCACCCCGACTTGGCACTGGTGCCATCTTGGATCTGGGAAACATCCTGCCTATCGTAGCTTTTCAGGAGCCAGCCGGTCACTCCCAGCCATAGGCCCCCAGACACAAACCTCGGACCGTTTCCCTGGCAAACAAAATTAAGCTGCCCCGATTCTGGATGGCAGAGTGCAGGACGCACTTGGTAGTGTCAAACCAGCCCGACTTGGCACTGGTGCCACCTTGGGTCTGGGAACCATCCTGCGTATCGTGGATTCTAAGCAGCCACCCGGCCACTCTGAGCCACAGGCCCCCAAACACAAACAACGGCGCTTTTCCCTGGAAAACAAAACTCGCCTGCCAACATTTTGATGGCAGATTGCAGGAGCCACTTGGTACTATCAAACCAGCCCAACTTGGCACTGGAGCCACCATGGGTCTGGTCACCATCCTGCCTATCGTAGCTTTTCAGGAGCCAGCCGGTCACTCCCAGCCATAGGCCCCCAGACACAAACCTCGGCCCGTTTCCCTGGCAAACAAAAGTAAGCTGCCCCGCTTTTGGATGGCTGATTGCAGGATGCACTTGGTACTATCAAACCAGCCCGACTTGGCCCTGGTGCCACCTTGGCTCTGGGAACCATGCTGCGTAACGTAGATTCTACGAGGACAGGCGGCCACTCCCTGCCACAGGCCTCTAAACAAAAGCAACGGCGCTTTTCCCTGGAAAACAAAACTCGCCTGACAACTTTTTGATGGCAGATTGCAGGAGACACTTGGTACTATCAAACCAGCCCAATTTTGCACTGGTGCCACCTTGGCTCTGGGAACCATCCTACGTATCCTGGGTTCAAAGGAGGCAGCCGGCCACTCCCAGCCACAGGCCTCTAAACAAAAACAACGGCGCTTTTCCCTGGAAAACAAAACTCGCCTGACAACTTTTTGATGGCAGATTGCAGGAGCCACTTGGTACTATCAAACCAGCCCAACTTGGCACTGGAGCCACCATGGGTCTGGTCACCATCCTGCCTATCGTAGCTTTTCAGGACCCAGCCGGTCACTCCCAGCCATAGGCCCCGTGACAAATACCTCGGCCCGTTTCCCTGGCAAACAAAAGTAAGCAGCCCCGCTTCTGGATGGCAGATTGCAGGAGCCACATGGTACTATCAAACCAGGCCAACATGGCACTTGTGCCACCTTGGTTCTGTGAACCATCCTGCCTATCGTGGATTTTCAGGGGCCAGCCGGCCACTCTCAACCATATGCCCCCAAACATATACCACGGCCCTTTTCTCTGGCAAACAGAACTCAACTGCCCCTCTTCTGGATGGCAAATTGCAGGACGCACTTGGTACTACGAAAACAGCCCGACTTGGCACTGATGCCACCTTGGGTCAGGGAACAATCCTGCGTATCGAGCTTTTTAAGGAGCCAGCCGGCCACGTCCAGCCATATACCCCCAAAAAAAAACCACGGAACTTTTCTCCAGCAAACAAAAATCCGCTGCCCCGCGTCTGGATGGCAGATTGCAGGAGCTATTTAGTATCATCAAACCAGCCCGACTTGGCACTGGTGCCACCATGAGTCTGGTAACCATCCTGCCTATCGTAGCTTTTCAGGAGCCAGCCGGTCACTCCCAGCCATAGGCCCCCAGTCACAAACCTCGACCCGTTTCCCTGGCAAACAAAAGTAAGCTACCCCGCTTCTGGATGGCAGATTGCAGGAACCACTTTGCACCATCAAACCAGCCCGACTTGGCACTGGTGCCACCTCTGGTCTGGGAACCATCCTGCGTATCGTGGATTCTAAGGAGACAGCCGGCCACTCCCAGCCACAGGCCCCCAAACACAAACAACGGCGCTTTTCCCTGGAAAACAAAACTCGCCTGCCAACTTTTTGATGGCAGATTGCAGGAGCCACTTGGTACTATCAAACCAGCCCAACTTGGCACTGGTGCCACCATGGGTCTGGTCACCATCCTGCCTATCGTAGCTTTTCAGGAGCCAGCCAAACACTCCCAGCCATAGGCCCCCAGACAAAAACCTCGGCCCGTTTCCCTGGCAAACAAAAGTAAGTTATCCCGCTTCTGGATGGCAGATTGCAGGAGCCACTTTTCACCATCAAACCAGCCCGACTTGGCACTGGTGCCACCTTGGGTCTGGGAACCATCCTGCGTATCGTGGATTCTAAGGAGCCAGCCGGCCACTCCCAGCCACAGGCCCCCAAACACAAACAACGGCGCTTTCCCTGGATAACAAACTCGCCTGCCAACTTTTTGATGGCAGATTGCAGGAGCCACTTGGTACTATCAAACCAGCCCAACTTGGAACTGGTGCCACCATGGGTCTGGTCACCATCCTGCCTATCGTAGCTTTTCAGGAGCCAGCCGGTCACTCCCAGCCATAGGCCCTGAGACACAAACCTCGGCCCGTTTCCCTGGCAAACAAAAGTAAGCTGCCCCGCTTCTGGATGGCAGATTGCAGGACGCACTTGGTACTATCAAACCAGCCCAACTTGGCACTGGTGCCACCTCTGGTCTGGGAACCATGCCGCGTATCGTGGATTCTAAGGAGCCAGCCGGCCACTCCCAGCCACAGGCCCCCAAACACAAACAACGGCGCTTTTCCCTGGAAAACAAAACTCGCCTGCCAACTTTTTGATGGCAGATTGCAGGAGCCACTTGGTACTATCAAATCAGCCCAACTTGGCACTGGTGCCACCATGGGTCTGGTCACCATCCTGCCTATCGTAGCTTTTCAGGACCTAGCCGGTCACTCCAAGCCATAGGCGCCCAGACACAAAGCTCGGCCCGTTTCCCTGGCAAACAAAAGTAAGCTACCCCGCTTCTGGATGGCAGATTGCAGGAGCCACTTTGCACCATCAAACTAGCCCGACTTGGCACTGGTGCCACCTCAGGTCTGGGAACCATCCTGCGTATCGTTCATTGTAAGGAGCCAGCCGGCCACTCCAGCCACAGGCCCCCAGACACAAACAACGGCGCTTTTCCCTGGAAAACAAAACTCGCCTGCCAAATCTTTGATGGCAGATTGCAGGAGCCACTTGGTACTATCAAATCAGCCCAACTTGGCACTGGTGCCACCATGGGTCTGGTCACCATCCTGCCTATCGTAGTTTTCAGGAGCCAGCCGGTCACTCGCAGCCATAGGCCCCCAGACACAATACTCGGCCCGTTTCCCTGGCAAACAAAAGTAAGCTACCCCGCTTCTGGATGGCAGATTGCAGGAACCACTTGGTACTATCAAACCAGCCCAACTTGGCACTGGTGCCACCTTGGCTCTGGGAACCATCCTGCGTATCGTGGATTCTAAGCAGCCAGCCGGCCACTCCCTGCCACAGGCACCCAAACACAAACAACGGCGCTTTTCCCTGGAAAACAAAACTCGCCTGCCCACTTTTTGATGGCGGATTGCAGGAGCCACTTGGTACTATCAAACCAGCCCAACTTGGCACTGGTGCCACCATGGGTCTGGTCACCATCCTGCCTATCGTAGCTTTTCAGGAACTAGCAGGTCACTCCCAGCCATAGGCGCCCAGACACAAAGCTCGGCCCGTTTCCCTGGCAAACAAAAGTAAGCTGCCCCGCTTCTGGATGGCAGATTGCCGGAGCCACTTGGTACTATCAAACCAGCCTGACTTGGCACTGGTGCCACCTCTGGTCTGGGAACCATGCTGCGTATCGTGGATTCTAAGGAGCCAGCCGGCCACTCCCAGCCACAGGCCCCCAAACACAAACAACGGCGCTTTTCCCTGGATAACAAACTCGCCTGCCAACTTTTTGATGGCAGATTGCAGGAGCCACTTGCTACTATCAAATCAGCCCAACTTGGCACTGGTGCCACCATGGGTCTGGTCACCATCCTGCCTGTCGTAGCTGTTCAGGCGCCAGCCGGTCACTCCCAGCCATAGGCACCCAGAGAAAAACCTCGGCACGTTTCCCTGGGAAACAAAAGTAAGCTGCCCCGCTTCTGGATGGCAGATTGCAGGAGCCACTTTGCACCATCAAACCAGCCCAACTTGGCACTGGTGCCACCTCTGGTCTGGGAACCATGCCGCGTATCGTGGATTCTAAGGAGCCAGCCGGCCACTCCCAGCCATAGGCCCCCAAACAGAAACAACGGCGCTTTTCCCTGGAAAACAAAACTCGCCTGCCAACTTTTTGATGGCAGATTGCAGGAGCCACTTGGTACTATCAAATCAGCCCAACTTGGCACTGGTGCCACCATGGGTCTGGTCACCATCCTGCCTATCGTAGCTTTTCAGGACCTAGCCGGTCACTCCAAGCCATAGGCGCCCAGACACAAAGCTCGGCCCGTTTCCCTGGCAAACAAATGTAAGCTGTCCCGCTTCTGGATGGCAGATTGCAGGATCCACTAGGTATTATCAAACCAGCCCGACTTGGCACTGGTGCCACCTCTGGTCTGGGAACCATCCTGCGTATCGTGGATTCTAAGCAGCCAGGCGGCCACTCCCAGCCACAGGCCCCCAAACACAAACAACGGCGCTTTTCCCTGGAAAACAAAACTCGCCTGCCAACATTTTGATGGCAGATTGCAGGAGCCACTTGGTACTATCAAACCAGCCCAACTTGGCACTGGTGCCACCATGGGTCTGCTCACCATCCTGCCTATCGTAGCTTTTCAGGAGCCAGCCGGTCACTCCAAGCCATAGGCCCCCAGACAAAAACCTCGGCCCGTTTCCCTGGCAAAGAAAAGTAAGCTGCCCCGCTTCTGGATGGCAGATTGCAGGAGCCACTTTGCACCATCAAACTAGCCAGACTTGGCACTTGTGCCACCTCTGGTCTGGGAACCATCCTGCGTATCGTGGATTCTAAGGAGCCAGCCGGCCACTCCAAGCCACAGGCCCCCAAGCACAAACAACGGCGCTTTTCCCTGGAAAACAAAACTCGCCTGCCAAATTTTGATGGCAGATTGCAGGAGCCACTTGGTACTATCAAATCAGCCCAACATGGCACTGCTGCCACCATGGGTCTGGTCACCATCCTGCCTATCGTAGCTTTTCAGGAGCCAGCCGGTCACTCCCAGCCATAGGCCCCCAGTCACAAACCTCGACCCGTTTCCCTGGCAAACAAAAGTAAGCTACCCCGCTTCTGGATGGCAGATTGCAGGAACCACTTTGCACCATCAAACCAGCCCGACTTGGCACTGGTGCCACCTCTGGTCTGGGAACCATCCTGCGTATCGTGGATTCTAAGGAGACAGCCGGCCACTCCCAGCCACAGGCCCCCAAACACAAACAACGGCGCTTTTCCCTGGAAAACAAAACTCGCCTGCCAACTTTTTGATGGCAGATTGCAGGAGCCACTTGGTACTATCAAACCAGCCCAACTTGGCACTGGTGCCACCATGGGTCTGGTCACCATCCTGCCTATCGTAGCTTTTCAGGAGCCAGCCAAACACTCCCAGCCATAGGCCCCCAGACAAAAACCTCGGCCCGTTTCCCTGGCAAACAAAAGTAAGTTATCCCGCTTCTGGATGGCAGATTGCAGGAGCCACTTTTCACCATCAAACCAGCCCGACTTGGCACTGGTGCCACCTTGGGTCTGGGAACCATCCTGCGTATCGTGGATTCTAAGGAGCCAGCCGGCCACTCCCAGCCACAGGCCCCCAAACACAAACAACGGCGCTTTCCCTGGATAACAAACTCGCCTGCCAACTTTTTGATGGCAGATTGCAGGAGCCACTTGGTACTATCAAACCAGCCCAACTTGGAACTGGTGCCACCATGGGTCTGGTCACCATCCTGCCTATCGTAGCTTTTCAGGAGCCAGCCGGTCACTCCCAGCCATAGGCCCTGAGACACAAACCTCGGCCCGTTTCCCTGGCAAACAAAAGTAAGCTGCCCCGCTTCTGGATGGCAGATTGCAGGACGCACTTGGTACTATCAAACCAGCCCAACTTGGCACTGGTGCCACCTCTGGTCTGGGAACCATGCCGCGTATCGTGGATTCTAAGGAGCCAGCCGGCCACTCCCAGCCACAGGCCCCCAAACACAAACAACGGCGCTTTTCCCTGGAAAACAAAACTCGCCTGCCAACTTTTTGATGGCAGATTGCAGGAGCCACTTGGTACTATCAAACCAGCCCAACTTGGCACTGGTGCCACCATGGGTCTGGTCACCATCCTGCCTATCGTAGCTTTTCAGGACCTAGCCGGTCACTCCAAGCCATAGGCGCCCAGACACAAAGCTCGGCCCGTTTCCCTGGCAAACAAAAGTAAGCTACCCCGCTTCTGGATGGCAGATTGCAGGAGCCACTTTGCACCATCAAACTAGCCCGACTTGGCACTGGTGCCACCTCAGGTCTGGGAACCATCCTGCGTATCGTTCATTGTAAGGAGCCAGCCGGCCACTCCAGCCACAGGCCCCCAGACACAAACAACGGCGCTTTTCCCTGGAAAACAAAACTCGCCTGCCAAATCTTTGATGGCAGATTGCAGGAGCCACTTGGTACTATCAAATCAGCCCAACTTGGCACTGGTGCCACCATGGGTCTGGTCACCATCCTGCCTATCGTAGTTTTCAGGAGCCAGCCGGTCACTCGCAGCCATAGGCCCCCAGACACAATACTCGGCCCGTTTCCCTGGCAAACAAAAGTAAGCTACCCCGCTTCTGGATGGCAGATTGCAGGAGCCACTTGGTACTATCAAACCAGCCCAACTTGGCACTGGTGCCACCTTGGGTCTGGGAACCATCCTGCGTATCGTGGATTCTAAGCAGCCAGCCGGCCACTCCCTGCCACAGGCACCCAAACACAAACAACGGCGCTTTTCCCTGGAAAACAAAACTCGCCTGCCCACTTTTTGATGGCGGATTGCAGGAGCCACTTGGTACTATCAAACCAGCCCAACTTGGCACTGGTGCCACCATGGGTCTGGTCACCATCCTGCCTATCGTAGCTTTTCAGGAACTAGCAGGTCACTCCCAGCCATAGGCGCCCAGACACAAAGCTCGGCCCGTTTCCCTGGCAAACAAAAGTAAGCTGCCCCGCTTCTGGATGGCAGATTGCCGGAGCCACTTGGTACTATTAAACCAGCCCGACTTGGCACTGGTGCCACCTCTGGTCTGGGAACCATGCTGCGTATCGTGGATTCTAAGGAGCCAGCCGGCCACTCCCAGCCACAGGCCCCCAAACACAAACAACGGCGCTTTTCCCTGGAAAACAAAACTCGCCTGCCAACAGTTTGATGGCAGATTGCAGGAGCCACTTGCTACTATCAAATCAGCCCAACTTGGCACTGGTGCCACCATGGGTCTGGTCACCATCCTGCCTGTCGTAGCTGTTCAGGCGCCAGCCGGTCACTCCCAGCCATAGGCCCCCAGAGAAAAACCTCGGCACGTTTCCCTGGGAAACAAAAGTAAGCTGCCCCGCTTCTGGATGGCAGATTGCAGGAGCCACTTTGCACCATCAAACCAGCCCAACTTGGCACTGGTGCCACCTCTGGTCTGGGAACCATGCCGCGTATCGTGGATTCTAAGGAGCCAGCCGGCCACTCCCAGCCATAGGCCCCCAAACAGAAACAACGGCGCTTTTCCCTGGAAAACAAAACTCGCCTGCCAACTTTTTGATGGCAGATTGCAGGAGCCACTTGGTACTATCAAATCAGCCCAACTTGGCACTGGTGCCACCATGGGTCTGGTCACCATCCTGCCTATCGTAGCTTTTCAGGACCTAGCCGGTCACTCCAAGCCATAGGCGCCCAGACACAAAGCTCGGCCCGTTTCCCTGGCAAACAAATGTAAGCTGTCCCGCTTCTGGATGGCAGATTGCAGGATCCACTAGGTATTATCAAACCAGCCCGACTTGGCACTGGTGCCACCTCTGGTCTGGGAACCATCCTGCGTATCGTGGATTCTAAGCAGCCAGGCGGCCACTCCCAGCCACAGGCCCCCAAACACAAACAACGGCGCTTTTCCCTGGAAAACAAAACTCGCCTGCCAACATTTTGATGGCAGATTGCAGGAGCCACTTGGTACTATCAAACCAGCCCAACTTGGCACTGGTGCCACCATGGGTCTGCTCACCATCCTGCCTATCGTAGCTTTTCAGGAGCCAGCCGGTCACTCCAAGCCATAGGCCCCCAGACAAAAACCTCGGCCCGTTTCCCTGGCAAAGAAAAGTAAGCTGCCCCGCTTCTGGATGGCAGATTGCAGGAGCCACTTTGCACCATCAAACTAGCCAGACTTGGCACTTGTGCCACCTCTGGTCTGGGAACCATCCTGCGTATCGTGGATTCTAAGGAGCCAGCCGGCCACTCCAAGCCACAGGCCCCCAAGCACAAACAACGGCGCTTTTCCCTGGAAAACAAAACTCGCCTGCCAAATTTTGATGGCAGATTGCAGGAGCCACTTGGTACTATCAAACCAGCCCAACATGGCACTGCTGCCACCATGGGTCTGGTCACCATCCTGCCTATCTTAGCTTTTCAGGTCCTAGCCGGTCACTCCCAGCCATAGGCCCCCAGACACAAAGCTCGACCCGTTTCCCTGGCAAACAAAAGTAAGCTGCCCCGCTTCTGGATGGCAGATTGCAGGAGCCACTTGGTACTATCAAACCAGTCCAACTTGGCACTGGTGCCACCTTGGGTCTGGGAACCATCCTGCGTATCGTGGATTCTAAGGAGCCAGCCGGTCACTCCCAGCCACAGGCCCCCAAACACAAAAAACGGCGCTTTTCCCTGGAATACAAAACCCGCCTGCCAACATTTTGATGGCAGATTGCAGGAGCCACTTGGTACTATCAAATCAGCCCAACTCGGCACTGGTGCCACCATGGGTCTGGTCACCATCCTGCCTATCATAGCTTTTCAGGAGCCAGCCGGTCCCTCTCTGCCATAGGGCCCCAGAGAAATCCTCGGCCAGTTTCCCTGGCAAAAAAAAAGTAACCTACCCCGCTTCTGGATGGCAGATTGCAGGAGCCACTTTACACCATCAAACTAGCCCGACTTGGCACTGGTGCCACCTCAGGTCTGGGAACCATCCTGCGTATCGTGGATTCTAAGGAGCCAGCCGGCCACTCCAGCCACAGGCCCCCAAACACAAACAACGGCGCTTTTCCCTGGAAAACAAAACTTGCCTGCCAAATTTTGATGGCAGATTGCAGGAGCCACTTGGTACTATCAAATCAGCCCAACTTGGCACTGGTGCCACCATGGGTCTGGTCACCATCCTGCCTATCGTAGCTTTTCAGGACCTAGCCGGTCACTCCCAGCCATAGGCCCCCAGACACAAAGCTCGGCCCGTTTCCCTGGCAAACAAAAGCAAGCTGCCCCGCTTCTGGATGGCATATTGCAGGAGCCACTTTGCACCATCAAACTAGCCCGACTCGGCCCTGGTGCCACCTCAGGTCTAGGAACCATGCTGCGTATCGTGGATTCTAATTAGCCATTAGGCCACTCCCACCCACAGGCCCCCAAACAAAAACAACGGCGCTTTTCCCTGGAAAACAAAACTCGCCTGCCAACATTTTGATGGCAGATTGCAGGAGCCACTTGGTACTATCAAACCAGCCCAACTTGACACTGGTGCCACCATGGGTCTGGTCACCATCCTGCCTATCGTAGTTTTCAGGAGCCAGCCGGTCACTCCCAGCCATAGGCCCCCAGACACAAACCTCGGCCCGTTTCCCTGGCAAACAAAAGTAAGCTACCCCGCTTCTGGATGGCAGATTGCAGGACGCACTTGGTACTATCAAACCAGCCCAACTTGGCACTGGTGCCACCTTGGGTCTGGGAACCATGCTGCGTATCGTGGAGTCTAATTAGCCATCCGTCCACTCCCAGCCACAGGCCCCCAAACAAAAACAACGGCGCTTTTCCCTGGAAAACAAAACTCGCCTGCCAACATTTTGATGGCAGATTGCCGGAGCCACTTGGTAGTATCAAACCAGCCCAACTTGACACTGGTGCCACCATGGGTCTGGTCACCATCCTGCCTATCGTAGCATTTCAGGAGCCAGCCGGTCACTCCCAGCCATAGGCCCCCAGACAAAAACCTTGGCCCGTTTCCCTGGCAAACAAAAGTAAGTTATCCCGCTACTGGATGGCAGATTGCAGGAGCCACTTTTCACCATCAAACCAGCCCGACTTGGCATTGGTGCCACCTCTGGTCTGGGAACCATGCTGCGTATCGTGGATTCTAAGGAGCCAGCCGGCCACTCCCAGCCACAGGCCCCCAAAAAAAAACAACGGCGCTTTTCCCTGGAAAACAAAACTCGCCTGCCAACTTTTTGATGGGAGATTGCAGGAGCCACTTGGTACTATCAAACCAGCCCAACTTGACACTGGTGCCACCATGGGTCTGGTCACCATCCTGCCTATCTTAGCTTTTCAGGAGCCAGCCGGTCACTCCCAGCCATAGGCCCCCAGACACAAAGCTCGGCCCGTTTCCCTGACAAAAAAAAGTAAGCTGTCCCGCTTCTGGATGGCAGATTCCAGGAGCCACTTTGTACTATCAAATCAGCCCAACTTGGCACTGGTGCCACCTCTGGTCTGGGAACCATCCTGCGTATCGTGGATTCTAATTAGCCATCCGTCCACTCCCAGCCACAGGCCCCCAAACGCAAACAACGGCGCTTTACCCTGGAAAACAAAACTCGTCTGCCAACTTTTTGATGGCAGATTGCCGGAGCCACTTGGTACTATCAAACCAGCCCAACTTGGCACTCTTGCCACCTTGGGTCTGGGAACCATGCTGCGTATCGTGGATTATAAGGAGCCAGCCGGCCACTCCCTGCCACAGGCCCCCAAACAGAAACAACGGCGCTTTTCCCTGGAAAACATAATTCCCCGGCCAACTATTTGATGGCAGATTGCAGGAGCCACTTGGTACTATCAAATCAGCCCAACTTGGCACTGGTGCCACCTCAGGTCTGGGAACCATCCTGCCTATCGTAGCTTTTCAGGAGCCAGCCGGTCACTCCCAGCCATAGGCGCCCAGACACAAAGCTCGGCCCGTTTCCCTGGCAAACCAAAGTAAGCTGCCCCGCTTCTTGATGGCAGATTGCAGGAACCACTTTTCACCATCAAAGTAGCCCGACTTGGAACTGGTGCCACCTCTGGTCTGGGAACCATGCTGCGTATCGTGGATTCTAAGGAGCCAGCCGGCCACTCCCAGCCACAGGCCCCCAAACACAAACAACGGCGCTTTTCCCTGGAAAACAAAACTCGCCTGCCAACTTTTTGATGGCAGATTGCAGGAGCCACTTGCTACTATCAAATCAGCCCAACTTGGCACTGGTGCCACCATGGGTCTGGTCACCATCCTGCCTATCGTAGCTTTTCAGGAGCCAGCCGGTCACTCCCAGCCATTGGCCCCCAGACAAAAACCTCGGCCCGTTTCCCTGGCAAACAAAAGTAAGCTGCCCCGCTTCTGCATGGCAGATTGCAGGAACCACTTGGTATTATAAAACCAGCCCGACTTGGCACTGGTGCCACCTCTGGTCTGGGAACCATGCTGCGTATCGGGGATTCTAAGGAGCCAGCCGGCCACTCCCACCCAAAGGCCCCCAAACACAAACAACGGCGCTTTTCCCTGGAAAACAAAACTCGCCTGCCAACTTTTTGATGGCAGATTGCAGGAGCCACTTGGTACTATCAAACCAGCTCAACTTGGCACTGGTGCCACCATGGGTCTGGTCACCATCCTGCCTATCTTAGCTTTTCAGGACCTAGCAGGTCACTCCCAGCCATAGGCCCGCAGACACAAAGATCGGCCCGTTTCCCTGACAAACAAAAGTAAGCTACCCCGCTTCTGGATGGCAGATTGCAGGAGCCACTTGGTACTATCAAACCAGTCCAACTTGGCACTGGTGCCACCTTGGGTCTGGGAACCATCCTGCGTATCGTGGATTCTAAGGAGCCAGCAGGTCACTCCCAGCCACAGGCCCCCAAACACAAACCACAGCGCTTTTCCCTGGAAAACTAAACCCGCCTGCCGACATTTTGATGGCAGATTGCAGGAGCCACTTGCTACTATCAAATCAGCCCAACTTGGCACTGGTGCCACCATGGGTCTGGTAAACATCCTGCCTATCGTAGCTTTTCAGGAGCCAGCCGGTCACTCCCTGCCATAGGCCCCCAGACACAAACCTCGGCCCGTTTCCCTGGCAAACAAAAGTAAGCTGCCCCGCTTCTGGATGGCAGATTGTAGGACGCACTTGGTACTATCAAACCAGCCCGACTTGGCACTGGTGCCACCTCTGGTCTGGGAACCATGGTGAGTATCGTGGATTCTAAGGAGCCAGACGGCCACTCCCAGCCATAGGCACCCAAACACAAACAACGGCGCTTTTCCCTGGAAAACAAAACTCGCCTGCCAACTTTTTGATGGCAGATTGCAGGAGCCACTTGGTACTATCAAACCAGCTCAACTTGGCACTGGTGCCATCATGGGTCTGGTCACCATCCTGCCTATCGTAGCTTTTCAGGAGCCAGACGGTCACTCCCAGCCATAGGTCCCCAGACAAAAACCTCGGCCCGTTTCCCTGGCAAACAAAAGTAAGCTGCCCCGTTTCTGGATGGCATATTGCAGGAGCCACTTTGCACCATCAAACTAGCCCGACTTGGCACTGGTGCCACCTCAGGTCTGGGAACCATCCTGCGTATCGTGGATTCTAAGGAGCCAGCCGGCCACTCCCAGCCACAGGCCCCCAAACACAAACAACGGCGCTTTTCCCTGGAAAACAAAACTCGCCTGCCAAATTTTGACGGCAGATTGCAGGAGCCACTTGGTACTATCAAATCAGCCCAACTTGGGACTGGTGCCACCATGGGTCTGGTCACCATCCTGCCTATCGTAGCTTTTCAGGAGCCAGCCGGTCACTCCCAGCCATAGGCCCCCAGACAAAAACCTCGGCCCGTTTCCCTGGCAAACAAAAGTAAGCTACCCCGCTTCTGGATGGCAGATTGCAGGAACCACTTGGTACTATCAAACCAGCAAAACTTGGCACTGGTGCCACCTTGGGTCTGGGAACCATCCTGCGTATCGTGGATTCTAAGGAGCCAGCCGGTCACTCCCAGCCACAGGCCCCCAAACACAAAAAACGGCGCTTTTCCCTGGAATACAAAACCCGCCTGCCAACATTTTGATGGCAGATTGCAGGAGCCACTTGGTACTATCAAATCAGCCCAACTCGGCACTGGTGCCACCATGGGTCTGGTCACCATCCTGCCTATCATAGCTTTTCAGGAGCCAGCCGGTCCCTCTCTGCCATAGGGCCCCAGAGAAATCCTCGGCCAGTTTCCCTGGCAAAAAAAAGTAACCTACCCCGCTTCTGGATGGCAGATTGCAGGAGCCACTTTACACCATCAAACTAGCCCGACTTGGCACTGGTGCCACCTCAGGTCTGGGAACCATCCTGCGTATCGTGGATTCTAAGGAGCCAGCCGGCCACTCCAGCCACAGGCCCCCAAACACAAACAACGGCGCTTTTCCCTGGAAAACAAAACTTGCCTGCCAAATTTTGATGGCAGATTGCAGGAGCCACTTGGTACTATCAAATCAGCCCAACTTGGCACTGGTGCCACCATGGGTCTGGTCACCATCCTGCCTATCGTAGCTTTTCAGGACCTAGCCGGTCACTCCCAGCCATAGGCCCCCAGACACAAAGCTCGGCCCGTTTCCCTGGCAAACAAAAGCAAGCTGCCCCGCTTCTGGATGGCATATTGCAGGAGCCACTTTGCACCATCAAACTAGCCCGACTCGGCCCTGGTGCCACCTCAGGTCTAGGAACCATGCTGCGTATCGTGGATTCTAATTAGCCATTAGGCCACTCCCACCCACAGGCCCCCAAACAAAAACAACGGCGCTTTTCCCTGGAAAACAAAACTCGCCTGCCAACATTTTGATGGCAGATTGCAGGAGCCACTTGGTACTATCAAACCAGCCCAACTTGACACTGGTGCCACCATGGGTCTGGTCACCATCCTGCCTATCGTAGTTTTCAGGAGCCAGCCGGTCACTCCCAGCCATAGGCCCCCAGACACAAACCTCGGCCCGTTTCCCTGGCAAACAAAAGTAAGCTACCCCGCTTCTGGATGGCAGATTGCAGGACGCACTTGGTACTATCAAACCAGCCCAACTTGGCACTGGTGCCACCTTGGGTCTGGGAACCATGCTGCGTATCGTGGAGTCTAATTAGCCATCCGTCCACTCCCAGCCACAGGCCCCCAAACAAAAACAACGGCGCTTTTCCCTGGAAAACAAAACTCGCCTGCCAACATTTTGATGGCAGATTGCCGGAGCCACTTGGTAGTATCAAACCAGCCCAACTTGACACTGGTGCCACCATGGGTCTGGTCACCATCCTGCCTATCGTAGCATTTCAGGAGCCAGCCGGTCACTCCCAGCCATAGGCCCCCAGACAAAAACCTTGGCCCGTTTCCCTGGCAAACAAAAGTAAGTTATCCCGCTACTGGATGGCAGATTGCAGGAGCCACTTTTCACCATCAAACCAGCCCGACTTGGCACTGGTGCCACCTCTGGTCTGGGAACCATGCTGCGTATCGTGGATTCTAAGGAGCCAGCCGGCCACTCCCAGCCACAGGCCCCCAAAAAAAAACAACGGCGCTTTTCCCTGGAAAACAAAACTCGCCTGCCAACTTTTTGATGGGAGATTGCAGGAGCCACTTGGTACTATCAAACCAGCCCAACTTGACACTGGTGCCACCATGGGTCTGGTCACCATCCTGCCTATCTTAGCTTTTCAGGAGCCAGCCGGTCACTCCCAGCCATAGGCCCCCAGACACAAAGCTCGGCCCGTTTCCCTGACAAAAAAAAGTAAGCTGTCCCGCTTCTGGATGGCAGATTCCAGGAGCCACTTTGTACTATCAAATCAGCCCAACTTGGCACTGGTGCCACCTCTGGTCTGGGAACCATCCTGCGTATCGTGGATTCTAATTAGCCATCCGTCCACTCCCAGCCACAGGCCCCCAAACGCAAACAACGGCGCTTTACCCTGGAAAACAAAACTCGTCTGCCAACTTTTTGATGGCAGATTGCCGGAGCCACTTGGTACTATCAAACCAGCCCAACTTGGCACTCTTGCCACCTTGGGTCTGGGAACCATGCTGCGTATCGTGGATTATAAGGAGCCAGCCGGCCACTCCCTGCCACAGGCCCCCAAACAGAAACAACGGCGCTTTTCCCTGGAAAACATAATTCCCCGGCCAACTATTTGATGGCAGATTGCAGGAGCCACTTGGTACTATCAAATCAGCCCAACTTGGCACTGGTGCCACCTCAGGTCTGGGAACCATCCTGCCTATCGTAGCTTTTCAGGAGCCAGCCGGTCACTCCCAGCCATAGGCGCCCAGACACAAAGCTCGGCCCGTTTCCCTGGCAAACCAAAGTAAGCTGCCCCGCTTCTTGATGGCAGATTGCAGGAACCACTTTTCACCATCAAAGTAGCCCGACTTGGAACTGGTGCCACCTCTGGTCTGGGAACCATGCTGCGTATCGTGGATTCTAAGGAGCCAGCCGGCCACTCCCAGCCACAGGCCCCCAAACACAAACAACGGCGCTTTTCCCTGGAAAACAAAACTCGCCTGCCAACTTTTTGATGGCAGATTGCAGGAGCCACTTGCTACTATCAAATCAGCCCAACTTGGCACTGGTGCCACCATGGGTCTGGTCACCATCCTGCCTATCGTAGCTTTTCAGGAGCCAGCCGGTCACTCCCAGCCATTGGCCCCCAGACAAAAACCTCGGCCCGTTTCCCTGGCAAACAAAAGTAAGCTGCCCCGCTTCTGCATGGCAGATTGCAGGAACCACTTGGTATTATAAAACCAGCCCGACTTGGCACTGGTGCCACCTCTGGTCTGGGAACCATGCTGCGTATCGGGGATTCTAAGGAGCCAGCCGGCCACTCCCACCCAAAGGCCCCCAAACACAAACAACGGCGCTTTTCCCTGGAAAACAAAACTCGCCTGCCAACTTTTTGATGGCAGATTGCAGGAGCCACTTGGTACTATCAAACCAGCTCAACTTGGCACTGGTGCCACCATGGGTCTGGTCACCATCCTGCCTATCTTAGCTTTTCAGGACCTAGCAGGTCACTCCCAGCCATAGGCCCGCAGACACAAAGATCGGCCCGTTTCCCTGACAAACAAAAGTAAGCTACCCCGCTTCTGGATGGCAGATTGCAGGAGCCACTTGGTACTATCAAACCAGTCCAACTTGGCACTGGTGCCACCTTGGGTCTGGGAACCATCCTGCGTATCGTGGATTCTAAGGAGCCAGCAGGTCACTCCCAGCCACAGGCCCCCAAACACAAACCACAGCGCTTTTCCCTGGAAAACTAAACCCGCCTGCCGACATTTTGATGGCAGATTGCAGGAGCCACTTGCTACTATCAAATCAGCCCAACTTGGCACTGGTGCCACCATGGGTCTGGTAAACATCCTGCCTATCGTAGCTTTTCAGGAGCCAGCCGGTCACTCCCTGCCATAGGCCCCCAGACACAAACCTCGGCCCGTTTCCCTGGCAAACAAAAGTAAGCTGCCCCGCTTCTGGATGGCAGATTGTAGGACGCACTTGGTACTATCAAACCAGCCCGACTTGGCACTGGTGCCACCTCTGGTCTGGGAACCATGGTGAGTATCGTGGATTCTAAGGAGCCAGACGGCCACTCCCAGCCATAGGCACCCAAACACAAACAACGGCGCTTTTCCCTGGAAAACAAAACTCGCCTGCCAACTTTTTGATGGCAGATTGCAGGAGCCACTTGGTACTATCAAACCAGCTCAACTTGGCACTGGTGCCATCATGGGTCTGGTCACCATCCTGCCTATCGTAGCTTTTCAGGAGCCAGACGGTCACTCCCAGCCATAGGTCCCCAGACAAAAACCTCGGCCCGTTTCCCTGGCAAACAAAAGTAAGCTGCCCCGTTTCTGGATGGCATATTGCAGGAGCCACTTTGCACCATCAAACTAGCCCGACTTGGCACTGGTGCCACCTCAGGTCTGGGAACCATCCTGCGTATCGTGGATTCTAAGGAGCCAGCCGGCCACTCCCAGCCACAGGCCCCCAAACACAAACAACGGCGCTTTTCCCTGGAAAACAAAACTCGCCTGCCAAATTTTGACGGCAGATTGCAGGAGCCACTTGGTACTATCAAATCAGCCCAACTTGGGACTGGTGCCACCATGGGTCTGGTCACCATCCTGCCTATCGTAGCTTTTCAGGAGCCAGCCGGTCACTCCCAGCCATAGGCCCCCAGACAAAAACCTCGGCCCGTTTCCCTGGCAAACAAAAGTAAGCTACCCCGCTTCTGGATGGCAGATTGCAGGAACCACTTGGTACTATCAAACCAGCAAAATTTGGCACTGGTGCCACCTTGGGTCTGGATACCATGCTGCGTATCGTGGATTCTAAGGAGCCAGCCGGCCACTCCCAGCCACAGGTCCCCAAACACAAACAACGGCGCTTTTCCCTGGAAAACAAAACTCTCCTGCCAACTTTTTGATGGCAGATTGCAGGAGCCACTTGGTTTTATCAAATCAGACCAACTTGGCACTGGTGCCACCATGGGTCTGGTCACCATCCTGCCTATCGTAGCTTTTCAGGAGCCAGCCGGTCACTCCCAGCCATAGGCCCCCAGACACAAAGCTCGGCCCGTTTCCCTGACAAACAAAAGTAAGTTATCCCGCTTCTGGATGGCAGATTGCAGGAACCACTTGGTACTATCAAACCAGCCCGACTTGGCACTGGTGCCACCTCTGGTCTGGGAACCATCCTGCGTATCGTGGATTCTAATTAGCCATCCGTCCACTCCCAGCCACAGGCCCCCAAACAAAAACAACGGCGCTTTTCCCTGGAAAACAAAACTCGTCTGCCAACTTTTTGATGGCAGATTGCCAGAGCCACTTGGTACTATCAAACCAGCCCAACTTGGCACTGGTGCCACCTTGGGTCTGGGAACCATGCTGCGTATCGTGGATTATAAGGAGCCAGCCGGCCACTCCCTGCCACAGGCCCCCAAACAGAAACAACGGCGCTTTTCCCTGGAAAACATAATTCCCCGGCCAACTCTTTGATGGCAGATTGCAGGAGCCACTTGGTACTATCAAATCAGCCAAACTTGGCACTGGTGCCACCATGGGTCTGGTCACCATCCTGCCTATCGTAGCTTTTCAGGAGCCAGCCGGTCACTCCCAGCCATAGGCGCCCAGACACAAAGCCCTGCCCATTTCCCTGGCAAACCAAAGTAAGCTGCCCCGCTTCTGGATGGCAGATTGCAGGAACCACTTTTCACCATCAAATAGCCCGACTTGGAACTGGTGCCATCTCTGGTCTGGGAACCATGCTGCGTATCGTGGATTCTAAGGAGCCAGCCGGCCACTCCCAGCCACAGGCCCCCAAACACAAACAACGGCGCTTTTCCCTGGAAAACAAAACTCGCCTGCCAACTTTTTGATGGCAGATTGCAGGAGCCACTTGGTACTATCAAACCAGCCCAACTTGGCACTGGTGCCACCATGGGTCTGGTCACCATCCTGCCTATCTTAGCTTTTCAGGACCTAGCCGGTCACTCCCAGCCATAGGCCCCCAGACACAAAGCTCGACCCGTTTCCCTGGCAAACAAAAGTAAGCTGCCCCGCTTCTGGATGGCAGATTGTAGGAAGCACTTGGTACTATCAAACCAGCCCAACTTGGCACTGGTGCCACCTCTGGTCTGGGAACCATCCTGCGTATCGTGGATTCTAAGGAGCCAGCCGGCCACTCCCAGCCATAGGCACCCATACACAAACAACGGCGCTTTTCCCTGGAAAACAAAACTCGCCTGCCAACTTTTTGATGGCAGATTGCAGGAGCCACTTGGTACTATCAAATCAGCCCAACTTGGCACTGGTGCCACCATGGGTCTGGTCACCATCCTGCCTATCGTAGCTTTTCAGGACCTAGCCGGTCACTCCAAGCCATAGGCGCCCAGACACAAAGCTCGGCCCGTTTCCCTGGCAAACAAATGTAAGCTGTCCCGCTTCTGGATGGCAGATTGCAGGATCCACTAGGTATTATCAAACCAGCCCGACTTGGCACTGGTGCCACCTCTGGTCTGGGAACCATCCTGCGTATCGTGGATTCTAAGCAGCCAGGCGGCCACTCCCAGCCACAGGCCCCCAAACACAAACAACGGCGCTTTTCCCTGGAAAACAAAACCCGCCTGCCAACATTTTGATGGCAGATTGCAGGAGCCACTTGGTACTATCAAACCAGCCCAACTTGGCACTGGTGCCACCATGGGTCTGGTCACCATCCTGCCTATCGTAGCTTTTCAGGAGCCAGCCGGTCACTCCAAGCCATAGGCCCCCAGACAAAAACCTCGGCCCGTTTCCCTGGCAAAGAAAAGTAAGCTGCCCCGCTTCTGGATGGCAGATTGCAGGAGCCACTTTGCACCATCAAACTAGCCAGACTTGGCACTTGTGCCACCTCTGGTCTGGGAACCATCCTGCGTATCGTGGATTCTAAGGAGCCAGCCGGCCACTCCAAGCCACAGGCCCCCAAACACAAACAACGGCGCTTTTCCCTGGAAAACAAAACTCGCCTGCCAAATTTTGATGGCAGATTGCAGGAGCCACTAGGTACTATCAAACCAGCCCAACATGGCACTGCTGCCACCATGGGTCTGGTCACCATCCTGCCTATCTTAGCTTTTCAGGTCCTAGCCGGTCACTCCCAGCCATAGGCCCCCAGACACAAAGCTCGACCCGTTTCCCTGGCAAACAAAAGTAAGCTGCCCCGCTTCTGGATGGAAGATTGCAGGAGCCACTTGGTACTATCAAACCAGTCCAACTTGGCACTGGTGCCACCTTGGGTCTGGGAACCATCCTGCGTATCGTGGATTCTAAGGAGCCAGCCGGTCACTCCCAGCCACAGGCCCCCAAACACAAACAACGGCGCTTTTCCCTGGAATACAAAACCCGCCTGCCAACATTTTGATGGCAGATTGCAGGAGCCACTTGGTACTATCAAATCAGCCCAACTCGGCACTGGTGCCACCATGGGTCTGGTCACCATCCTGCCTATCTTAGCTTTTCAGGTCCTAGCCGGTCACTCCCAGCCATAGGCCCCCAGACACAAAGCTCGGCCCGTTTCCCTGGCAAACAAAAGCAAGCTGCCCCGCTTCTGGATGGCATATTGCAGGAGCCACTTTGCACCATCAAACTAGCCCGACTCGGCCCTGGTGCCACCTCAGGTCTGGGAACCATGCTGCGTATCGTGGATTCTAATTAGCCATCCGGCCACTCCCACCCACAGGCCCCCAAACAAAAACAACGGCGCTTTTCCCTGGAAAACAAAACTCGCCTGCCAAATTTTCATGGCAGATTGCATGAGCCACTTGGTACTATCAAACCAGCCCAACTTGACACTGGTGCCACCATGGGTCTGGTCACCATCCTGCCTATCGTAGCTTTTCAGGAGCCAGCCGGTCACTCCCAGCCATAGGCCCCCAGACACAAACCTCGGCCCGTTTCCCTGGCAAACAAAAGTAAGCTACCCCGCTTCTGGATGGCAGATTGCAGGACGCACTTGGTACTATCAAACCAGCCCAACTTGGCACTGGTGCCACCTTGGGTCTGGGAACCATGCTGCGTATCGTGGATTCTAATTAGCCATCCGTCCACTCCCAGCCACAGGCCCCCAAACAAAAACAACGGCGCTTTTCCCTGGAAAACAAAACTCGCCTGCCAACATTTTGATGGCAGATTGCCGGAGCCACTTGGTACTATCAAACCAGCCCAACTTGACACTGGTGCCACCATGGGTCTGGTCACCATCCTGCCTATCGTAGCATTTCAGGAGCCAGCCGGTCACTCCCAGCCATAGGCCCCCAGACAAAAACCTTGGCCCGTTTCCCTGGCAAACAAAAGTAAGTTATCCCGCTACTGGATGGCAGATTGCAGGAGCCACTTTTCACCATCAAACCAGCCCAACTTGGCACTGGTGCCACCTCTGGTCTGGGAACCATGCTGCGTATCGTGGATTCTAAGGAGCCAGCCGGCCACTCCCAGCCACAGGCCCCCAAACAAAAACAACGGCGCTTTTCCCTGGAAAACAAAACTCGCCTGCCAACTTTTTGATGGAAGATTGCAGGAGCCACTTGGTACTATCAAACCAGCCCAACTTGACACTGGTGCCACCATGGGTCTGGTCACCATCCTGCCTATCTTAGCTTTTCAGGAGCCAGCCGGTCACTCCCAGCCATAGGCCCCCAGACACAAAGCTCGGCCCGTTTCCCTGACAAACAAAAGTAAGCTGTCCCGCTTCTGGATGGCAGATTCCAGGAGCCACTTGGTACTATCAAATCAGCCCAACTTGGCACTGGTGCCACCTCTGGTCTGGGAACCATCCTGCGTATCGTGGATTCTAATTAGCCATCCGTCCACTCCCAGCCACAGGCCCCAAACGCAAACAACGGCGCTTTACCCTGGAAAACAAAACTCGTCTGCCAACTTTTTGATGGCAGATTGCCGGAGCCACTTGGTACTATCAAACCAGCCCAACTTGGCACTCTTGCCACCTTGGGTCTGGGAACCATGCTGCGTATCGTGATTTATAAGGAGCCAGCCGGCCACTCCCTGCCACAGGCCCCCAAACAGAAACAACGGCGCTTTTCCCTGGAAAACATAATTCCCCGGCCAACTATTTGATGGCAGATTGCAGGAGCCACTTGGTACTATCAAATCAGCCCAACTTGGCACTGGTGCCACCTCAGGTCTGGGAACCATCCTGCCTATCGTAGCTTTTCAGGAGCCAGCCGGTCACTCCCAGCCATAGGCGCCCAGACACAAAGCTCGGCCCGTTTCCCTGGCAAACCAAAGTAAGCTGCCCCGCTTCTTGATGGCAGATTGCAGGAACCACTTTTCACCATCAAAGTAGTCCGACTTGGAACTGGTGCCACCTCTGGTCTGGGAACCATGCTGCGTATCGTGGATTCTAAGGAGCCAGCCGGCCACTCCCAGCCACAGGCCCCCAAACACAAACAACGGCGCTTTTCCCTGGAAAACAAAACTCGCCTGCCAACATTTTGATGGCAGATTGCAGGAGCCACTTGCTACTGTCAAATCAGCCCAACTTGGCACTGGTGCCACCATGGGTCTGGTCACCATCCTGCCTATCGTAGCTTTTCAGGAGCCAGCCGGTCACTCCCAGCCATAGGCCCCCAGACAGAAACCTCGGCCCGTTTCCCTGGCAAACAAAAGTAAGCTGCCCCGCTTCTGCATGGCAGATTGCAGGAACCACTTGGTATTATAAAACCAGCCCGACTTGGCACTGGTGCCACCTCTGGTCTGGGAACCATGCTGCGTATCGGGGATTCTAAGGAGCCAGCCGGCCACTCCCACCCAAAGGCCCCCAAACACAAACAACGGCGCTTTTCCCTGGAAAACAAAACTCGCCTGCCAACTTTTTGATGGCAGATTGCAGGAGCCACTTGGTACTATCAAACCAGCTCAACTTGGCACTGGTGCCACCATGGGTCTGGTCACCATCCTGCCTATCTTAGCTTTTCAGGACCTAGCAGGTCACTTCCAGCCATAGGCCCGCAGACACAAAGCTCGGCCCGTTTCCCTGGCAAACAAAAGTAAGCTGCCCCGCTTCTGGATGGCAGATTGCAGGAGCCACTTGGTACTATCAAACCAGTCCAACTTGGCACTGGTGCCACCTTGGGTCTGGGAACCATCCTGCGTATCGTGGATTCTAAGGAGCCAGCAGGTCACTCCCAGCCACAGGCCCCCAAACACAAACCACAGCGCTTTTCCCTGGAAAACTAAACCCGCCTGCCGACATTTTGATGGCAGATTGCAGGAGCCACTTGCTACTATCAAATCAGCCCAACTTGGCACTGGTGCCACCATGGGTCTGGTAAACATCCTGCCTATCGTAGCTTTTCAGGAGCCAGCCGGTCACTCCCTGCCATAGGCCCCGAGACACAAAGCTCGGCCCGTTTCCCTGGCAAACAAAAGTAAGCTGCCCCGCTTCTGGATGGCAGATTGTAGGACGCACTTGGTACTATCAAACCAGCCCGACTTGGCACTGGTGCCACCTCTGGTCTGGGAACCATGGTGAGTATCGTGGATTCTAAGGAGCCAGACGGCCACTCCCAGCCATAGGCACCCAAACACAAACAACGGCGCTTTTCCCTGGAAAACAAAACTCGCCTGCCAAATTTTGCCGGCAGATTGCAGGAGCCACTTGGTACTATCAAATCAGCCCAACTTGGTACTGGTGCCACCATGGGTCTGGTCACCATCCTCCCTATCGTAGCTTTTCAGGAGGCAGCCAGTCACTCCCAGCCATAGGCCCCCAGACAAAAATCTCGGCCCGTTTCCCTGGCAAACAAAAGTAAGCTGCCCTGCTTCTGGATGGCAGATTGCAGGAACCACTTGGTACTATCAAACCAGCAAAACTTGGCACTGGTGCCACCTTGGGTCTGGATACCATGCTGCGTATCGTGGATTCTAAGGAGCCAGCCGGCCACTCCCAGCCACAGGTCCCCAAACACAAACAACGGCGCTTTTCCCTGGAAAACAAAACTCTCCTGCCAACTTTTTGATGGGAGATTGCAGGAGCCACTTGGTTTTATCAAATCAGACCAACTTGGCACTGGTGCCACCATGGGTCTGGTCACCATCCTGCCTATCGTAGCTTTTCAGGAGCCAGCCGGTCACTCCCAGCCATAGGCCCCCAGACACAAAGCTCGGCCCGTTTCCCTGACAAACAAAAGTAAGTTATCCCGCTTCTGGATGGCACATTGCAGGAACCACTTGGTACTATCAAACCAGCCCGACTTGGCACTGGTGCCACCTCTGGTCTGGGAACCATCCTGCGTATCGTGGATTCTAATTAGCCATCCGTCCACTCCCAGCCACAGGCCCCCAAACAAAAACAACGGCGCTTTTCCCTGGAAAACAAAACTCGTCTGCCAACTTTTTGATGGCAGATTGCCAGAGCCACTTGGTACTATCAAACCAGCCCAACTTGGCACTGGTGCCACCTTGGGTCTGGGAACCATGCTGCGTATCGTGGATTATAAGGAGTCAGCCGGCCACTCCCTGCCACAGGCCCCCAAACACAAACCACAGCGCTTTTCCCTGGAAAACAAAATTCGCCGGCCAACTTTTTGATGGCAGATTGCAGGAGCCACTTGGTACTATCAAATCAGCCGAACTTGGCACTGGTGCCACCATGGGTCTGGTCACCATCCTGCCTATCGTAGCTTTTCAGGAGCCAGCCGGTCACTCCCAGCCATAGGCGCCCAGACACAAAGCCCTGCCCTTTTCCCTGGCAAACCAAAGTAAGCTGCCCCGCTTCTGGATGGCAGATTGCAGGAACCACTTTTCACCATCAAATAGCCCGACTTGGAACTGGTGCCATCTCTGGTCTGGGAACCATGCTGCGTATCGTGGATTCTAAGGAGCCAGCCGGCCACTCCCAGCCACAGGCCCCCAAACACAAACAACGGCGCTTTTCCCTGGAAAACAAAACTCGCCTGCCAACTTTTTGATGGCAGATTGCAGGAGCCACTTGGTACTATCAAACCAGCCCAACTTGGCACTGGTGCCACCATGGGTCTGGTCACCATCCTGCCTATCTTAGCTTATCAGGACCTAGCCGGTCACTCCCAGCCATAGGCCCCCAGACACAAAGCTCGACCCGTTTCCCTGGCAAACAAAAGTAAGCTGCCCCGCTTCTGGATGGCAGATTGTAGGAAGCACTTGGTACTATCAAACCAGCCCAACTTGGCAGTGGTGCCACCTCTGGTCTGGGAACCATCCTGCGTATCGTGGATTCTAAGGAGCCAGCCGGCCACTCCCAGCCATAGGCACCCAAACACAAACAACGGCGCTTTTCCCTGGAAAACAAAACTCGCCTGCCAACATTTTGATGGCAGATTGCAGGAGCCACTTGGTGCTATCAAACCAGCCCAACTTGGCACTTGTGCCACCATGGGTCTGCTCACCATCCTGCCTATCGTAGCTTTTCAGGAGGCAACCGCTCACTCCCAGCCATAGGCCCCCCGACAAAAAGCTCGGCCCGTTTCCCTGGCAAACAAAAGTAAGCTGCCCCGCTTCTGGATGGCAGATTGCAGGAGCCACTTTGCACCATCATACTAGCCCGACTTGGCACTGGTGCCACCTTGGGTCTGGGAACCATCCTGCGTATCGTGGATTCTAAGGAGCCAGCCGGCCACTGCCAGCCACAGGCCCCCAAACACAAACAACGGCGCTTTTCCCTGGAAAACAAAACTCGCCTGCCAAATTTTGACGGAAGATTGTAGGAGCCACTTGGTACTATCAAATCAGCCCAACTTGGGACTGGTGCCACCATGGGTCTGGTCACCATCCTGCCTATCGTAGCTTTTCAGGAGCCAGCCGGTCACTCCCAGCCATAGGCCCCCAGACAAAAACCTCGGCCCGTTTCCCTGGCAAACAAAAGTAAGCTGCCCTGCTTCTGGATGGCAGATTGCAGGAGCCACTTGGTACTATCAAACCAGCAATACTTGGCACTGGTGCCACCTTGGGTCTGGATACCATGCTGCGTATCGTGGATTCTAAGGAGCCAGCCGGCCACTCCCAGCCACAGGCCCCCAAACACAAACAACGGCGCTTTTCCCTGGAAAACAAAACTCTCCTGCCAACTTTTTGATGGCAGATTGCAGGAGCCACTTGGTTTTATCAAATCAGCCCAACTTGGCACTGGTGCCACCATGGGTCTGGTCACCATCCTGCCTATCGTAGCTTTTCAGGAGCCAGCCGGTCACTCCCAGCCATAGGCCCCCAGACAAAAAGCTCGGCCCGTTTCCCTGGCAAACAAAAGTAAGCTACCCCGCTTCTGGATGGCAGATTGCAGGAGCCATTTTGCACCATCAAACTAGCCCGTCTTGGCACTGGTGCCACCTCTGGTCTGGGAACCATCCTGCGTATCGTGGATTCTAATTCGCCAGCCGGCCACTCCCTACCACAGGCCCCCAAACAAAAACAACGGCGCAGTTCCCTGGAAAACAAAACTCGCCTACCAACTATTTGATGGCAGATTACAGGAGCCACTTGGTACTATCAAACCAGCTCAACTTGGCACTGGTGCCACCATGGGTCTGGTCACCCTCCTGCCTATCGTAACTTTTCAGGAGCCAGCCGGTCACTCCCAGCCATAGGTCCCCAGTCACAAACCTCGGCCCGTTTCCCTGGCAAACAAAAGTAAGCTGCCCTGCTTCTGGATGGCAGATTGCAGGAGCCACTTGGTACTATCAAACCAGCCCGACTTGGCACTGGTGCCACCTCTGGTCTGGGACCCATCCTGCGTATCGTGGATTCTAAGGAGCCAGTCGGCCACTCCCAGCCACAGGCCCCCAAACACAAACAACGGCCCGTTTCCGTGGCAAACAAAAGTAAGCTGCCCCGCTTCTGGATGGCAGATTGCAGGAACCACTTGGTAGTATCAAACCAGCACAACTTGGCACTGGTGGCACCTCTTGTCTGGTAACCATGCTGCGTATCGTGGTTTCTAAGGAGCCAGCAGGGCACTCCCAACCACAGGCCCCAAAACACAAACAATGGCGCTTTTCCCTGGAAAACAAAACTCGCCTGCCAACTTTTTGATGGCAGATTGCAGGAGCCACTTGGTACTATCAAACCAGCCCAACTTGGCACTGGTGCCACCATGGGTCTGGTCACCATCCTGCCTATCGTAGCTTTTCAGGAGCAAGCCGGTCGCTCCCTGCCATAGGCCCCGAGACACAAAGCTCGGCCCGTTTCCCTGGCAAACAAAAGTAAGCACCCCCGCTTCTGGATGGCAGATTGCAGGAGCCCCTTGGTACTATCAAACCAGCCCGACTTGGCACTGGTGCCACCTCTGGTCTGGGAACCATCCTGCGTATCGTGGATTTTAAGGAGCCAGTCGGCCACTCCCAGCCAAACGCCTCCAAACACAAACAACGGTCCGTTTCCCTGGCAAAGAAAAGTAAGCTGCCCCGCTTCTGGATGGCAGATTGCAGGAACCACTTGTTGCCAAGTTGGGGTGGTTTGATAGTACCAAGTGGCTCCTGCAATCTGCCATCAAAAAGTTGGCAAGCGAGTTTTGTACTCCAGGGAAAATCACCGTTGTTTGTGTTTGGGGGCCTGTGGCTGGGAGTGGCCAGCTGTCTCCTTAGAATCCACGATACGCAGGATGGGTCCCAGACCCAAGGTGGCACCAGTGCCAAGTCGGGCTGGTTTGATTGTGCAAAGTGACTCCTGCAATCTGCCATCCAGAAGCGGGGTAGCTTACTTTTGTTTGCCAGGGAAACGGGCCGAGCTTTGTGTCTGGGGGCCTATGGCTGGGAGTGACCAGCTGGCTCCTGAAAAGCTACGATAGGCAGGATGGTGACCAGACCCATGGTGGCACCAGTGCCAAGTTGGGCTGGTTTGATAGTACCAAGTGGCTCCTGCAATCTGCCATCAAAAAGTTGGCAGGTGAGTTTTGTTTTCCAGGGAAAAGCGCCGTTGTTTTTGTTTGGGGGCCTGTGGCTGGGAGTGGCCAGCTGGCTCCTTAGAATCCACGATACGCAGGATGGTTCCCAGACCAGAGGTGGCACCAGTGCCAAGTCGGGCTGGTTTGATGGTGCAAAGTGGCTCCTGCAATCTGCCATCCAGAAGCGGGGTAGCTTACTTTTGTTTGCCAGGGAAATGGGCCGAGGTTTGTGACTGGGGGCGAATGGCTGGGAGCACCGGCTGGCGCCTGAAAAGCAACGATAGGCAGGATGGTGACCAGACCCATGGTGGCACCAGTGCCAAGTTGGGCTGGTTTGATAGTACCAAGTGGCTCCTGCAATCTGCCATCAAAAAGTTGGCAGGCCAGTTTTGTTTTCCAGGGAAAAGCGCCGTTGTTTGTGTTTGGAGGCCTGTGGCTGGGAGTGGCCGGCTGCCTCCTTTGAACCCAGGATACGCAGGATGGTTCCCAGAGCCGAGGTGGCGCCAGTGCCAAGTTGGGCTGGTTTGATAGTACCAAGTGGCTCCTGCAATCTGCCATCCAGAAGCGGGACAGCTTAATTTTGTTTCCCAGGGAAACGGGCCGAGGTATTTGTCTGGGGGCCTATGGCTGGGAGTGACTGGCTGGCTACTGAAAAGCTACGATAGGCAGGATGGCTACCAGACTCATGGTGGCACCAGTGCCAAGTCGGGCTGGTTTGATAATACTAAATAGCTCCTGCAATCTGCCATCCAGACGCGGGGCAGCGGATTTTTGTTTGCTGGAGAAAAGTTCCGTGGTTTTTTTTTGGGGGTATATGGCTGGACGTGGCCGGCTGGCTCCTTAAAAAGCTCGATACGCAGGATTGTTCCCTGACCCAAGGTGGCATCAGTGCCAAGTCGGGCTGTTTTCGTAGTACCAAGTGCGTCCTGCAATTTGCCATCCAGAAGAGGGGCAGTTGAGTTTTGTTTGCCAGAGAAAAGGGCCGTGGTGTATTTTTGGGGGCATATGGTTGAGAGTGGCCGGCTGGCCCCTGAAAATCCACGATAGGCAGGATGGTTCCCAGAACCAAGGTGGCACCAGTGCCATGTTGGCCTGGTTTGATAGTACCATGTGGCTCCTGCAATCTCCCATCCTGAAGCGGGGCTGCTTACTTTTGTTTGCCAGGGAAACGGGCCGATATATTTGTCTGGGGGCCTATGGCTGGGAGTGAGCGGCTGGCTCCTGAAAAGCTACGATAGGCAGGATGGTGACCAGACCCATGGTGGCACCAGTGCCAAGTTGGGCTGGTTTGATAGTACCAAGTGGCTCCTGCAATCTGCCATCAAAAAGTTGTCAGGCGAGTTTTGTTTTCCAGGGAAAAGCGCCGTTGTTCTTGTTTAGAGGCCTGTGGCTGGGAGTGGCCGGCTGCCTCCTTTGAACCCAGGATACGCAGGATGGTTCCCAGAGCCAAAGTGGCACCAGTGCCAAGTTGGGCTGGTTTGATAATACCAAGTGGCTCCTGCAATCTGCCATCCAGAAGCGGGACAGCTTACTTTTGTTTCCCAGGGAAACGGGCCGAGGTATTTGTCTGGGGGCCTATGGCTGGGAGTGACCGGCTGGCTACTGAAAAGCTACGATAGGCAGGATGGTTACCAGACTCATGGTGGCACCAGTGCCAAGTCGGGCTGGTTTGATAATACTAAATAGCTCCTGAAATCTGCCATTCAGACGCGCGGCAGCGGATTTTTGTTTGCTGGAGAAAAGTTCCGTGGTTTTTTTTTGGGGGTATATGGCTGGACGTGGCCGGCTGGCTCCTTAAAAAGAACGATACGCAGGATTGTTCCCTGACCCAAGGTGGCATCACTGCCAAGTCGGGCTGTTTTCGTAGTACCAAGTGCGTCCTGCAATTTGCCATCCAGAAGAGGGGCAGTTGAGTTTTGTTTGCCAGAGCAAAGGGCCGTGGTATGTGTTTGGGGGCATATGGCTGAGAGTGGCCGGCTGGCCCCTGAAAATCCACGATAGGCAGGATGGTTCCCAGACCAGAGGTGGCACAAGTGCCATGTTGGCCTGGTTTGATAGTACCATGTGGCTCCTGCAATCTGCCATCCAGAAGCGGGGCAGCTTACTTTTGTTTGCCAGGGAAACGGGCCGAGGTTTGTGTCTGGGGGCCTATGGCTGCGAGTGACTGGCTGGCTCCTGAAAAGCTACGATAGGCAGGATGGTGACCAGACCCAAAGTGGAACCAGTACCAAGTTGGGCTGGTTTGATAGTACCAAGTGGCTCCTGCAATCTGCCATCAAAAAGTTGGCAGGCGAGTTTTGTTTTCCAGGGAAAAGCGCCGTTGTTTGTGTTTGGGGGCCTGTGGCTGGGAGTGGCCGCCTGTCCTCGTAGAATCTACGTTACGCAGCATGGTTCCCAGAGCCAAGGTGGCACGAGGGCCAAGTCGGGCAGGCTTGATAGTACCAAATGCATCCTGCAATCTGCCATCCAAAAGCGGGGCAGTTTACTTTTGTTTGCCAGGGAAACGGGCCGAGGTTTGTGTCTGGGGGCCTATGGCAGGGAGTGACCGTCTGGCTCCTGAAAAGCTACGATAGGCAGGATGTTTACCAGACCCATGGTGGCACCAGTGCCAAGTTGGGCTGATTTGATAGTACCAAGTGGCTCCTGCAATCTGCCATCCAGAATCGGGGCAGCTTACTTTTGTTTGCCAGGGAAACGGGCCGATTTTTGTGTCTGGGGGCCTATGGCTGGGAGTGACCGGCTGGCTCCTGAAAAGCTACGATAGGCAGGATGGTGACCAGACCCATGGTGGCACCAGTGCCAAGTTAGGCTGGTTTGATAGCACCAAGTGGCTCCTGCAATCTGCCATCAAAATGTTGGCAGGCGAGTTTTGTTTTCCAGGGAACAGCGGCGTTGTTTGTGTTTGGGCGCCTGTGGCTCACAGTGGCCGGGTGGCTGCTTAGAATCCACGATACGCAGGATGGTTCCCAGACCCAAGGTGGCACCAGTGCCAAGTCGGGCTGGTTTGACACTACCAAGTGGCTCCTGCAATCTGCCATCCAGAATCGGGGCAGCTTAATTTTGTTTGCCAGGGAAACGGTCCGAGGTTTTTGTCTGGGGGCCTATGGCTGAGAGTGACCGGCTGGCTCCTGAAATGCTACAATAGGCAGGATGGTTCCCAGACCCATAGTGGCACCAGTGCCAAGTTGGGATGATTTGATAGTACCAAGTGGCTCCTGCAATCTGCCATCAAAAAGCTGGCAGGCGGGTTTTGTTTTCCAGGGAAAAGCGCCGTTGTTTGTGTTTGGGGGCCTGTGGCTGGGAGTGGCCGGCTGGCTCCTTAGAATCCACGATATGCAGGATTGTTCCCAGACCCAAGGTGGCACCAGTGCCAAGTCGGGCTGGTTTGATGGTGCAAAGTGGCTCCTGCAATCTGCCATCCAGACGCGGGGCAGCGGATTTTTGTTTCCATGAGAAATGATCCGTGGTTTGTTTTTCGTGGTATATGGCTGGGCGTGGCCGGCTGGCTCCTTAAAAAGCTCGATATGCAGGATGCTTCCCTGACACAAGGTGGCACCAGTGCCACGTCGGGCGGTTTTCGTATTACAAAGTGCGTCCTAAAATTTGCCATCCAGAAGAGGGGCAGTTGAGTTTTGTTTGCCAGAGAAAAGGGCCGTGGTTTGTTTTTGGGGGCATATGGCTGAGAGTGGCCGGCTGGCCCCTGAAAATCCACGATAGGCAGGATGGTTCCCAGACCAGAGGTGTCACCAGTGCCAAGTCGGGCTGGTTTGATAGTACTAAATAGCTCCTGCAATCTGCCATGCAGAAGCGGGGCAGCTTACTTTTGTTTGCCAGGGAAAAGGGCCGAGGTTTGTGTTTGGGGGCCTATGGCTGCGAGTGACCGGCTGGCTCCTGAAAAGCTACGATAGGCAGGATGGTGACCAGACCCATGGTGGCACCAGTGCCAAGTTGGGCTGGTTTGATAGTACCAAGTGGCTCCTGCAATCTGCCATCAAATGTTTGGCAGGCGAGTTTTGTTTTCCAGGGAAAAGCACCGTTGTGTGTGTTTTGGGGCCTGTGGCTGGGAGTGGCCAGCTGGCTCCTTAGAATCCACGATACGCAGGATGCTTCCCAGAGCCAAGGTGGCACCAGTGCCAAGTCGGGCTGGTTTGTTAGTACCAAGTGGTTCCTGCAATCTGCCATCCAGAAGCGGGGCAGCTGAATTTTGTTTGCCAGAGAAAAAGGCTGTTGTTTGTGTTTCGGGGCCTGTGGCTGGGAGTGGCCGGCTGGCTCCTGAAAATCCATGATACGCAGCATGGTTCCCAGACCCAAGGTGGCACCAGTGCCAAGTAGGGCTGGTTTCATAGTACCCAGTGGCTCCTGCAATCTGCCATCCAGAAGAGGGGCAGTTGAGTTTTGTTTTCCAGAGAAAAAGGCCGTGGTTTGTGTTTGGGGCCTATGGCTGAGAGTGACCAGCTGGCCCCTGAAAATCCACGATATGAAGGATGGTTCCCAAATCCAAGGTGGCAGCAGTGCCATGTTGTGCTGGTGTGATAGTCCCAAGTGGCTCCTGCAATCTGCCATCCAGAAGCGGGGCAGCTGAATTTTGTTTGCCAGAGAAAAAGGCTGTGGTTTGTGTTTGGGGGCCTGTGGCTGGGAGTGGCCGGCTGGCTCTTGAACATCCATGATACGCAGCATGGTTCCCAGACCCAAGGTGGCACCAGTGCCAAGTGGGGCTGGTTTCACAGTGTCAAGTGCCTCCTGCAATCTCCCATCCAGAAGCGGGGCAGCTGAGTTTTGTTTGCCTGTGAAACGGGCCGTTGTTTTTGATTGGGGTCTGTGGCCGAGAGTGTTCGGCTGGCTCCTGACAACCCACAATACGCAGGATGGTTCCCAGACCCAAGGTGGCACCAGTGCCAAGTCGGGCTGGTTTGATAGTACCAAGTGGCTCCTGCAATCTGCCATCCAGAAGCGGTGCAGTTGAGTTTTGTTTGCCATGGAAAAGGGCCGTGGGTTATGTTTGGGGGCATATGGCTGGGAGTGGCCGGCTGTCTCATTAAAAAGATCGATACGCAGGATGGTTCCCAGACCCAAGGTGGCACCAGTACCAAGTCGGGCTGTTTTTATAGTACCAAGTGCGTCCTGCAATTTGCCATCCAGGAGAGGGGCAGTGGACTTTTGTTTGCCAGAGAATAGCGCAGATGTTTGTGTTTGGGGGCTTGTGACTGGGAGTGGCCGACTGGCGCCTTAGAATCTGTGTTACGCAGCATGGTTCCCAGACCAGAGGTGGCACCAGTGCCAAGTTGGGCTGGTTTGATAGTACCAAGTGGCTCCTGCAATCTGCCATCCAGAAGCGGGGCAGCTTACTTTTGTTTGCCAGGGAAACGGGCCGAGGTTTGTGACTTGGGACCTATGGCTGGGAGTGACCGGCTGGCTCCTGGAAAGCTACAATAGGCAGGATGGTGACCAGACCCATGGTGGCACCAGTGCCAAGTTGGGCTGGTTTGATAGTACCAAGTGGCTCCTGCAATCTGCCATCAAAAAGTTGGCAGGCGAGTTTTGTTTTCCAGGGAAAAGCGCCGTTGTTTGTATTTGGGGGCCTGTGGCTGGGAGTGGCCGGCTCGCTCCTTTGAACCCACGATACGCAGGATGGTTCCCAGACCCAAGGTGGCACCAGTGCCAAGTTGGGCTGGTTTGATACTACCAAGTGCGTCCTGCAATCTGCCATCCAGAAGCGGGGCAGCTTAATTTTGTTTGCCAGGGAAACGGGCCGTGGGTTTTGTATGGGGGCCTATGGCTGAGAGTGGCCGGCTGGCTCCTGAAAATCCACGCTAGGCAGCATGGTTCCCAGATGCAAGGTGGCACCAGTGCCAAGTCGGGCTGGTTTGATGGTGCAAAGTGGCTCCTGCAATCTGCCATCCAGAAGCGGGGCAGCTGATTTTTGTTTGCCAGAGAAAAATTCCGTGGATTGTTTTTGGGGGCATATTGCTTGGAGTGGCCGGCTGGCTCCTTAAAATGCTCGATACGCATGATGGTTCCCAGGCCCAAGGTGTCACCACTACCAAGTCGCCCTGCGGTTTTAGTATCAAGTTCATCCTGCAATTTGCCATCCAGAAGAGGGGCAGTTGAGTTTTGTTTGCCAGAGACACGGGCCGAGGTTTCTGTTTGGGGACATATGGCTGAGAGTGGCCGGCTGGCCCCTGAATATCCACGATACACAGCATGGTTCCCAGATCAGAGGTGGCACCAGTGCCAAGTCGGGCTGGTTTGATAGTCCCAAGTGTCTCCTGCAATCTGCCATCCAGAAGCGGGGCAGCTTACTTTTGTTTGCCAGAGAAATAGGCCTAGGTTTTTGTCTGGGGGCCTATGGCTAGGAGTGGCCGGCTGGCTCCTAAGAATCCACGATACGCAGGATGTTTCCCAGACCCAAGGTGGCACCAGTGCCAAGTCGGGCTGGTTTGATAGTACCAAGTGGCTCCTGCAAACTCCATCAAAAAGTTGGCAGGCGTGTTTTGTTTTCCAGGGAACAGCGCCGTTGATTTTGTTTGGGGGCCTGTGGCTGGGAGTGGCCGGCTGGCTCCTTAGAATCCACGATACGCAGGATGGTTCCCAGACCCAAGGTGGCACCAGTGCCAAGTCGGGCTGGTTTGATTACACCAAGTGGCTCCTGCAATCTGCCATCCAGAAGTGAGGCAGCTAAGTTTTGTTTGCCAGAAAAAAGGGCCGTGGTTTTTGTTGGGGGCCTGTGGCTGGGAGTGGCCGGCTGGCTCCTTAGAATCCACCATACGCAGGATGGTTCCCAGACCCAAGGTGGCACCAGTGCCAAGTCGGGCTGGTTTGATAGTCCCAAGTGGCTCCTGCAATCTGCCATCCAGACGCGTGGCAGCGGATTTTTGTTTCCATGAGAAATGGTCCGTGGTTTGTTTTTGGGGGTATATGGCTGGGCCTGGCCGGCTGGCTCCTTAAAAAGCTCGATATGCAGGATGGTTCCCTGACACAAGGTGGCACCAGTGCCACGTCGGGCGGTTTTCGTAGTACAAAGTGCGTCCTAAAATTTGCCATCCAGAAGAGGGGCAGTTGAGTTTTGTTTGCCAGAGAAAAGGTCCGTGGTTTGTTTTTGGGGGCATATGGCTGAGAGTGGCTGGCTGGCCCCTGAAAATCCACGATACACAGGATGGTTCCCAGATCCAAGGTGGCACCTGTGCCAAGTCGGGCTGATTTGATAGTACTAAGTAGCTCCTGCAATCTGCCATCCAGAAGCGGGGCAGCTTACTTTTGTTTGCCAGGGAAACGGGCCGAGGTTTGTGTTTGGGGGCCTGTGGCT
Organism: Melospiza melodia melodia; assembly: GCF_035770615.1. Taxonomy (NCBI): domain Eukaryota; kingdom Metazoa; phylum Chordata; class Aves; order Passeriformes; family Passerellidae; genus Melospiza; species Melospiza melodia. The sequence continues at coordinate 50,098,168 of NC_086198.1, forward strand.
GAGAGTGACCGGCTGGCTCCTGAAAAGCTACGATAGGCAGGATGGTGACCAGACCCATGGTGGCACCAGTGCCAAGTTGGGCTGGTTTGATAGTACCAAGTGGTTCCTGCAATCTGCCATCCAGAAGCAGGGAAGCTGAGTTTTGTTTGCCAGAGAAAAGGGCCTTGCTTTGTGTTTGGGGGCATATGGCTGGGTGTGGCCAGCTGGCTCCTTAAAATGCACGATATGCAACATGGCTCCCAGACCCAAGGTGGCACCAGTGCCAAGTTGGGCTGGTTTGATAGTACCAAGTGGCTCCTGCAATCTTCCATGATCACGTGGAGAAATACTTTCTGGTTTCAGCCTCATGCTCTTTCTTCTCTCCCTCAACTTCTCTATCACCTCTCATCTGGTTCACATGCGCTGTCTTCAAGGTCCACAGGCTACTTTTCACAGAATCTTCTGGCCTGATGAAGTAAGAATGATGAATAGAACAGAGCTGGGATCTATTTTCCAGTTTGGATAAAATGCATTCTGCACACAAATCCAAGGAGAACGGGCTGCCCCGATGCCCAGAAAATCTTTCACTCCTGCTAGTGTTCTACGTCAACCGCAACTTAGTCTGAAAGAAAAGCTTTTTCTCTGAGAGCATCTGAGAGGTTTGCATGAAGCACTGATATCTGACATATGCAATTTTGAATAGGAGAGGAAAAAGAAAATGGCAAGGAGTTTTTAATTTTAGTGGTTTCAATTTTAATTTCCGTGCACTTTTTCAAAACTTGTCAGCTCAAATGCCCATCAACATCTTTTAGTCATCTGTAAGTCAGTATTCATATAAAATGTGCTTCAAATCCAAAGAATTTCAAATTTGCACTCCAAGCTTCTATGCCTAGATTTATGATTTCCTACACATATTAGATGAAAGGAAGGCCTTTTTTACTGTGGGAGTGCTGGAACACTGGAACAGGTTGCCCAGAGAAGTTGTGGGTGTCCCATCCCTGAAAGTATTCAAGGTCGCCTTGGACGGGGCTTGGAGCAGCAACAAAGGAGAAGCTTGATGGTAGAGAAACAAAGTTGGACTATAGAAGAAACTCGGATTGAAGTATAGGATCAAGTTTTCTCTCAGCTCTTGGGGTAAATTCAAAGTTGTACAAAATGACATTTATCTGTGCTATTCACTACTGTAACAGAAAGTTTCATGAAAACTGTACAGAAGATAGTAAATTTTAAAAGAGATAAGAATTACAGCATAAAATCCATGGGATAGGTTACAACATGAGACACTCTCTAAGAGAAAATCTCTTTGTTTCAGCACTTCATCGGGGTAAGATTTCATGAAGTGCCAAAGAAGGCGGCAAAATATCATTCGGGACATTATTTACTGGAATTCAGCCTGGCCATTAGTAGGAACTGCCTTTGAACATATCATGTAGATATACCACACACACTTTCCCTTCACTGAAAAATTACTGTTTACAACAAATAAGCAATTGACGATCAAAATTGATTGAAAGCATCTTAAACATGTCAAGTATTTCATTGTAGATGATCTGTGATCCAAATGCTTCTTCCACCTTCGAGAGGGACAGAAGAATTCTTCCATATCATGATGGTTTAAAATTGTATCAACCAATGTTTTCTGCTGAAAAGATATCATCTATTTTTTTCTATTTTTGGAAGAAAATATTCCTAGACATACAACAGGTGAGAACTAAGTAATTTTAAAGAAACAAATGAAATGAAAATATTCTGTAAATAGAATGAAATGAAAAGCTGTGTTTTAAATAGGAGCTAAATATTAAACAGAATTTTTGTACCAGGCATTTGAATTACTGCACCAGCTCTTTTGCCCATCAAGAGAGGCATTTAGCATTTCAGTCTTTTCCAAGGTGTTCATGATCTGCTATGCTGATCTCTGTGTGTGCCTAGGTGTGTGTGGAGGGGGGGGCATATGAAGGGGAGTGTGTATGTTTGCTTTACAATTGTTGTGGCAGATTCATGCCTCAGCTCCACATTTTGTTTTAAAAAGGTCACACCGAGTGGATATGAAGTTTACTATCAACAAGAGATCGATTCCCAAATCATCCATTTGACTCTCCCTTATAAATCATGTGCTTTGTTGCATATTTTATCAAATATACTTTCAAGCCAGATGGAGGAAGGAGGATGTGGGAATCCCTCCACCATCTTGCAACTTTTATGTAAGTAGGTTTTCAAGAAAATCATCATTTCTCTTTTAAATATGTCTGGAACAGGCATGATGGTAGTGTCAACCTGTTGGAGTTTTTGTTGCTGGAAGAAGTTGTACAAAAGGATTGGTTTTTACATTGACCAGTTACTGAATCAAGCGCAGGAATACATTGGAAATTTAGCTGGGGGTTCCTTTTCCCAGCAGACTACTTCTAGAACGAGCTTGTACACTGAAGCTGACTCTTTTGCTCTCTTTTTGTTTCTTTCCTATTTTCTTGGCTTCTTTGCCACTATCTAGACAATTTTGGAACTTTGTTCCCAACTAAAATGGTTTCAATAGTCTGATTGTGATCATACATTTTTACAAGGAATTTTTAAAATCTTTCCTCGAGTCCAGAAAGTCAAGGACTTAGATCTTTTTCTTCCCTTATCAATATTGCCATGAAATTGATAAATAAAGACCAACTCTTTATTTTTGTTTTTAACCCACGTAGATAATTCCCATCCATTAATCCATTTTGTGGACCAATAGCTGCCATTCTGATGGAAGCTGTCACTTCTTAACAATAGGCATTCTGTGACTATGTTGACTGCACTTTGGGTGAAGATCCTAACTGGTCTTAGATATACATAGGGAGAAATTTGCTCAGCCAGTGTCAGTCTTAAGCATGCGTATCAGAAGATCTTTCTAGAGCTGGGAATTTTCCCATGAAAGGGATTCAGTTAGGGAAGAGACACTTGTGCCAGAGTTTTACATTCTTCTTGAACACTGCTTAAGGAACTTAGATGCCATGTCCATTTGGATCTCTGTCTGCACAGAACTTTGTCATGCCAGCGCTTTGAAATGCATCTTGAAGAGAATTCACTAGCACAGAATGAAAGAGAGTGGAAGGGGTTGGTGGGGCTAACCAGGCCCAACCCCCCTGCCTAAACCAGGATACCTAGAGCCTCTTGCCCAGGATTCTATCTGGGTGTACTTTTAATGTCTTCAAAGATCCAGGCTCCACAATCTTTCTGGGCAGTCTGTGCCGTGGTTCAGTCACCCTGACAGTAAAGAAACATTTACTGATGTTCAAAGGCAATCTCCTGTATTTCAGTGTGGGCCCACTGCCTCTTGTCTTTTCCCTCAGCATCACTGAAAAGACACTGATTCCCTCCCCTTTGCACTATTGCTTCCATATGTATGTGTGATGCCATGTAGAGGTATGTCAAAAACCTCCCTGAAGCCCAGGCAGATAATATTCCCTTCATCTACCAGTCAAGTTGATTCATCAGAGGAGTTTAAAGTGATGTTCAGCATGAAATTCCCCTGAAAAATCATGCTAACTACATTATTTGGTCATCTGTCATGTGCCTGGCAAGGATTTCCAGGAAGAGCTGCTTCATCAACTTCCTGGGGATAAAAAAGAGGCTGGCTGGTTTGTACTATGGCGAGTCCTCTTAATTGCCTTTTTTGAAGATGGGTGTCATTTGCTAACATCCACTCTTTAGCCTCTCTTGTCGTCTACATCTCAGCAAAACGCTTTTCCACTATGTCTGGCTAGGAAAAACTGTGCCAGCACAGAAAACATCTCCCATCGTGTTCTAGAAGTTGCACGGATGTCTGCCAAGTGTTTGGCAGGAAGAAAAGAAAAGTTGTCCAAAACAGCTTCCAATCGAATGTTCCTGTGATTGGAAAAGTCAGGAGAGTGCAAAGGTACTGTTTTCTATCAGTTGGCAAGGTGCGCACACAATCCCAGTGTTGTACAGCTTGCTTCTTCACCTTCCCGAAGCTGCCGCTCTCGCCGGCTGCCGGAGCCCAAGAAGCGGCTTCTTCGCGCAAAGACGATTGTGCCGCTCACAGTGCTCTCCTTAGCGCGGCTTCTGCCGAAAGACGCCCGGCAGCGGCTCTTACCTCCGGAGAGCATCCTACCTTCGTCTTTCGCGTCTTTTGTAGTCTACATCTTAGCAAAACGCTTTTCCACTATGTCTGGCTAGGAAAAACTGTGCCAGCACAGAAAACATCTCCCATCGTGTTCTAGAAGTTGCACGGATGTCTGCCAAGTGTTTGGCAGGAAGAAAAGAAAAGTTGTCCAAAACAGCTTCCAATCGAATGTTCCTGTGATTGAAAAAGTCAGGAGAGTGCAAAGGTACTGTTTTCTATCAGTTGGCAAGGTGCGCACACAATCCCAGTGTTGTACAGCTTGCTTCTTCACCTTCCCGAAGCTGCCGCTCTCGCCGGCTGCCGGAGCCCAAGAAGCGGCTTCTTCGCGCAAAGACGATTGTGCCGCTCACAGGGCTCTCCTTAGCGCGGCTTCTGCCGAAAGACGCCCGGCAGCGGCTCTTACCTCCGGAGAGCATCCTACCTTCGTCTTTAGCTCCTCTTCTCATCTACACCTCGGCAAAAAGCTTTTCCACTATGTCTGGCTAGGAAAAACTGTGCCAGCACAGAAAACATCTCCCATCGTGTTCTAGAAGTTGCACGGATGTCTGCCAAGTGTTTGGCAGGAAGAAAAGAAAAGTTGTCCAAAACAGCTTCCAATCGAATGTTCATGTGATTGGAAAAGTCAGGAGAGTGCAAAGGTACTGTTTTCTATCAGTTGGCAAGGTGCGCACACAATCCCAGTGTTGTACAGCTTGCTTCTTCACCTTCCCGAAGCTGCCGCTCTCGCCGGCTGCCGGAGCCCAAGAAGCGGCTTCTTCGCGCAAAGACGGTTGTGCCGCTCACAGTGCTCTCCTTAGCGCGGCTTCTGCCGAAAGACGCCCGGCAGCGGCTCTTACCTCCGGAGAGCATCCTACCTTCGTCTTTCGCGTCTTTTGTAGTCTACATCTTAGCAAAACGCTTTTCCACTATGTCTGGCTAGGAAAAACTGTGCCAGCACAGAAAACATCTCCCATCGTGTTCTAGAAGTTGCACGGATGTCTGCCAAGTGTTTGGCAGGAAGAAAAGAAAAGTTGTCCAAAACAGCTTCCAATCGAATGTTCCTGTGATTGAAAAAGTCAGGAGAGTGCAAAGGTACTGTTTTCTATCAGTTGGCAAGGTGCGCACACAATCCCAGTGTTGTACAGCTTGCTTCTTCACCTTCCCGAAGCTGCCGCTCTCGCCGGCTGCCGGAGCCCAAGAAGCGGCTTCTTCGCGCAAAGACGATTGTGCCGCTCACAGTGCTCTCCTTAGCGCGGCTTCTGCCGAAAGACGCCCGGCAGCGGCTCTTACCTCCGGAGAGCATCCTACCTTCGTCTTTAGCTCCTCTTCTCATCTACACCTCGGCAAAACGCTTTTCCACTATGTCTGGCTAGGAAAAACTGTGCCAGCACAGAAAACATCTCCCATCGTGTTCTAGAAGTTGCACGGATGTCTGCCAAGTGTTTGGCAGGAAGAAAAGAAAAGTTGTCCAAAACAGCTTCCAATCGAATGTTCCTGTGATTGGAAAAGTCAGGAGAGTGCAAAGGTACTGTTTTCTATCAGTTGGCAAGGTGCGCACACAATCCCAGTGTTGTACAGCTTGCTTCTTCACCTTCCCGAAGCTGCCGCTCTCGCCGGCTGCCGGAGCCCAAGAAGCGGCTTCTTCGCGCAAAGACGGTTGTGCCGCTCACAGTGCTCTCCTTAGCGCGGCTTCTGCCGAAAGACGCCCGGCAGCGGCTCTTACCTCCGGAGAGCATCCTACCTTCGTCTTTCGCGTCTTTTGTAGTCTACATCTTAGCAAAACGCTTTTCCACTATGTCTGGCTAGGAAAAACTGTGCCAGCACAGAAAACATCTCCCATCGTGTTCTAGAAGTTGCACGGATGTCTGCCAAGTGTTTGGCAGGAAGAAAAGAAAAGTTGTCCAAAACAGCTTCCAATCGAATGTTCCTGTGATTGGAAAAGTCAGGAGAGTGCAAAGGTACTGTTTTCTATCAGTTGGCAAGGTGCGCACACAATCCCAGTGTTGTACAGCTTGCTTCTTCACCTTCCCGAAGCTGCCGCTCTCGCCGGCTGCCGGAGCCCAAGAAGCGGCTTCTTCGCGCAAAGACGATTGTGCCGCTCACAGGGCTCTCCTTAGCGCGGCTTCTGCCGAAAGACGCCCGGCAGCGGCTCTTACCTCCGGAGAGCATCCTACCTTCGTCTTTCGCGTCTTATGTAGTCTACACCTCGGCAAAAAGCTTTTCCACTATGTCTGGCTAGGAAAAACTGTGCCAGCACAGAAAACATCTCCCATCGTGTTCTAGAAGTTGCACGGATGTCTGCCAAGTGTTTGGCAGGAAGAAAAGAAAAGTTGTCCAAAACAGCTTCCAATCGAATGTTCCTGTGATTGGAAAAGTCAGGAGAGTGCAAAGGTACTGTTTTCTATCAGTTGGCAAGGTGCGCACACAATCCCAGTGTTGTACAGCTTGCTTCTTCACCTTCCCGAAGCTGCCGCTCTCGCCGGCTGCCGGAGCCCAAGAAGCGGCTTCTTCGCGCAAAGACGATTGTGCCGCTCACAGTGCTCTCCTTAGCGCGGCTTCTGCCGAAAGACGCCCGGCAGCGGCTCTTACCTCCGGAGAGCATCCTACCTTCGTCTTTCGCGTCTTTTGTAGTCTACATCTTAGCAAAACGCTTTTCCACTATGTCTGGCTAGGAAAAACTGTGCCAGCACAGAAAACATCTCCCATCGTGTTCTAGAAGTTGCACGGATGTCTGCCAAGTGTTTGGCAGGAAGAAAAGAAAAGTTGTCCAAAACAGCTTCCAATCGAATGTTCCTGTGATTGGAAAAGTCAGGAGAGTGCAAAGGTACTGTTTTCTATCAGTTGGCAAGGTGCGCACACAATCCCAGTGTTGTACAGCTTGCTTCTTCACCTTCCCGAAGCTGCCGCTCTCGCCGGCTCCTGGAACCGAAGAATTGGCTTCTTCGCGCAAAGACGATTGTGCCGCTCACAGGGCTCTCCTTAGCGCGGCTTCTGCCGAAAGACGCCCGGCAGCGGCTCTTACCTCCGGAGAGCATCCTACCTTCGTCTTTCGCGTCTTATGTAGTCTACATCTTAGCAAAACGCTTTTCCACTATGTCTGGCTAGGAAAAACCGTGCCAGCACAGAAAACATCTCCCATCGTGTTCTAGAAGTTGCACGGATGTCTGCCAAGTGTTTGGGAGGAAGAAAAGAAAAGTTGTCCAAAACAGCTTCCAATCGAATGTTCCTGTGATTGAAAAAGTCAGGAGAGTGCAAAGGTACTGTTTTCTATCAGTTGGCAAGGTGCGCACACAATCCCAGTGTTGTACAGCTTGCTTCTTCACCTTCCCGAAGCTGCCGCTCTCGCCGGCTGCCGGAGCCCAAGAAGCGGCTTCTTCGCGCAAAGACGATTGTGCCGCTCACAGGGCTCTCCTTAGCGCGGCTTCTGCCGAAAGACGCCCGGCAGCGGCTCTTACCTCCGGAGAGCATCCTACCTTCGTCTTTCGCGTCTTTTGTAGTCTACATCTTAGCAAAACGCTTTTCCACTATGTCTGGCTAGGAAAAACTGTGCCAGCACAGAAAACATCTCCCATCGTGTTCTAGAAGTTGCACGGATGTCTGCCAAGTGTTTGGCAGGAAGAAAAGAAAAGTTGTCCAAAACAGCTTCCAATCGAATGTTCCTGTGATTGGAAAAGTCAGGAGAGTGCAAAGGTACTGTTTTCTATCAGTTGGCAAGGTGCGCACACAATCCCAGTGTTGTACAGCTTGCTTCTTCACCTTCCCGAAGCTGCCGCTCTCGCCGGCTCCTGGAACCGAAGAATTGGCTTCTTCGCGCAAAGACGATTGTGCCGCTCACAGGGCTCTCCTTAGCGCGGCTTCTGCCGAAAGACGCCCGGCAGCGGCTCTTACCTCCGGAGAGCATCCTACCTTCGTCTTTCGCGTCTTATGTAGTCTATATCTTAGCAAAACGCTTTTCCACTATGTCTGGCTAGGAAAAACCGTGCCAGCACAGAAAACATCTCCCATCGTGTTCTAGAAGTTGCACGGATGTCTGCCAAGTGTTTGGCAGGAAGAAAAGAAAAGTTGTCCAAAACAGCTTCCAATCGAATGTTCCTGTGATTGAAAAAGTCAGGAGAGTGCAAAGGTACTGTTTTCTATCAGTTGGCAAGGTGCGCACACAATCCCAGTGTTGTACAGCTTGCTTCTTCACCTTCCCGAAGCTGCCACTCTCAGGAGGTAAGAGCCGCTGCCGGGCGTCTTTCGGCAGAGGCCGCGCTAAGGGGAGTACTGTGAGCGGCACAATCGTCTTTGCGCGAAGAAGCCGCTTCTTGGGCTCCGGCAGCCGGCGAGAGCGGCAGCTTCGGGAAGGTGAAGAAGCAAGCTGTACAACACTGGGATTGTGTGCGCACCTTGCCAACTGATAGAAAACAGTACCTTTGCACTCTCCTGACTTTTCCAATCACAGGAACATTCGATTGGAAGCTGTTTTGGACAACTTTTCTTTTCTTCCTGCCAAACACTTGGCAGACATCCGTGCAACTTCTAGAACATGATGGGAGATGTTTTCTGTGCTGGCACAGTTTTTCCTAGCCAGACATAGTGGAAAAGCTTTTTGCCGAGGTGTAGACTACATAAGACGCGAAAGAAGAAGGTAGGATGCTCTCCGGAGGTAAGAGCCGCTGCCGGGCGTCTTTCGGCAGAAGCCGCGCTAAGGAGAGCCCTGTGAGCGGCACAATCGTCTTTGCGCGAAGAAGCCGCTTCTTGGGCTCCGGCAGCCGGCGAGAGCGGCAGCTTCGGGAAGGTGAAGAAGCAAGCTGTACAACACTGGGATTGTGTGCGCACCTTGCCAACTGATAGAAAACAGTACCTTTGCACTCTCCTGACTTTTCCAATCACAGGAACATTCGATTGGAAGCTGTTTTGGACAACTTTTCTTTTCTTCCTGCCAAACACTTGGCAGACATCCGTGCAACTTCTAGAACACGATGGGAGATGTTTTCTGTGCTGGCACAGTTTTTCCTAGCCAGACATAGTGGAAAAGCGTTTTGCTAAGATGTAGACTACATAAGACGCGAAAGACGAAGGTAGGATGCTCTCCGGAGGTAAGAGCCGCTGCCGGGCGTCTTTCGGCAGAAGCCGCGCTAAGGAGAGCCCTGTGAGCGGCACAATCGTCTTTGCGCGAAGAAGCCGCTTCTTGGGCTCCGGCAGCCGGCGAGAGCGGCAGCTTCGGGAAGGTGAAGAAGCAAGCTGTACAACACTGGGATTGTGTGCGCACCTTGCCAACTGATAGAAAACAGTACCTTTGCACTCTCCTGACTTTTCCAATCACAGGAACATTCGATTGGAAGCTGTTTTGGACAACTTTTCTTTTCTTCCTGCCAAACACTTGGCAGACATCCGTGCAACTTCTAGAACACGATGGGAGATGTTTTCTGTGCTGGCACAGTTTTTCCTAGCCAGACATAGTGGAAAAGCTTTTTGCCGAGGTGTAGACTACAAAAGACGCGAAAGACGAAGGTAGGATGCTCTCCGGAGGTAAGAGCCGCTGCCGGGCGTCTTTCGGCAGAAGCCGCGCTAAGGAGAGCCCTGTGAGCGGCACAATCGTCTTTGCGCGAAGAAGCCGCTTCTTGGGCTCCGGCAGCCGGCGAGAGCGGCAGCTTCGGGAAGGTGAAGAAGCAAGCTGTACAACACTGGGATTGTGTGCGCACCTTGCCAACTGATAGAAAACAGTACCTTTGCACTCTCCTGACTTTTCCAATCACAGGAACATTCGATTGGAAGCTGTTTTGGACAACTTTTCTTTTCTTCCTGCCAAACACTTGGCAGACATCCGTGCAACTTCTAGAACACGATGGGAGATGTTTTCTGTGCTGGCACAGTTTTTCCTAGCCAGACATAGTGGAAAAGCTTTTTGCCGAGGTGTAGACTACATAAGACGCGAAAGACGAAGGTAGGATGCTCTCCGGAGGTAAGAGCCGCTGCCGGGCGTCTTTCGGCAGAAGCCGCGCTAAGGAGAGCCCTGTGAGCGGCACAATCGTCTTTGCGCGAAGAAGCCGCTTCTTGGGCTCCGGCAGCCGGCGAGAGCGGCAGCTTCGGGAAGGTGAAGAAGCAAGCTGTACAACACTGGGATTGTGTGCGCACCTTGCCAACTGATAGAAAACAGTACCTTTGCACTCTCCTGACTTTTTCAATCACAGGAACATTCGATTGGAAGCTGTTTTGGACAACTTTTCTTTTCTTCCTGCCAAACACTTGGCAGACATCCGTGCAACTTCTAGAACACGATGGGAGATGTTTTCTGTGCTGGCACAGTTTTTCCTAGCCAGACATAGTGGAAAAGCGTTTTGCTAAGATGTAGACTACAAAAGACGCGAAAGACGAAGGTAGGATGCTCTCCGGAGGTAAGAGCCGCTGCCGGGCGTCTTTCGGCAGAAGCCGCGCTAAGGAGAGCACTGTGAGCGGCACAATCGTCTTTGCGCGAAGAAGCCGCTTCTTGGGCTCCGGCAGCCGGCGAGAGCGGCAGCTTCGGGAAGGTGAAGAAGCAAGCTGTACAACACTGGGATTGTGTGCGCACCTTGCCAACTGATAGAAAACAGTACCTTTGCACTCTCCTGACTTTTCCAATCACATGAACATTCGATTGGAAGCTGTTTTGGACAACTTTTCTTTTCTTCCTGCCAAACACTTGGCAGACATCCGTGCAACTTCTAGAACACGATGGGAGATGTTTTCTGTGCTGGCACAGTTTTTCCTAGCCAGACATAGTGGAAAAGCGTTTTGCCGAGGTGTAGATGAGAAGAGGAGCTAAAGACGAAGGTAGGATGCTCTCCGGAGGTAAGAGCCGCTGCCGGGCGTCTTTCGGCAGAAGCCGCGCTAAGGAGAGCACTGTGAGCGGCACAATCGTCTTTGCGCGAAGAAGCCGCTTCTTGGGCTCCGGCAGCCGGCGAGAGCGGCAGCTTCGGGAAGGTGAAGAAGCAAGCTGTACAACACTGGGATTGTGTGCGCACCTTGCCAACTGATAGAAAACAGTACCTTTGCACTCTCCTGACTTTTTCAATCACAGGAACATTCGATTGGAAGCTGTTTTGGACAACTTTTCTTTTCTTCCTGCCAAACACTTGGCAGACATCCGTGCAACTTCTAGAACACGATGGGAGATGTTTTCTGTGCTGGCACAGTTTTTCCTAGCCAGACATAGTGGAAAAGCTTTTTGCCGAGGTGTAGATGAGAAGAGGAGCTAAAGAGTGGATGTTAGCAAATGACACCCATCTTCAAAAAAGGCAATTAAGAGGACTCGCCATAGTACAAACCAGCCAGCCTCTTTTTTATCCCCAGGAAGTTGATGAAGCAGCTCTTCCTGGAAATCCTTGCCAGGCACATGACAGATGACCAAATAATGTAGTTAGCATGATTTTTCAGGGGAATTTCATGCTGAACATCACTTTAAACTCCTCTGATGAATCAACTTGACTGGTAGATGAAGGGAATATTATCTGCCTGGGCTTCAGGGAGGTTTTTGACATACCTCTACATGGCATCACACATACATATGGAAGCAATAGTGCAAAGGGGAGGGAATCAGTGTCTTTTCAGTGATGCTGAGGGAAAAGACAAGAGGCAGTGGGCACACACTGAAATACAGGAGATTGCCTTTGAACATCAGTAAATGTTTCTTTACTGTCAGGGTGACTGAACCACGGCACAGACTGCCCAGAAAGATTGTGGAGCCTGGATCTTTGAAGACATTAAAAGTACACCCAGATAGAATCCTGGGCAAGAGGCTCTAGGTATCCTGGTTTAGGCAGGGGGGTTGGGCCTGGTTAGCCCCACCAACCCCTTCCACTCTCTTTCATTCTGTGCTAGTGAATTCTCTTCAAGATGCATTTCAAAGCGCTGGCATGACAAAGTTCTGTGCAGACAGAGATCCAAATGGACATGGCATCTAAGTTCCTTAAGCAGTGTTCAAGAAGAATGTAAAACTCTGGCACAAGTGTCTCTTCCCTAACTGAATCCCTTTCATGGGAAAATTCCCAGCTCTAGAAAGATCTTCTGATACGCATGCTTAAGACTGACACTGGCTGAGCAAATTTCTCCCTATGTATATCTAAGACCAGTTAGGATCTTCACCCAAAGTGCAGTCAACATAGTCACAGAATGCCTATTGTTAAGAAGTGACAGCTTCCATCAGAATGGCAGCTATTGGTCCACAAAATGGATTAATGGATGGGAATTATCTACGTGGGTTAAAAACAAAAATAAAGAGTTGGTCTTTATTTATCAATTTCATGGCAATATTGATAAGGGAAGAAAAAGATCTAAGTCCTTGACTTTCTGGACTCGAGGAAAGATTTTAAAAATTCCTTGTAAAAATGTATGATCACAATCAGACTATTGAAACCATTTTAGTTGGGAACAAAGTTCCAAAATTGTCTAGATAGTGGCAAAGAAGCCAAGAAAATAGGAAAGAAACAAAAAGAGAGCAAAAGAGTCAGCTTCAGTGTACAAGCTCGTTCTAGAAGTAGTCTGCTGGGAAAAGGAACCCCCAGCTAAATTTCCAATGTATTCCTGCGCTTGATTCAGTAACTGGTCAATGTAAAAACCAATCCTTTTGTACAACTTCTTCCAGCAACAAAAACTCCAACAGGTTGACACTACCATCATGCCTGTTCCAGACATATTTAAAAGAGAAATGATGATTTTCTTGAAAACCTACTTACATAAAAGTTGCAAGATGGTGGAGGGATTCCCACATCCTCCTTCCTCCATCTGGCTTGAAAGTATATTTGATAAAATATGCAACAAAGCACATGATTTATAAGGGAGAGTCAAATGGATGATTTGGGAATCGATCTCTTGTTGATAGTAAACTTCATATCCACTCGGTGTGACCTTTTTAAAACAAAATGTGGAGCTGAGGCATGAATCTGCCACAACAATTGTAAAGCAAACATACACACTCCCCTTCATATGCCCCCCCCTCCACACACACCTAGGCACACACAGAGATCAGCATAGCAGATCATGAACACCTTGGAAAAGACTGAAATGCTAAATGCCTCTCTTGATGGGCAAAAGAGCTGGTGCAGTAATTCAAATGCCTGGTACAAAAATTCTGTTTAATATTTAGCTCCTATTTAAAACACAGCTTTTCATTTCATTCTATTTACAGAATATTTTCATTTCATTTGTTTCTTTAAAATTACTTAGTTCTCACCTGTTGTATGTCTAGGAATATTTTCTTCCAAAAATAGAAAAAAATAGATGATATCTTTTCAGCAGAAAACATTGGTTGATACAATTTTAAACCATCATGATATGGAAGAATTCTTCTGTCCCTCTCGAAGGTGGAAGAAGCATTTGGATCACAGATCATCTACAATGAAATACTTGACATGTTTAAGATGCTTTCAATCAATTTTGATCGTCAATTGCTTATTTGTTGTAAACAGTAATTTTTCAGTGAAGGGAAAGTGTGTGTGGTATATCTACATGATATGTTCAAAGGCAGTTCCTACTAATGGCCAGGCTGAATTCCAGTAAATAATGTCCCGAATGATATTTTGCCGCCTTCTTTGGCACTTCATGAAATCTTACCCCGATGAAGTGCTGAAACAAAGAGATTTTCTCTTAGAGAGTGTCTCATGTTGTAACCTATCCCATGGATTTTATGCTGTAATTCTTATCTCTTTTAAAATTTACTATCTTCTGTACAGTTTTCATGAAACTTTCTGTTACAGTAGTGAATAGCACAGATAAATGTCATTTTGTACAACTTTGAATTTACCCCAAGAGCTGAGAGAAAACTTGATCCTATACTTCAATCCGAGTTTCTTCTATAGTCCAACTTTGTTTCTCTACCATCAAGCTTCTCCTTTGTTGCTGCTCCAAGCCCCGTCCAAGGCGACCTTGAATACTTTCAGGGATGGGACACCCACAACTTCTCTGGGCAACCTGTTCCAGTGTTCCAGCACTCCCACAGTAAAAAAGGCCTTCCTTTCATCTAATATGTGTAGGAAATCATAAATCTAGGCATAGAAGCTTGGAGTGCAAATTTGAAATTCTTTGGATTTGAAGCACATTTTATATGAATACTGACTTACAGATGACTAAAAGATGTTGATGGGCATTTGAGCTGACAAGTTTTGAAAAAGTGCACGGAAATTAAAATTGAAACCACTAAAATTAAAAACTCCTTGCCATTTTCTTTTTCCTCTCCTATTCAAAATTGCATATGTCAGATATCAGTGCTTCATGCAAACCTCTCAGATGCTCTCAGAGAAAAAGCTTTTCTTTCAGACTAAGTTGCGGTTGACGTAGAACACTAGCAGGAGTGAAAGATTTTCTGGGCATCGGGGCAGCCCGTTCTCCTTGGATTTGTGTGCAGAATGCATTTTATCCAAACTGGAAAATAGATCCCAGCTCTGTTCTATTCATCATTCTTACTTCATCAGGCCAGAAGATTCTGTGAAAAGTAGCCTGTGGACCTTGAAGACAGCGCATGTGAACCAGATGAGAGGTGATAGAGAAGTTGAGGGAGAGAAGAAAGAGCATGAGGCTGAAACCAGAAAGTATTTCTCCACGTGATCATGGAAGATTGCAGGAGCCACTTGGTACTATCAAACCAGCCCAACTTGGCACTGGTGCCACCTTGGGTCTGGGAGCCATGTTGCATATCGTGCATTTTAAGGAGCCAGCTGGCCACACCCAGCCATATGCCCCCAAACACAAACCAAGGCCCTTTTCTCTGGCAAACAAAACTCAGCTGCCCTGCTTCTGGATGGCAGATTGCAGGAACCACTTGGTACTATCAAACCAGCCCAACTTGGCACTGGTGCCACCATGGGTCTGGTCACCATCCTGCCTATCGTAGCTTTTCAGGAGCCAGCCGGTCACTCTCAGCCATAGGCCCCCAAACACAAACCTCGGCCCGTTTCCCTGGCAAACAAAAGTAAGCTGCCCCGCTTCTGGATGGCAGATTGCAGGAGCTACTTAGTACTATCAAATCAGCCCGACTTGGCACAGGTGCCACCTTGGATCTGGGAACCATCCTGTGTATCGTGGATTTTCAGGGGCCAGCCAGCCACTCTCAGCCATATGCCCCCAAAAACAAACCACGGCCCTTTTCTCTGGCAAACAAAACTCAACTGCCCCTCTTCTGGATGGCAAATTTTAGGACGCACTTTGTACTACGAAAACCGCCCGACGTGGCACTGGTGCCACCTTGTGTCAGGGAACCATCCTGCATATCGAGCTTTTTAAGGAGCCAGCCGGCCAGGCCCAGCCATATACCCCCAAAAACAAACCACGGACCATTTCTCATGGAAACAAAAATCCGCTGCCCCGCGTCTGGATGGCAGATTGCAGGAGCCACTTGGGACTATCAAACCAGCCCGACTTGGCACTGGTGCCACCTTGGGTCTGGGAACCATCCTGCGTATGGTGGATTCTAAGGAGCCAGCCGGCCACTCCCAGCCACAGGCCCCCAACAAAAACCACGGCTCTTTTTTCTGGCAAACAAAACTTAGCTGCCTCACTTCTGGATGGCAGATTGCAGGAGCCACTTTGTGTAATCAAACCAGCCCGACTTGGCACTGGTGCCACCTTGGGTCTGGGAACCATCCTGCGTATCGTGGATTCTAAGGAGCCAGCCGGCCACTCCCAGCCACAGGCCCCCAAACAAAATCAACGGCGCTGTTCCCTGGAAAACAAAACACGCCTGCCAACTTTTTGATGGAGTTTGCAGGAGCCACTTGGTACTATCAAACCAGCCCGACTTGGCACTGGTGCCACCTTGGGTCTGGGAAACATCCTGCGTATCGTGGATTCTTAGGAGCCAGCCGGCCACTCCTAGCCACAGGCCCCCAAACAAAAACCTAGGCCTATTTCTCTGGCAAACAAAAGTAAGCTGCCCCGCTTCTGGATGGCAGATTGCAGGAGCCACTTGGTACTATCAAACCAGCCCGACTTGGCACTGGTGCCACCTTGGGTCTGGGAACCATCCAGCCTATCGTGGATTTTAAGGAGCCAGCCGGCTACTCCCAGCCACAGGCCCCCAACAAAAACCACGGCCCTTTTTTCTGGCAAACAAAACTTAGCTGCCTCACTTCTGGATGGCAGATTGTAGGAGCCACTTGGTGTAATCAAACCAGCCCGACTTGGCACTGGTGCCACCTTGGGTCTGGGAACCATCCTGCGTATCGTGGATTCTAAGGAGCCAGCCGGCCACTCCCAGCCACAGGTCCCCAAACAAAATCAACGGCGCTGTTCCCTGGAAAACAAAACACGTCTGCCAACATTTTGATGGAGTTTGCAGGAGCCACTTGGTACTATCAAACCAGCCCGACTTGGCACTGGTGCCACCTTGGGTCTGGGAAACATCCTGCGTATCGTGGATTCTTAGGAGCCAGCCGGCCACTCCTAGCCATAGGCCCCCAGACAAAAACCTAGGCCTATTTCTCTGGCAAACAAAAGTAAGCTGCCCCGCTTCTGGATGGCAGATTGCAGGAGACACTTGGGACTATCAAACCAGCCCGACTTGGCACTGGTGCCACCTCTGATCTGGGAACCATGCTGTGTATCGTGGATATTCAGGGGCCACCCGGCCACTCTCAGCCATATGTCCCCAAACAGAAACCTCGGCCCGTTACTCTGGCAAACAAAACTCAACTGCCCCTCTTCTGGATGGCAAATTGCAGGATGAACTTGATACTAAAACCGCAGGCCGACTTGGTAGTGGTGACACCTTGGGCCTGGGAACCATCATGCGTATCGAGCATTTTAAGGAGCCAGCCGGCCACTCCAAGCAATATGCCCCCAAAAACAATCCACGGAATTTTTCTCTGGCAAACAAAAATCAGCTGCCCCGCTTCTGGATGGCAGATTGCAGGAGCCACTGGGTAGTATCAAACCAGCCCTACTTGGCACTGGTGCCACCTTGGGTCTGGGAACCATGCTGCGTATCATGGATTTTCAGGAGCCAGCCGGCCACTCCCAGCCACAGGCCCCGAAACACAAACAACAGCCTTTTTCTCTGGCAAACAAAATTCAGCTGCCCCGCTTCTGGATGGCAGATTGCAGGAACCACTTGGTACTAACAAACCAGCCCGACTTGGCACTGGTGCCACCTTGGCTCTGGGAACCATCCTGCGTATCGTGGATTCTAAGGAGCCAGCTGGCCACTCCCAGCCACAGGCCCCAAAACACACACAACGGTGCTTTTCCCTGGAAAACAAAACTCGCCTGCCAAACATTTGATGGCAGATTGCAGGAGCCACTTGGTACTATCAAACCAGCCCAACTTGGCACTGGTGCCACCATGGGTCTGGTCACCATCCTGCCTATCGTAGCTTTTCAGGTGCCAGCCAGCCACCCCCAGCCAGAGGCCCCTAGACAAATATTTCGGCCCGTTTCCCTGGCAAACAAAAGTAAGCTTCCCCGCTTCTGGATGGCAGATTGCAGGAGCCACTTTGCACCATCAAACCAGCCCAACTTGGCACTGGTGCCACCTCTGGTCTGGGAACCATCCTGCGTATCGTGGGTTCTAAGGAGCCAGCTGGCCACTCCCAGCCACAGGCCCCCAAACACAAACAACGGCGCTTTTCCCTGGAAAACAAAACTCGCCTGCCAACTTTTTGATGGCAGATTGCCGGAGCCACTTGGTACTATCAAACCAGCCCAACTTGGCACTGGTGCCACCATGGGTCTGGTCACCATCCTGCCTATCGTAGCTTTTCAGGAGCCAGCCGGTCACTCGCAGCCATAGGCCCCCAGACACAAACCTCGGCCCTTTTCCCTGGCAAACAAAAGTAAGCTGCCCCGCTTCTGCATGGCAGATTGCAGGAGCTATTTAGTACTATCAAACCAGCCCGACTTGGCACTGGTGACACCTCTGGTCTGGGAACCATCCTGCCTATCGTGGATTTTCAGGGGCCAGCCGGCCACTCTCAGCCATATGCCCCCAAAAACAAACCACGGCCCTTTTCTCTGGCAAACAAAACTCAACTGCCCCTCTTCTGGATGGCAAATTTTAGGACGCACTTTGTAATACGAAAACCGCCCGACGTGGCACTGGTGCCACCTTGTGTCAGGGAAGCATCCTGCATATCGAGCTTTTTAAGGAGCCAGCCGGCCACGCCCAGCCATATACCCCCAAAAACAAACCACGGATCATTTCTCATGGAAACAAAAATCCGCTGCCCCGCGTCTGGATGGCAGATTGCAGGAGCCACTTTGCACCATCAAACCAGCCCGACTTGGCACTGGTGCCACCTTGGGTCTGGGAACAATCCTGCATATCGTGGATTCTAAGGAGCCAGCCGGCCACTCCCAGCCACAGGCCCCCAAACACACACAACGGCGCTTTTCCCTGGAAAACAAAACCCGCCTGCCAGCTTTTTGATGGCAGATTGCAGGAGCCACTTGGTACTATCAAATCATCCCAACTTGGCACTGGTGCCACTATGGGTCTGGGAACCATCCTGCCTATTGTAGCATTTCAGGAGCCAGCCGGTCACTCTCAGCCATAGGCCCCCAGACAAAAACCTCGGACCGTTTCCCTGGCAAACAAAATTAAGCTGCCCCGATTCTGGATGGCAGATTGCAGGAGCCACTTGGTAGTGTCAAACCAGCCCGACTTGGCACTGGTGCCACCTTGGGTCTGGGAACCATCCTGCGTATCGTGGATTCTAAGCAGCCACCCGGCCACTGTGAGCCACAGGCGCCCAAACACAAACAACGGCGCTGTTCCCTGGAAAACAAAACTCGCCTGCCAACATTTTGATGGCAGATTGCAGGAGCCACTTGGTGCTATCAAACCAGCCCAACTTGGCACTGGTGCCACCATGGGTCTGGTCACCATCCTGCCTATCGTAGCTTTTCAGGAGCCAGCCGGTCACTCCCAGCCATAGACCCCCAGACACAAACCTCGGCCCGTTTCCCTGGAAAACAAAAGTAAGCTGCCCCGATTCTGGATGGCAGATTGCAGGAGCCACTTGGTACTATCAAATCAGCCCAACGTGGCACTGGTGCCACCATGGGTCTGGTCACCATCCTGCCTATCGTAGCTTTTCAGGAGCCAGCCGGTCACTCCCAGCCATAGGCCCCCAGACACAAACCTCGGCCCGTTTCCCTGGCAAACAAAAGTAATCTGCCCCGCTTTTGGATGGCAGATTGCAGGATGCATTTGGTACTATCAAACCTGCCCGACTTGGCCCTCGTGCCACCTTGGCTCTGGGAACCATGCTGCGTAACGTAGATTCTACGAGGACAGGCGGCCACTCCCAGCCACAGGCCTCTAAACAAAAAAAACGGCGCTTTTCCCTGGAAAACAAAACTCGCCTGCCAACTTTTTGATGGCAGATTGCAGGAGCCACTTGGTACTATCAAACCAGCCCAACTTGGTACTGGTTCCACTTTGGGTCTGGTCACCATCCTGCCTATCGTAGCTTTTCAGGAGCCAGCCGGTCACTCCCAGCCATAGGCCCCCAGACACAAACCTCGGCCCGTTTCCCTGGCAAACAAAAGTAAGCAGCCCTGCTTCTGGATGGCAGATTGCAGGAGCCACATGGTACTATCAAACCAGGCCAACATGGCACTGGTGCCACCTTGGCTCTGGGAACCATCCTGCCTATCGTGGATTTTCAGGGGCCAGCCAGCCACTCTCAGCCATATGCCCCCAAACACATACCACGGCCCTTTGCTCTGGCAATCAAAACTCAACTGCCCCTCTTCTGGATGGCAAATTGCAGGACGCACTTGGTACTACGAAAACAGCCCGACTTGGCACTGATGCCACCTTGGGTCAGGGAACAATCCTGCGTATCGAGCTTTTTAAGGAGCCAGCCGGCCACGTCCAGCCATATACCCCCAAAAAAAAACCACGGAACTTTTCTCCAGCAAACAAAATCCGCTGCCGCGCGTCTGAATGGCAGATTTCAGGAGCTATTTAGTATTATCAAACCAGCCCGACTTGGCACTGGTGCCACCATGAGTCTGGTAACAATCCTGCCTATCGTAGCTTTTCAGTAGCCAGCCGGTCACTCCCAGCCATAGGCCCCCAGACAAATACCTCGGCCCGTTTCCCTGGGAAACAAAAGTAAGCTGTCCCGCTTCTGGATGGCAGATTGCAGGAGCCACTTGGTATTATCAAACCAGCCCAACTTGGCACTGGTGCCACTTTGGCTCTGGGAACCATCCTGCGTATCCTGGGTTCAAAGGAGGCAGCCGGCCACTCCCAGCCACAGGCCTCTAAACAAGAACAACGGCGCTTTTCCCTGGAAAACAAAACTCGCCTGACAACATTTTGATGGCAGATTGCAGGAGCCACTTGGTACTATCAAACCAGCCCAACTTGGCACTGGTGCCACCATGGGTCTGGTCACCATCCTGCCTATCGTAGCTTTTCAGGAGCCAGCCGCTCACTCCCAGCCATAGGCCCCCAGACAAATATCTCGGCCCGTTTCCCTGGCAAACAAAAGTAAGCAGCCCCGCTTCAGGATGGGAGATTGCAGGAGCCACATGGTACTATCAAACCAGGCCAACATGGCACTGGTGCCACCTTGGTTCTGGGAACCATCCTGCCTATCGTGGATTTTCAGGGGCCAGCCGGCCACTCTCAACCATATGCCCCCAAAAATACACCACGGCCCTTTTCTCTGGCAAACAAAACTCAACTGCCCCTCTTCTGGATGGCAAATTGCAGGACGCACTTGGTACTACGAAAACAGCCCGACTTGGCACTGATGCCACCTTGGGTCAGGGAACAATCCTGCGTATCGAGCTTTTTAAGGAGCCAGCCGGCCACGTCCAGCCATATACCCCCAAGAAAAAACCACGGAACTTTTCTCCAGCAAACAAAAATCCGCTGCCCCGCGTCTGGATGGCAGATTGCAGGAGCTATTTAGTATTATCAAACCAGCCCGACTTGGCACTGGTGCCACCATGAGTCTGGTAGCCATCCTGCCTATCGTAGCTTTTCAGTAGCCAGCCAGTCACTCCCAGCCATAGGCCCCCAGACAAATACCTCGGCCCGTTTCCCTGGGAAACAAAATTAAGCTGTCCCGCTTCTGGATGGCAGATTGCAGGAGCCACTTGGTACTATCAAACCAGCCCGACTTGGCACTGGTGCCACCTCTGGTCTGGGAACCATCCTGCGTATCGTGGATTCTAAGGAGCCAGCTGGCCACTCCCAGCCACAGGCCCCCAAACAAAAACAACGGCGCTTTTCCCTGGAAAACAAAACTCACCTGCCAACTTTTTGATGGCAGATTGCAGGAGCCACTTGGTACTATCAAACCAGCCCAACTTGGCACTGGTGCCACCATGGGTCTGGTCACCATCCTGCCTATCGTAGCTTTTCAGGAGCCAGCTGGTCACTCCCAGCCATAGGCCCCCAGACACAAAGCTCTGCCCGTTTCCCTGGCAAACAAAAGTAAGCTACCCCGCTTCTGGATGGCAGATTGCAGGAGTCACTTTGCACCATCAAACCAGCCCGACTTGGCACTGGTGCCACCTCTGGTCTGGGACCCATCCTGCGTATCGTGGATTCTAAGGAGACAGCTGGCCACTCCCAGCCACAGGCCCCCAAACACAAACAACGGCGATTTTCCCTGGAGTACAAAACTCGCTTGCCAACTTTTTGATGGCAGATTGCAGGAGCCACTTGGTACTATCAAACCACCCCAACTTGGCAACAAGTGGTTCCTGCAATCTGCCATCCAGAAGCGGGGCAGCTTACTTTTCTTTGCCAGGGAAACGGACCGTTGTTTGTGTTTGGAGGCGTATGGCTGGGAGTGGCCGACTGGCTCCTTAAAATCCACGATACGCAGGATGGTTCCCAGACCAGAGGTGGCACCAGTGCCAAGTCGGGCTGGTTTGATAGTACCAAGGGGCTCCTGCAATCTGCCATCCAGAAGCGGGGGTGCTTACTTTTGTTTGCCAGGGAAACGGGCCGAGCTTTGTGTCTCGGGGCCTATGGCAGGGAGCGACCGGCTTGCTCCTGAAAAGCTACGATAGGCAGGATGGTGACCAGACCCATGGTGGCACCAGTGCCAAGTTGGGCTGGTTTGATAGTACCAAGTGGCTCCTGCAATCTGCCATCAAAAAGTTGGCAGGCGAGTTTTGTTTTCCAGGGAAAAGCGCCATTGTTTGTGTTTGGGGGCCTGTGGTTGGGAGTGCCCGGCTGGCTCCTTAGAAACCACGATACGCAGCATGGTTACCAGACAAGAGGTGCCACCAGTGCCAAGTTGTGCTGGTTTGATACTAAAAAGTGGTTCCTGCAATCTGCCATCCAGAAGCGGGGCAGCTTACTTTTGTTTGCCACGGAAACGGGCCGTTGTTTGTGTTTGGGGGCCTGAGGCTGGGAGTGGCCGACTGGCTCCTTAGAATCCACGATACGCAGGATGGGTCCCAGACCAGAGGTGGCACCAGTGCCAAGTCGGGCTGGTTTGATAGTACCAAGTGGCTCCTGCAATCTGCCATCCAGAAGCGGGGCAGCTTACTTTTGTTTGCCAGGGAAACGGGCCGAGGTTTGTGACTGGGGACCTATGGCTGGGAGTGACCGGCTGGCTCCTGAAAAGTTACGATAGGCAGGATGGTGACCAGACCCATGGTGGCACCAGTGCCAAGTTGGGCTGGTTTGATAGTACCAAGTGGCTCCTGTAATCTGCCATCAAATAGTTGGTAGACGAGTTTTGTTTTCCAGGGAAATGCGCCGTTGTTTTTGTTTGGGGGCCTGTGGTAGGGAGTGGCCGGCTGGCTAATTAGAATCCACGATACGCAGGATGGTTCCCAGACCAGAGGTGGCACCAGTGCCAAGACGGGCTAGTTTGATGGTGCAAAATGGCTCCTGCAATCTGCCATCCAGAAGCGGGGTAGCTTACTTTTGTTTGCCAGGGAAACGGGCCGAGCTTTTTGTCTGGGGGCCTATGGCTGGGAGTGACCGGCTGGCTCCTGAAAAGCTACGATAGGCAGGATGGTGACCAGACCCATGGTGGCACCAGTGCCAAGTTGGGCTGATTTGATAAAACCAAGTGGCTCCTGCAATCTGCCATCAAAAAGTTGGCAGGAGAGTTTTGTTTTCCAGGGAAAAGCGCCGTTGTTTGTGTTTGGGGGCCTGTGGCTGGGAGTGGCCGGCTGGCTCCTTAGAATCCACGATACGCAGCATGGTATCCAGACCCAAGGTGGCACCAGTGCCAAGTATTGCTGGTTTGATAGTACCAAGTGGTTCCTGCAATCTGCCATCCAGAAGCAGGGCAGCTTACTTTTGTTTGCCAGGGAAACGGGCCGAGGTTTTTGTCTGGGGGCCTATGGCTGGGAGTGACCGGCTGGCTCCTGAAAAGCTACGATAGGCAGGATGGTGACCAGACCCATGGTGGCACCAGTCCCAAGTTGGGCTGATTTGATAGTACCAAGTGGCTCCTACAATCTGCCGTCAAAATTTGGCAGGCGAGTTTTGTTTTCCAGGGAAAAGCGCCGTTGTTTGTGTTTGGGGGCCTGTGGCTGGGAGTGGCCGGCTGGCTCCTTAGAATCCACGATACGCAGGATGGTTCCCAGACCCAAGGTGGCACCAGTGCCAAGTCGGGCTAGTATGATGGTGCAAAGTGGCTCCTGCAATCTGCCATCCAGAAGCGGGGCAGCTTACTTTTGTTTGCCAGGGAAACGGGCCGAGCTTTTTGTCGGGGGGCCTATGGCTGGGAGTGAGCGGTTGGCTCCTGAAAAGCTACGATAGGCAGGATGGTGAGCAGACCCATGGTGGCACAAGTGCCAAGTTGGGCTGGTTTGATAGCACCAAGTGGCTCCTGCAATCTGCCATCAAAATGTTGGCAGGCGAGTTTTGTTTTCCAGGGAAAAGCGCCGTTGTTTGTGTTTGGGTGCCTATGGCTGGGAGTGGCCGGCTGGCTCCTTAGAATCCACGATACGCAGGATGGTTCCCAGACCAGAGGTGGCACCAGTGCCAAGTTGGGCTGGTTTGATAGTACCAAGTGCTTCCTACAATCTGCCATCCAGAAGCGGGGCAGCTTACTTTTGTTTGCCAGGGAAACGGGTCGAGCTTTGTGTCTGGGGGCCTATGGCTGGGAGTGACCGGCTAGGTCCTGAAAAGCTAAGATAGGCAGGATGGTGACCAGACCCATGGTGGCACAAGTGCCAAGTTGGGCTGGTTTGATAGTACCAAGTGGCTCCTGCAATCTGCCATCAAAAAGTTGGCAGGCGAGTTTTGTTTTCCAGGGAAAAGCGCCGTTGTTTGTGTTTGGGGGCCTGTGGCTGGGAGTGGCCGGCTGGCTCCTTAGAATCCACGATACGCAGCATGGTTCCCAGACCAGAGATGGCACCAGTTCCAAGTCGGGCTATTTGATGGTGAAAAGTGGTTCCTGCAATCTGCCATCCAGAAGCGGGGCAGCTTACTTTGGTTTGCCAGGGAAAAGGGCAGGGCTTTGTGTCTGGGCGCCTATGGCTGGGAGTGACCGGCTGGCTCCTGAATAGCTACGATAGGCAGGATGGTGACCAGACCCATGGTGGCACCAGTGCCAAGTTTGGCTGATTTGATAGTACCAAGTGGCTCCTGCAATCTGCCATCAAAAAGTTGGCCGGCGAATTTTGTTTTCCAGGGAAAAGCGCTGTGGTTTGTGTTTGGGGGCCTGTGGCAGGGAGTGGCCGGCTGGCTCCTTATAATCCACGATACGCAGCATGGTTCCCAGACCCAAGGTTGCACCAGTGCCAAGTTGGGCTGGTTTGATAATACCAAGTGGCTCTGGCAATCTGCCATCAAAAAGTTGGCAGACGAGTTTTGTTTTCCAGGGAAAAGCGCCGTTGTTTTTGTTTGGGGGCCTGTGGCTGGGAGTGGACGGATGGCTAATTAGAATCCACGATACTCAGGATGGTTCCCAGACCAGAGGTGGCACCAGTGCCAAGTCGGGCTGGTTTGATAGTACCAAGTGGTTCCTGCAATCTGCCATCCAGAAGCGGGATAACTTACTTTTGTTTGTCAGGGAAACGGGCCGAGCTTTGTGTCTGGGGGCCTATGGCTGGGAGTGACCGGCTGGCTCCTGAAAAGCTACGATAGGCAGGATGGTGACCAGACCCATGGTGGCACCAGTGCCAAGTTGGGCTGATTTGATAGTACCAAGTGGCTCCTGCAATCTGCCGTCAAAATTTGGCAGGCGAGTTTTGTTTTCCAGGGAAAAGCGCCGTTGTTTGTGTTTGGGGGCCTGTGGCTGGGAGTGGCCGGCTGGCTCCTTAGAATCCACGATACGCAGGATGGTTCCCAGACCTGAGGTGGCACCAGTGCCAAGTCGGGCTAGTTTGATGGTGCAAAGTGGCTCCTGCAATATGCCATCCAGAAACGGGGCAGCTTACTTTTGTTTGCCAGGGAAACGGGCCGAGCTTTTTGTCTGGGGACCTATGGCTGGGAGTGACCGTCTGGCTCCTGAAAAGCTACGATAGGCAGGATGGTGACCAGACCCATGGTGGCACCAGTACCAAGTTGGGCTGATTTGATAGTAGCAAGTGGCTCCTGCAATCTGCCATCAAAATGTCGGCAGGCGGGTTTAGTTTTCCAGGGAAAAGCGCTGTGGTTTGTGTTTGGGGGCCTGTGGCTGGGAGTGACCTGCTGGCTCCTTAGAATCCACGATACGCAGGATGGTTCCCAGACCCAAGGTGGCACCAGTGCCAAGTCGGGCTGGTTTCATAGTACCAAGTGGCTCCTGCAATCTGCCATCCAGAAGCGGGGTAGCTTACTTTTGTTTGCCAGGGAAACGGGCCGAGCTTTGTGTCTGCGGGCCTATGGCTGGGAGTGACCTGCTAGGTCCTGAAAAGCTAAGATAGGCAGGATGGTGACCAGACCCATGGTGGCACCAGTGCCAAGTTGAGCTGGTTTGATAGTACCAAGTGGCTCCTGCAATCTGCCATCAAAAAGTTGGCAGGCGAGTTTTGTTTTCCAGGGAAAAGCGCCGTTGTTTGTGTTTGGGGGCCTTTGGGTGGGAGTGGCCGGCTGGCTCCTTAGAATCCCCGATACGCAGCGTGGTTCCCAGACCAGAGGTGGCACCAGTGCCAAGTCGGGCTGTTTTTATAATACCAAGTGGTTCCTGCAATCTGCCATGCAGAAGCGGGGCAGCTTACTTTTGTTTGCCAGGGAAACGGGCCGAGGTTTTTGTCTGGGGGCCAATGGCTGGGAGTGACCGGCTGGCTCCTGAAAAGCTACGATAGGCAGGATGGTGACCAGACCCATGGTGGCACCAGTGCCAAGTTGGGCTGATTTGATAGTAGCAAGTGGCTCCTGCAATCTGCCATCAAAAAGTTGGCAGGCGAGTTTTGTTTTCCAGGGAAAAGCGCCGTTGTTTGTGTTTGGGGGCCTGTGGCTGGGAGTGGCCGGCTGGCTCCTTAGAATCCACGATACGCAGCATGGTTCCCAGACCAGAGGTGGCACCAGTTCCAAGTCGAGCTACTTTGATGGTGAAAAGTGGTTCCTGCAATCAGCCATCAAGAAGTGGGGCAGCTTACTTTGGTTTGCCAGGGAAACGGGCCGAGCTTTGTGTCTGGGCGCCTATGGCTGGGAGTGACCGGCTGGCTCCTGAAAAGCTACGATAGGCAGGATGGTTCCCAGACCTGAGGTGGCACCAGTGCCAAGTTGGGCTGATGTGATAGTACCAAGTGGCTCCTGCAATCTGCCATCAAATAGTTGGCAGGTGAGTTTTGTTTGCCAGGGAAAAGCGCCGTTGTTTCTGTTTGGGGGCCTGTGGCAGGGAGTGGCCGGCTGGCTCCTTATAATCCACGATACGCAGCATGGTTCCCAGACCCAAGGTGGCAACAGTGCCAAGTTGGGCTGGTTTGATAGTACCAAGTGGCTCCGGCAATCTGCCATCAAAAAGTTGGCAGACGAGTTTTGTTTTCCAGGGTAAAGCGCCGTTGTTTGCGTTTGGGGGCCTGTGGCTGGGAGTGGCCGGCTGGCTCCTTAGAATCCACGATACGCAGCATGGTTCCCAGACCAGAGGTGGCACCAGTTCCAAGTCGAGCTACTTTGATGGTGAAAAGTGGTTCCTGCAATCTGCCATCAAGAAGCGGGGCAGCTTACTTTGGTTTGCCAGGGAAACCGGCCGAGCTTTGTGTCTGGGCGCCTATGGCTGGGAGTGACCGGCTGGCTCCTGAAAAGCTACGATAGGCAGGATGGTTCCCAGACCTGAGGTGGCACCAGTGCCAAGTTGGGCTGATGTGATAGTACCAAGTGGCTCCTGCAATCTGCCATCAAATAGTTGGCCGGGGAATTATGTTTTCCAGGGAAAAGCGCCGTTGTTTCTGTTTGGGGGCCTGTGGCAGGGAGTGGCCGGCTGGCTCCTTATAATCCACGATACGCAGCATGGTTCCCAGACCCAAGGTGGCAACAGTGCCAAGTTGGGCTGGTTTGATAGTACCAAGTGGCTCCGGCAATCTGCCATCAAAAAGTTGGCAGACGAGTTTTGTTTTCCAGGGTAAAGCGCCGTTGTTTGCGTTTGGGGGCCTGTGGCTGGGAGTGGACGGATGGCTAATTAGAATCCACGATACGCAGGATGGTTCCCAGACCAGAGGTGGCACCAGTGCCAAGTTGGGCTGATTTGATAGTACCAAGTGGCTCCTGGAATCTGCCATCCAGAAGCGGGACAGCTTACTTTTGTTTGTCAGGGAAACGGGCCGAGCTTTGTGTCTGGGGGCCTATGGCTGGGAGTGACCGGCTGGCTCCTGAAAAGCTACGATAGGCAGGGTGGTGACCAGACCCATGGTGGCACCAGTGTCAAGTTGGGCTGGTTTGATAGTACCAAGTGGCTCCTGCAATCTGCCATCAAAAATTTGGCAGGCGAGTTTTGTTTTCCAGGGAAAAGCGCCGTTGTTTTTGTTTGGGGGCCTGTGGCTGGGAGTGGCCGGCTGGCTCCTTAGAATCCACGATACGCAGCATGGTTCCCAGACCAGAGGTGGCACCAGTGCCAAGTTGGGCTGGTTTGATGGTGAAAAGTGGCTCCTGCAATCTGCCATCCAGTAGCGGGATAACTTACTTTTGTTTGCCAGGGAAACGGGCCAAGGTTTTTGTCTGGGGGCCTATGGCTGGGAGTCACCGGCTGGCTCCTGAAATGCTACGATAGGCAGGATGGTGACCAGACCCATGGTGGCACCAGTGTCAAGTTGGGCTGGTTTGATAGTACCAAGTGGCTCCTGCAATCTGCCATCAAAAAGTTGGCAGGCGAGTTTTGTTTTCCAGGGAAAAGCGCCGTTGTTTTTGTTTGGGGGCCTGTGGCTGGGAGTGGACGGATGGCTAATTAGAATCCACGATACGCAGGATGGTTCCCAGACCCAAGGTGGCACCAGTGCCAAGTTGGGCTGGTTTGATACTACCAAGTGCGTCCTGCAATCTGCCATCCAGAAGCGGGGTAGCTTACTTTTGTTTGCCAGGGTAACGGGCCGAGTATTGTGTCTGGGGACCTATGGCTGGGAGTGACCGGCTGGCTCCTGAAAAGCTACGATAGGCAGGATGGTGACCAGACCCATGGTGGCACCAGTGTCAAGTTGGGCTGGTTTGATAGTACCAAGTGGCTCCTGCAATCTGCCATCAAAATTTGGCAGGCGAGTTTTGTTTTCCAGGGAAAAGCGCCGTTGTTTGTGTTTGGGGGCCTGTGGGTGGGAGTGGCCGGATGGCTAATTAGAATCCACGATACGCAGCATGGTTCCCAGACCTGAGGTGGCACCAGGGCCGAGTCGGGCTAGTTTGATGGTGCAAAGTGGCTCCTGCAATATGCCATCCAGAAGCGGGGCAGCTTGCTTTTGTTTGCCAGGGAAATGGGCCGAGCTTTGTGTCTGGGGGCCTATGGCTGGGAGTGACCGGCTAGGTCCTGAAAAGCTACGATAGGCAGGATGGTGACCAGACCCATGGTGGCACCAGTGCCAAGTTGGGCTGGTTTGATAGTACCAAGTGGCTCCTGCAATCTGCCATCAAAATTTGGCAGGCGAGTTTTGTTTTCCAGGGAAAAGCGCCGTTGTTTGTGTTTGGGGGCCTGTGGCTGGAGTGGCCGGCTGGCTCCTTAGAATCCACGATACGCAGGATGGTTCCCAGACCTGAGGTGGCACCAGTGCCAAGTCGGGCTAGTTTGATGGTGTAAAGTGGCTCCTGCAATCTGCCATCCAGAAGCGGGGTAGGTTACTTTTTTTTGCCAGGGAAACTGGCCGAGGATTTCTCTGGGGCCCTATGGCAGAGAGGGACCGGCTGGCTCCTGAAAAGCTATGATAGGCAGGATGGTGACCAGACCCATGGTGGCACCAGTGCCGAGTTGGGCTGATTTGATAGTACCAAGTGGCTCCTGCAATCTGCCATCAAAATGTTGGCAGGCGGGTTTTGTATTCCAGGGAAAAGCGCCGTTGTTGGTGTTTGGGGGCCTGTGGCTGGGAGTGACCGGCTGGCTCCTTAGAATCCACGATACGCAGGATGGTTCCCAGAGCCAAGGTGGCACCAGTGCCAAGTTGGACTGGTTTGATAGTACCAAGTGGCTCCTGCAATCTGCCATCCAGAAGCGGGGCAGCTTACTTTTGTTTGCCAGGGAAACGGGTCGAGCTTTGTGTCTGGGGGCCTATGGCTGGGAGTGACCGGCTGGCTCCTGAAAAGCTAAGATAGGCAGGATGGTGACCAGACCCATGGTGGCAGCAGTGCCATGTTGGGCTGGTTTGATAGTACCAAGTGGCTCCTGCAATCTGCCATCAAAATTTTGCAGGCAAGTTTTGTTTTCCAGGGAAAAGCGCCGTTGTTTGTGTTTGGGGGCCTGTGTCTTGGAGTGGCCGGCTGGCTCCTTAGAATCCACGATACGCAGGATGGTTCCCAGACCAGAGGTGGCACAAGTGCCAAGTCTGGCTAGTTTGATGGTGCAAAGTGGCTCTGGCAATCTGCCATCCAGAAGCGGGGCAGCTTACTTTTCTTTGCCAGGGAAACGGGCCGAGGTTTTTGTCTGGGGGCCTATGGCTTGGAGTGACCGGCTGGCTCCTGAAAAGCTAAGATAGGCAGGATGGTGAGCAGACCCATGGTGGCACCAGTGCCAAGTTGGGCTGGTTTGATAGTACCAAGTGGCTCCTGCAATCTGCCATCAAAATGTTGGCAGGCGAGTTTTGTTTTCCAGGGAAAAGCGCCGTTGTTTGTGTTTGGGGGCCTGTGGCTGGGAGTGGCCGCCTGGCTGCTTAGAATCCACGATACGCAGGATGGTTCCCAGACCAGAGGTGGCACCAGTGCCAAGTCGGGCTGGTTTGATAATACCTAGTGGATCCTGCAATCTGCCATCCAGAAGCGGGACCGCTTACATTTGTTTGCCAGGGAAACGGGCCGAGCTTTGTGTCTGGGCGCCTATGTCTTGGAGTGACCGGCTAGGTCCTGAAAAGCTACGATAGGCAGGATGGTGACCAGACCCATGGTGGCACCAGTGCCAAGTTGGGCTGATTTGATAGTACCAAGTGGCTCCTGCAATCTGCCATCAAAAAGTTGGCAGGCGAGTTTTGTTTTCCAGGGAAAAGCGCCGTTGTTTCTGTTTGGGGGCCTATGGCTGGGAGTGGCCGGCTGGCTCCTTAGAATCCACGATACGCGGCATGGTTCCCAGACCAGAGGTGGCACCAGTGCCAAGTTGGGCTGGTTTGATGGTGCAAAGTGGCTCCTGCAATCTGCCATCCAGAAGCGGGGCAGCTTACTTTTGTTTCCCAGGGAAACGGGCCGAGGTTTTTCTCTGGGGGCCTATGGCTGGGAGTGACCGGCTGGCGCCTGAAAAGCTACGATAGGCAGGATGGTGACCAGACCCATGGTGGCACCAGTGCCAAGTTGGGCTGATTTGATAGTAGCAAGTGGCTCCTGCAATCTGCCATCAAAATGTTGGCAGGCGAGTTTTGTTTTCCAGGGAAAAGCGCCGTTGTTTGTGTTTGGGGGCCTGTGGCTGGGAGTGGCCGGCTGGCTCCTTAGAATCCACGATACGCAGCATGGTTCCCAGACCAGAGGTGGCACCAGTGCCAAGTCGGGCTGGTTTGATAGTACCAAGTGGCTCCGGCAATCTGCCATCCAGAAGCGGGGCAGCTTACTTTTGTTTGCCAGGGAAACGGGCCGAGGTTTGTGTCTGGGCGCCTATGGCTGGGAGTGACCTGCTAGGTCCTGAAAAGCTACGATAGGCAGGATGGTGACCAGACCCATGGTGGCACCAGTGCCAAGTTGGGCTGGTTTGATAGTACCAAGTGGCTCCTGCAATCCGCCATCAAAAAGCTGGCAGGCGAGTTTTGTTTTCCAGGGAAAAGCGCCGTTGTTTGTGTTTGGGTGCCTGTGGCAGGGAGTGGCCGGCTGGCTGCTTAGAATCCACGATACGCAGGATGGTTCCCAGACCCAAGGTGGCACCAGTGCCAAGTTGGGCTGCTTTGATAGTACCAAGTGGTTCCTGCAATCTGCCATCCAGAAGCGGGGTAGCTTACTTTTGTTTGCCAGGGAAACGGGCCGAGTATTGTGTCTGGGGGCCTATGGCTGCGAGTGACCGGCTGGCTCCTGAAAACTACGATAGGCAGGATGGTGACCAGACCCATGGTGGCACCAGTGCCAAGTTGGGCTGATTTGATAGTACCAAGTGGCTCCTGCAATCTGCCATCAAAAATTTGGCAGGCGAGTTTTGTTTTCCAGGCAAAAGCGCCGTTGTTTGTGTTTGGGGGCCTGTGGCTGGAGTGGCCGGCTGGCTCCTTACAATGAACGATACGCAGGATGGTTCCCAGACCTGAGGTGGCACCAGTGCCAAGTCGGGCTAGTTTGATGGTGCAAAGTGGCTCCTGCAATCTGCCATCCAGAAGCGGGGTAGCTTACTTTTGTTTGCCAGGGAAACGGGCCGAGCTTTGGGTCTGGGCGCCTATGGCTTGGAGTGACCGGCTAGGTCCTGAAAAGCTACGATAGGCAGGATGGTGACCAGACCCATGGTGGCACCAGTGCCAAGTTGGGCTGATTTGATAGTACCAAGTGGCTCCTGCAATCTGCCATCAAAAAGTTGGCAGGCGAGTTTTGTTTTCCAGGGAAAAGCGCCGTTGTTTGTGTTTGGGGGCCTGTGGCTGGGAGTGGCCGGCTGGCTCCTTAGAATCCACGATACGCGGCATGGTTCCCAGACCAGAGGTGGCACCAGTGCCAAGTTGGGCTGGTTTGATAGTACCAAGTGCGTCCTGCAATCTGCCATCCAGAAGCGGGGCAGCTTACTTTTGTTTGCCAGGGAAACGGGCCGAGGTTTGTGTCTCAGGGCCTATGGCTGGGAGTGACCGGCTGGCTCCTGAAAAGCTACGATAGGCAGGATGGTGACCAGACCCATGGTGGCACCAGTGCCAAGTTGGGCTGGTTTGATAGTACCAAGTGGCTCCTGCAATCTGCCATCAAAAAGTTGGCAGGCGAGTTTGTTATCCAGGGAAAGCGCCGTTGTTTGTGTTTGGGGGCCTGTGGCTGGGAGTGGCCGGCTGGCTCCTTAGAATCCACGATACGCAGGATGGTTCCCAGACCAGAGGTGGCACCAGTGCCAAGTCGGGCTGGTTTGATGGTGAAAAGTGGCTCCTGCAATCTGCCATCCAGAAGCGGGATAACTTACTTTTGTTTGCCAGGGAAACGGGCCGAGGTTTTTGTCTGGGGGCCTATGGCTGGGAGTGTTTGGCTGGCTCCTGAAAAGCTACGATAGGCAGGATGGTGACCAGACCCATGGTGGCACCAGTGCCAAGTTGGGCTGGTTTGATAGTACCAAGTGGCTCCTGCAATCTGCCATCAAAAAGTTGGCAGGCGAGTTTTGTTTTCCAGGGAAAAGCGCCGTTGTTTGTGTTTGGGGGCCTGTGGGTGGGAGTGGCCGGCTGTCTCCTTAGAATCCACGATACGCAGCATGGTTCCCAGACCAGAGGTGGCACCAGTGCCAAGTCGGGCTGGTTTGATGGTGCAAAGTGGTTCCTGCAATCTGCCATCCAGAAGCGGGGTAGCTTACTTTTGTTTGCCAGGGAAACGGGCCGAGGTTTGTGACTGGGGGCCTATGGCTGGGAGTGACCGGCTGGCTCCTGAAAAGCTACGATAGGCAGGATGGTTACCAGACTCATGGTGGCACCAGTGCCAAGTCGGGCTGGTTTGATGATACTAAATAGCTCCTGCAATCTGCCATCCAGACGCGGGGCAGCGGATTTTTGTTTGGTGGAGAAAAGTTCCGTGGTTTTTTTTTGGGGGTATATGGCTGGACGTGGCCGGCTGGCTCCTTAAAAAGCTCGATACGCAGGATTGTTCCCTGACCCAAGGTGGCATCAGTGCCAAGTCGGGCTGTTTTCGTAGTACCAAGTGCGTCCTGCAATTTGCCATCCAGAAGAGGGGCAGTTGAGTTCTGTTTGCCAGAGAAAAGGGCCGTGGTATATGTTTGGGGGCATATGGTTGAGAGTGGCCGGCTGGCCCCTGAAAATCCACGATAGGCAGGATGGTTCACAGAACCAAGGTGGCACAAGTGCCATGTTGGCCTGGTTTGATAGTACCATGTGGCTCCTGCAATCTGCCATCCAGAAGCGGGGCTGCTTACTTTTGTTTGCCAGGGAAACGGGCCGAGGTATTTGTCAAGGGGCCTATGGCTGGGAGTGACCGGCTGGCTCCTGAAAAGCTACGATAGGCAGGATGGTGACCAGATCCATGGTGGCACCAGTGCCAAGTTGGGCTGGTTTGATAGTACCAAGTGGCTCCTGCAATCTGCCATCAAAAAGTTGTCAGGCGAGTTTTGTTTTCCAGGGAAAAGCGCCGTTGTTTTTGTTTAGAGGCCTGTGGCTGGGAGTGGCCGGCTGCCTCCTTTGAACCCAGGATACGTAGGATGGTTCCCAGAGCCAAGGTGGCACCAGTGCAAAATTGGGCTGGTTTGATAGTACCAAGTGGCTCCTGCAATCTGCCATCAAAAAGTTGTCAGGCGAGTTTTGTTTTCCAGGGAAAAGCGCCGTTGCTTTTGTTTAGAGGCCTGTGGCAGGGAGTGGCCGCCTGTCCTCGTAGAATCTACGTTACGCAGCATGGTTCCCAGAGCCAAGGTGGCACCAGGGCCAAGTCGGGCTGGTTTGATAGTACCAAGTGCATCCTGCAATCAGCCATCCAAAAGCGGGGCAGCTTACTTTTGTTTGCCAGGGAAACGGGTCGAGCTTTGTGTCTGGGGGCCTATGGCTGGGAGTGACCGGCTGGCTCCTGAAAAGCTACGATAGGCAGGATGTTTACCAGACCCATGGTGGCACCAGTGCCAAGTTTGGCTGATTTCATAGTACCAAGTGGCTCCTGCAATCTGCCATCCAGAATCGGGGCAGCTTACTTTTGTTTTCCAGGGAAAGGGGCCGAGGTTTGTGTCTGGGGGCCTATGGCTGGTAGTGACCGGCTGGCTACTGAAAAGCTACGATAGGCAGGATGGTGACCAGACCCATGGTGGCACCAGTGCCAAGTTGGGCTGGTTTGATAGTACCAAGTGGCTCCTGCAATCTGCCATCAAAATGTTGGCAGGCGAGTTTTGTTTTCCAGGGAAAAGCGCCGTTGTTTGTGTTTGGGGGCCTGTGGCTCAGAGTGGCCGGGTGGCTGCTTAGAATCCACGATACGCAGGATGGTTCCCAGACCCAAGGTGGCACCAGTGCCAAGTCGGGCTGGTTTGACACTACCAAGTGCGTCCTGCACTCTGCCATCCAGAATCGGGGCAGCTTAATTTTGTTTGCCAGGGAAACGGTCCGAGGTTTGTGTCTGGGGGCCTATGGCTGGGAGTGACCGGCTGGCTCCTGAAAAGCTACGATAGTCAGGATGGTACCCAGATCCAAGATGGCACCAGTGCCAAGTCGGGGTGGTTTGATGGTGCAAAGTGGCTCCTGCAATCTGCCATCCTGACGCGGGGCAGCGGATTTTTGTTTCCAAGAGAAATGGTCTGTGGTTTGTTTTTGGGGCTATATGGCTGGGCGTGGCCTGCTGGCTCCTTAAAAAGCTACGATAGGCAGGATGGTTCCCTGACCCAAGGTGGCACCAGTGCCAAGTCGGGCGGTTTTCGTAGTACAAAGTGCGTCCTAAAATTTGCCATCCAGAAGAGGGTCAGTTGAGTTTTGTTTACCAGAGAAAAGGGCCGTGGTTTGTTTTTGGGGGCATATGGCTGATAGTGGCCGTCTGGCCCCTGAAAATCCACGATAGGCAGGATGGTTCCCAGACCAGAGGTGGCACCAGTGCCAAGTTGGGCTGGTTTGATTGTACCAAGTGGCTCCTGCACTCTGCCATCAAAATGTTGGCAGGCGAGTTTTGTTTTCCTGGGAAAAGCGCCGTTGTTTGGGTTTGGAGGCCTGTGGCTGGGAGTGGCCGGCTGGCTCCTTAGAATCCACGATACGCAGCATGGTTCCCAGACCAGAGGTGGCACCAGTGCCAAGTCGGGCTGGTTTGATGGTGCAAAGTGGCTCCTGCAATCTGCCATCCAGAAGTGCGGTAGCTTACTTTTGTGTGCCAGGGAAACAGGCCGAGGTTTGTGTCTGGGGGCCTATGGCTGGGAGTGACCGGCTGGCTCCTGAAAAGCTACGATAGGCAGGATGGTGACCAGACCCATGGTGGCACCAGTGCCAAGTTGGGCTGGTTTGATAGTACCAAGTGGCTCCTGCAATCTGCCATCAAAAAGTTGGCAGGCGAGTTTTGTTTTCCAGGGAAAAGCGCCGTTGTGTGTGTTTTGGGGCCTGTGGCTGGGAGTGGCCAGCTGGCTCCTTAGAATCCACGATACGCAGGATGGTTCCCAGACCCAAGGTGGCACCAGTGCCAAGTCGGGCTGGTTTGTTAGTACCAAGTGGTTCCTGCAATCTGCCATCCAGAAGCGGGGCAGCTGAATTTTGTTTGCCAGAGAAAAAGGCTGTTGTTTGTGTTTCGGGGCCTGTGGCTGGCAGTGGACGGCTGGCTCCTGAAAATCCATGATACGCAGCATGGTTCCCAGACCCAAGGTGGCACCAGTGCCAAGTAGGGCTGGTTTCATAGTACCCAGTGTCTCCTGCAATCTGCCATCCAGAAGAGGGGCAGTTGAGTTTTGTTTTCCAGAGAAAAGGGCCGTGGTTTGTGTTTGGGGCCTATGGCTGAGAGTGACCGGCTGACCCCTGAAAATCCACTATACGCCGGATGGTTCCCAGATCCAAGGTGGCACCAGTGCCATGTTGTGCTGGTGTGATAGTCCCAAGTGGCTCCTGCAATCTGCCATCCAGAAGTGGGGCAGCTGAATTTTGTTTGCCAGAGAAAAAGGCTGTGGTTTTTGTTTGGGGGCCTATGGCTGGGAGTGGCCGGCTGGCTCCTGAAAATCCATGATACGCAGCATGGTTCCCAGACCCAAGGTGGCACCAGTGCCAAGTGGGGCTGGTTTCACAGTGTCAAGTGCCTCCTGCAATCTCCCATCCAGAAGCGGGGCAGCTGAGTTTTGTTTGCCTGTGAAACGGGCCGTTGTTTTTGATTGGGGTCTGTGGCCGAGAGTGTTCAGCTGGCTCCTGACAATCCACAATACGCAGGATGGTTCCCAGACCCAAGGTGGCACCAGTGCCAAGTCGTGCTGGTTTGATAGTACCAAGTGGCTCCTGCAATCTGCCATCCAGAAGCGGTGCAGCTGAGTTTTGATTGCCAGAGGACAGGGCCGTGGGTTGTGTTCGGGGGCATATGGCTGGGAGTGGCCGGCTGTCTCATTAAAAAGATCGATACGCACGATGGTTCCCAGACCCAAGGTGGCACCAGTGCCAAGTTGGGCTGATTTGATAGTACCAAGTGGCTCCTGCAATCTGCCATCAAAATTTGGCAGGCGAGTTTTGTTTTCCAGGGAAAAGCGCCGTTGTTTGTGTTTGGGGGCCTGTGGCTGGAGTGGCCGGCTGGCTCCTTAGAATCCACGATACGCAGGATGGTTCCCAGACCTGAGGTGGCACCAGTGCCAAGTCGGGCTAGTTTGATGGTGTAAAGTGGCTCCTGCAATCTGCCATCCAGAAGCGGGGTAGGTTACTTTTTTTTGCCAGGGAAACTGGCCGAGGATTTCTCTGGGGCCCTATGGCAGAGAGGGACCGGCTGGCTCCTGAAAAGCTATGATAGGCAGGATGGTGACCAGACCCATGGTGGCACCAGTGCCGAGTTGGGCTGATTTGATAGTACCAAGTGGCTCCTGCAATCTGCCATGAAAAAGTTGGCAGGCGAGTTTTGTATTCCAGGGAAAAGCGCCGTTGTTTGTGTTTGGGGGCCTGTGGCTGGGAGTGACCGGCTGGCTCCTTAGAATCCACGATACGCAGGATGGTTCCCAGAGCCAAGGTGGCACCAGTGCCAAGTTGGACTGGTTTGATAGTACCAAGTGGCTCCTGCAATCTGCCATCCAGAAGCGGGGCAGCTTACTTTTGTTTGCCAGGGAAACGGGTCGAGCTTTGTGTCTGGGGGCCTATGGCTGGGAGTGACCGGCTGGCTCCTGAAAAGCTAAGATAGGCAGGATGGTGACCAGACCCATGGTGGCAGCAGTGCCATGTTGGGCTGGTTTGATAGTACCAAGTGGCTCCTGCAATCTGCCATCAAAATTTTGCAGGCAAGTTTTGTTTTCCAGGGAAAAGCGCCGTTGTTTGTGTTTGGGGGCCTGTGGCTTGGAGTGGCCGGTTGGCTCCTTAGAATCCACGATACGCAGGATGGTTCCCAGACCAGAGGTGGCACAAGTGCCAAGTCTGGCTAGTTTGATGGTGCAAAGTGGCTCTGGCAATCTGCCATCCAGAAGCGGGGCAGCTTACTTTTCTTTGCCAGGGAAACGGGCCGAGGTTTTTGTCTGGGGGCCTATGGCTTGGAGTGACCGGCTGGCTCCTGAAAAGCTAAGATAGGCAGGATGGTGAGCAGACCCATGGTGGCACCAGTGCCAAGTTGGGCTGCTTTGATAGTACCAAGTGGCTCCTGCAATCTGCCATCAAAATGTTGGCAGGCGAGTTTTGTTTTCCAGGGAAAAGCGCCGTTGTTTGTGTTTGGGGGCCTGTGGCTGGGAGTGGCCGCCTGGCTGCTTAGAATCCACGATACGCAGGATGGTTCCCAGACCAGAGGTGGCACCAGTGCCAAGTCGGGCTGGTTTGATAATACCTAGTGGATCCTGCAATCTGCCATCCAGAAGCGGGACCGCTTACATTTGTTTGCCAGGGAAACGGGCCGAGCTTTGTGTCTGGGCGCCTATGTCTTGGAGTGACCGGCTAGGTCCTGAAAAGCTACGATAGGCAGGATGGTGACCAGACCCATGGTGGCACCAGTGCCAAGTTGGGCTGATTTGATAGTACCAAGTGGCTCCTGCAATCTGCCATCAAAAAGTTGGCAGGCGAGTTTTGTTTTCCAGGGAAAAGCGCCGTTGTTTCTGTTTGGGGGCCTATGGCTGGGAGTGGCCGGCTGGCTCCTTAGAATCCACGATACGCGGCATGGTTCCCAGACCAGAGGTGGCACCAGTGCCAAGTTGGGCTGGTTTGATGGTGCAAAGTGGCTCCTGCAATCTGCCATCCAGAAGCGGGGCAGCTTACTTTTGTTTCCCAGGGAAACGGGCCGAGGTTTTTCTCTGGGGGCCTATGGCTGGGAGTGACCGGCTGGCGCCTGAAAAGCTACGATAGGCAGGATGGTGACCAGACCCATGGTGGCACCAGTGCCAAGTTGGGCTGATTTGATAGTAGCAAGTGGCTCCTGCAATCTGCCATCAAAATGTTGGCAGGCGAGTTTTGTTTTCCAGGGAAAAGCGCCGTTGTTTGTGTTTGGGGGCCTGTGGCTTGGAGTGGCCGGATGGCTCCTTAGAATCCACGATACGCAGCATGGTTCCCAGACCAGAGGTGGCACCAGTGCCAAGTCGGGCTGGTTTGATAGTACCAAGTGGCTCCGGCAATCTGCCATCCAGAAGCGGGGCAGCTTACTTTTGTTTGCCAGGGAAACGGGCCGAGGTTTGTGTCTGGGCGCCTATGGCTGGGAGTGACCTGCTAGGTCCTGAAAAGCTACGATAGGCAGGATGGTGACCAGACCCATGGTGGCACCAGTGCCAAGTTGGGCTGGTTTGATAGTACCAAGTGGCTCCTGCAATCCGCCATCAAAAAGCTGGCAGGCGAGTTTTGTTTTCCAGGGAAAAGCGCCGTTGTTTGTGTTTGGGTGCCTGTGGCAGGGAGTGGCCGGCTGGCTGCTTAGAATCCACGATACGCAGGATGGTTCCCAGACCCAAGGTGGCACCAGTGCCAAGTTGGGCTGGTTTGATAGTACCAAGTGGTTCCTGCAATCTGCCATCCAGAAGCGGGGTAGCTTACTTTTGTTTGCCAGGGAAACGGGCCGAGTATTGTGTCTGGGGGCCTATGGCTGCGAGTGACCGGCTGGCTCCTGAAAAGCTACGATAGGCAGGATGGTGACCAGACCCATGGTGGCACCAGTGCCAAGTTGGGCTGATTTGATAGTACCAAGTGGCTCCTGCAATCTGCCATCAAAAATTTGGCAGGCGAGTTTTGTTTTCCAGGCAAAAGCGCCGTTGTTTGTGTTTGGGGGCCTGTGGCTGGAGTGGCCGGCTGGCTCCTTACAATGAACGATACGCAGGATGGTTCCCAGACCTGAGGTGGCACCAGTGCCAAGTCGGGCTAGTTTGATGGTGCAAAGTGGCTCCTGCAATCTGCCATCCAGAAGCGGGGTAGCTTACTTTTGTTTGCCAGGGAAACGGGCCGAGCTTTGTGTCTGGGCGCCTATGGCTTGGAGTGACCGGCTAGGTCCTGAAAAGCTACGATAGGCAGGATGGTGACCAGACCCATGGTGGCACCAGTGCCAAGTTGGGCTGATTTGATAGTACCAAGTGGCTCCTGCAATCTGCCATCAAAAAGTTGGCAGGCGAGTTTTGTTTTCCAGGGAAAAGCGCCGTTGTTTGTGTTTGGGGGCCTGTGGCTGGGAGTGGCCGGCTGGCTCCTTAGAATCCACGATACGCGGCATGGTTCCCAGACCAGAGGTGGCACCAGTGCCAAGTTGGGCTGGTTTGATAGTACCAAGTGCGTCCTGCAATCTGCCATCCAGAAGCGGGGCAGCTTACTTTTGTTTGCCAGGGAAACGGGCCGAGGTTTGTGTCTCAGGGCCTATGGCTGCGAGTGACCGGCTGGCTCCTGAAAAGCTACGATAGGCAGGATGGTGACCAGACCCATGGTGGCACCAGTGCCAAGTTGGGCTGGTTTGATAGTACCAAGTGGCTCCTGCAATCTGCCATCAAAAAGTTGGCAGGCGAGTTTTGTTTTCCAGGGAAAAGCGCCGTTGTTTGTGTTTGGGGGCCTGTGGGTGGGAGTGGCCGGCTGTCTCCTTAGAATCCACGATACGAAGGATGGTTCCCAGACCAGAGGTGGCACCAGTGCCAAGTCGGGCTGGTTTGATGGTGCAAAGTGGTTCCTGCAATCTGCCATCCAGAAGCGGGGTAGCTTACTTTTGTTTGCCAGGGAAACGGGCCGAGGTTTGTGACTGGGGGCCTATGGCTGGGAGTGACCGGCTGGCTCCTGAAAAGCTACGATAGGCAGGATGGTTACCAGACTCATGGTGGCACCAGTGCCAAGTCGGGCTGGTTTGATGATACTAAATAGCTCCTGCAATCTGCCATCCAGACGCGGGGCAGCGGATTTTTGTTTGCTGGAGAAAAGTTCCGTGGTTTTTTTTTGGGGGTATATGGCTGGACGTGGCCGGCTGGCTCCTTAAAAAGCTCGATACGCAGGATTGTTCCCTGACCCAAGGTGGCATCAGTGCCAAGTCGGGCTGTTTTCGTAGTACCAAGTGCGTCCTGCAATTTGCCATCCAGAAGAGGGGCAGTTGAGTTCTGTTTGCCAGAGAAAAGGGCCGTGGTATATGTTTGGGGGCATATGGTTGAGAGTGGCCGGCTGGCCCCTGAAAATCCACGATAGGCAGGATGGTTCACAGAACCAAGGTGGCACAAGTGCCATGTTGGCCTGGTTTGATAGTACCATGTGGCTCCTGCAATCTGCCATCCAGAAGCGGGGCTGCTTACTTTTGTTTGCCAGGGAAACGGGCCGAGGTATTTGTCAAGGGGCCTATGGCTGGGAGTGACCGGCTGGCTCCTGAAAAGCTACGATAGGCAGGATGGTGACCAGATCCATGGTGGCACCAGTGCCAAGTTGGGCTGGTTTGATAGTACCAAGTGGCTCCTGCAATCTGCCATCAAAAAGTTGTCAGGCGAGTTTTGTTTTCCAGGGAAAAGCGCCGTTGCTTTTGTTTAGAGGCCTGTGGCAGGGAGTGGCCGCCTGTCCTCGTAGAATCTACGTTACGCAGCATGGTTCCCAGAGCCAA
Organism: Melospiza melodia melodia; assembly: GCF_035770615.1. Classification (NCBI taxonomy): domain Eukaryota; kingdom Metazoa; phylum Chordata; class Aves; order Passeriformes; family Passerellidae; genus Melospiza; species Melospiza melodia. The sequence goes on from NC_086198.1 coordinate 50,139,480, forward strand.
GGTGGCACCAGGGCCAAGTCGGGCTGGTTTGATAGTACCAAGTGCATCCTGCAATCAGCCATCCAAAAGCGGGGCAGCTTACTTTTGTTTGCCAGGGAAACGGGTCGAGCTTTGTGTCTGGGGGCCTATGGCTGGGAGTGACCGGCTGGCTCCTGAAAAGCTACGATAGGCAGGATGTTTACCAGACCCATGGTGGCACCAGTGCCAAGTTTGGCTGATTTCATAGTACCAAGTGGCTCCTGCAATCTGCCATCCTGAATCGGGGCAGCTTACTTTTGTTTTCCAGGGAAAGGGGCCGAGGTTTTTGTCTGGGGGCCTATGGCTGGTAGTGACCGGCTGGCTACTGAAAAGCTACGATAGGCAGGATGGTGACCAGACCCATGGTGGCACCAGTGCCAAGTTGGGCTGGTTTGATAGTACCAAGTGGCTCCTGCAATCTGCCATCAAAATGTTGGCAGGCGAGTTTTGTTTTCCAGGGAAAAGCGCCGTTGTTTGTGTTTGGGGGCCTGTGGCTCAGAGTGGCCGGGTGGCTGCTTAGAATCCACGATACGCAGGATGGTTCCCAGACCCAAGGTGGCACCAGTGCCAAGTCGGGCTGGTTTGACACTACCAAGTGCGTCCTGCACTCTGCCATCCAGAATCGGGGCAGCTTAATTTTGTTTGCCAGGGAAACGGTCCGAGGTTTGTGTCTGGGGGCCTATGGCTGGGAGTGACCGGCTGGCTCCTGAAAAGCTACGATAGTCAGGATGGTTCCCAGATCCAAGATGGCACCAGTGCCAAGTCGGGGTGGTTTGATGGTGCAAAGTGGCTCCTGCAATCTGCCATCCTGACGCGGGGCAGCGGATTTTTGTTTCCAAGAGAAATGGTCTGTGGTTTGTTTTTGGGGCTATATGGCTGGGCGTGGCCTGCTGGCTCCTTAAAAAGCTACGATAGGCAGGATGGTTCCCTGACCCAAGGTGGCACCAGTGCCAAGTCGGGCGGTTTTCGTAGTACAAAGTGCGTCCTAAAATTTGCCATCCAGAAGAGGGTCAGTTGAGTTTTGTTTACCAGAGAAAAGGGCCGTGGTTTGTTTTTGGGGGCATATGGCTGATAGTGGCCGTCTGGCCCCTGAAAATCCACGATAGGCAGGATGGTTCCCAGACCAGAGGTGGCACCAGTGCCAAGTTGGGCTGGTTTGATTGTACCAAGTGGCTCCTGCACTCTGCCATCAAAATGTTGGCAGGCGAGTTTTGTTTTCCTGGGAAAAGCGCCGTTGTTTGGGTTTGGAGGCCTGTGGCTGGGAGTGGCCGGCTGGCTCCTTAGAATCCACGATACGCAGCATGGTTCCCAGACCAGAGGTGGCACCAGTGCCAAGTCGGGCTGGTTTGATGGTGCAAAGTGGCTCCTGCAATCTGCCATCCAGAAGTGCGGTAGCTTACTTTTGTGTGCCAGGGAAACAGGCCGAGGTTTGTGTCTGGGGGCCTATGGCTGGGAGTGACCGGCTGGCTCCTGAAAAGCTACGATAGGCAGGATGGTGACCAGACCCATGGTGGCACCAGTGCCAAGTTGGGCTGGTTTGATAGTACCAAGTGGCTCCTGCAATCTGCCATCAAAAAGTTGGCAGGCGAGTTTTGTTTTCCAGGGAAAAGCGCCGTTGTGTGTGTTTTGGGGCCTGTGGCTGGGAGTGGCCAGCTGGCTCCTTAGAATCCACGATACGCAGGATGGTTCCCAGACCCAAGGTGGCACCAGTGCCAAGTCGGGCTGGTTTGTTAGTACCAAGTGGTTCCTGCAATCTGCCATCCAGAAGCGGGGCAGCTGAATTTTGTTTGCCAGAGAAAAAGGCTGTTGTTTGTGTTTCGGGGCCTGTGGCTGGCAGTGGACGGCTGGCTCCTGAAAATCCATGATACGCAGCATGGTTCCCAGACCCAAGGTGGCACCAGTGCCAAGTAGGGCTGGTTTCATAGTACCCAGTGTCTCCTGCAATCTGCCATCCAGAAGAGGGGCAGTTGAGTTTTGTTTTCCAGAGAAAAGGGCCGTGGTTTGTGTTTGGGGCCTATGGCTGAGAGTGACCGGCTGACCCCTGAAAATCCACTATACGCCGGATGGTTCCCAGATCCAAGGTGGCACCAGTGCCATGTTGTGCTGGTGTGATAGTCCCAAGTGGCTCCTGCAATCTGCCATCCAGAAGTGGGGCAGCTGAATTTTGTTTGCCAGAGAAAAAGGCTGTGGTTTTTGTTTGGGGGCCTATGGCTGGGAGTGGCCGGCTGGCTCCTGAAAATCCATGATACGCAGCATGGTTCCCAGACCCAAGGTGGCACCAGTGCCAAGTGGGGCTGGTTTCACAGTGTCAAGTGCCTCCTGCAATCTCCCATCCAGAAGCGGGGCAGCTGAGTTTTGTTTGCCTGTGAAACGGGCCGTTGTTTTTGATTGGGGTCTGTGGCCGAGAGTGTTCAGCTGGCTCCTGACAATCCACAATACGCAGGATGGTTCCCAGACCCAAGGTGGCACCAGTGCCAAGTCGTGCTGGTTTGATAGTACCAAGTGGCTCCTGCAATCTGCCATCCAGAAGCGGTGCAGCTGAGTTTTGATTGCCAGAGGACAGGGCCGTGGGTTGTGTTCGGGGGCATATGGCTGGGAGTGGCCGGCTGTCTCATTAAAAAGATCGATACGCACGATGGTTCCCAGACCCAAGGTGGCACCAGTGCCAAGTCGGGCTGTTTTTATAGTACCAAGTGCGTCCTGCAATTTGCCATCCAGAAGAGGGGCAGTTGAGTTTTGTTTGCCAGAGAAAAGCGCCGTTGTTTGTGTTTGGGGGCTTGTGGCTGGGAGTGGCCGACTGGCGCCTTAGAATCTGCGATACGCAGCATGGTTCCCAGACCCAAGGTGGCACCAGTTCCAAGTTGGGCTGGTTTGATAGTACCAAGTGGCTCCTGCAATCTGCCATCCAGAAGCGGGGTAGCTTACTTTTGTTTGCCAGGGAAACGGGCCGAGGTTTGTGACTGGGGGCCTATGGCTGGGAGTGACCGGCTGGCTCCTGAAAAGCTACGATAGGCAGGATGGTGACCAGACCCATGGTGGCACCAGTGCCAAGTTGGGCTGGTTTGATAGTACCAAGTGGCTCCTGCAATCTGCCATCAAAAAGTTGGCAGGCGAGTTTTGTTTTCCAGGGAAAAGCGCCGTTGTTTGTGTCTGGGGGCCTGCGGCTGGAGTGACCGGCTGGCTCCTTAGAATCCACGATACGCAGGATGGTTCCCAGACCAGAGGTGGCACCAGTGCCAAGTTGGGCTGGTTTTATAGTACCAAGTGGTTCCTGCAATCTGCCATCCAGAAGCGGGGCAGCTTACTTTTGTGTGCCAGGGAAACGGGCCGAGCTTTGTGTCTGGGCGCCTATGGCTGGGAGTGACCGGCGAGGTCCTGAAAAGCTACGATAGGCAGGATGGTGACCACATCCATTGTGGCACCAGTGCCAAGTTGGGCTGCTTTGATAGTACCAAGTGGCTCCTGCAATCCGCCATCAAAATGTTGGCAGGCGAGTTTTGTTTTCCAGGGAAAAGCGCCGTTGTTTGTGTTTGGGCACCTGTGGCTGGGAGTGGCCGGCTGGCTCCTTAGAATCCACGATACGCGGCATGGTTCCCAGACCAGAGGTGGCACCAGTTACAAGTCGGGCTGGTTTGATAGTACCAAGGGCGTCCTGCAATCTGCCATCCAGAAGCGTGGCAGCTTACTTTTGTTTGCCAGGGAAACGGGCCGAGGTTTGTGTCTGGGGGCCTATGGCTGGGAGTGACCGGCTGGCTCCTGAAAAGCTACGATAGGCAGGATGGTGAGCAGACCCATGGTGGCACCAGTGCCAAGTTGGGCTGGTTTGATAGTACCAAGTGGCTCCTGCAATCTGCCCTCAAAAAGTTGGCAGGCGAGTTTTGTTTTCCAGGGAATAGCGCCGTTGTTTGTGTTTGGGGGCCTGTGGGTGGGAGTGGCCGGCTGGCTCCTTAGAATCCACGATGCGCAGGATGGTTCCCAGACCTGACGTGGCACCAGTGCCGAGTCGGGCTGGTTTTATAGTACCAAGTGGTTCCTGCAATCTGCCATCCAGAAGCGGGGCAGCTTACATTTGTTTGCCAGGGTAACGGGCCGAGGTTTTTGTCTGGGCGCCTATGGCTGGGAGTGACCTGCTAGGTCCTGAAAAGCTACGATAGGCAGCATGGTGACCATATCCATGGTGGCACCAGTGCCAAGTTGGGCTGGTTTGATAGTACCAAGTGGCTCCTGCAATCCGCCATCAAAAAGTGGGCAGGCGAGTTTTGTTTTCCAGGGAAAAGCGCCGTTGTTTGTGTTTGGGTGCCTGTGGCAGGGAGTGGCCGGCGGGCTCCTCAGAATCCACGATACGCAGGATGGTTCCCAGACCCAAGGTGGCACCAGTGCCAAGTTGGGCTGGTTTCATACTACCAAGTGCGTCCTGCAATCTGCCATCAAGAAGCGGGGTAGCTTACTTTTTTTTGCCAGGGAAACGGGCCGAGGATTTTTTCTCGGGGCCTATGGCTGGGGGTGACCTGCTGGCTCCTGAAAAGCTACGATAGGCAGGATGGTGACCAGACCCATGGTGGCACCAGTGCCAAGTTGGGCTTATTTGATAGTACCAAGTGGCTCCTGCAATCTGCCATCAAAATGTTGGCAGGCGAGTTTTGTTTTCCAGGGAAAAGCGCCGTTGTTTGTGTTTGGGGGCCTGTGGCTGGGAGTGGCCGGCTGGCTAATTAGAATCCACGATACGCAGGATGGTTCCCAGACCAGAGGTGGCACCAGTGCCAAGTCGGGCTGGTTTGATACTACCAAGTGCGTCCTGCAATCTGCCATCCAGAAGCGGGACAGCTTACTTTTGTTTGCCAGGGAAACGGGCCGAGGTTTGTGTCTGGGGGCCTATGGCTGGGAGTGACCGGCTGGCTCCTGAAAAGCTACGATAGGCAGGATGGTGACCAGACCCATGGTGGCACCAGTGCCAAGTTGGGCTGGTTTGATAGTACCAAGTGGCTCCTGCAATCTGCCATCAAAATTTGGCAGGCGAGTTTGTTATCTAGGGAAAAGCGCCGTTGTTTTTGTTGGGGGCCTGTGGCTGGGAGTGGCCGGCTGACTCCTTAGAATCCACGATACGCAGGATGGTTCCCAGACCCATGGTGGCACCAGTGCCAAGTTGGGCTGGTTCGATAGTACCAAGTGGCTCCTGCAATCTGCCATGAAAAAGTTGGCAGGCGAGTTTTGTTTTCCAGGGAAAAGCGCCATTGTTTGTGTTTGGGGGCCTGTGGGTGGGAGTGGCCGGCTGGCTCCTTAGAATCCACGATACGCAGGATGGTTCCCAGACCTGAGGTGGCACCAGTGCCAAGTCGGGCTAGTTTGATGCTGCAAAGTGGCTCCTGCAATCTGCCATCCAGAAGCGGGGTAGCTTACTTTTGTTTGCCAGGGAAACGGGCCGAGCTTTGTGTCTGGGGGCCTATGGCTGGGAGTGACCGGCTGGCTCCTGAAAAGCTACGATAGGCAGGATGGTGACCAGACCCATGGTGGCACCAGTGCCAAGTTGGGCTGGTTTGATAGTACCAAGTGGCTCCTGCAATCTGCCATCAAAATGTTGGCAGGCGAGTTTTGTTTTCCAGGGAAAAGCGCCGTTGTTTGTGTCTGGGGGCCTGTGGCTGGAGTGGCCGTCTGGTTCCTTAGACTCCACGATACGCAGCATGGTTCCCAGACCTGAGGTGGCACCAGTGCCAAGTCGGGCTAGTTTGATGGTGCAAAGTGGCTCCTGCAATCTGCCATCCAGAAGCGGGGCAGCTTACTTTTGTTTGCCAGGGAAACGGGCCGAGGTTTTTCTCTGGGGGCCTATGGCAGGGAGGGACCGGCTGGCTCCTGAAAAGCTACGATAGGAAGGATGGTGACCAGACCCATGGTGGCACCAGTGCCAAGTTCGGCTGATTTGATAGTAGCAAGTGGCTCCTGCAATCTGCCATCAAAATGTTGGCAGGCGAGTTTTGTTTTCCAGGGAAAAGCGCCGTTGATTGTGTTTGGGGGCCTGTGGCTGGGAGTGACCGGCTGGCTCCTTTGAATCCACGATACGCAGGATGGTTCCCAGACCCAAGGTGGAACCACTGCCAAGTTGGGCTGGTTTGATAGTACCAAGTGATTCCTGCAATCTGCCGTCCAGATGCGGGGCAGCTTACTTTTGTTTGCCAGGGAAACGGGCCGAGCTTTGTGTCTGGGGGCCTATGGCTGGGAGTGACCGGCTGGCTCCTGAAAAGCTACGATAGGCAGGATGGTGACCAGACCCATGGTGGCACCAGTGCCAAGTTGGCTGGTTTGATAGTACCAAGTGGCTCCTGCAATCTGCCATCAAAAAGTTGGCAGGCGAGTTTTGTTTTCCAGGGAAAAGCGCCGTTGTTTGTGTTTGGGGGCCTGTGGGTGGGAGTGGCCGGCTTGCTAATTGGAATCCACGATACGCAGGATGGTTCCCAGACCTGAGGTGGCACCAGTGACAAGTCGGGCCAGTTTGATGGTGCAAAGTGGCTCCTGCAATCTGCCATCCAGAAGCGGGGCAGCTTACTTTTGTTTTCCAGGGAAAAGGGCCGAGGTTTTTCTCTGGGGGCCTATGGCTGGGAGTGACCGGCTGGCGCCTGAACAGCTACGATAGGCAGGATGGTTCCCAGACCCATGGTGGCACCAGTGCCATGTTGGGCTGATTTGATAGTACCAAGTGGCTCCTGCAATCTGCCATCAAAATGTTGGCAGGCGAGTTTTGTTTTCCAGGGAAAAGCGCTGTTGTTGTATTTGGGGGCCTGTGGCTGGGAGTGGCCGGCTGGCTCCTTAGAATCCACGATACGCAGGATGGTTCCCTGACCCAAGGTGGCACCAGTGCCAAGTTGGGCTGGTTTGATAGTACCAAGTGGTTCCTGCAATCTGCCATCCAGAAGCGGGGCAGCTTACTTTTGTTTGCCAGGGAAACGGGCCGAGGTTTTTGTCTGGGGGCCTATGGCTTGGAGTGTTTGGCTGGCTCCTGAAAAGCTACGATAGGCAGGATGGTGACCAGACCCATGGTGGCACCAGTGCCAAGTTGGGCTGGTTTGATAGTACCAAGTGGCTCCTGCAATCTGCCATCAAAAATTTGGCAGGCGAGTTTTGATTTCCAGGGAAAAGCGCCGTTGTTTGTGTTTGGGGGCCTGTGGCTGGGAGTGGCCGGCTTGCTAATTGGAATCCACGATACGCAGGATTTTTCCCAGACCCAAGGTGGCACCAGTGCCAAGTCGGGCTAGTTTGATGCTGCAAAGTGGCTCCTGCAATCTGCCATGCAGAAGCGGGGTAGCTTACTTTTGTTTGCCAGGGAAAATGGCCGAGGTTTTTGTCTGGGGGCCTATGGCTGGGAGTGACCGGCTGGCTCCTGAAAAGCTATGATAGACAGGATGGTGACCAGACCCATGGTGGCACCAGTGCCAAGTTGGGCTGATTTGATAGTACCAAGTGGCTCCTGCAATCTGCCATCAAAATGTTGGCAGGCGAGTTTTGTTTTCCAGGGAAAAGCGCCGTTGATTTTGTTTGGGGGCCTGTGGCTGGGAGTGACCGGCTGGCTCCTTAGAATCCACGATACGCAGGATGGTTCCCAGACCCAAGGTGGCACCAGTGCCAAGTTGGGCTGGTTTCATAGTACCAAGTGCGTCCTGCAATCTGCCATCCAGAAGCGGGGTAGCTTACTTTTTTTTGCCAGGGAAACGGGCCGAGGTTTTTGTCTCGGGGCCTATGGCTGAGGGTGACCGGCTGGCTCCTGAAAAGCTACCATAGGCAGGATGGTGACCAGACCCATGGTGACACCAGTGCCAAGTTGGGCTGGTTTGATAGTACCAAGTGGCTCCTGCAATCTGCCATCAAAAAGTTGGCAGGCGAGTTTTGTTTTCCAGGGAAAAGCGCCGTTGTTTGTGTTTGGGGGCCTGTGGCTGGGAGTGGCCGGCTGGCTGCTTAGAATCCACGATACGCAGGATGGTTCCCAGACCAGAGGTGGCACCAGTGCCAAGTCGGGCTGGTCTGATAGTACCAAGTGCGTCCTGCAATCTGCCATCCAGAAGCGGGGCAGCTTAATTTTGTTTGCCAGGGTAACGGGCCGAGGTTTTTGTTTGGGGGCCTGTGGCTGGGAGTTGCCGACTGGCTCCTTAGAACCCATGATACGCAGGATGGTTCCCAGACCAGAGGTGGCACCAGTGCCAAGTTGGGCTAGTTTGATAGTACCAAGTGGCTCCTGCAATCTGCCATCCAGAAGCGGGGCAGCTTACTTTTGTTTTCCAGGGAAAAGCGCCGTTGTTTGTGTTTGGGGGCCTGTGGGTGGGAGTGGCCGGATGGCTCCTTAGAATCCACGATACGCAGGATGGTTCCCAGACCAGAGGTGGCACCAGTGCCAAGTCGGGCTGGTTTGATAGTACCAAGTGGCTCCTGCAATCTGCCATCCAGAATCGGGGCAGCTTACTTTTGTTTGCCAGGGAAACGGGCCGAGGTTTGTGTCTCAGGGCCTATGGCCGGGAGTGACCGGCTGGCTCCTGAAAAGTTACGATAGGCAGGATGGTGACCAGACCCATGGTGGCACCAGTGCCAAGTCGGGCTGGTTTGATAGTACCAAGTGGCTCCTGCAATCTGCCATGAAAAAGTTGGCAGGCGAGTTTTGTTTTCCAGGGAAAAGCGCCGTTGTTTGTGTTTGGGGGCCTGTGGCTGGGAGTGGCCGGCTGGCTCCTTAGAATCCACGATACGCAGCATGGTATCCAGACCCAAGGTGGCACCAGTGCCAAGTTGGGCTGGTTTGATAATACCAAGTGGTTCCTGCAAACTCCATCAAAAAGTTGGCAGGCGTGTTTTGTTTTCCAGGGAACAGCGCCGTTGATTTTGTTTTGGGGCCTGTGGCTGGGAGTGGCCGGCTGGCTCCTTAGAATCCACGATACGCAGGATGGTTCCCAGACCCAAGGTGGCACCAGTGCCAAGTCGGGCTGGTTTGATTACACCAAGTGGCTCCTGCAATCTGCCATCCAGAAGTGAGGCAGCTAAGTTTTGTTTGCGAGAAAAAAGGGCCGTGGTTTTTGTTGGGGGCCTGTGGCTGGGAGTAGCCGGCTGGCTCCTTAAAATCCACGATAGGCAGGATGGTTCCCAGACCCAAGGTGGCACCAGTGCCAGTCGGGCTGGTTTGATAGTACCAAGTGGCACCTGCAATCTGCCATCCAGAAGCGGGGCAGCTGAGTTTTGTTTGCCAGAGAAAAAGGCTGTGGTTTGTGTTTGGGGGCCTGTGGCTGGCAGTGGCCGGCTGGCTCCTGAAAATCCACGATACGCAGCATGGTTCCCAGAAACAAGGTGGCACCAGTACAAAGTGGGGCTCGGTTGACAGTGTCAAGTGCCTCCTGCAATCTCCCATCCAGAAGCGGGGCAGCTGAGTTTTTTTTGCCAGGGAAACGGACCTTTGTTTTTGATTGGGGTCTGTGGCCGAGAGTGGTCGGCTGTCTCCTGACAATCCACAATACGCAGGATGGTTCCCAGACCCAAGGTGGCACCAGTGCCAAGTCGGGCTGGTTTGATAGTACCAAGTGCCTCCTGTAATCTGCCATCCAGAAGCGGGGCAGCTGAGTTTTGTTTGCCAGAGAAAAGGGCCGTGGGTTGTGTTTGGGGGCATATGGCTGGGAGTGGCCACCTGGCTCCTTAAAATGCAGGATACGCCGCATGGTAACCAGACGCAAGGTGGCACCAGTGCCAAGTCGGGCTGTTTTTGTAGTACCCAGTGGCTCCTGCAATTTGCCATCCAGAAGCGGGGCAGCTAAATTTTGTTTGCTAGAGAAAAGGGCTGTGGTTTGTGTTTGGGGGCCTATGGCCGAGAGTGGTAGGCTGGCCCCTGAAAATCAACGATAGGCAGGATGGTTCCCAGATCCAAGGTGGCACCAGTGCCAAGTAAGGCTGGTTGTATGGTTCAAAGTGACTCCTGCAATCTGCCATCCAGAAGCGGGACAGCTGAGTTTTTTTTGCCAGAGAAAAGGTCCGTGGTTTCTTTTTGGGGCATACGGCTGGGAATTGCCGGCTGGCTCCTTAAAATGCTCGATACGCAGGATGGTTCCCAGAGCCAAGGTGGCACCACTGCCAAGTCGGGCTCTTTTTGTAGTACCAAGTGCGTCCTGCAATTTGCCATCCAGAAGAGGGGCAGTTGAGTTTTGTTTGCCAGAGAAAAGGGCCGAGGTTTGTGTTTGGGAGCATATGGCTGGGAATGACCGGCTGGCCCCTGAAAATCCACGATACGCCGGATGGTTCCCAGATCCAAGGTGGTACCATTACCAAGTCGGGCTGGTTTGATAGTCCCAAGTGGCTCCTGCAAACTGCCATCCAGAAGCGGGGCAGCTGAGTTTTGTTTGCCAGGGAAATGGGCCGTTGTTTGTGTTTGGGGGCCTGTGGCTGGGAGTGTTCGGCTGGTTCCTGAATATGTACGATACGCAGGATTGTTCCCAGATCCAAGGTGGCAGCAGTGCCATGTTGTGCTGGTGTGATAGTCCCAAGTGGCTCCTGCAATCTGCCATCCAGAAGTGGGGCAGCTGATTTTTGTTTGCCAGAGAAAAGGTCCGTGGTTTGTGTTTGGGGGCATATGGCTGAGAGTGGCCGGCTGGCCCCTGAAAATCCACGATACACAGGATGGTTCCCAGATCCAAGGTGGCACCTGTGCCAAGTCGGGCTGATTTGATAGTACTAAGTAGCTCCTGCAATCTGCCATCCAGAAGCGGGGCAGCTTACTTTTGTTTGCCAGGGAAACGGGCCGAGGTTTCTGTTTGGGGGCCTATGGCTGGGAGTGACCGGCTGGCTCCTGAAAAGCTACAATAGGCAGGATGGTTCCCAGAGCCAAGGTGGCACCAGTGCCAAGTTGGGCTGGTTTGATAGTACCAAGTGGCTCCTGCAATCTGCCATCCAGAAGCAGGGCAGCTGAGTTTTGTTTGCCAGAGAAAAGGGCTTGGTTTGTGTTTGGGGGCATATGGCTGGGTGTGGCCAGCTGGCTCCTTAAAATGCACGATATGCAACATGGCTCCCAGACCCATAGTGGCACCAGTGCCAAGTCGGGCTGGTTTGATAGTACCAAGTGGCTCCTGCAATCTTCCATGATCACGTGGAGAAATACTTTCTGGTTTCAGCCATATGCTCTTTCTTCTCTCCCTCAACTTCTCTATCACCTCTCATCTGGTTCACATGCGCTGTCTTCAAGGTCCACAGGCTACTTTTCACAGAATCTTCTGGCCTGATGAAGTAAGAATGATGAATAGAACAGAGCTGGGATCTATTTTCCAGTTTGGATAAAATGCATTCTGCACACAAATCCAAGGAGAACGTGCTGCCTCAATGCCCAGAAAATCTTTCACTCCTGCTAGTGTTCTACGTCAACCGCAACTTAGTCTGAAAGAAAAGCTTTTTCTCTGAGAGCATCTGAGAGGTTTGCATGAAGCACTGATATCTGACATATGCAATTTTGAATAGGAGAGGAAAAAGAAAATGGCAAGGAGTTTTTAATTTTAGTGGTTTCAATTTTAATTTCCGTGCACTTTTTCAAAACTTGTCAGCTCAAATGCCCATCAACATCTTTTAGTCATCTGTAAGTCAGTATTCATATAAAATGTGCTTCAAATCCAAAGAATTTCAAATTTGCACTCCAAGCTTCTATGCCTAGATTTATGATTTCCTACACATATTAGATGAAAGGAAGGCCTTTTTTACTGTGGGAGTGCTGGAACACTGGAACAGGTTGCCCAGAGAAGTTGTGGGTGTCCCATCCCTGAAAGTATTCAAGGTCACCTTGGACGGGGCTTGGAGCAGCAACAAAGGAGAAGCTTGATGGTAGAGAAACAAAGTTGGACTATAGAAGAAACTCGGATTGAAGTATAGGATCAAGTTTTCTCTCAGCTCTTGGGGTAAATTCAAAGTTGTACAAAATGACATTTATCTGTGCTATTCACTACTGTAACAGAAAGTTTCATGAAAACTGTACAGAAGATAGTAAATTTTAAAAGAGATAAGAATTACAGCATAAAATCCATGGGATAGGTTACAACATGAGACACTCTCTAAGAGAAAATCTCTGTGTTTCAGCACTTCATCGGGGTAAGATTTCATGAAGTGCCAAAGAAGGCGGCAAAATATCATTCGGGACATTATTTACTGGAATTCAGCCTGGCCATTAGTAGGAACTGCCTTTGAACATATCATGTAGATATACCACACACGCTTTCCCTTCACTGAAAAATTACTGTCTACAACAAATAAGCAATTGACGATCAAAATTGATTGAAAGCATCTTAAACATGTCAAGTATTTCATTGTAGATGATCTGTGATCCAAATGCTTCTTCCACCTTCGAGAGGGACAGAAGAATTCTTCCATATCATGATGGTTTAAAATTGTATCAACCAATGTTTTCTGCTGAAAAGATATCATCTATTTTTTTCTATTTTTGGAAGAAAATATTCCTAGACATACAACAGGTGAGAACTAAGTAATTTTAAAGAAACAAATGAAATGAAAATATTCTGTAAATAGAATGAAATGAAAAGCTGTGTTTTAAATAGGAGCTAAATATTAAACAGAATTTTTGTACCAGGCATTTGAATTACTGCACCAGCTCTTTTGCCCATCAAGAGAGGCATTTAGCATTTCAGTCTTTTCCAAGGTGTTCATGATCTGCTATGCTGATCTCTGTGTGTGCCTAGGTGTGTGTGGAGGGGGGGGCATATGAAGGGGAGTGTGTATGTTTGCTTTACAATTGTTGTGGCAGATTCATGCCTCAGCTCCACATTTTGTTTTAAAAAGGTCACACCGAGTGGATATGAAGTTTACTATCAACAAGAGATCGATTCCCAAATCATCCATTTGACTCTCCCTTATAAATCATGTGCTTTGTTGCATATTTTATCAAATATACTTTCAAGCCAGATGGAGGAAGGAGGATGTGGGAATCCCTCCACCATCTTGCAACTTTTATGTAAGTAGGTTTTCAAGAAAATCATCATTTCTCTTTTAAATATGTCTGGAACAGGCATGATGGTAGTGTCAACCTGTTGGAGTTTTTGTTGCTGGAAGAAGTTGTACAAAAGGATTGGTTTTTACATTGACCAGTTACTGAATCAAGCGCAGGAATACATTGGAAATTTAGCTGGGGGTTCCTTTTCCCAGCAGACTACTTCTAGAACGAGCTTGTACACTGAAGCTGACTCTTTTGCTCTCTTTTTGTTTCTTTCCTATTTTCTTGGCTTCTTTGCCACTATCTAGACAATTTTGGAACTTTGTTCCCAACTAAAATGGTTTCAATAGTCTGATTGTGATCATACATTTTTACAAGGAATTTTTAAAATCTTTCCTCGAGTCCAGAAAGTCAAGGACTTAGATCTTTTTCTTCCCTTATCAATATTGCCATGAAATTGATAAATAAAGACCAACTCTTTATTTTTGTTTTTAACCCACGTAGATAATTCCCATCCATTAATCCATTTTGTGGACCAATAGCTGCCATTCTGATGGAAGCTGTCACTTCTTAACAATAGGCATTCTGTGACTATGTTGACTGCACTTTGGGTGAAGATCCTAACTGGTCTTAGATATACATAGGGAGAAATTTGCTCAGCCAGTGTCAGTCTTAAGCATGCGTATCAGAAGATCTTTCTAGAGCTGGGAATTTTCCCATGAAAGGGATTCAGTTAGGGAAGAGACACTTGTGCCAGAGTTTTACATTCTTCTTGAACACTGCTTAAGGAACTTAGATGCCATGTCCATTTGGATCTCTGTCTGCACAGAACTTTGTCATGCCAGCGCTTTGAAATGCATCTTGAAGAGAATTCACTAGCACAGAATGAAAGAGAGTGGAAGGGGTTGGTGGGGCTAACCAGGCCCAACCCCCCTGCCTAAACCAGGATACCTAGAGCCTCTTGCCCAGGATTCTATCTGGGTGTACTTTTAATGTCTTCAAAGATCCAGGCTCCACAATCTTTCTGGGCAGTCTGTGCCGTGGTTCAGTCACCCTGACAGTAAAGAAACATTTACTGATGTTCAAAGGCAATCTCCTGTATTTCAGTGTGTGCCCACTGCCTCTTGTCTTTTCCCTCAGCATCACTGAAAAGACACTGATTCCCTCCCCTTTGCACTATTGCTTCCATATGTATGTGTGATGCCATGTAGAGGTATGTCAAAAACCTCCCTGAAGCCCAGGCAGATAATATTCCCTTCATCTACCAGTCAAGTTGATTCATCAGAGGAGTTTAAAGTGATGTTCAGCATGAAATTCCCCTGAAAAATCATGCTAACTACATTATTTGGTCATCTGTCATGTGCCTGGCAAGGATTTCCAGGAAGAGCTGCTTCATCAACTTCCTGGGGATAAAAAAGAGGCTGGCTGGTTTGTACTATGGCGAGTCCTCTTAATTGCCTTTTTTGAAGATGGGTGTCATTTGCTAACATCCACTCTTTAGCCTCTCTTGTCGTCTACATCTTAGCAAAACGCTTTTCCACTATGTCTGGCTAGGAAAAACTGTGCCAGCACAGAAAACATCTCCCATCGTGTTCTAGAAGTTGCACGGATGTCTGCCAAGTGTTTGGCAGGAAGAAAAGAAAAGTTGTCCAAAACAGCTTCCAATCGAATGTTCATGTGATTGGAAAAGTCAGGAGAGTGCAAAGGTACTGTTTTCTATCAGTTGGCAAGGTGCGCACACAATCCCAGTGTTGTACAGCTTGCTTCTTCACCTTCCCGAAGCTGCCGCTCTCGCCGGCTGCCGGAGCCCAAGAAGCGGCTTCTTCGCGCAAAGACGATTGTGCCGCTCACAGGGCTCTCCTTAGCGCGGCTTCTGTCGAAAGACGCCCGGCAGCGGCTCTTACCTCCGGAGAGCATCCTACCTTCGTCTTTAGCTCCTCTTCTCATCTACACCTCGGCAAAAAGATTTTCCACTATGTCTGGCTAGGAAAAACTGTGCCAGCACAGAAAACATCTCCCATCGTGTTCTAGAAGTTGCACGGATGTCTGCCAAGTGTTTGGCAGGAAGAAAAGAAAAGTTGTCCAAAACAGCTTCCAATTGAATGTTCCTGTGATTGGAAAAGTCAGGAGAGTGCAAAGGTACTGTTTTCTATCAGTTGGCAAGGTGCGCACACAATCCCAGTGTTGTACAGCTTGCTTCTTCACCTTCCCGAAGCTGCCGCTCTCGCCGGCTGCCGGAGCCCAAGAAGCGGCTTCTTCGCGCAAAGACGATTGTGCCGCTCACAGGGCTCTCCTTAGCGCGGCTTCTGCCGAAAGACGCCCGGCAGCGGCTCTTACCTCCGGAGAGCATCCTACCTTCGTCTTTAGCTCCTCTTCTCATCTACACCTCGGCAAAAAGATTTTCCACTATGTCTGGCTAGGAAAAACTGTGCCAGCACAGAAAACATCTCCCATCATGTTCTAGAAGTTGCACGGATGTCTGCCAAGTGTTTGGCAGGAAGAAAAGAAAAGTTGTCCAAAACAGCTTCCAATCGAATGTTCCTGTGATTGGAAAAGTCAGGAGAGTGCAAAGGTACTGTTTTCTATCAGTTGGCAAGGTGCGCACACAATCCCAGTGTTGTACAGCTTGCTTCTTCACCTTCCCGAAGCTGCCGCTCTCGCCGGCTGCCGGAGCCCAAGAAGCGGCTTCTTCGCGCAAAGACGATTGTGCCGCTCACAGTGCTCTCCTTAGCGCGGCTTCTGCCGAAAGACGCCCGGCAGCGGCTCTTACCTCCGGAGAGCATCCTACCTTCGTCTTTCGCGTCTTTTGTAGTCTACATCTTAGCAAAACGCTTTTCCACTATGTCTGGCTAGGAAAAACTGTGCCAGCACAGAAAACATCTCCCATCGTGTTCTAGAAGTTGCACGGATGTCTGCCAAGTGTTTGGCAGGAAGAAAAGAAAAGTTGTCCAAAACAGCTTCCAATCGAATGTTCCTGTGATTGGAAAAGTCAGGAGAGTGCAAAGGTACTGTTTTCTATCAGTTGGTAAGGTGCGCACACAATCCCAGTGTTGTACAGCTTGCTTCTTCACCTTCCCGAAGCTGCCGCTCTCGCCGGCTGCCGGAGCCCAAGAAGCGGCTTCTTCGCGCAAAGACGATTGTGCCGCTCACAGTGCTCTCCTTAGCGCGGCTTCTGCCGAAAGACGCCCGGCAGCGGCTCTTACCTCCGGAGAGCATCCTACCTTCGTCTTTCGCGTCTTTTGTAGTCTACATCTTAGCAAAACGCTTTTCCACTATGTCTGGCTAGGAAAAACTGTGCCAGCACAGAAAACATCTCCCATCGTGTTCTAGAAGTTGCACGGATGTCTGCCAAGTGTTTGGCAGGAAGAAAAGAAAAGTTGTCCAAAACAGCTTCCAATCGAATGTTCCTGTGATTGGAAAATTCAGGAGAGTGCAAAGGTACTGTTTTCTATCAGTTGGCAAGGTGCGCACACAATCCCAGTGTTGTACAGCTTGCTTCTTCACCTTCCCGAAGCTGCCGCTCTCGCCGGCTGCCGGAGCCCAAGAAGCGGCTTCTTCGCGCAAAGACGATTGTGCCGCTCACAGTGCTCTCCTTAGCGCGGCTTCTGCCGAAAGACGCCCGGCAGCGGCTCTTACCTCCTGAGAGTGGCAGCTTCGGGAAGGTGAAGAAGCAAGCTGTACAACACTGGGATTGTGTGCGCACCTTGCCAACTGATAGAAAACAGTACCTTTGCACTCCTGACTTTTCCAATCACATGAACATTCGATTGGAAGCTGTTTTGGCCAACTTTTCTTTTCTTCCTGCCAAACACTTGGCAGACATCCGTTCAACTTCTAGAACACGATGGGAGATGTTTTCTGTGCTGGCACAGTTTTTCCTAGCCAGACACAGTGGAAAAGCGTTTTGCTAAGATGTAGACGACAAGAGAGGCTAAAGAGTGGATGTTAGCAAATGACACCCATCTTCAAAAAAGGCAATTAAGAGGACTCGCCATAGTACAAACCAGCCAGCCTCTTTTTTATCCCCAGGAAGTTGATGAAGCAGCTCTTCCTGGAAATCCTTGCCAGGCACATGACAGATGACCAAATAATGTAGTTAGCATGATTTTTCAGGGGAATTTCATGCTGAACATCACTTTAAACTCCTCTGATGAATCAACTTGACTGGTAGATGAAGGGAATATTATCTGCCTGGGCTTCAGGGAGGTTTTTGACATACCTCTACATGGCATCACACATACATATGGAAGCAATAGTGCAAAGGGGAGGGAATCAGTGTCTTTTCAGTGATGCTGAGGGAAAAGACAAGAGGCAGTGGGCACACACTGAAATACAGGAGATTGCCTTTGAACATCAGTAAATGTTTCTTTACTGTCAGGGTGACTGAACCACGGCACAGACTGCCCAGAAAGATTGTGGAGCCTGGATCTTTGAAGACATTAAAAGTACACCCAGATAGAATCCTGGGCAAGAGGCTCTAGGTATCCTGGTTTAGGCAGGGGGGTTGGGCCTGGTTAGCCCCACCAACCCCTTCCACTCTCTTTCATTCTGTGCTAGTGAATTCTCTTCAAGATGCATTTCAAAGCACTGGCATGACAAAGTTCTGTGCAGACAGAGATCCAAATGGACATGGCATCTAAGTTCCTTAAGCAGTGTTCAAGAAGAATGTAAAACTCTGGCACAAGTGTCTCTTCCCTAACTGAATCCCTTTCATGGGAAAATTCCCAGCTCTAGAAAGATCTTCTGATACGCATGCTTAAGACTGACACTGGCTGAGCAAATTTCTCCCTATGTATATCTAAGACCAGTTAGGTTCTTCACCCAAAGTGCAGTCAACATAGTCACAGAATGCCTATTGTTAAGAAGTGACAGCTTCCATCAGAATGGCAGCTATTGGTCCACAAAATGGATTAATGGATGGGAATTATCTACGTGGGTTAAAAACAAAAATAAAGAGTTGGTCTTTATTTATCAATTTCATGGCAATATTGATAAGGGAAGAAAAAGATCTAAGTCCTTGACTTTCTGGACTCGAGGAAAGATTTTAAAAATTCCTTGTAAAAATGTATGATCACAATCAGACTATTGAAACCATTTTAGTTGGGAACAAAGTTCCAAAATTGTCTAGATAGTGGCAAAGAAGCCAAGAAAATAGGAAAGAAACAAAAAGAGAGCAAAAGAGTCAGCTTCAGTGTACAAGCTCGTTCTAGAAGTAGTCTGCTGGGAAAAGGAACCCCCAGCTAAATTTCCAATGTATTCCTGCGCTTGATTCAGTAACTGGTCAATGTAAAAACCAATCCTTTTGTACAACTTCTTCCAGCAACAAAAACTCCAACAGGTTGACACTACCATCATGCCTGTTCCAGACATATTTAAAAGAGAAATGATGATTTTCTTGAAAACCTACTTACATAAAAGTTGCAAGATGGTGGAGGGATTCCCACATCCTCCTTCCTCCATCTGGCTTGAAAGTATATTTGATAAAATATGCAACAAAGCACATGATTTATAAGGGAGAGTCAAATGGATGATTTGGGAATCGATCTCTTGTTGATAGTAAACTTCATATCCACTCGGTGTGACCTTTTTAAAACAAAATGTGGAGCTGAGGCATGAATCTGCCACAACAATTGTAAAGCAAACATACACACTCCCCTTCATATGCCCCCCCCTCCACACACACCTAGGCACACACAGAGATCAGCATAGCAGATCATGAACACCTTGGAAAAGACTGAAATGCTAAATGCCTCTCTTGATGGGCAAAAGAGCTGGTGCAGTAATTCAAATGCCTGGTACAAAAATTCTGTTTAATATTTAGCTCCTATTTAAAACACAGCTTTTCATTTCATTCTATTTACAGAATATTTTCATTTCATTTGTTTCTTTAAAATTACTTAGTTCTCACCTGTTGTATGTCTAGGAATATTTTCTTCCAAAAATAGAAAAAAATAGATGATATCTTTTCAGCAGAAAACATTGGTTGATACAATTTTAAACCATCATGATATGGAAGAATTCTTCTGTCCCTCTCGAAGGTGGAAGAAGCATTTGGATCACAGATCATCTACAATGAAATACTTGACATGTTTAAGATGCTTTCAATCAATTTTGATCGTCAATTGCTTATTTGTTGTAAACAGTAATTTTTCAGTGAAGGGAAAGCGTGTGTGGTATATCTACATGATATGTTCAAAGGCAGTTCCTACTAATGGCCAGGCTGAATTCCAGTAAATAATGTCCCGAATGATATTTTGCCGCCTTCTTTGGCACTTCATGAAATCTTACCCCGATGAAGTGCTGAAACACAGAGATTTTCTCTTAGAGAGTGTCTCATGTTGTAACCTATCCCATGGATTTTATGCTGTAATTCTTATCTCTTTTAAAATTTACTATCTTCTGTACAGTTTTCATGAAACTTTCTGTTACAGTAGTGAATAGCACAGATAAATGTCATTTTGTACAACTTTGAATTTACCCCAAGAGCTGAGAGAAAACTTGATCCTATACTTCAATCCGAGTTTCTTCTATAGTCCAACTTTGTTTCTCTACCATCAAGCTTCTCCTTTGTTGCTGCTCCAAGCCCCGTCCAAGGTGACCTTGAATACTTTCAGGGATGGGACACCCACAACTTCTCTGGGCAACCTGTTCCAGTGTTCCAGCACTCCCACAGTAAAAAAGGCCTTCCTTTCATCTAATATGTGTAGGAAATCATAAATCTAGGCATAGAAGCTTGGAGTGCAAATTTGAAATTCTTTGGATTTGAAGCACATTTTATATGAATACTAACTTACAGATGACTAAAAGATGTTGATGGGCATTTGAGCTGACAAGTTTTGAAAAAGTGCACGGAAATTAAAATTGAAACCACTAAAATTAAAAACTCCTTGCCATTTTCTTTTTCCTCTCCTATTCAAAATTGCATATGTCAGATATCAGGGCTTCATGCAAACCTCTCAGATGCTCTCAGAGAAAAAGCTTTTCTTTCAGACTAAGTTGCGGTTGACGTAGAACACTAGCAGGAGTGAAAGATTTTCTGGGCATTGGGGCAGCACGTTCTCCTTGGATTTGTGTGCAGAATGCATTTTATCCAAACTGGAAAATAGATCCCAGCTCTGTTCTATTCATCATTCTTACTTCATCAGGCCAGAAGATTCTGTGAAAAGTAGCCTGTGGACCTTGAAGACAGCGCATGTGAACCAGATGAGAGGTGATAGAGAAGTTGAGGGAGAGAAGAAAGAGCATATGGCTGAAACCAGAAAGTATTTCTCCACGTGATCATGGAATATTGCAGGAGCCACTTGGTACTATCAAACCAGCCTGACTTGGCACTGGTGCCACTATGGGTCTGGGAGCCATGTTGCATATCGTGCATTTTAAGGAGCCAGCTGGACACACCCAGCCATATGCCCCCAAACACAAACCAAGCCCTTTTCTCTGGCAAACAAAACTCAGCTGCCCTGCTTCTGGATGGCAGATTGCAGGAGCCACTTGGTACTATCAAACCAGCCCAACTTGGCACTGGTGCCACCTTGGCTCTGGGAACCATCCTGCCTATTGTAGCTTTTCAGGAGCCAGCCGGTCACTCCCAGCCATAGGCCCCCAAACAGAAACCTCGGCCCGTTTCCCTGGCAAACAAAAGTAAGCTGCCCCGCTTCTGGATGGCAGATTGCAGGAGCTACTTAGTACTATCAAATCAGCCCGACTTGGCACAGGTGCCACCTTGGATCTGGGAACCATCCTGTGTATCGTGGATTTTCAGGGGCCAGCCGGCCACTCTCAGCCATATGCCCCCAAACACAAACCACGGACCTTTTCTCTGGCAAACAAAATTCAGCTGCCCCACTTCTGGATGGCAGATTGCAGGAGCCACTTGGGACTATCACAGCAGCACAACATGGCACTGCTGCCACCTTGGATCTGGGAACAATCCTGCGTATCGTACATATTCAGGAACCAGCCGAACACTCCCAGCCACAGGCCCCCAAACACAAACAACGGCCCATTTCCCTGGCAAACAAAACTCAGCTGCCCCGCTTCTGGATGGCAGTTTGCAGGAGCCACTTGGGACTATCAAACCAGCCCGACTTGGTAATGGTACCACCTTGGATCTGGGAACCATCCGGCGTATCGTGGATTTTCAGGGGCCAGCCGGTCATTCCCAGCCATATGCTCCCAAACACAAACCTCGGCCCTTTTCTCTGGCAAACAAAACTCAACTGCCCCTCTTCTGGATGGCAAATTGCAGGAGGCACTTGGTACTACAAAAAGAGCCCGACTTGGCAGTGGTGCCACCTTGGCTCTGGGAACCATCCTGCGTATCGAGCATTTTAAGGAGCCAGCCGGCAATTCCCAGCCGTATGCCCCAAAAAGAAACCACGGACCTTTTCTCTGGCAAAAAAAACTCAGCTGTCCCGCTTCTGGATGGCAGATTGCAGGAGTCACTTTGAACCATACAACCAGCCTTACTTGGCACTGGTGCCACCTTGGATCTGGGAACCATCCTGCCTATCGTTGATTTTCAGGGGCCAGCCTACCACTCTCGGCCATAGGCCCCCAAACACAAACCACAGCCCTTTTCTCTAGCAAACAAAATTTAGCTGCCCCGCTTCTGGATGGCAAATTGCAGGAGCCACTGGGTACTACAAAAACAGCCCGACTTGGCACTGGTGCCACCTTGCGTCTGGTTACCATGCGGCGTATCATGCATTTTAAGGAGCCAGGTGGCCACTCCCAGCCATATGCCCCCAAACACAACCCACGGCCCTTTTCTCTGGCAAACAAAACTCAGCTGCCCCGCTTCTGGATGGCAGATTGCAGGAGGCACTTGGTACTATCAAACCAGCCCGACTTAGCACTGGTGCCACCTTTGGTCTGGGAACCATCCTGCGTATTGTGGATTGTCAGGAGACAGCCGACCACTCTCGGCCACAGACCCCAATCAAAAACAAAGGTCCGTTTCCCTGGCAAAAAAAACTCAGCTGCCCCGCTTCTGGATGGGAGATTGCAGGAGGCACTTGACACTGTCAAACGAGCCCCACTTTGTACTGGTGCCACCTTGGGTCTGGGAACCATGCTGCGTATCGTGGATTTTCAGGAGCCAGCCGGCCACTGCCAGCCACAGGCCCCCAAACAAAAACCACAGCCTTTTTCTCTGGCAAACAAAACTCAGCTGCCCCGCTTCTGGATGGCAGATTGCAGGAGCCACTTGGTACTATCAAACCAGCCCGACTTGGCACTGGTGCCACCTTGGGTCTGGGAACCATCCTGCCTATCGTGGATTTTAAGGAGCCAGCCGGCTACTCCCAGCCACAGGCCCCCAACAAAAACCACGGCCCTTTTTTCTGGCAAACAAAACTTAGCTGCCTCACTTCTGGATGGCAGATTGCAGGAGCCACTTGGTGTAATCAAACCAGCCCGACTTGGCACTGGTGCCACCTTGGGTCTGGGAACCATCCTGCGTATCGTGGATTCTAAGGAGCCAGCCGGCCACTCCCAGCCACAGGCCCCCAAACAAAATCAACGGCGCTGTTCCCTGGAAAACAAAACACGCCTGCCAACTTTTTGATGGAGTTTGCAGGAACCACTTGGTATTATCAAACCAGCCCAACTTGGCACTGGTGCCACCTTGGGTCTGGATACCATGCTGCGTATCGTGGATTCTAAGGAGCCAGCCGGCCACTCCCAGCCACAGGCCCCCAAACACAAACAACGGCGCTTTTCCCTGGAAAACAAAAGTAAGCTGCCCCGCTTCTGGATGGCAGATTGCAGGAGCCACTTGGTACTATCAAACCAGCCCGACTAGGCACTGGTGCCACCTCTGGTCTGGGAACCATCCCGCGTATCGTGGATTCTAAGGAGCCAGTCGGCAACTCCCAGCCACAGGCCCCCAAACACAAACAACGGCCCGTTTCCCTGGCAAACAAAAGTAAGCTGCCCCGCTTCTGGATGGCAGATTGCAGGACGCACTTGGTACTATCAAACCAGCCCGACTTGGCACTGGTGCCACCTCTGGTCTGGGAACCATCCTGCGTATCGTGGATTCTAAGCAGCCAGCCGGCCACTCCCAGCCACAGGCCCCCAAACACAAACAACGGCGCTTTTCCCTGGAAAACAAAACTCGCCTGCCAACTTTTTGATGGCAGATTGCAGGAGCCACTTGGTACTATCAAACCAGCCCAACTTGGCACTGGTGTCACCATGGGTCTGGTCAACATCCTGCCTATGGTAGCTTTTCAGGAGCCAGCCGGTCACCCTCAGCCATAGGCCCCGAGACAAAAACCTCGGCCCGTTTCCCTGGCAAAAAAAAGTAAGCTACCCCGCTTCTGGATGGCAGATTGCAGGACGCACTTGGAACTATCAAACCAGCCCAACTTGGCACTGGTGCCACCTTGGGTCTGGGAACCATCCTGCGTATCGTGGATTCTAAGGAGCCAGCCGGTCACTCCCAGCCACAGGCCCCCAAACAAAATCAACGGCGCTTTTCCCTGGAAAACAAAACTCGCCTGCCAACATTTTGATGGCAGATTGCAGGAGCCACTTGGTACTATCAAATCAGCCCAACTTGGCACTGGTGCCACCATGGGTCTGGTCACCATCCTGCCTATCGTAGCTTTTCAGGGGCCAGCCGGTCACTCCCAGCTATAGGCCCCCAGACAAAAACCTCGGCCCCTTTCCCTGGCATACAAAAGTAAGCTACCCCGCTTCTGGATGGCAGATTGCAGGAGCCACTTGGTACTATCAAACCAGCCCGACTTGGCACTGGTGCCACCTCTGGTCTGGGAACCATCCTGCGTATCGTGGATTCTAAGGAACCAGCCGGTCACGCCCAGCCACAGGCCCCCAAACAAAATCAACGGCGCTTTTCCCTGGAAAACAAAACTCGCCTGCCAACTTTTTGATGGCAGATTGCAGGAGCCACTTGGTACTATCAAATCAGCCCAACTTGGCACTGGTGCCACCATGGGTCTGGTCACCATCCTGCCTATCGTAGCTTTTCAGGAGCCAGCCGGTCACTCCCAGCCATAGGCCCCAGACAAAAACCTCGGCCATTTTCCCTGGCAAACAAAAGTAAGCTACCCCGCTTCTGCATGGCAGATTGCAGGAGCCACTTTGCAGCATCAAACTAGCCCGACTTGGCACTGGTGCCACGACAGGTCTGGGAACCATCCTGCGTATCGTGGATTCCAATTAGCAAGCCGGCCACTCCCAGCCACAGGCCCCCAAACACAAACAACGGCGCTTTTCCCTGGAAATCAAAACTCGCCTGCCAAATTTTTGATGGCAGATTGCAGGAGCCACTTGGTACTATCAAACCAGCCCAACTTGGCACTGGTGCCACCATGGGTCTGGTCACCATCCTGCCTATGGTAGCTTTTCAGGAGCCAGCCTGTCACTCGCAGCCATAGGCCCCCAGACACAAAGCTCGGCCCGTTTCCCTGGCAAACAAAAGTAAGCTGCCCCGCTTCTGGATGGCAGATTGCAGGAGCCACTTTGCACCATCAAACTGGCCCGACTTGTCACTGGTGCCACCTCTGGTCTGGGAACCATGCTGCGTATCGTGGATTCTAAGGAGCCAGCCGGTCACTCCCAGCCACAGGCCCCCAAACAAAATCAACGGCGCTTTTCCCTGGAAAACAAAACTCGCCTGCCAACATTTTGATGGCAGATTGCAGGAGCCACTTGGTACTATCAAATCAGCCCAACTTGGCACTGGTGCCACCATGGGTCTGGTCACCATCCGGCCTATCGTAGCTTTTCAGGGGCCAGCCGGTCACTCCCAGCTATAGGCCCCCAGACATAAACCTCGGCCCCTTTCCCTGGCATACAAAAGTAAGCTACCCCGCTTCTGGATGGCAGATTGCAGGAGCCACTTGGTACTATCAAACCAGCCCGACTTGGCACTGGTGCCACCTCTGGTCTGGGAACCATCCTGCGTATCGTGGATTCTAAGGAACCAGCCGGTCACTCCCAGCCACAGGCCCCCAAACAAAATCAACGGCGCTTTTCCCTGGAAAACAAAACTCGCCTGCCAACATTTTGATGGCAGATTGCAGGAGCCACTTGGTACTATCAAACCAGCCCAACTTGGCACTGGTGCCACCATGGGTCTGGTCACCATCCTGCCTATGGTAGCTTTTCAGGAGCCAGCCGGTCACTCGCAGCCATAGGCCCCCAGACACAAAGCTCGGCCCGTTTCCCTGGCAAACAAAAGTAAGCTGCCCCGCTTCTGGATGGCAGATTGCAGGAACCACTTGGTACTATCAAACCAGACAACTTGGCACTGGTGCCACCTTGGGTCTGGGAACCATCCTGCGTATCGTGGATTCTAAGCAGCCAGCCGGCCACTCCCAGCCACAGGCCCCCAAACACAAACAACGGCGCTTTTCCCTGGAAAACAAAACTCGCCTGCCAACATTTTGATGGCAGATTGCAGGAGCCACTTGGTACTATCAAATCAGCCCAACATGGCACTGGTGCCACCATGGGTCTGGGAACCATCCTGCCTATCGTAGCTGTTCACGCGCCAGCCGGTCACTCCCAGCCATAGGCCCCCAGAGAAAAACCTCGGCCCTTTTCCCTGGAAAACAAAAGTAAGCTGCCCCGCTTCTGGATGGCAGATTGCAGGAGCCACTTTGCACCATCAAACTGGCCCGACTTGTCACTGGTGCCACCTCTGGTCTGGGAACCATGCTGCGTATCGTGGATTCTAAGGAGCCAGCCGGCCACTCCCAGCCACAGGCCCCCAAACACAAACAACGGCGCTTTTCCCTGGAAAACAAAACTCGCCTGCCAACTTTTTGATGGCAGATTGCAGGAGCCACTTGGTACTATCAAACCAGCCCAACTTGGCACTGGTGCCACCATGGGTCTGGTCACCATCCTGCCTATCGTAGCTTTTCAGGAGCCAGCCGGTCACTCCCAGCCATAGGCCCCCAGACACAAAGCTCGGCCCGTTTCCCTGGCAAACAAAAGTAAGCTGCCCTGCTTCTGGATGGCAGATTGCAGGAACCACTTGGTACTATCAAACCAGCAAAACTTGGCACTGGTGCCACCTTGGGTCTGGATACCATGCTGCGTATCGTGGATTCTAAGGAGCCAGCCGGCCACTCCCAGCCACAGGCCCCCAAACACAAACAACGGCGCTTTTCCCTGGAAAACAAAACTCTCCTGCCAACATTTTGATGGCAGATTGCAGGAGCCACTTGGTTTTATCAAATCAGCCCAACTTGGCACTGGTGCCACCATGGGTCTGGTCACCATCCTGCCTATCGTAGCTTTTCAGGAGCCAGCCGGTCACTCCCAGCCATACGCCCCCAGACAAAAAGCTCGGCCCGTTTCCCTGGCAAACAAAAGTAAGCTACCCCGCTTCTGGATGGCAGATTGCAGGAGCCACTTTGCACCATCAAACTAGCCCGTCTTGGCACTGGTCCCACCTCTGGTCTGGGAACCATCCTGCGTATCGTGGATTCTAATTAGCCATCCGGCCACTCCCTACCACAGGCCCCCAAACACAAACAACGGCGCTTTTCCCTGGAAAACAAAACTCGCCTACCAACTATTTGATGGCAGATTACAGGAGCCACTTGGTACTATCAAACCAGCCCAACTTGGCACTGGTGCCACCATGGGTCTGGTCACCATCCTGCCTATCGTAACTTTTCAGGAGCCAGCCGGTCACTCCCAGCCATAGGTCCCCAGTCACAAACCTCGGCCCGTTTCCCTGGCAAACAAAAGTAAGCTACCCCGCTTCTGGATGGCAGATTGCAGGAGCCACTTGGTACTATCAAACCAGCCCGACTTGGCACTGGTGCCACCTCTGGTCTGGGAACCATGCTGCGTATCGTGGATTTTAAGGAGCCAGTCGGCAACTCCCAGCCATACGCCTCCAAACACAAACAACGGTCCGTTTCCCTGGCAAACAAAAGTAAGCTGCCCCGCTTCTGGATGTCAGACTGCAGGAACCACTTGTTGCCAAGTTGGGGTGGTTTGATAGTACCAAGTGGCTCCTGCAATCTGCCATCAAAAAGTTGGCAAGCGAGTTTTGTTTTCCAGGGAAAAGCGCCGTTGTTTGTGTATGGGGGCCTGTGGCTGGGAGTGGCCAGCTGTCTCCTTAGAATCCACGATACGCAGGATGGGTCCCAGACCAGAGGTGGCACCAGTGCCAAGTCGGGCTGGTTTGATGGTGCAAAGTGACTCCTGCAATCTGCCATCCAGAAGCGGGGCAGCTTACTTTTGTTTGCCAGGGAAACGGGCAGAGCTTTGTGTCTGGGGGCCTATGGCTGGGAGTGACCGGCTGGCTCCTGAAAAGCTACGATAGGCAGGATGGTGACCAGACCCATGGTGGCACCAGTGCCAAGTTGGGCTTGTTTGATAGTACCAAGTGGCTCCTGCAATCTGCCATCAAAATGTTGGCAGGTGAGTTTTGTTTTCCAGGGAAAAGCGCCGTTGTTTGTGTCTGGGGGCCTGTGGCTGGGAGTGGCCAGCTGGCTCCTTAGAATCCACGATACGCAGGATGTTTCCCAGACCAGAGGTGGCACCAGTGCCAAGTCGGGCTGGTTTGATGGTGCAAAGTGGCTCCTGCATTCTGCCATCCAGAAGCGGGGTAGCTTACTTTTGTTTGCCAGGGAAACGGGCCGAGGTTTGTGACTGGGGGCCTATGGCTGGGAGTGACCGGCTGGCGCCTGAAAGGCTACGATAGGCAGGATGGTGACCAGACCCATGGTGGCACCAGCGCCAAGTTGGGCTGGTTTGATAGTACCAAGTGGCTCCTGCAATCTGCCATCAAAAATTGGCAGGCCAGTTTTGTTTTCCAGGGAAAAGCGCCGTTGTTTGTGTTTGGAGGCCTGTGGCTGGGAGTGGCCGGCTGCCTCCTTTGAACCCAGGATACGCAGGATGTTTCCCAGAGCCAAGGTGGCGTCAGTGCCAAGTTGGGCTGGTTTGATAGTACCAAGTCGCTCCTGCAATCTGCCATCCAGAAGCGGGACAGCTTAATTTTGTTTCCCAGGGAAACGGGCCGAGGTATTTGTCTGGGGGCCTATGGCTGGGAGTGACTGGCTGGCTACTGAAAATCTACGATAGGCAGGATGGTTACCAGACTCATGGTGGCACCAGTGCCAAGTCGGGCTGGTTTGATAATACTAAATAGCTCCTGCAATCTGCCATCCAGACGGGGGGCAGCGGATTTTTGTTTGCTGGAGAAAAGTTCCGTGGTTTTTTTTTTGGGGGTATATGGCTGGACGTGGCCGGCTGGCTCCTTAAAAAGCTCGATACGCAGGATTGTTCCCTGACCCAAGGTGGCATCAGTGCCAAGTCGGGCTGTTTTCGTAGTAACATATGCGTCCTGCAATTTGCCATCCAGAAGAGGGGCAGTTGAGTTTTGTTTGCCAGAGAAAAGGGCCGTGGTATATGTTTGGGGGCATATGGTTGAGAGTGGCCGGCTGGCCCCTGAAAATCCACGATAGGCAGGATGGTTCCCAGAACCAAGGTGGCACCAGTGCCATGTTGGCCTGGTTTGATAGTACCATGTGGCTCCTGCAATCTGCCATCCAGAAGCGGGGCTGCTTACTTTTGTTTGCCAGGGAAACGGGCCGAGATATTTGTCTGGGGGCCTATGGCTGGGAGTGAGCGGCTGGCTCCTGAAAAGCTACGATAGGCAGGATGGTGACCAGACCCATGGTGGCACCAGTGCCAAGTTGGGCTGGTTTGATAGTACCAAGTGGCTCCTGCAATCTGCCATCAAAATCTTGTCAGGCGAGTTTTGTTTTCCAGGGAAAAGCGCCATTGTTCTTGTTTAGAGGCCTGTGGCTGGGAGTGGCCGGCTGCCTCCTTTGAACCCAGGATACGCAGGATGGTTCCCAGAGCCAAGGTGGCACCAGTGCCAAGTTGGGCTGGTTTGATAGTACCAAGTGGCTCCTGCAATCTGCCATCCAGAAGCGGGACAGCTTACTTTTGTTTCCCAGGGAAACGGGCCGAGGTATTTTTCTGGGGGCCTATGGCTGGGAGTGACCGGCTGGCTCCTGAAAAGCTACGATAGGCAGGATGGTTACCAGACTCATGGTGGCACCAGTGCCAAGTTGGGCTGGTTTGATAATACTAAATAGCTCCTGAAATCTGCCATTCAGACGCGGGGCAGCGGATATTTGTTTGCTGGAGAAAAGTTCCGTGGTTTTTTTTTGGGGGTATATGGCTGGACGTGGCCAGCTGGCTCCTTAAAAAGATCGATACGCAGGATTGTTCCCTGACCCAAGGTGGCATCAGTGCCAAGTCGGGCTGTTTTCGTAGTACCAAGTGCGTCCTGCAATTTGCCATCCAGAAGAGGGGCAGTTGAGTTTTGTTTGCCAGAGCAAAGGGCCGTGGTATGTGTTTGGGGGCATATGGCTGAGAGTGGCCGGCTGGCCCCTGAAAATCCACGATAGGCAGGATGGTTCCCAGAGCCAAGGTGGCACCAGTGCCACGTTGGCCTGGTTTGATAGTACCATGTGGCTCCTGCAATCTGCCATCCAGAAGCGGGGCAGCTTACTTTTGTTTGCCAGGGAAACGGGCCGAGATATTTGTCTGGGGGCCTATGGCTGGGAGTGACCGGCTGGCTCCTGAAAAGCTACGATAGGCAGGATGGTGACCAGACCCAAAGTGGAACCAGTACCAAGTTGGGCTGGTTTGATAGTACCAAGTGGCTCCTGCAATCTGCCATCAAAAAGTTGGCAGGCGAGTTTTGTTTTCCAGGGAAAAGCGCCGTTGTTTTTGTTTAGAGGCCTGTGGCTGGGAGTGGCCGCCTGTCCTCGTAGAATCTACGTTACGCAGCATGGTTCCCAGAGCCAAGGTGGCACCAGGGCCAAGTCGGGCAGGTTTGATAGTACCAAATGCATCCTGCAATCTGCCATCCAAAAGCGGGGCAATTTACTTTTGTTTGCCAGGGAAACGGGCCGAGGTTTGTGTCTGGGGGCCAATGGCAGGGAGTGACCGTCTGGCTCCTGAAAAGCTACGATAGGCAGGATGTTTACCAGACCCATGGTGGCACCAGTGCCAAGTTGGGCTGATTTGATAGTACTAAGTGGCTCCTGCAATCTGCCATCCAGAATCGGGGCAGCTTACTTTTGTTTTCCAGGGAAACGGGCCGAGGTTTGTGTCTGGGGGTCTATGGCTGGGAGTGACCGGCTGGCTCCTGAAAAGCTACGATAGGCAGGATGGTGACCAGACCCATGGTGGCACCAGTGCCAAGTTGGGCTGGTTTGATAGCACCAAGTGGCTCCTGCAATCTGCCATCAAAATGTTGGCAGGCGATTTTTGTTTTCCAGGGAAAAGCGCCGTTGTTTGTGTTTGGGCGCCTGTGGCTCAGAGTGGCCGGGTGGCTGCTTAGAATCCACGATACGCCGGATGGTTCCCAGACCCAAGGTGGCACCAGTGCCAAGTCGGGCTGGTTTGACACTAACAAGTGGCTCCTGCAATCTGCCATCCAGAATCGGGGCAGCTTAATTTTGTTTGCCAGGGAAACGGTCCGAGGTTTGTGTCTGGGGGCCTATGGCTGGGAGTGACCGGCTGGCTCCTGAAATGCTACAATAGGCAGGATGGTTCCCAGACCCATAGTGGCACCAGTGCCAAGTTGGGATGATTTGATAGTACCAAGTGGCTCCTGCAATCTGCCATCAAAAAGCTGGCAGGCGAGTTTTGTTTTCCAGGGAAAAGCGCCGTTGTTTGTGTTTGGGGGCCTGTGGCTGGGAGTGGCCGGCTGGCTCCTTAGAATCCACGATATGCAGGATTGTTCCCAGACCCAAGGTGGCACCAGTGCCAAGTCGGGCTGGTTTGATGGTGCAAAGTGGCTCCTGCAATCTGCCATCCAGACGCGGGGCAGCGGATTTTTGTTTCCATGAGAAATGGTCCGTGGTTTGTTTTTGGGGGTATATGGCTGGGCGTGGCCGGCTGGCTCCTTAAAAAGCTCGATATGCAGGATGGTTCCCTGACAAAAGGTGGCACCAGTGCCACGTCGGGCGGTTTTCGTAGTACAAAGTGCGTCCTAAAATTTGCCATCCAGAAGAGGGGCACTTGAGTTTTGTTTGCCAGAGAAAGGGCCGTGGTTTGTTTTTGGGGGCATATGGCTGATAGTGGCCGGCTGGCCCCTGAAAATCCACGATAGGCAGGATGGTTCCCAGACCAGAGGTGTCACCAGTGCCAAGTCGGGCTGGTTTGATAGTACTAAATAGCTCCTGCAATCTGCCATGCAGAAGCGGGGCAGCTTACTTTTGTTTGCCAGGGAAACGGGCCGAGGTATTTGTCTGGGGGTCTATGGCTGCGAGTGACCGGCTGGCTCCTGAAAAGCTACGATAGGCAGGATGGTGACCAGACCCATGGTGGCACCAGTGCCAAGTTGGGCTGGTTTGATAGTACCAAGTGGCTCCTGCAATCTGCCATCAAAAAGTTGGCAGGCGAGTTTTGTTTTCCAGGGAAAAGCGCCGTTGTTTCTGTTTGGGGGCCTGTGGCTGGGAGTGGCCAGCTGGCTCCTTAGAACCCACGATACGCATGATGGTTCCCAGACCAGAGGTGGCACCAGTGCCAAGTTGGGCTGGTTTGATGGTGCAAAGTGGCTCCTGCAATCTGCCATCCAGAAGCGGGGTAGCTTACTTTTGTTTGCCAGGGAAACGGGCCGAAATATTTGTCTAGGGGCCTCTGGCTGGGGGTGGCTGGATGGCACCTGAAAAGCTACGATAGGCAGGATGGTGACCAGACTCATGGTGGCACCAGTGCCAAGTTGGGCTGATTTGATAAAACCAAGTGGCTCCTGCAATCTGCCATCAAATGTTTGGAAGGCGAGTTTTGTTTTCCAGGGAAAAGCACCGTTGTGTGTGTTTTGGGGCCTGTGGCTGGGAGTGGCCAGCTGGCTCCTTAGAATCCACGATACGCAGGATGGTTCCCAGACCCAAGGTGGCACCAGTGCCAAGTCAGGCTGGTTTGTTAGTACCAAGTGGTTCCTGCAATCTGCCATCCAGAAGCGGGGCAGCTGAATTTTGTTTGCCAGAGAAAAAGGCTGTTGTTTGTGTTTCGGGGCCTGTGGCTGGCAGTGGCCGGATGGCTCCTGAAAATCCATGATACGCAGCATGGTTCCCAGACCCAAGGTGGCACCAGTGCCAAGTAGGGCTGGTTTCATTGTACCCAGTGGCTCCTGCAATCTCCCATCAGGAAGAGGGGCAGTTGAGTTTTGTTTTCCAGAGAAAAGGGCCGTGGTTTGTGTTTGGGGCCTATGGCTGAGAGTGGCCGGCTGGCCCCTGAAAATCCACGATAGGAAGGATGGTTCCCAGATCCAAGGTGGCAGCAGTGCCATGTTGTGCTGGTGTGATAGTCCCAAGTGGCTCCTGCAATCTGCCATCCAGAAGCGGGGCAGCTGAATTTTGTTTGCCAGAGAAAAAGGCTGTGGTTTGTGTTTGGGGGCCTGTGGCTGGCAGTGGCCGGCTGGCTCCTGAAAATCCATGATACGCAGCATGGTTCCCAGACCCAAGGTGGCACCAGTGCCAAGTGGGGCTGGTTTCACAGTGTCAAGTGCCTCCTGCAATCTCCCATCCAGAAGCGGGGCAGCTGAGTTTTGTTTGCCTGTGAAACGGGCCGTTGTTTTTGATTGGGGTCTGTGGCCTAGAGTGTTCGGCTGGCTCCTGACAACCCACAATACGCAGGATGGTTCCCAGACCCAAGGTGGCACCAGTGCCAAGTCGGGCTGGTTTGATAGTACCAAGTGGCTCCTGCAATCTGCCATCCAGAAGCGGTGCAGTTGAGTTTTGTT
Organism: Melospiza melodia melodia; assembly: GCF_035770615.1. Classification (NCBI taxonomy): domain Eukaryota; kingdom Metazoa; phylum Chordata; class Aves; order Passeriformes; family Passerellidae; genus Melospiza; species Melospiza melodia. The sequence continues at coordinate 50,172,203 of NC_086198.1, forward strand.
TGCCAGAGAAAAGGGCCGTGGGTTGTGTTTGGGGGCATATGGCTGGGAGTGGCCGGCTGTCTCATTAAAAAGATCGATACGCAGGATGGTTCCCAGACCCAAGGTGGCACCAGTGCCAAGTCGGGCTGTTTTTATAGTACCAAGTGCGTCCTGCAATTTGCCATCCAGAAGAGGGGCAGTGGAGTTTTGTTTGCCAGAGAATAGCGCCGTTGTTTGTGTTTGGGGGCTTGTGGCTGGGAGTGGCCGACTGGAGCCTTAGAATCTGTGTTACGCAGCATGGTTCCCAGACCAGAGGTGGCACCAGTGCCAAGTTGGGCTGGTTTGATAGTACCAAGTGGCTCCTGCAATCTGCCATCCAGAAGCGGGGCAGCTTACTTTTGTTTGCCAGGTAAACGGGCCGAGGTTTGTGACTGGGGACCTATGGCTGGGAGTGACCGGCTGGCTCCTGGAAAGCTACAATAGGCAGGATGGTGACCAGACCCATGGTGGCACCAGTGCCAAGTTGGGCTGGTTTGATAGTACCAAGTGGCTCCTGCAATCTGCCATCAAAAAGTTGGCAGGCGAGTTTTGTTTTCCAGGGAAAAGCGCCGTTGTGTGTGTTTTGGGGCCTGTGGCTGGGAGTGGCCAGCTGGCTCCTTTGAACCCACGATACGCAGGATGGTTCCCAGACCCAAGGTGGCACCAGTGCCAAGTCGGGCTGGTTTGATACTACCAAGTGCGTCCTGCAATCTGCCATCCAGAAGCGGGGCAGCTTAATTTTGTTTGCCAGGGAAACGGGCCGTGGGTTTTGTTTGGGGGCCTATGGCTGAGAGTGGCCGGCTGGCTCCTGAAAATCCACGCTAGGCAGCATGGTTCCCAGATGCAAGGTGGCACCAGTGCCAAGTCGGGCTGGTTTGATGGTGCAAAGTGGCTCCTGCAATCTGCCATCCAGAAGCGGGGCAGCTGATTTTTGTTTGCCAGAGAAAAATTCCGTGGATTGTTTTTGGGGGCATATTGCTGGGAGTGGCCGGCTGGCTCCTTAAAATGCTCGATACGCATGATGGTTCCCAGGTCCAAGGTGTCACCACTACCAAGTCGGCCTGCGGTTTTAGTATCAAGTTCATCCTGCAATTTGCCATCCAGAAGAGGGGCAGTTGAGTTTTGTTTACCAGAGAAACGGGCCGAGGTTTCTGTTTGGGGACATATGGCTGAGAGTGGCCGGGTGGCCCCTGAATATCCACGATACACAGCATGGTTCCCAGATCCAAGGTGGCACCAGTGCCAAGTTGGGCTGGTTTGATAGTACCAAGTGTCTCCTGCAATCTGCCATCCAGAAGCGGGGCAGCTTACTTTTGTTTGCCAGAGAAATAGGCCTAGGTTTTTGTTTGGGGGCCTGTGGCTAGGAGTGGCCGGCTGGCTCCTAAGAATCCACGATACGCAGGATGTTTCCCAGACCCAAGGTGGCACCAGTGCCAAGTCGGGCTGGTTTGATAGTACCAAGTGGCTCCTGCAAACTCCATCAAAAAGTTGGCAGGCGTGTTTTGTTTTCCAGGGAACAGCGCCGTTGATTTTGTTTGGGGGCCTGTGGCTGGGAGTGGCCGGCTGGCTCCTTAGAATCCACGATACGCAGGATGGTTCCCAGACCCAAGGTGGCACCAGTGCCAAGTCGGGCTGGTTTGATTACACCAAGTGGCTCCTGCAATCTGCCATCCAGAAGTGAGGCAGCTAAGTTTTGTTTGCGAGAAAAAAGGGCCGTGGTTTTGTTGGGGGCCTGTGGCTGGGAGTGGCCGGCTGGCTCCTTAGAACCCATGATACGCAGGATGGTTCCCAGACCCAAGGTGGCACCAGTGCCAAGTCGGGCTGGTTTGATAGTCCCAAGTGACTCCTGCAAACAGCCATCCAGAAGCGGGGCAGCTGACTTTTGTTTGCCAGGGAAATGGGCCGTTGTTTGTGTTTGGGGGCCTGTGGCTGGGAGTGTTCGGCTGGTTCCTGAATATGTACGATACGCAGGATTGTTCCCAGACCCAAGGTGGCACCAGTGCCAAGTCGGGCTGGTTTGATGGTGCAAAGTGGCTCCTGCAATCTGCCATCCAGACGCGGGGCAGCGGATTTTTGTTTCCATGAGAAATGGTCCGTGGTTTGTTTTTGGGGGTATATGGCTGGGCCTGGCCGGCTGGCTCCTTAAAAAGCTCGATATGCAGGATGGTTCCCTGACACAAGGTGGCACCAGTGCCACGTCGGGCGGTTTTCGTAGTACAAAGTGCGTCCTAAAATTTGCCATCCAGAAGAGGGGCAGTTGAGTTTTGTTTGCCAGAGAAAAGGTCCGTGGTTTGTTTTTGGGGGCATATGGCTGAGAGTGGCTGGCTGGCCCCTGAAAATCCACGATACACAGGATGGTTCCCAGATCCAAGGTGGCACCTGTGCCAAGTCGGGCTGATTTGATAGTACTAAGTAGCTCCTGCAATCTGCCATCCAGAAGCGGGGCAGCTTACTTTTGTTTGCCAGGGAAACGGGCCGAGGTTTGTGTTTGGGGGCCTATGGCTGAGAGTGACCGGCTGGCTCCTGAAAAGCTACAATAGGCAGGATGGTGACCAGACCCATGGTGGCACCAGTGCCAAGTTGGGCTGGTTTGATAGTACCAAGTGGTTCCTGCAATCTGCCATCCAGAAGCAGGGCAGCTGAGTTTTGTTTGCCAGAGAAAAGGGCCTTGCTTTGTGTTTGGGGGCATATGGCTGGGTGTGGCCAGCTGGCTCCTTAAAATGCACGATATGCAACATGGCTCCCAGACCCAAGGTGGCACCAGTGCCAAGTTGGGCTGGTTTGATAGTACCAAGTGGCTCCTGCAATCTTCCATGATCACGTGGAGAAATACTTTCTGGTTTCAGCCTCATGCTCTTTCTTCTCTCCCTCAACTTCTCTATCACCTCTCATCTGGTTCACATGCGCTGTCTTCAAGGTCCACAGGCTACTTTTCACAGAATCTTCTGGCCTGATGAAGTAAGAATGATGAATAGAACAGAGCTGGGATCTATTTTCCAGTTTGGATAAAATGCATTCTGCACACAAATCCAAGGAGAACGGGCTGCCCCGATGCCCAGAAAATCTTTCACTCCTGCTAGTGTTCTACGTCAACCGCAACTTAGTCTGAAAGAAAAGCTTTTTCTCTGAGAGCATCTGAGAGGTTTGCATGAAGCACTGATATCTGACATATGCAATTTTGAATAGGAGAGGAAAAAGAAAATGGCAAGGAGTTTTTAATTTTAGTGGTTTCAATTTTAATTTCCGTGCACTTTTTCAAAACTTGTCAGCTCAAATGCCCATCAACATCTTTTAGTCATCTGTAAGTCAGTATTCATATAAAATGTGCTTCAAATCCAAAGAATTTCAAATTTGCACTCCAAGCTTCTATGCCTAGATTTATGATTTCCTACACATATTAGATGAAAGGAAGGCCTTTTTTACTGTGGGAGTGCTGGAACACTGGAACAGGTTGCCCAGAGAAGTTGTGGGTGTCCCATCCCTGAAAGTATTCAAGGTCACCTTGGACGGGGCTTGGAGCAGCAACAAAGGAGAAGCTTGATGGTAGAGAAACAAAGTTGGACTATAGAAGAAACTCGGATTGAAGTATAGGATCAAGTTTTCTCTCAGCTCTTGGGGTAAATTCAAAGTTGTACAAAATGACATTTATCTGTGCTATTCACTACTGTAACAGAAAGTTTCATGAAAACTGTACAGAAGATAGTAAATTTTAAAAGAGATAAGAATTACAGCATAAAATCCATGGGATAGGTTACAACATGAGACACTCTCTAAGAGAAAATCTCTTTGTTTCAGCACTTCATCGGGGTAAGATTTCATGAAGTGCCAAAGAAGGCGGCAAAATATCATTCGGGACATTATTTACTGGAATTCAGCCTGGCCATTAGTAGGAACTGCCTTTGAACATATCATGTAGATATACCACACACACTTTCCCTTCACTGAAAAATTACTGTTTACAACAAATAAGCAATTGACGATCAAAATTGATTGAAAGCATCTTAAACATGTCAAGTATTTCATTGTAGATGATCTGTGATCCAAATGCTTCTTCCACCTTCGAGAGGGACAGAAGAATTCTTCCATATCATGATGGTTTAAAATTGTATCAACCAATGTTTTCTGCTGAAAAGATATCATCTATTTTTTTCTATTTTTGGAAGAAAATATTCCTAGACATACAACAGGTGAGAACTAAGTAATTTTAAAGAAACAAATGAAATGAAAATATTCTGTAAATAGAATGAAATGAAAAGCTGTGTTTTAAATAGGAGCTAAATATTAAACAGAATTTTTGTACCAGGCATTTGAATTACTGCACCAGCTCTTTTGCCCATCAAGAGAGGCATTTAGCATTTCAGTCTTTTCCAAGGTGTTCATGATCTGCTATGCTGATCTCTGTGTGTGCCTAGGTGTGTGTGGAGGGGGGGGCATATGAAGGGGAGTGTGTATGTTTGCTTTACAATTGTTGTGGCAGATTCATGCCTCAGCTCCACATTTTGTTTTAAAAAGGTCACACCGAGTGGATATGAAGTTTACTATCAACAAGAGATCGATTCCCAAATCATCCATTTGACTCTCCCTTATAAATCATGTGCTTTGTTGCATATTTTATCAAATATACTTTCAAGCCAGATGGAGGAAGGAGGATGTGGGAATCCCTCCACCATCTTGCAACTTTTATGTAAGTAGGTTTTCAAGAAAATCATCATTTCTCTTTTAAATATGTCTGGAACAGGCATGATGGTAGTGTCAACCTGTTGGAGTTTTTGTTGCTGGAAGAAGTTGTACAAAAGGATTGGTTTTTACATTGACCAGTTACTGAATCAAGCGCAGGAATACATTGGAAATTTAGCTGGGGGTTCCTTTTCCCAGCAGACTACTTCTAGAACGAGCTTGTACACTGAAGCTGACTCTTTTGCTCTCTTTTTGTTTCTTTCCTATTTTCTTGGCTTCTTTGCCACTATCTAGACAATTTTGGAACTTTGTTCCCAACTAAAATGGTTTCAATAGTCTGATTGTGATCATACATTTTTACAAGGAATTTTTAAAATCTTTCCTCGAGTCCAGAAAGTCAAGGACTTAGATCTTTTTCTTCCCTTATCAATATTGCCATGAAATTGATAAATAAAGACCAACTCTTTATTTTTGTTTTTAACCCACGTAGATAATTCCCATCCATTAATCCATTTTGTGGACCAATAGCTGCCATTCTGATGGAAGCTGTCACTTCTTAACAATAGGCATTCTGTGACTATGTTGACTGCACTTTGGGTGAAGATCCTAACTGGTCTTAGATATACATAGGGAGAAATTTGCTCAGCCAGTGTCAGTCTTAAGCATGCGTATCAGAAGATCTTTCTAGAGCTGGGAATTTTCCCATGAAAGGGATTCAGTTAGGGAAGAGACACTTGTGCCAGAGTTTTACATTCTTCTTGAACACTGCTTAAGGAACTTAGATGCCATGTCCATTTGGATCTCTGTCTGCACAGAACTTTGTCATGCCAGCGCTTTGAAATGCATCTTGAAGAGAATTCACTAGCACAGAATGAAAGAGAGTGGAAGGGGTTGGTGGGGCTAACCAGGCCCAACCCCCCTGCCTAAACCAGGATACCTAGAGCCTCTTGCCCAGGATTCTATCTGAGTGTACTTTTAATGTCTTCAAAGATCCAGGCTCCACAATCTTTCTGGGCAGTCTGTGCCGTGGTTCAGTCACCCTGACAGTAAAGAAACATTTACTGATGTTCAAAGGCAATCTCCTGTATTTCAGTGTGTGCCCACTGCCTCTTGTCTTTTCCCTCAGCATCACTGAAAAGACACTGATTCCCTCCCCTTTGCACTATTGCTTCCATATGTATGTGTGATGCCATGTAGAGGTATGTCAAACACCTCCCTGAAGCCCAGGCAGATAATATTCCCTTCATCTACCAGTCAAGTTGATTCATCAGAGGAGTTTAAAGTGATGTTCAGCATGAAATTCCCCTGAAAAATCATGCTAACTACATTATTTGGTCATCTGTCATGTGCCTGGCAAGGATTTCCAGGAAGAGCTGCTTCATCAACTTCCTGGGGATAAAAAAGAGGCTGGCTGGTTTGTACTATGGCGAGTCCTCTTAATTGCCTTTTTTGAAGATGGGTGTCATTTGCTAACATCCACTCTTTAGCTCCTCTTCTCATCTACACCTCGGCAAAAAGCTTTTCCACTATGTCTGGCTAGGAAAAACTGTGCCAGCACAGAAAACATCTCCCATCGTGTTCTAGAAGTTGCACGGATGTCTGCCAAGTGTTTGGCAGGAAGAAAAGAAAAGTTGTCCAAAACAGCTTCCAATCGAATGTTCCTGTGATTGAAAAAGTCAGGAGAGTGCAAAGGTACTGTTTTCTATCAGTTGGCAAGGTGCGCACACAATCCCAGTGTTGTACAGCTTGCTTCTTCACCTTCCCGAAGCTGCCGCTCTCGCCGGCTGCCGGAGCCCAAGAAGCGGCTTCTTCGCGCAAAGACGATTGTGCCGCTCACAGTGCTCTCCTTAGCGCGGCTTCTGCCGAAAGACGCCCGGCAGCGGCTCTTACCTCCGGAGAGCATCCTACCTTCGTCTTTAGCTCCTCTTCTCATCTACACCTCGGCAAAACGCTTTTCCACTATGTCTGGCTAGGAAAAACTGTGCCAGCACAGAAAACATCTCCCATCGTGTTCTAGAAGTTGCACGGATGTCTGCCAAGTGTTTGGCAGGAAGAAAAGAAAAGTTGTCCAAAACAGCTTCCAATCGAATGTTCCTGTGATTGGAAAAGTCAGGAGAGTGCAAAGGTACTGTTTTCTATCAGTTGGCAAGGTGCGCACACAATCCCAGTGTTGTACAGCTTGCTTCTTCACCTTCCCGAAGCTGCCGCTCTCGCCGGCTCCCGGAGCCCAAGAAGCGGCTTCTTCGCACAAAGACGATTGTGCCGCTCACAGGGCTCTCCTTAGCGCGGCTTCTGCCGAAAGACGCCCGGCAGCGGCTCTTACCTCCGGAGAGCATCCTACCTTCGTCTTTAGCTGCTCTTCTCATCTACACCTCGGCAAAACGCTTTTCCACTATGTCTGGCTAGGAAAAACTGTGCCAGCACAGAAAACATCTCCCATCGTGTTCTAGAAGTTGCACGGATGTCTGCCAAGTGTTTGGCAGGAAGAAAAGAAAAGTTGTCCAAAACAGCTTCCAATCGAATGTTCCTGTGATTGGAAAAGTCAGGAGAGTGCAAAGGTACTGTTTTCTATCAGTTGGCAAGGTGCGCACACAATCCCAGTGTTGTACAGCTTGCTTCTTCACCTTCCCGAAGCTGCCGCTCTCGCCGGCTCCCGGAACCGAAGAAGCGGCTTCTTCGCGCAAAGACGATTGTGCCGCTCACAGGGCTCTCCTTAGCGCGGCTTCTGCCGAAAGACGCCCGGCAGCGGCTCTTACCTCCGGAGAGCATCCTACCTTCGTCTTTCGCGTCTTATGTAGTCTACATCTTAGCAAAACGCTTTTCCACTATGTCTGGCTAGGAAAAACTGTGCCAGCACAGAAAACATCTCCCATCGTGTTCTAGAAGTTGCACGGATGTCTGCCAAGTGTTTGGCAGGAAGAAAAGAAAAGTTGTCCAAAACAGCTTCCAATCGAATGTTCCTGTGATTGGAAAAGTCAGGAGAGTGCAAAGGTACTGTTTTCTATCAGTTGGCAAGGTGCGCACACAATCCCAGTGTTGTACAGCTTGCTTCTTCACCTTCCCGAAGCTGCCGCTCTCGCCGGCTGCCGGAGCCCAAGAAGCGGCTTCTTCGCGCAAAGACGATTGTGCCGCTCACAGTGCTCTCCTTAGCGCGGCTTCTGCCGAAAGACGCCCGGCAGCGGCTCTTACCTCCGGAGAGCATCCTACCTTCGTCTTTCGCGTCTTTTGTAGTCTACATCTTAGCAAAACGCTTTTCCACTATGTCTGGCTAGGAAAAACTGTGCCAGCACAGAAAACATCTCCCATCGTGTTCTAGAAGTTGCACGGATGTCTGCCAAGTGTTTGGCAGGAAGAAAAGAAAAGTTGTCCAAAACAGCTTCCAATCGAATGTTCCTGTGATTGGAAAAGTCAGGAGAGTGCAAAGGTACTGTTTTCTATCAGTTGGCAAGGTGCGCACACAATCCCAGTGTTGTACAGCTTGCTTCTTCACCTTCCCGAAGCTGCCGCTCTCGCCGGCTGCCGGAACCGAAGAAGCGGCTTCTTCGCGCAAAGACGATTGTGCCGCTCACAGTGCTCTCCTTAGCGCGGCTTCTGCCGAAAGACGCCCGGCAGCGGCTCTTACCTCCGGAGAGCATCCTACCTTCGTCTTTCGCGTCTTTTGTAGTCTACATCTTAGCAAAACGCTTTTCCACTATGTCTGGCTAGGAAAAACTGTGCCAGCACAGAAAACATCTCCCATCGTGTTCTAGAAGTTGCACGGATGTCTGCCAAGTGTTTGGCAGGAAGAAAAGAAAAGTTGTCCAAAACAGCTTCCAATCGAATGTTCCTGTGATTGGAAAAGTCAGGAGAGTGCAAAGGTACTGTTTTCTATCAGTTGGCAAGGTGCGCACACAATCCCAGTGTTGTACAGCTTGCTTCTTCACCTTCCCGAAGCTGCCGCTCTCGCCGGCTGCCGGAGCCCAAGAAGCGGCTTCTTCGCGCAAAGACGATTGTGCCGCTCACAGTGCTCTCCTTAGCGCGGCTTCTGCCGAAAGACGCCCGGCAGCGGCTCTTACCTCCGGAGAGCATCCTACCTTCGTCTTTCGCGTCTTTTGTAGTCTACATCTTAGCAAAACGCTTTTCCACTATGTCTGGCTAGGAAAAACTGTGCCAGCACAGAAAACATCTCCCATCGTGTTCTAGAAGTTGCACGGATGTCTGCCAAGTGTTTGGCAGGAAGAAAAGAAAAGTTGTCCAAAACAGCTTCCAATCGAATGTTCCTGTGATTGGAAAAGTCAGGAGAGTGCAAAGGTACTGTTTTCTATCAGTTGGCAAGGTGCGCACACAATCCCAGTGTTGTACAGCTTGCTTCTTCACCTTCCCGAAGCTGCCGCTCTCGCCGGCTGCCGGAGCCCAAGAAGCGGCTTCTTCGCGCAAAGACGATTGTGCCGCTCACAGTGCTCTCCTTAGCGCGGCTTCTGCCGAAAGACGCCCGGCAGCGGCTCTTACCTCCTGAGAGTGGCAGCTTCGGGAAGGTGAAGAAGCAAGCTGTACAACACTGGGATTGTGTGCGCACCTTGCCAACTCATAGAAAACAGTACCTTTGCACTCTCCTGACTTTTCCAATCACAGGAACATTCGATTGGAAGCTGTTTTGGACAACTTTTCTTTTCTTCCTGCCAAACACTTGGCAGACATCCGTGCAACTTCTAGAACACGATGGGAGATGTTTTCTGTGCTGGCACAGTTTTTCCTAGCCAGACATAGTGGAAAAGCGTTTTGCTAAGATGTAGACTACAAAAGACGCGAAAGACGAAGGTAGGATGCTCTCCGGAGGTAAGAGCCGCTGCCGGGCGTCTTTCGGCAGAAGCCGCGCTAAGGAGAGCACTGTGAGCGGCACAATCGTCTTTGCGCGAAGAAGCCGCTTCTTGGGCTCCGGCAGCCGGCGAGAGCGGCAGCTTCGGGAAGGTGAAGAAGCAAGCTGTACAACACTGGGATTGTGTGCGCACCTTGCCAACTGATAGAAAACAGTACCTTTGCACTCTCCTGACTTTTCCAATCACAGGAACATTCGATTGGAAGCTGTTTTGGACAACTTTTCTTTTCTTCCTGCCAAACACTTGGCAGACATCCGTGCAACTTCTAGAACACGATGGGAGATGTTTTCTGTGCTGGCACAGTTTTTCCTAGCCAGACATAGTGGAAAAGCGTTTTGCTAAGATGTAGACTACAAAAGACGCGAAAGACGAAGGTAGGATGCTCTCCGGAGGTAAGAGCCGCTGCCGGGCGTCTTTCGGCAGAAGCCGCGCTAAGGAGAGCCCTGTGAGCGGCACAATCGTCTTTGCGCGAAGAAGCCGCTTCTTCGGTTCCGGGAGCCGGCGAGAGCGGCAGCTTCGGGAAGGTGAAGAAGCAAGCTGTACAACACTGGGATTGTGTGCGCACCTTGCCAACTGATAGAAAACAGTACCTTTGCACTCTCCTGACTTTTCCAATCACATGAACATTCGATTGGAAGCTGTTTTGGACAACTTTTCTTTTCTTCCTGCCAAACACTTGGCAGACATCCGTGCAACTTCTAGAACACGATGGGAGATGTTTTCTGTGCTGGCACAGTTTTTCCTAGCCAGACATAGTGGAAAAGCGTTTTGCTAAGATGTAGACTACAAAAGACGCGAAAGACGAAGGTAGGATGCTCTCCGGAGGTAAGAGCCGCTGCCGGGCGTCTTTCGGCAGAAGCCGCGCTAAGGAGAGCACTGTGAACGGCACAATCGTCTTTGCGCGAAGAAGCCGATTCTTCGGTTCCGGGAGCCGGCGAGAGCGGCAGCATCGGGAAGGTGAAGAAGCAAGCTGTACAACACTGGGATTGTGTGCGCACCTTGCCAACTGATAGAAAACAGTACCTTTGCACTCTCCTGACTTTTCCAATCACAGGAACATTCGATTGGAAGCTGTTTTGGACAACTTTTCTTTTCTTCCTGCCAAACACTTGGCAGACATCCGTGCAACTTCTAGAACACGATGGGAGATGTTTTCTGTGCTGGCACAGTTTTTCCTAGCCAGACATAGTGGAAAAGCGTTTTGCTAAGATGTAGACTACAAAAGACGCGAAAGACGAAGGTAGGATGCTCTCCGGAGGTAAGAGCCGCTGCCGGGCGTCTTTCGGCAGAAGCCGCGCTAAGGAGAGCACTGTGAACGGCACAATCGTCTTTGCGCGAAGAAGCCGATTCTTCGGTTCCGGGAGCCGGCGAGAGCGGCAGCTTCGGGAAGGTGAAGAAGCAAGCTGTACAACACTGGGATTGTGTGCGCACCTTGCCAACTGATAGAAAACAGTACCTTTGCACTCTCCTGACTTTTCCAATCACAGGAACATTCGATTGGAAGCTGTTTTGGACAACTTTTCTTTTCTTCCTGCCAAACACTTGGCAGACATCCGTGCAACTTCTAGAACACGATGGGAGATGTTTTCTGTGCTGGCACAGTTTTTCCTAGCCAGACATAGTGGAAAAGCGTTTTGCTAAGATGTAGACTACAAAAGACGCGAAAGACGAAGGTAGGATGCTCTCCGGAGGTAAGAGCCGCTGCCGGGCGTCTTTCGGCAGAAGCCGCGCTAAGGAGAGCACTGTGAGCGGCACAATCGTCTTTGCGCGAAGAAGCCGCTTCTTGGGCTCCGGCAGCCGGCGAGAGCGGCAGCTTCGGGAAGGTGAAGAAGCAAGCTGTACAACACTGGGATTGTGTGCGCACCTTGCCAACTGATAGAAAACAGTACCTTTGCACTCTCCTGACTTTTCCAATCACAGGAACATTCGATTGGAAGCTGTTTTGGACAACTTTTCTTTTCTTCCTGCCAAACACTTGGCAGACATCCGTGCAACTTCTAGAACACGATGGGAGATGTTTTCTGTGCTGGCACAGTTTTTCCTAGCCAGACATAGTGGAAAAGCGTTTTGCCGAGGTGTAGATGAGAAGAGGAGCTAAAGACGAAGGTAGGATGCTCTCCGGAGGTAAGAGCCGCTGCCGGGCGTCTTTCGGCAGAAGCCGCGCTAAGGAGAGCACTGTGAGCGGCACAATCGTCTTTGCGCGAAGAAGCCGCTTCTTGGGCTCCGGCAGCCGGCGAGAGCGGCAGCTTCGGGAAGGTGAAGAAGCAAGCTGTACAACACTGGGATTGTGTGCGCACCTTGCCAACTGATAGAAAACAGTACCTTTGCACTCTCCTGACTTTTTCAATCACAGGAACATTCGATTGGAAGCTGTTTTGGACAACTTTTCTTTTCTTCCTGCCAAACACTTGGCAGACATCCGTGCAACTTCTAGAACACGATGGGAGATGTTTTCTGTGCTGGCACAGTTTTTCCTAGCCAGACATAGTGGAAAAGCTTTTTGCCGAGGTGTAGATGAGAAGAGGAGCTAAAGAGTGGATGTTAGCAAATGACACCCATCTTCAAAAAAGGCAATTAAGAGGACTCGCCATAGTACAAACCAGCCAGCCTCTTTTTTATCCCCAGGAAGTTGATGAAGCAGCTCTTCCTGGAAATCCTTGCCAGGCACATGACAGATGACCAAATAATGTAGTTAGCATGATTTTTCAGGGGAATTTCATGCTGAACATCACTTTAAACTCCTCTGATGAATCAACTTGACTGGTAGATGAAGGGAATATTATCTGCCTGGGCTTCAGGGAGGTTTTTGACATACCTCTACATGGCATCACACATACATATGGAAGCAATAGTGCAAAGGGGAGGGAATCAGTGTCTTTTCAGTGATGCTGAGGGAAAAGACAAGAGGCAGTGGGCACACACTGAAATACAGGAGATTGCCTTTGAACATCAGTAAATGTTTCTTTACTGTCAGGGTGACTGAACCACGGCACAGACTGCCCAGAAAGATTGTGGAGCCTGGATCTTTGAAGACATTAAAAGTACACCCAGATAGAATCCTGGGCAAGAGGCTCTAGGTATCCTGGTTTAGGCAGGGGGGTTGGGCCTGGTTAGCCCCACCAACCCCTTCCACTCTCTTTCATTCTGTGCTAGTGAATTCTCTTCAAGATGCATTTCAAAGCGCTGGCATGACAAAGTTCTGTGCAGACAGAGATCCAAATGGACATGGCATCTAAGTTCCTTAAGCAGTGTTCAAGAAGAATGTAAAACTCTGGCACAAGTGTCTCTTCCCTAACTGAATCCCTTTCATGGGAAAATTCCCAGCTCTAGAAAGATCTTCTGATACGCATGCTTAAGACTGACACTGGCTGAGCAAATTTCTCCCTATGTATATCTAAGACCAGTTAGGATCTTCACCCAAAGTGCAGTCAACATAGTCACAGAATGCCTATTGTTAAGAAGTGACAGCTTCCATCAGAATGGCAGCTATTGGTCCACAAAATGGATTAATGGATGGGAATTATCTACGTGGGTTAAAAACAAAAATAAAGAGTTGGTCTTTATTTATCAATTTCATGGCAATATTGATAAGGGAAGAAAAAGATCTAAGTCCTTGACTTTCTGGACTCGAGGAAAGATTTTAAAAATTCCTTGTAAAAATGTATGATCACAATCAGACTATTGAAACCATTTTAGTTGGGAACAAAGTTCCAAAATTGTCTAGATAGTGGCAAAGAAGCCAAGAAAATAGGAAAGAAACAAAAAGAGAGCAAAAGAGTCAGCTTCAGTGTACAAGCTCGTTCTAGAAGTAGTCTGCTGGGAAAAGGAACCCCCAGCTAAATTTCCAATGTATTCCTGCGCTTGATTCAGTAACTGGTCAATGTAAAAACCAATCCTTTTGTACAACTTCTTCCAGCAACAAAAACTCCAACAGGTTGACACTACCATCATGCCTGTTCCAGACATATTTAAAAGAGAAATGATGATTTTCTTGAAAACCTACTTACATAAAAGTTGCAAGATGGTGGAGGGATTCCCACATCCTCCTTCCTCCATCTGGCTTGAAAGTATATTTGATAAAATATGCAACAAAGCACATGATTTATAAGGGAGAGTCAAATGGATGATTTGGGAATCGATCTCTTGTTGATAGTAAACTTCATATCCACTCGGTGTGACCTTTTTAAAACAAAATGTGGAGCTGAGGCATGAATCTGCCACAACAATTGTAAAGCAAACATACACACTCCCCTTCATATGCCCCCCCCTCCACACACACCTAGGCACACACAGAGATCAGCATAGCAGATCATGAACACCTTGGAAAAGACTGAAATGCTAAATGCCTCTCTTGATGGGCAAAAGAGCTGGTGCAGTAATTCAAATGCCTGGTACAAAAATTCTGTTTAATATTTAGCTCCTATTTAAAACACAGCTTTTCATTTCATTCTATTTACAGAATATTTTCATTTCATTTGTTTCTTTAAAATTACTTAGTTCTCACCTGTTGTATGTCTAGGAATATTTTCTTCCAAAAATAGAAAAAAATAGATGATATCTTTTCAGCAGAAAACATTGGTTGATACAATTTTAAACCATCATGATATGGAAGAATTCTTCTGTCCCTCTCGAAGGTGGAAGAAGCATTTGGATCACAGATCATCTACAATGAAATACTTGACATGTTTAAGATGCTTTCAATCAATTTTGATCGTCAATTGCTTATTTGTTGTAAACAGTAATTTTTCAGTGAAGGGAAAGTGTGTGTGGTATATCTACATGATATGTTCAAAGGCAGTTCCTACTAATGGCCAGGCTGAATTCCAGTAAATAATGTCCCGAATGATATTTTGCCGCCTTCTTTGGCACTTCATGAAATCTTACCCCGATGAAGTGCTGAAACAAAGAGATTTTCTCTTAGAGAGTGTCTCATGTTGTAACCTATCCCATGGATTTTATGCTGTAATTCTTATCTCTTTTAAAATTTACTATCTTCTGTACAGTTTTCATGAAACTTTCTGTTACAGTAGTGAATAGCACAGATAAATGTCATTTTGTACAACTTTGAATTTACCCCAAGAGCTGAGAGAAAACTTGATCCTATACTTCAATCCGAGTTTCTTCTATAGTCCAACTTTGTTTCTCTACCATCAAGCTTCTCCTTTGTTGCTGCTCCAAGCCCCGTCCAAGGTGACCTTGAATACTTTCAGGGATGGGACACCCACAACTTCTCTGGGCAACCTGTTCCAGTGTTCCAGCACTCCCACAGTAAAAAAGGCCTTCCTTTCATCTAATATGTGTAGGAAATCATAAATCTAGGCATAGAAGCTTGGAGTGCAAATTTGAAATTCTTTGGATTTGAAGCACATTTTATATGAATACTGACTTACAGATGACTAAAAGATGTTGATGGGCATTTGAGCTGACAAGTTTTGAAAAAGTGCACGGAAATTAAAATTGAAACCACTAAAATTAAAAACTCCTTGCCATTTTCTTTTTCCTCTCCTATTCAAAATTGCATATGTCAGATATCAGTGCTTCATGCAAACCTCTCAGATGCTCTCAGAGAAAAAGCTTTTCTTTCAGACTAAGTTGCGGTTGACGTAGAACACTAGCAGGAGTGAAAGATTTTCTGGGCATCGGGGCAGCCCGTTCTCCTTGGATTTGTGTGCAGAATGCATTTTATCCAAACTGGAAAATAGATCCCAGCTCTGTTCTATTCATCATTCTTACTTCATCAGGCCAGAAGATTCTGTGAAAAGTAGCCTGTGGACCTTGAAGACAGCGCATGTGAACCACATGAGAGGTGATAGAGAAGTTGAGGGAGAGAAGAAAGAGCATGAGGCTGAAACCAGAAAGTATTTCTCCACGTGATCATGGAAGATTGCAGGAGCCACTTGGTACTATCAAACCAGCCCAACTTGGCACTGGTGCCACCTTGGGTCTGGGAGCCATGTTGCATATCGTGCATTTTAAGGAGCCAGCTGGCCACACCCAGCCATATGCCCCCAAACACAAACCAAGGCCCTTTTCTCTGGCAAACAAAACTCAGCTGCCCTGCTTCTGGATGGCAGATTGCAGGAACCACTTGGTACTATCAAACCAGCCCAACTTGGCACTGGTGCCACCATGGGTCTGGTCACCATCCTGCGTATTGTAGCTTTTCAGGAGCCAGCCGGTCACTCTCAGCCACAGGCCCCCAAACACAAACCTCGGCCCGTTTCCCTGGCAAACAAAAGTAAGCTGCCCCGCTTCTGGATGGCAGATTGCAGGAGCTACTTAGTACTATCAAATCAGCCCGACTTGGCACAGGTGCCACCTTGGATCTGGGAACCATCCTGTGTATCGTGGATTTTCAGGGGCCAGCCAGCCACTATCAGCCATATGCCCCCAAAAACAAACCACGGACCTTTTCTCTGGCAAACAAAACTCAACTGCCCCTCTTCTGGATGGCAAATTTTAGGACGCACTTTGTACTACGAAAACCGCCCGACGTGGCACTGGTGCCACCTTGTGTCAGGGAACCATCCTGCATATCGAGCTTTTTAAGGAGCCAGCCGGCCACGCCCAGCCATATACCCCCAAAAACAAACCACGGACCATTTCTCATGGAAACAAAAATCCGCTGCCCCGCGTCTGGATGGCAGATTGCAGGAGCCACTTTGCACCATCAAACCAGCCCGACTTGGCACTGGTGCCACCTTGGGTCTGGGAACAATCCTGCGTATCGTACATATTCAGGAACCAGCCGAACACTCCCAGCCACAGGCCCCCAAACACAAACAACGGCCCATTTCCCTGGCAAACAAAAGTCAGCTGCCCCGCTTCTGGATGGCAGTTTGCAGGAGTCACTTGGGACTATCAAACCAGCCCGACTTGGCACTGGTGCCACCTTGGGTCTGGGAACCATCCTGCGTATGGTGGATTCTAAGGAGCCAGCCGGCCACTCCCAGCCACAGGCCCCCAAACAAAATCAACGGCGCTGTTCCCTGGAAAACAAAACACGCCTGCCAACTTTTTGATGGAGTTTGCAGGAGCCACTTGGTACTATCAAACCAGCCCGACTTGGCACTGGTGCCACCTTGGGTCTGGGAAACATCCTGCGTATCGTGGATTCTTAGGAGCCAGCCGGCCACTCCTAGCCACAGGCCCCCAAACAAAAACCTAGGCCTATTTCTCTGGCAAACAAAAGTAAGCTGCCCCGCTTCTGGATGGCAGATTGCAGGAGACACTTGGTACTATCAAACCAGCCCAACTTGGCACTGGTGCCACCTTGGATCTGGGAACCATGCTGTGTATCGTGGATATTCAGGGGCCACCCGGCCACTCTCAGCCATATGTCCCCAAACAGAAACCTCGGCCCGTTTCTCTGGCAAACAAAACTCAACTGCCCCTCTTCTGGATGGCAAATTGCAGGATGAACTTGATACTAAAACCGCAGGCCGACTTGGTAGTGGTGACACCTTGGACCTGGGAACCATCATGCGTATCGAGCATTTTAAGGAGCCAGCCGGCCACTCCCAGCAATATGCCCCCAAAAACAATCCACGGAATTTTTCTCTGGCAAACAAAAATCAGCTGCCCCGCTTCTGGATGGCAGATTGCAGGAGCCACTTTGCACCATCAAACCAGCCCGACTTGGCACTGGTGCCACCTTGCATCTGGGAACCATGCTGCCTAGCGTGGATTTTCAGGAGCCAGCCGGCCACTCTCAGCTATAGGCCCCCATACAAAACCCACGGCCCGTTTCCCTGGCAAACAAAATTAAGCTGCCCCGCTTCTGGATGGCAGATTGCAGGACGCACTTGGTAGTATCAAACCAGCCCGACTTGGCACTGGTGCCACCTTGGGTCTGGGAACCATCCTGCGTATCGTGGGTTCAAAGGAGCCAGCTGGCCACTCCCAGCCACAGGCCCCCAAATACAAACAACGGCGCTTTTCCCTGGAAAACAAAACTCGCCTGCCAACTTTTTGATGGCAGATTGCAGGAGCCACTTGGTACTATCAAACCAGCCCAACTTGGCACTGGTGCCACCATGGGTCTGGTCACCATCCTGCCTATTGTAGCTTTCCAGGAGCCAGCCGGTCACTCCCAGCCATAGGTCCCCAGTCACAAACCTCGGCCCGTTTACCTGGCAAACAAAAGTAAGCTGCCCCGCTTCTGGATGGCAGATTGCAGGAGCCACTTGGTACTATCAAACCAGCCCAACTTGGCACTGGTGCCACCTCTGGTCTGGGAACCATGCTGCGTAACACAGATTCTAAGGCGCCAGTCGGCCACTCCCAGCCACAAGCCCCCAAACACAAACAACGGCGCTATTCTCTGGCAAACAAAACTCCACTGCCCCTCTTCTGGATGGCAAATTGCAGGACGCACTTGGTACTATAAAAACAGCCCGACTTGGCACTGGTGCCACCTTGGTTCTGGGAACCATCCTGCGTATCGATCTTTTTAATGAGACAGCCGGCCACTCCCAGCCATATGCCCCCAAACACAACCCACGGCCCTTTTCTCTGGCAAACAAAACTCAACTACACCGCTTCTGGATGGCAGATTGCAGGAGCCACTTGGTACTATCAAACCAGCCCGACTTGGCACTGGTGCCACCTTGGGTCTGGGAACCATCCAGCCTATCGTGGATTTTAAGGAGCCAGCCGGCTACTCCCAGCCACAGGCCCCCAACAAAAACCACGGCCCTTTTTTCTCGCAAACAAAACTTAGCTGCCTCACTTCTGGATGGCAGATTGCAGGAGCCACTTGGTGTAATCAAACCAGCCCCACTTGGCACTGGTGCCACCTTGGGTCTGGGAACCATGCTGCGTATCATGGATTTTCAGGAGCCAGCCGGCCACTCCCAGCCACAGGTCCCCAAACAAAATCAACGGCGCTGTTCCCTGGAAAACAAAACACGTCTGCCAACATTTTGATGGAGTTTGCAGGAGCCACTTGGTACTATCAAACCAGCCCGACTTGGCACTGGTGCCACCTTGGGTCTGGGAAACATCCTGCGTATCGTGGATTCTTAGGAGCCAGCCGGCCACTCCTAGCCACAGGCCCCCAAACAAAAACCTAGGCCTATTTCTCTGGCAAACAAAAGTAAGCTGCCCCGCTTCTGGATGGCAGATTGCAGGAGACACTTGGTACTATCAAACCAGCCCAACTTGGCACTGGTGCCACCTTGGATCTGGGAACCATGCTGTGTATCGTGGATATTCAGGGGCCACCCGGCCACTCTCAGCCATATGTCCCCAAACAGAAACCTCGGCCCGTTTCTCTGGCAAACAAAACTCAACTGCCCCTCTTCTGGATGGCAAATTGCAGGATGAACTTGATACTAAAACCGCAGGCCGACTTGGTAGTGGTGACACCTTGGACCTGGGAACCATCATGCGTATCGAGCATTTTAAGGAGCCAGCCGGCCACTCCCAGCAATATGCCCCCAAAAACAATCCACGGAATTTTTCTCTGGCAAACAAAAATCAGCTGCCCCGCTTCTGGATGGCAGATTGCAGGAGCCACTTTGCACCATCAAACCAGCCCGACTTGGCACTGGTGCCACCTTGCATCTGGGAACCATGCTGCCTAGCGTGGATTTTCAGGAGCCAGCCGGCCACTCTAAGCTATAGGCCCCCATACAAAACCCACGGCCCGTTTCCCTGGCAAACAAAATTAAGCTGCCCCGCTTCTGGATGGCAGATTGCAGGAGCCACTTGGTAGTATCAAACCAGCCCAACTTGGCACTGGTGCCACCTCTGGTCTGGGAACCATCCTGCGTATCGTGGGTTCAAAGGAGCCAGCCGGCCACTCCCAGCCATAGGCCCCCAAATACAAACAACGGCGCTTTTCCCTGGAAAACAAAACTCGCCTGCCAACTTTTTGATGGCAGATTGCAGGAGCCACTTGGTACTATCAAACCAGCCCAACTTGGCACTGGTGCCACCATGGGTCTGGTCACCATCCTGCCTATTGTAGCTTTCCAGGAGCCAGCCGGTCACTCCCAGCCATAGGTCCCAAGTCACAAACCTCGGCCCGTTTCCCTGGCAAACAAAAGTAAGCTGCCCCGCTTCTGGATGGCAGATTGCAGGAGCCACTTGGTACTATCAAACCAGCCCAACTTGGCACTGGTGCCACCTTGGGTCTGGATACCATGCTGCGTAACACAGATTCTAAGGCGCCAGTCGGCCACTCCCAGCCACAAGCCCCCAAACACAAACAACGGCGCTATTCTCTGGCAAACAAAACTCAACTGCCCCTCTTCTGGATGGCAAATTGCAGGACGCACTTGGTACTATAAAAACAGCCCTACTTGGCACTGGTGCCACCTTGGTTCTGGGAACCATCCTGCGTATCGATCTTTTTAATGAGACAGCCGGCCACTCCCAGCCATATGCCCCCAAACACAACCCACGGCCCTTTTCTCTGGCAAACAAAACTCAACTGCACCGCTTCTGGATGGCAGATTGCAGGAGCCACTTGGTACTATCAAACCAGCCCGACTTGGCACTGGTGCCACCTTGGGTCTGGGAACCATCCTGCGTATTGTGGGTTGTCAGGAGCCAGCCGAACACTCTAGGACACAGACCCCAATCAAAAACAACGGCCCGTTTCACAGGCAAACAAAACTCAGCTGCCCCGCTTCTGGATGGGAGATTGCAGGAGGCACTTGACACTGTGAAACCAGCCCCACTTGGCACTGGTGCCACCTTGGGTCTGGGAACCATGCTGCGTATCATGGATTTTCAGGAGCCAGCCGGCCACTCCCAGCCACAGGCCCCCAAACACAAACCACAGCCTTTTTCTCTGGCAAACAAAATTCAGCTGCCCCGCTTCTGGATGGCAGATTGCAGGAGCCACTTGGGACTATCACACCAGCACAACATGGCACTGCTGCCACCTTGGATCTGGGAACCATCCTTCCTATCGTGGATTTTCAGGGGCCAGCCGGTCACTCTCAGCCATAGGCCCCAAACACAAACCACGGCCCTTTTCTCTGGAAAACAAAACTCAACTGCCCCTCTTCCTGATGGGAGATTGCAGGAGCCACTGGGTACTATGAAACCAGCCCTACTTGGCACTGGTGCCACCTTGGGTCTGGGAACCATGCTGCGTATCATGGATTTTAAGGAGCCAGCCGGCCACTGCCAGCCACAGGCCCCGAAACACAAACAACAGCCTTTTTCTCTGGTAAACAAAATTCAGCTGCCCCGCTTCTGGATGGCAGATTGCAGGAACCACTTGGTACTAACAAACCAGCCTGACTTGGCACTGGTGCCACCTTGGGTCTGGGAACCATCCTGCGTATCGTGGATTCTAAGGAGCCAGCTGGCCACTCCCAGCCACAGGCCCCAAAACACACACAACGGTGCTTTTCCCTGGAAAACAAAACTCGTCTTCCAAACATTTGATGGCAGATTGCAGGAGCCACTTGGTTTTATCAAATCAGCCCAACTTGGCACTGGTGCCACCATGGGTCTGGTCACCATCCTGCCTATCGTAGCTTTTCAGGTGCCAGCCAGCCACCCCCAGCCAGAGGCCCCTAGACAAATATTTCGGCCCGTTTCCCTGGCAAACAAAAGTAAGCTACCCCGCTTCTGGATGGCAGATTGCAGGAGCCACTTTGCACCATCAAACCAGCCCAACTTGGCACTGGTGCCACCTCTGGTCTGGGAACCATCCTGCGTATCGTGGGTTCTAAGGAGCCAGCTGGCCACTCCCAGCCACAGGCCCCCAAACACAAACAACGGCGCTTTTCCCTGGAAAACAAAACTCGCCTGCCAACTTTTTGATGGCAGATTGCCGGAGCCACTTGGTACTATCAAACCAGCCCAACTTGGCACTGGTGCCACCATGGGTCTGGTCACCATCCTGCCTATCGTAGCTTTTCAGGAGCCAGCCGGTCACTCGCAGCCATAGGCCCCCAGACACAAACCTCGGCCCGTTTCCCTGGCAACCAAAAGTAAGCTGCCCCGCTTCTGCATGGCAGATTGCAGGAGCTATTTAGTACTATCAAACCAGCCCGACTTGGCACTGGTGACACCTCTGGTCTGGGAACCATCCTGCCTATCGTGGATTTTCAGGGGCCAGCCGGCCACTATCAGCCATATGCCCCCAAAAACAAACCACGGACCTTTTCTCTGGCAAACAAAACTCAACTGCCCCTCTTCTGGATGGCAAATTTTAGGACGCACTTTGTACTACGAAAACCGCCCGACGTGGCACTGGTGCCACCTTGTGTCAGGGAACCATCCTGCATATCGAGCTTTTTAAGGAGCCAGCCGGCCACGCCCAGCCATATACCCCCAAAAACAAACCACGGACCATTTCTCATGGAAACAAAAATCCGCTGCCCCGCGTCTGGATGGCAGATTGCAGGAGCCACTTTGCACCATCAAACCAGCCCGACTTGGCACTGGTGCCACCTTGGGTCTGGGAACAATCCTGCATATCGTGGATTCTAAGGAGCCAGCCGGCCACTCCCAGCCACAGGCCCCCAAACACAAACAACGGCGCTTTTCCCTGGAAAACAAAACTCGCCTGCCAGCTTTTTGATGGCAGATTGCAGGAGCCACTTGGTACTATCAAATCATCCCAACTTGGCACTGGTGCCACTATTGGTCTGGGAACCATCCTGCCTATTGTAGCATTTCAGGAGCCAGCCGGTCACTCCCAGCCATAGGCCCCCAGACACAAACCTCGGACCGTTTCCCTGGCAAACAAAATTAAGCTGCCCCGATTCTGGATGGCAGATTGCAGGAGCCACTTGGTAGTGTCAAACCAGCCCGACTTGGCACTGGTGCCACCTTGGGTCTGGGAACCATCCGGCGTATCGTGGATTCTAAGCAGCCACCCGGCCACTCCCAGCCACAGGCGCCCAAACACAAACAACGGCGCTTTTCCCTGGAAAACAAAAATCGCCTGCCAACATTTTGATGGCAGATTGCAGGAGCCACTTGGTGCTATCAAAGCAGCCCAACTTGGCACTGGTGCCACCATGGGTCTGGTCACCATCCTGCCTATCGTAGCTTTTCAGGAGCCAGCCGGTCACTCCCAGCCATAGACCCCCAGACACAAACCTCGGCCCGTTTCCCTGGAAAACAAAAGCAAGCTGCCCCGATTCTGGATGGCAGATTGCAGGAGCCACTTGGTACTATCAAATCAGCCCAACTTGGCACTGGTGCCACCATGGGTCTGGTAAACATCCTGCCTATCGTAGCTTTTCAGGAGCCAGACGGTCACTCCCTGCCATAGGCCCCCAGACACAAACCTCGGCCCGTTTCCCTGGCAAACAAAAGTAAATTGCCCCGCTTTTGGATGGCAGATTGCAGGATGCATTTGGTACTATCAAACCTGCCCGACTTGGCCCTCGTGCCACCTTGGCTCTGGGAACCATGCTGCGTAACGTAGATTCTACGAGGACAGGCGGCCACTCCCAGCCACAGGCCTCTAAACAAAAACAACGGCGCTTTTCCCTGGAAAACAAAACTCGCCTGCCAAATTTTTGATGGCAGATTGCAGGAGCCACTTGGTACTATCAAACCAGCCCAACTTGGTACTGGTTCCACTTTGGGTCTGGTCACCATCCTGCCTATCGTAGCTTTTCAGGAGCCAGCCGGTCACTCCCAGCCATAGGCCCCCAGACAAATATCTCGGCCCGTTTCCCTGGCAAACAAAAGTAAGCTGCCCCGCTTCTGGATGGCAGATTGCAGGAGCCACATGGTACTATCAAACCAGGCCAACATGGCACTGGTGCCACCTTGGCTCTGGGAACCATCCTGCCTATCGTGGATTTTCAGGGGCCAGCCGGCCACTCTCAGCCATATGCCCCCAAACACATACCACGGCCCTTTGCTCTGGCAAACAAAACTCAACTGCCCCTATTCTAGATGGCAAATTGCAGGACGCACTTGGTACTACGAAAACAGCCCGACTTGGCACTGATGCCACCTTGGGAACAATCCTGCATATCGAGCTTTTTAAGGAGCCAGCCGGCCACGTCCAGCCATATAACCCCAAAAAAAAACCACGGAACTTTTGTCCAGCAAACAAAAATCCGCTGCCCCGCGTCTGGATGGCAGATTGCAGGAGCTATTTAGTATTATCAAACCAGCCCGACTTGGCTCTGGTACCACCATGAGTCTGGTAAACATCCTGCCTATCGTAGCTTTTCAGTAGCCAGCCAGTCACCCTCAGCCATTGGCCCCCAGACAAATACCTCGGCCCGTTTCCCTGGGAAACAAAATTAGGCTGTCCCGCTTCTGGATGGCAGATTGCAGGAGCCACTTGGTACTATCAAACCAGCCCAACTTGGCACTGACGCCACCTTGGCTCTGGGAACCATCCTGCGTATCCTGGGTTCAAAGGAGACAGCCGGCCACTCCCAGCCACAGGCCTCCAAACAAAAACAACGGCGCTTTTCCCTGGAAAACAAAACTGGCCTGCCAACTTTTTGATGGCAGATTGCAGGAGCCACTTGGTACTATCAAACCAGCCCAACTTGGCACTGGTGCCACCATGGGTCTGGTCACCATCCTGCCTATCGTAGCTTTTCAGGCGCCAGCCGGTCACTCCCAGCCATAGGCCACCAGAGAAAAACCTCGGCCCGTTTCCCTGGCAAACAAAAGTAAGCTACCCCGCTTCTGGATGGCAGATTGCAGGAGCCACTTTGTACCATCAAACCAGCCCGACTTGGCACTGGTGCCACCTCTGGTCTGGGAACCATCCTGCGTATCGTGGATTCTAAGGAGCCAGCTGGCCACTCCCAGCCACAGGCCCCCAAACACAAACAACGGCGCTTTTCCCTGGAAAACAAAACTCACCTGCCAACTTTTTGATGGCAGATTGCAGGAGCCACTTGGTACTATCAAACCAGCCCAACTTGGCACTGGTGCCACCATGGGTCTGGTCACCATCCTGCCTATCGTAGCTTTTCAGGAGCCAGACGGTCACTCCCTGCCATAGGCCCCCAGACACAAACCTCGGCCCGTTTCCCTGGCAAACAAAAGTAAGCTGCCCCGCTTCTGGATGGCAGATTGCAGGAGTCACTTTGCACCATCAAACCAGCCCGACTGGGCACTGGTGCCACCTCTGGTCTGGGACCAATCCTGCGTATCATGGATTCTAAGGAGACAGCTGGCCACTCCCAGCCACAGGCCCCCAAACACAAACAACGGCGCTTTTCCCTGGAAAACAAAACTCGCTTGCAAACTTTTTGATGGCAGATTGCAGGAGCCACTTGGTACTATAAAACCACCCCAACTTGGCAACAAGTGGTTCCTGCAATCTGACATCCAGAAGCGGGGCAGCTTACTTTTGTTTGCCAGGGAAACGGGCCGAGGTTTGTGACTGGGGACCTATGGCTGGGAGTGACCGGCTGGCTCCTGAAAAGTTACGATAGGCCGGATGGTGACCAGACCCATGGTGGCACCAGTGCCAAGTTGGGCTGGTTTGATAGTACCAAGTGGCTCCTGTAATCTGCCATCAAATAGTTGGTAGGCGAGTTTTGTTTTCCAGGGAAAAGCGCCGTTGTTTGTGTTTGGGGGCCTGTGGTAGGGAGTGGCCGGCTGGCTAATTAGAATCCACGATACGCAGGATGGTTCCCAGACCCAAGGTGGGACCAGTGCCAAGACGGGCTAGTTTGATGGTGCAAAGTGGCTCCTGCCATCTGCCATCCAGAAGCGGGGTAGCTTACTTTTGTTTGCCAGGGAAACGGGCCGAGCTTTTTGTCTGGGGGCGTATGGCTGGGAGTGACCGGCTGGCTCCTGAAAAGCTACGATAGGCAGGATGGTGACCAGACCCATGGTGGCACCAGTGCCAAGTTGGGCTGATTTGATAAAACCAAGTGGCTCCTGCAATCTGCCATCAAAAAGTTGTCAGGCGAGTTTTGTTTTCCAGGGAAAAGCGCCGTTGTTTGTGTTTGGGGGCCTGTGGCTGGGAGTGACCGGCTGGCTCCTTAGAATCCACGATACGCAGGATGGTTCCCAGACCCAAGGTGGAACCACTGCCAAGTTGGGCTGGTTTGATAGTACCAAGTGATTCCTGCAATCTGCCGTCCAGATGCGGGGCAGCTTACTTTTGTTTGCCAGGGAAAAGGGCCGAGCTTTGTGTCTGGGGGCCTATGGCTGGGAGTGACCGGCTGGCTCCTGAAAAGCTACGATAGGCAGGATGGTGACCAGACCCATGGTGGCACCAGTGCCAAGTTGGGCTGGTTTGATAGTACCAAGTGGCTCCTGCAATCTGCCATCAAAAAGTTGGCAGGCGAGTTTTGTTTTCCAGGGAAAAGCGCCGTTGTTTGTGTTTGGGGGCCTGTGGCTGGGAGTGGCCGGCTGGCTCCTTAGAATCCACGATACGCAGCATGGTTCCCAGACCAGAGGTGGCACCAGTGACAAGTCGGGCCAGTTTGATGGTGCAAAGTGGCTCCTGCAATCTGCCATCCAGAAGCGGGGCAGCTTACTTTTGTTTTCCAGGGAAAAGGGCCGAGGTTTTTCTCTGGGGGCCTATGGCTGGGAGTGACCGGCTGGCGCGTGAACAGCTACGATAGGCAGGATGGTGACCAGACCCATGGTGGCACCAGTGCCATGTTGGGCTGATTTGATAGTACCAAGTGGCTCCTGCAATCTGCCATCAAAATGTTGGCAGGCGAGTTTTGTTTTCCAGGGAAAAGCGCCGTTGTTGTAAATGGGGGCCTGTGGCTGGGAGTGGCCGGCTGGCTGCTTAGAATCCACGATACGCAGGATGGTTCCCAGACCCAAGGTGGCACCAGTGCTAAGTTGTCTGGTTTGATAGTACCAAGTGGTTCCTGCAATCTGCCATCCAGAAGCGGGGCAGCTTACTTTTGTTTGCCAGGGAAACGGGCCGAGCTTTGTGTCTGGGGGCCTATGGCTGCGAGTGACCGGCTGGCTCCTGAAAAGCTACGATAGGCAGGATGGTGACCAGACCCATGGTGGCACCAGTGCCAAGTTGGGCTGGTTTGATAGTACCAAGTGGCTCCTGCAATCTGCCATCAAAAATTTGGCAGGCGAGTTTTGATTTCCAGGGAAAAGCGCCGTTGTTTGTGTTTGGGGGCCTGTAGCTGCGAGTGGCCGGCTTGCTAATTGGAATCCACGATACGCAGGATGGTTCCCAGACCTGACGTGGCACCAGTGCCAAGTCGGGCTAGTTTGATGCTGCAAAGTGGCTCCTGCAATCTGCCATGCAGAAGCGGGGTAGCATACTTTTGTTTGCCAGGGAAAATGGCCGAGGTTTTTGTCTGGGGCCTATGGCTGGGAGTGACCAGCTGGCTCCTGAAAAGCTACGATAGGCAGGATGGTGACCAGACCCATGGTGGCACCAGTGCCAAGTTGGGCTGATTTGATAGTAGCAAGTGGCTCCTGCAATCTGCCATCAAAATGTTGGCAGGCGAGTTTTTTTTTCCAGGGAAAAGCGCCGTTGTTTGTGTTTGGGGGCCTGTGGCTGGGAGTGACCGGCTGGTTCCTTAGAATCCACGATACGCAGGATGGTTCCCAGACCAGAGGTGGCACCAGTGCCAAGTCGGGCTGGTTTGATAGTACCAAGTGGCTCCTGCAATCTGCCATCCAGAAGCGGGGTAGCTTACTTTTGTATGCCAGGGAAAGGGGCCGAGGTTTTTGTCTGGGGGCCTATAGCTGGGAGTGACCGGCTGGCTCCTGAAAAGCTACGATAGGCAGGATGGTGACCAGACCCATGGTGGCACCAGTGCCAAGTTGGGCTGATTTGATAGTACCAAGTTGCTCCTGCAATCTGCCATCAAAATGTTGGCAGGCGAGTTTTGTTTTCCAGGGAAAAGCGCCGTTGATTTTGTTTGGGGGCCTGTGGCTGGGAGTGACCGGCTGGCTCCTTAGAATCCACGATAAGCAGGATGGTTCCCAGACCCAAGGTGGCACCAGTGCCAAGTTGGGCTGGTTTGATAGTACCAAGTGCGTCCTGCAATCTGCCATCCAGAAGCGGGGTAGCTTACTTTTTTTTGCCAGGGAAACGGGCCGAGGTTTTTGTCTCGGGGCCTATGGCTGAGGGTGACCGGCTGGCTCCTGAAAAGCTACCATAGGCAGGATGGTGACCAGACCCATGGTGACACCAGTGCCAAGTTTGGCTGGTTTGATAGTACCAAGTTGCTCCTGCAATCTGCCATCAAAAAGTTGGCAGGCGAGTTTTGTTTTCCAGGGAAAAGCGCCGTTGTTTGTGTTTGGGGGCCTGTGGGTGGGAGTGGCCGGCTGGCTCCTTAGAATCCACGATACGCAGCATGGTATCCAGACCCAAGGTGGCACCAGTGCCAAGTCGGGCTGGTTTGATAGTACCAAGTGGCTCCTGCAATCTGCCATCCAGAAGCGGGGCAGCTTACTTTTGTTTGCCAGGGAAACGGGCCGAGGTTTGTGTCTCAGGGCCTATGGCTGGGAGTGACCGGCTGGCTCCTGAAAAGTTACGATAGGCAGGATGGTGACCAGACCCATGGTGGCACCAGTGCCAAGTCGGGCTGGTTTGATAGTACCAAGTGGCTCCTGCAATCTGCCATCAAAATGTTGGCAGGCGAGTTTTGTTTTCCAGGGAAAAGCGCCGTTGTTTGTGTTTGGGGGCCTGTGGCAGGGAGTGGCCGGCTGGCTCGTTAGAATCCACGATACGCAGCATGGTATCCAGACCCAAGGTGGCACCAGTGCCAAGTTGGGCTGGTTTGATAATACCAAGTGGTTCCTGCAAACTCCATCAAAATTTGGCAGGCGTGTTTTGTTTTCCAGGGAACAGCGCCGTTGATTTTGTTTGGGGGCCTGTGGCTGGGAGTGGCCGGCTGGCTCCTTAGAATCCACGATACGCAGGATGGTTCCCAGACCCAAGGTGGCACCAGTGCCAAGTCGGGCTGGTTTGATTACACCAAGTGGCTCCTGCAATCTGCCATCCAGAAGTGAGGCAGCTAAGTTTTGTTTGCCAGAGAAAAAGGCTGTGGTTTTTGTTTGGGGGCCTGTGGCTGGCAGTGGCCGGCTGGCTCCTGAAAATCCACGATACGCAGCATGGTTCCCAGACCCAAGGTGGCACCAGTACAAAGTGGGGCTCGTTTGACAGTGTCAAGTGCCTCCTGCAATCTCCCATCCAGAAGCGGGGCAGCTGAGTTTTTTTTGCCAGGGAAACGGACCTTTGTTTTTGATTGGGGTCTGTGGCCGAGAGTGGTCGGCTGTCTCCTGACAATCCACAATACGCAGGATGGTTCCCAGACCAAAGGTGGCACCAGTGCCAAGTCAGGCTGGTTTGATAGTACCAAGTGCCTCCTGCAATCTGCCATCCAGAAGCGGGGCAGCTGAGTTTTGTTTGCCAGAGAAAAGGGCCGTGGGTTGTGTTTGGGGGCATATGGCTGGGAGTGGCCACCTGGCTCCTTAAAATGCATGATACGCCGCATGGTAACCAGACGCAAGGTGGCACCAGTGCCAAGTCGGGCTGTTTTTGTAGTACCCAGTGGCTCCTGCAATTTGCCATCCAGAAGCGGGGCAGCTAAATTTTGTTTGCTAGAGAAAAGGGCTGTGGTTTGTGTTTGGGGGCCTATGGCCGAGAGTGGTAGGCTGGCCCCTGAAAATCAACGATAGGCAGGATGGTTCCCAGATCCAAGGTGGCACCAGTGCCAAGTAAGGCTGGTTGTATGGTTCAAAGTGACTCCTGCAATCTGCCATCCAGAAGCGGGACAGCTGAGTTTTTTTTGCCAGAGAAAAGGTCCGTGGTTTCTTTTTGGGGCATACGGCTGGGAATTGCCGGCTGGCTCCTTAAAATGCTCGATACGCAGGATGGTTCCCAGAGCCAAGGTGGCACCACTGCCAAGTCGGGCTCTTTTTGTAGTACCAAGTGCGTCCTGCAATTTGCCATCCAGAAGAGGGGCAGTTGAGTTTTGTTTGCCAGAGAAAAGGGCCGAGGTTTGTGTTTGGGAGCATATGGCTGGGAATGACCGGCTGGCCCCTGAAAATCCACGATACGCCGGATGGTTCCCAGATCCAAGGTGGTACCATTACCAAGTCGGGCTGGTTTGATAGTCCCAAGTGGCTCCTGCAAACTGCCATCCAGAAGCGGGGCAGCTGAGTTTTGTTTGCCAGGGAAATGGGCCGTTGTTTGTGTTTGGGGGCCTGTGGCTGGGAGTGTTCGGCTGGTTCCTGAATATGTACGATACGCAGGATTGTTCCCAGATCCAAGGTGGCAGCAGTGCCATGTTGTGCTGCTGTGATAGTCCCAAGTGGCTCCTGCAATCTGCCATCCAGAAGTGGGGCAGCTGAGTTTTGTTTGCCAGAGAAAAGGTCCGTGGTTTGTGTTTGGGGGCATATGGCTGAGAGTGGCCGGCTGGCCCCTGAAAATCCACGATACACAGGATGGTTCCCAGATCCAAGGTGGCACCTGTGCCAAGTCGGGCTGATTTGATAGTACTAAGTAACTCCTGCAATCTGCCATCCAGAAGCGGGGCAGCTTACTTTTGTTTGCCAGGGAAACGGGCCGAGGTTTCTGTTTGGGGGCCTATGGCTGGGAGTGACCGGCTGGCTCCTGAAAAGCTACAATAGGCAGCATGGTTCCCAGAGCCAAGGTGGCACCAGTGCCAAGTTGGGCTGGTTTGATAGTACCAAGTGGCTCCTGCAATCTGCCATCCAGAAGCAGGGCAGCTGAGTTTTGTTTGCCAGAGAAAAGGGCTTGGTTTGTGTTTGGGGGCATATGGCTGGGTGTGGCCAGCTGGCTCCTTAAAATGCACGATATGCAACATGGCTCCCAGACCCATAGTGGCACCAGTGCCAAGTTGGGCTGGTTTGATAGTACCAAGTGGCTCCTGCAATCTTCCATGATCACGTGGAGAAATACTTTCTGGTTTCAGCCATATGCTCTTTCTTCTCTCCCTCAACTTCTCTATCACCTCTCATCTGGTTCACATGCGCTGTCTTCAAGGTCCACAGGCTACTTTTCACAGAATCTTCTGGCCTGATGAAGTAAGAATGATGAATAGAACAGAGCTGGGATCTATTTTCCAGTTTGGATAAAATGCATTCTGCACACAAATCCAAGGAGAACGTGCTGCCCCAATGCCCAGAAAATCTTTCACTCCTGCTAGTGTTCTACGTCAACCGCAACTTAGTCTGAAAGAAAAGCTTTTTCTCTGAGAGCATCTGAGAGGTTTGCATGAAGCACTGATATCTGACATATGCAATTTTGAATAGGAGAGGAAAAAGAAAATGGCAAGGAGTTTTTAATTTTAGTGGTTTCAATTTTAATTTCCGTGCACTTTTTCAAAACTTGTCAGCTCAAATGCCCATCAACATCTTTTAGTCATCTGTAAGTCAGTATTCATATAAAATGTGCTTCAAATCCAAAGAATTTCAAATTTGCACTCCAAGCTTCTATGCCTAGATTTATGATTTCCTACACATATTAGATGAAAGGAAGGCCTTTTTTACTGTGGGAGTGCTGGAACACTGGAACAGGTTGCCCAGAGAAGTTGTGGGTGTCCCATCCCTGAAAGTATTCAAGGTCACCTTGGACGGGGCTTGGAGCAGCAACAAAGGAGAAGCTTGATGGTAGAGAAACAAAGTTGGACTATAGAAGAAACTCGGATTGAAGTATAGGATCAAGTTTTCTCTCAGCTCTTGGGGTAAATTCAAAGTTGTACAAAATGACATTTATCTGTGCTATTCACTACTGTAACAGAAAGTTTCATGAAAACTGTACAGAAGATAGTAAATTTTAAAAGAGATAAGAATTACAGCATAAAATCCATGGGATAGGTTACAACATGAGACACTCTCTAAGAGAAAATCTCTGTGTTTCAGCACTTCATCGGGGTAAGATTTCATGAAGTGCCAAAGAAGGCGGCAAAATATCATTCGGGACATTATTTACTGGAATTCAGCCTGGCCATTAGTAGGAACTGCCTTTGAACATATCATGTAGATATACCACACACGCTTTCCCTTCACTGAAAAATTACTGTTTACAACAAATAAGCAATTGACGATCAAAATTGATTGAAAGCATCTTAAACATGTCAAGTATTTCATTGTAGATGATCTGTGATCCAAATGCTTCTTCCACCTTCGAGAGGGACAGAAGAATTCTTCCATATCATGATGGTTTAAAATTGTATCAACCAATGTTTTCTGCTGAAAAGATATCATCTATTTTTTTCTATTTTTGGAAGAAAATATTCCTAGACATACAACAGGTGAGAACTAAGTAATTTTAAAGAAACAAATGAAATGAAAATATTCTGTAAATAGAATGAAATGAAAAGCTGTGTTTTAAATAGGAGCTAAATATTAAACAGAATTTTTGTACCAGGCATTTGAATTACTGCACCAGCTCTTTTGCCCATCAAGAGAGGCATTTAGCATTTCAGTCTTTTCCAAGGTGTTCATGATCTGCTATGCTGATCTCTGTGTGTGCCTAGGTGTGTGTGGAGGGGGGGGCATATGAAGGGGAGTGTGTATGTTTGCTTTACAATTGTTGTGGCAGATTCATGCCTCAGCTCCACATTTTGTTTTAAAAAGGTCACACCGAGTGGATATGAAGTTTACTATCAACAAGAGATCGATTCCCAAATCATCCATTTGACTCTCCCTTATAAATCATGTGCTTTGTTGCATATTTTATCAAATATACTTTCAAGCCAGATGGAGGAAGGAGGATGTGGGAATCCCTCCACCATCTTGCAACTTTTATGTAAGTAGGTTTTCAAGAAAATCATCATTTCTCTTTTAAATATGTCTGGAACAGGCATGATGGTAGTGTCAACCTGTTGGAGTTTTTGTTGCTGGAAGAAGTTGTACAAAAGGATTGGTTTTTACATTGACCAGTTACTGAATCAAGCGCAGGAATACATTGGAAATTTAGCTGGGGGTTCCTTTTCCCAGCAGACTACTTCTAGAACGAGCTTGTACACTGAAGCTGACTCTTTTGCTCTCTTTTTGTTTCTTTCCTATTTTCTTGGCTTCTTTGCCACTATCTAGACAATTTTGGAACTTTGTTCCCAACTAAAATGGTTTCAATAGTCTGATTGTGATCATACATTTTTACAAGGAATTTTTAAAATCTTTCCTCGAGTCCAGAAAGTCAAGGACTTAGATCTTTTTCTTCCCTTATCAATATTGCCATGAAATTGATAAATAAAGACCAACTCTTTATTTTTGTTTTTAACCCACGTAGATAATTCCCATCCATTAATCCATTTTGTGGACCAATAGCTGCCATTCTGATGGAAGCTGTCACTTCTTAACAATAGGCATTCTGTGACTATGTTGACTGCACTTTGGGTGAAGATCCTAACTGGTCTTAGATATACATAGGGAGAAATTTGCTCAGCCAGTGTCAGTCTTAAGCATGCGTATCAGAAGATCTTTCTAGAGCTGGGAATTTTCCCATGAAAGGGATTCAGTTAGGGAAGAGACACTTGTGCCAGAGTTTTACATTCTTCTTGAACACTGCTTAAGGAACTTAGATGCCATGTCCATTTGGATCTCTGTCTGCACAGAACTTTGTCATGCCAGTGCTTTGAAATGCATCTTGAAGAGAATTCACTAGCACAGAATGAAAGAGAGTGGAAGGGGTTGGTGGGGCTAACCAGGCCCAACCCCCCTGCCTAAACCAGGATACCTAGAGCCTCTTGCCCAGGATTCTATCTGGGTGTACTTTTAATGTCTTCAAAGATCCAGGCTCCACAATCTTTCTGGGCAGTCTGTGCCGTGGTTCAGTCACCCTGACAGTAAAGAAACATTTACTGATGTTCAAAGGCAATCTCCTGTATTTCAGTGTGTGCCCACTGCCTCTTGTCTTTTCCCTCAGCATCACTGAAAAGACACTGATTCCCTCCCCTTTGCACTATTGCTTCCATATGTATGTGTGATGCCATGTAGAGGTATGTCAAAAACCTCCCTGAAGCCCAGGCAGATAATATTCCCTTCATCTACCAGTCAAGTTGATTCATCAGAGGAGTTTAAAGTGATGTTCAGCATGAAATTCCCCTGAAAAATCATGCTAACTACATTATTTGGTCATCTGTCATGTGCCTGGCAAGGATTTCCAGGAAGAGCTGCTTCATCAACTTCCTGGGGATAAAAAAGAGGCTGGCTGGTTTGTACTATGGCGAGTCCTCTTAATTGCCTTTTTTGAAGATGGGTGTCATTTGCTAACATCCACTCTTTAGCCTCTCTTGTCGTCTACATCTTAGCAAAACGCTTTTCCACTATGTCTGGCTAGGAAAAACTGTGCCAGCACAGAAAACATCTCCCATCGTGTTCTAGAAGTTGCACGGATGTCTGCCAAGTGTTTGGCAGGAAGAAAAGAAAAGTTGTCCAAAACAGCTTCCAATCGAATGTTCATGTGATTGGAAAAGTCAGGAGAGTGCAAAGGTACTGTTTTCTATCAGTTGGCAAGGTGCGCACACAATCCCAGTGTTGTACAGCTTGCTTCTTCACCTTCCCGAAGCTGCCGCTCTCGCCGGCTGCCGGAGCCCAAGAAGCGGCTTCTTCGCGCAAAGACGATTGTGCCGCTCACAGTGCTCTCCTTAGCGCGGCTTCTGCCGAAAGACGCCCGGCAGCGGCTCTTACCTCCGGAGAGCATCCTACCTTCGTCTTTAGCTCCTCTTCTCATCTACACCTCGGCAAAACGCTTTTCCACTATGTCTGGCTAGGAAAAACTGTGCCAGCACAGAAAACATCTCCCATCGTGTTCTAGAAGTTGCACGGATGTCTGCCAAGTGTTTGGCAGGAAGAAAAGAAAAGTTGTCCAAAACAGCTTCCAATCGAATGTTCCTGTGATTGGAAAAGTCAGGAGAGTGCAAAGGTACTGTTTTCTATCAGTTGGCAAGGTGCGCACACAATCCCAGTGTTGTACAGCTTGCTTCTTCACCTTCCCGAAGCTGCCGCTCTCGCCGGCTGCCGGAGCTCAAGAAGCGGCTTCTTCGCGCAAAGACGATTGTGCCGCTCACAGGGCTCTCCTTAGCGCGGCTTCTGCCGAAAGACGCCCGGCAGCGGCTCTTACCTCCGGAGAGCATCCTACCTTCGTCTTTAGCTCCTCTTCTCATCTACACCTCGGCAAAAAGCTTTTCCACTATGTCTGGCTAGGAAAAACTGTGCCAGCACAGAAAACATCTCCCATCGTGTTCTAGAAGTTGCACGGATGTCTGCCAAGTGTTTGGCAGGAAGAAAAGAAAAGTTGTCCAAAACAGCTTCCAATCGAATGTTCCTGTGATTGGAAAAGTCAGGAGAGTGCAAAGGTACTGTTTTCTATCAGTTGGCAAGGTGCGCACACAATCCCAGTGTTGTACAGCTTGCTTCTTCACCTTCCCGAAGCTGCCGCTCTCGCCGGCTGCCGGAGCCCAAGAAGCGGCTTCTTCGCGCAAAGACGATTGTGCCGCTCACAGGGCTCTCCTTAGCGCGGCTTCTGCCGAAAGACGCCCGGCAGCGGCTCTTACCTCCGGAGAGCATCCTACCTTCGTCTTTCGCGTCTTATGTAGTCTACATCTTAGCAAAACGCTTTTCCACTATGTCTGGCTAGGAAAAACCGTGCCAGCACAGAAAACATCTCCCATTGTGTTCTAGAAGTTGCACGGATGTCTGCCAAGTGTTTGGCAGGAAGAAAAGAAAAGTTGTCCAAAACAGCTTCCAATCGAATGTTCATGTGATTGGAAAAGTCAGGAGTGCAAAGGTACTGTTTTCTATCAGTTGGCAAGGTGCGCACACAATCCCAGTGTTGTACAGCTTGCTTCTTCACCTTCCCGAAGCTGCCACTCTCAGGAGGTAAGAGCCGCTGCCGGGCGTCTTTCGGCAGAAGCCGCGCTAAGGAGAGCACTGTGAGCGGCACAATCGTCTTTGCGCGAAGAAGCCGCTTCTTGGGCTCCGGCAGCCGGCGAGAGCGGCAGCTTCGGGAAAGTGAAGAAGCAAGCTGTACAACACTGCGATTGTGTGCGCACCTTGCCAACTGATAGAAAACAGTACCTTTGCACTCTCCTGAATTTTCCAATCACAGGAACATTCGATTTGAAGCGTTTTGGACAACTTTTCTTTTCTTCCTGCCAAACACTTGGCAGACATCCGTGCAACTTCTAGAACACGATGGGAGATGTTTTCTGTGCTGGCACAGTTTTTCCTAGCCAGACATAGTCGAAAAGCGTTTTGCTAAGATGTAGACTACAAAAGACGCGAAAGACGAAGGTAGGATGCTCTCCGGAGGTAAGAGCCGCTGCCGGGCGTCTTTCGGCAGAAGCCGCGCTAAGGAGAGCACTGTGAGCGGCACAATCGTCTTTGCGCGAAGAAGCCGCTTCTTGGGCTCCGGCAGCCGGCGAGAGCGGCAGCTTCGGGAAGGTGAAGAAGCAAGCTGTACAACACTGCGATTGTGTGCGCACCTTGCCAACTGATAGAAAACAGTACCTTTGCACTCTCCTGACTTTTCCAATCACAGGAACATTCGATTGGAAGCTGTTTTGGACAACTTTTCTTCCTGCCAAACACTTGGCAGACATCCGTGCAACTTCTAGAACACGATGGGAGATGTTTTCTGTGCTGGCACAGTTTTTCCTAGCCAGACATAGTGGAAAAGCGTTTTGCTAAGATGTAGACTACAAAAGACGCGAAAGACGAAGGTAGGATGCTCTCCGGAGGTAAGAGCCGCTGCCGGGCGTCTTTCGGCAGAAGCCGCGCTAAGGAGAGCCCTGTGAGCGGCACAATCGTCTTTGCGCGAAGAAGCCGCTTCTTGGGCTCCGGCAGCCGGCGAGAGCGGCAGCTTCGGGAAGCTGAAGAAGCAAGCTGTACAACACTGGGATTGTGTGCGCACCTTGCCAACTGATAGAAAACAGTACCTTTGCACTCTCCTGACTTTTCCAATCACAGGAACATTCGATTGGAAGCTGTTTTGGACAACTTTTCTTTTCTTCCTGCCAAACACTTGGCAGACATCCGTGCAACTTCTAGAACACGATGGGAGATGTTTTCTGTGCTGGCACAGTTTTTCCTAGCCAGACATAGTGGAAAAGCTTTTTGCCGAGGTGTAGATGAGAAGAGGAGCTAAAGACGAAGGTAGGATGCTCTCCGGAGGTAAGAGCCGCTGCCGGGCGTCTTTCGGCAGAAGCCGCGCTAAGGAGAGCCCTGTGAGCGGCACAATCGTCTTTGCGCGAAGAAGCCGCTTCTTGGGCTCCGGCAGCCGGCGAGAGCGGCAGCTTCGGGAAGGTGAAGAAGCAAGCTGTACAACACTGGGATTGTGTGCGCACCTTGCCAACTGATAGAAAACAGTACCTTTGCACTCTCCTGACTTTTCCAATCACAGGAACATTCGATTGGAAGCTGTTTTGGACAACTTTTCTTTTCTTCCTGCCAAACACTTGGCAGATATCCGTGCAACATCTAGAACACGATGGGAGATGTTTTCTGTGCTGGCACAGTTTTTCCTAGCCAGACATAATGGAAAAGTGTTTTGCAAATTTGTAGACTACAAAAGACGCGAAAGACGAAGGTAGGATGCTCTCCGGAGGTAAGAGCCGCTGCCGGGCGTCTTTCGGCAGAAGCCGCGCTAAGGAGAGCACTGTGAGCGGCACAATCGTCTTTGCGCGAAGAAGCCGCTTCTTGGGCTCCGGCAGCCGGCGAGAGCGGCAGCTTCGGGAAGGTGAAGAAGCAAGCTGTACAACACTGGGATTGTGTGCGCACCTTGCCAACTGATAGAAAACAGTACCTTTGCACTCTCCTGACTTTTCCAATCACAGGAACATTCGATTGGAAGCTGTTTTGGACAACTTTTCTTTTCTTCCTGCCAAACACTTGGCAGACATCCGTGCAACTTCTAGAACACGATGGGAGATGTTTTCTGTGCTGGCACAGTTTTTCCTAGCCAGACATAGTGGAAAAGCGTTTTGCCGAGGTGTAGATGAGAAGAGGAGCTAAAGACGAAGGTAGGATGCTCTCCGGAGGTAAGAGCCGCTGCCGGGCGTCTTGCGGCAGAAGCCGCGCTAAGGAGAGCACTGTGAGCGGCACAATCGTCTTTGCGCGAAGAAGCCGCTTCTTGGGCTCCGGCAGCCGGCGAGAGCGGCAGCTTCGGGAAGGTGAAGAAGCAAGCTGTACAACACTGGGATTGTGTGCGCACCTTGCCAACTGATAGAAAACAGTACCTTTGCACTCTCCTGACTTTTCCAATCACAGGAACATTCGATTGGAAGCTGTTTTGGACAACTTTTCTTTTCTTCCTGCCAAACACTTGGCAGACATCCGTGCAACTTCTAGAACACGATGGGAGATGTTTTCTGTGCTGGCACAGTTTTTCCTAGCCAGACATAGTGGAAAAGCTTTTTGCCGAGGTGTAGATGAGAAGAGGAGCTAAAGACGAAGGTAGGATGCTCTCCGGAGGTAAGAGCCGCTGCCGGGCGTCTTTCGACAGAAGCCGCGCTAAGGAGAGCACTGTGAGCGGCACAATCGTCTTTGCGCGAAGAAGCCGCTTCTTGGGCTCCGGCAGCCGGCGAGAGCGGCAGCTTCGGGAAGGTGAAGAAGCAAGCTGTACAACACTGGGATTGTGTGCGCACCTTGCCAACTGATAGAAAACAGTACCTTTGCACTCTCCTGACTTTTCCAATCACATGAACATTCGATTGGAAGCTGTTTTGGACAACTTTTCTTTTCTTCCTGCCAAACACTTGGCAGACATCCGTGCAACTTCTAGAACACGATGGGAGATGTTTTCTGTGCTGGCACAGTTTTTCCTAGCCAGACATAGTGGAAAAGCGTTTTGCTAAGATGTAGACGACAAGAGAGGCTAAAGAGTGGATGTTAGCAAATGACACCCATCTTCAAAAAAGGCAATTAAGAGGACTCGCCATAGTACAAACCAGCCAGCCTCTTTTTTATCCCCAGGAAGTTGATGAAGCAGCTCTTCCTGGAAATCCTTGCCAGGCACATGACAGATGACCAAATAATGTAGTTAGCATGATTTTTCAGGGGAATTTCATGCTGAACATCACTTTAAACTCCTCTGATGAATCAACTTGACTGGTAGATGAAGGGAATATTATCTGCCTGGGCTTCAGGGAGGTTTTTGACATACCTCTACATGGCATCACACATACATATGGAAGCAATAGTGCAAAGGGGAGGGAATCAGTGTCTTTTCAGTGATGCTGAGGGAAAAGACAAGAGGCAGTGGGCACACACTGAAATACAGGAGATTGCCTTTGAACATCAGTAAATGTTTCTTTACTGTCAGGGTGACTGAACCACGGCACAGACTGCCCAGAAAGATTGTGGAGCCTGGATCTTTGAAGACATTAAAAGTACACCCAGATAGAATCCTGGGCAAGAGGCTCTAGGTATCCTGGTTTAGGCAGGGGGGTTGGGCCTGGTTAGCCCCACCAACCCCTTCCACTCTCTTTCATTCTGTGCTAGTGAATTCTCTTCAAGATGCATTTCAAAGCACTGGCATGACAAAGTTCTGTGCAGACAGAGATCCAAATGGACATGGCATCTAAGTTCCTTA
This sequence comes from Melospiza melodia melodia, assembly GCF_035770615.1. Lineage (NCBI taxonomy): Eukaryota > Metazoa > Chordata > Aves > Passeriformes > Passerellidae > Melospiza > Melospiza melodia. Next base: position 50,211,218 of record NC_086198.1, read on the forward strand.
AGCAGTGTTCAAGAAGAATGTAAAACTCTGGCACAAGTGTCTCTTCCCTAACTGAATCCCTTTCATGGGAAAATTCCCAGCTCTAGAAAGATCTTCTGATACGCATGCTTAAGACTGACACTGGCTGAGCAAATTTCTCCCTATGTATATCTAAGACCAGTTAGGATCTTCACCCAAAGTGCAGTCAACATAGTCACAGAATGCCTATTGTTAAGAAGTGACAGCTTCCATCAGAATGGCAGCTATTGGTCCACAAAATGGATTAATGGATGGGAATTATCTACGTGGGTTAAAAACAAAAATAAAGAGTTGGTCTTTATTTATCAATTTCATGGCAATATTGATAAGGGAAGAAAAAGATCTAAGTCCTTGACTTTCTGGACTCGAGGAAAGATTTTAAAAATTCCTTGTAAAAATGTATGATCACAATCAGACTATTGAAACCATTTTAGTTGGGAACAAAGTTCCAAAATTGTCTAGATAGTGGCAAAGAAGCCAAGAAAATAGGAAAGAAACAAAAAGAGAGCAAAAGAGTCAGCTTCAGTGTACAAGCTCGTTCTAGAAGTAGTCTGCTGGGAAAAGGAACCCCCAGCTAAATTTCCAATGTATTCCTGCGCTTGATTCAGTAACTGGTCAATGTAAAAACCAATCCTTTTGTACAACTTCTTCCAGCAACAAAAACTCCAACAGGTTGACACTACCATCATGCCTGTTCCAGACATATTTAAAAGAGAAATGATGATTTTCTTGAAAACCTACTTACATAAAAGTTGCAAGATGGTGGAGGGATTCCCACATCCTCCTTCCTCCATCTGGCTTGAAAGTATATTTGATAAAATATGCAACAAAGCACATGATTTATAAGGGAGAGTCAAATGGATGATTTGGGAATCGATCTCTTGTTGATAGTAAACTTCATATCCACTCGGTGTGACCTTTTTAAAACAAAATGTGGAGCTGAGGCATGAATCTGCCACAACAATTGTAAAGCAAACATACACACTCCCCTTCATATGCCCCCCCCTCCACACACACCTAGGCACACACAGAGATCAGCATAGCAGATCATGAACACCTTGGAAAAGACTGAAATGCTAAATGCCTCTCTTGATGGGCAAAAGAGCTGGTGCAGTAATTCAAATGCCTGGTACAAAAATTCTGTTTAATATTTAGCTCCTATTTAAAACACAGCTTTTCATTTCATTCTATTTACAGAATATTTTCATTTCATTTGTTTCTTTAAAATTACTTAGTTCTCACCTGTTGTATGTCTAGGAATATTTTCTTCCAAAAATAGAAAAAAATAGATGATATCTTTTCAGCAGAAAACATTGGTTGATACAATTTTAAACCATCATGATATGGAAGAATTCTTCTGTCCCTCTCGAAGGTGGAAGAAGCATTTGGATCACAGATCATCTACAATGAAATACTTGACATGTTTAAGATGCTTTCAATCAATTTTGATCGTCAATTGCTTATTTGTTGTAAACAGTAATTTTTCAGTGAAGGGAAAGCGTGTGTGGTATATCTACATGATATGTTCAAAGGCAGTTCCTACTAATGGCCAGGCTGAATTCCAGTAAATAATGTCCCGAATGATATTTTGCCGCCTTCTTTGGCACTTCATGAAATCTTACCCCGATGAAGTGCTGAAACACAGAGATTTTCTCTTAGAGAGTGTCTCATGTTGTAACCTATCCCATGGATTTTATGCTGTAATTCTTATCTCTTTTAAAATTTACTATCTTCTGTACAGTTTTCATGAAACTTTCTGTTACAGTAGTGAATAGCACAGATAAATGTCATTTTGTACAACTTTGAATTTACCCCAAGAGCTGAGAGAAAACTTGATCCTATACTTCAATCCGAGTTTCTTCTATAGTCCAACTTTGTTTCTCTACCATCAAGCTTCTCCTTTGTTGCTGCTCCAAGCCCCGTCCAAGGTGACCTTGAATACTTTCAGGGATGGGACACCCACAACTTCTCTGGGCAACCTGTTCCAGTGTTCCAGCACTCCCACAGTAAAAAAGGCCTTCCTTTCATCTAATATGTGTAGGAAATCATAAATCTAGGCATAGAAGCTTGGAGTGCAAATTTGAAATTCTTTGGATTTGAAGCACATTTTATATGAATACTGACTTACAGATGACTAAAAGATGTTGATGGGCATTTGAGCTGACAAGTTTTGAAAAAGTGCACGGAAATTAAAATTGAAACCACTAAAATTAAAAACTCCTTGCCATTTTCTTTTTCCTCTCCTATTCAAAATTGCATATGTCAGATATCAGTGCTTCATGCAAACCTCTCAGATGCTCTCAGAGAAAAAGCTTTTCTTTCAGACTAAGTTGCGGTTGACGTAGAACACTAGCAGGAGTGAAAGATTTTCTGGGCATTGAGGCAGCCCGTTCTCCTTGGATTTGTGTGCAGAATGCATTTTATCCAAACTGGAAAATAGATCCCAGCTCTGTTCTATTCATCATTCTTACTTCATCAGGCCAGAAGATTCTGTGAAAAGTAGCCTGTGGACCTTGAAGACAGCGCATGTGAACCAGATGAGAGGTGATAGAGAAGTTGAGGGAGAGAAGAAAGAGCATATGGCTGAAACCAGAAAGTATTTCTCCACGTGATCATGGAAGATTGCAGGAGCCACTTGGTACTATCAAACCAGCCCGACTTGGCACTGGTGCCACTATGGGTCTGGGAGCCATGTTGCATATCGTGCATTTTAAGGAGCCAGCTGGCCACACCCAGCCATATGCCCCCAAACACAAACCAAGCCCTTTTCTCTGGCAAACAAAACTCAGCTGCCCTGCTTCTGGATGGCAGATTGCAGGAGACACTTGGTACTATCAAACCAGCCCAACTTGGCACTGGTGCCACCTTGGCTCTGGGAACCATCCTGCCTATTGTAGCTTTTCAGGAGCCAGCCGGTCACTCCCAGCCATAGGCCCCCAAACAGAAACCTCGGCCCGTTTCCCTGGCAAACAAAAGTAAGCTGCCCCGCTTCTGGATGACAGATTGCAGGAGCTACTTAGTACTATCAAATCAGCCCGACTTGGCACAGGTGCCACCTTGGATCTGGGAACCATCCTGTGTATCGTGGATTTTCAGGGGCCAGCCGGCCACTCTCAGCCATATGCCCCCAAACACAAACCACGGACCTTTTCTCTGGCAAACAAAAATCAGCTGCCCCACTTCTGGATGGCAGATTGCAGGAGCCACTTGGGACTATCACAGCAGCACAACATGGCACTGCTGCCACCTTGGATCTGGGAACAATCCTGCGTATCGTACATATTCAGGAACCAGCCGAACACTCCCAGCCACAGGCCCCCAAACACAAACAACGGCCCATTTCCCTGGCAAACAAAACTCAGCTGCCCCGCTTCTGGATGGCAGTTTGCAGGAGCCACTTGGGACTATCAAACCAGCCCGACTTGGTAATGGTACCACCTTGGATCTGGGAACCATCCGGCGTATCGTGGATTTTCAGGGGCCAGCCGGTCATTCCCAGCCATATGCTCCCAAACACAAACCTCGGCCCTTTTCTCTGGCAAACAAAACTCAGCTGCCCCGCTTCTGGATGGCAAATTGCAGGACGCACTTGGTACTACAAAAAGAGCCCGACTTGGCAGTGGTGCCACCTTGGCTCTGGGAACCATCCTGCGTATCGAGCATTTTAAGGAGCCAGCCGGCAATTCCCAGCCGTATGCCCCAAAAAGAAACCACGGACCTTTTCTCTGGCAAAAAAAACTCAGCTGTCCCGCTTCTGGATGGCAGATTGCAGGAGTCACTTTGAACCATACAACCAGCCTTACTTGGCACTGGTGCCACCTTGGATCTGGGAACCATCCTGCCTATCGTTGATTTTCAGGGGCCAGCCTACCACTCTCGGCCATAGGCCCCCAAACACAAACCACAGCCCTTTTCTCTAGCAAACAAAATTTAGCTGCCCCGCTTCTGGATGGCAAATTGCAGGAGCCACTGGGTACTACAAAAACAGCCCGACTTGGCACTGGTGCCACCTTGCGTCTGGTTACCATGCGGCGTATCGTGCATTTTAAGGAGCCAGGTGGCCACTCCCAGCCATATGCCCCCAAACACAACCCATGGCCCTTTTCTCTGGCAAACAAAACTCAGCTGCCCCGCTTCTGGATGGCAGATTGCAGGAGGCACTTGGTACTATCAAACCAGCCCGACTTGGCACTGGTGCCACCTTTGGTCTGGGAACCATCCTGCGTATTGTGGATTGTCAGGAGACAGCCGACCACTCTCGGCCACAGACCCCAATCAAAAACAAAGGTCCGTTTCCCTGGCAAAAAAAACTCAGCTGCCCCGCTTCTGGATGGGAGATTGCAGGAGGCACTTGACACTGTCAAACGAGCCCCACTTTGTACTGGTGCCACCTTGGGTCTGGGAACCATGCTGCGTATCGTGGATTTTCAGGAGCCAGCCGGCCACTGCCAGCCACAGGCCCCCAAACAAAAACCACAGCCTTTTTCTCTGGCAAACAAAACTCAGCTGCCATGCTTCTGGATGGCAGATTGCAGGAGCCACTTGGTACTATCAAACCAGCCCGACTTGGCACTGGTGCCACCTTGGGTCTGGGAACCATCCTGCCTATCGTGGATTTTAAGGAGCCAGCCAGCTACTCCCAGCCACAGGCCCCCAACAAAAACCACGGCCCTTTTTTCTCGCAAACAAAACTTAGCTGCCTCACTTCTGGATGGCAGATTGCAGGAGCCACTTGGTGTAATCAAACCAGCCCGACTTGGCACTGGTGCCACCTTGGGTCTGGGAACCATCCTGCGTATCGTGGATTCTAAGGAGCCAGCCGGCCACTCCCAGCCACAGGCCCCCAAACAAAATCAACGGCGCTGTTCCCTGGAAAACAAAACATGCCTGCCAACTTTTTGATGGAGTTTGCAGGAACCACTTGGTATTATCAAACCAGCCCAACTTGGCACTGGTGCCACCTTGGGTCTGGATACCATGCTGCGTATCGTGGATTCTAAGGAGCCAGCCGGCCACTCCCAGCCACAGGCCCCCAAACACAAACAACGGCGCTTTTCCCTGGAAAACAAAACTCGCCTGCCAACTTTTTCATGGCAGATTGCAGGAGCCACTTGGTACTATCAAACCAGCCCGACTTGGCACTGGTGCCACCATGGGTCTGGTCACCATCCTGCCTATTGTAACTTTTCAGGAGCCAGCCGGTCACTCCCAGCCATAGGCCCTGAGACACAAACCTCGGCCCGTTTCCCTGGCAAACAAAAGTAAGCTGCCCCGCTTCTGGATGGCAGATTGCAGGAGCCACTTGGTACTATCAAACCAGGCCGACTTGGCACTGGTGCCACCTCTGGTCTGGGAACCATCCTGCGTATCGTGGATTCTAAGGAGCCATCCGGCCACTCCCACCCACAGGCCCCCAAACACAAACAACGGCGCTTTTCCCTGGAAAACAAAAGTAAGCTGCCCCGCTTCTGGATGGCAGATTGCAGGAGCCACTTGGTACTATCAAACCAGCCCGACTAGGCACTGGTGCCACCTCTGGTCTGTGAACCATCCCGCGTATCGTGGATTCTAAGGAGCCAGTCGGCAACTCCCAGCCACAGGCCCCCAAACACAAACAACGGCCCGTTTCCCTGGCAAACAAAATTAAGCTGCCCCGCTTCTGGATGGCAGATTGCAGAAGCCACTTGGTACTATCAAACTAGCCCAACTTGGCACTGGTGCCACCTCTGGTCTGGGAACCATCCTGCGTATCATGGGTTCTAAGGAGCCAGTCGGCAACTCCCAGCCACAGGCCCCCAAACACAAACCTCGGCCCGTTTCCCTGGCAAACAAAATTAGGCTGCCCCGCTTCTGGATGGCAGATTGCAGGACGCACTTGGTACTATCAGACCAGCCGGACTTGGCACTGGTGCCACCTCTGGTCTGGGAACCATCCTGCGTATCGTGGATTCTAAGGAGCCAACCGGCCACTCCCAGCCACAGGCCCCCAAACACAAACAACTGCGCTTTTCCCTAGATAACAAACTCGCCTGCCAACTTTTTGATGGCAGATTGCAGGAGCCACTTGGTACTATCAAACCAGCCCAACTTGGCACTGGTGCCACCATGGGTCTGGTCACCATCCTGCCTATCGTAGCTTTTCAGGAGCCAGCCGGTCACTCCCAGCCATAGGCCCCCAGACACAAACCTCGGCCCGTTTCCCTGGCAAACAAAAGTAAGCTGTCCCGCTTCTGGATGGCAGATTGCAGGACGCACTTGGTAGTATCAAACCAGCCCAACTTGGCACTGGTGCCACCTCTGGTCTGGGAACCATCCTGCGTATCGTGGATTCTAATTAGCCAGCCGGCCACTCCCAGCCACAGGCCCCCAAACACAAACAACGGCGCTTTTCCCTGGAAAACAAAACTCGCCTGCCAACATTTTGATGGCAGATTGCAGGAGCCACTTGGTACTATCAAATAAGCCCAACTTGGCACTGGTGCCACCATGGGTCTGGTCACCATCCTGCCTATCGTAGCTTTTCAGAAGCCAGCAGGTCACCCCCAGCCATAGGCCCCGATAAAAAAACCTCGGCCCGTTTCCCTGGCAAAAAAAAGTAAGCTACCCCGCTTCTGGATGGCAGTTTGCAGGACGCACTTGGTAGTATCAAACCAGCCCAACTTGGCACTGGTGCCACCTTGGGTCTGGGAACCATCCTGCGTATCGTGGATTCTGAGGAGCCCGCCGGCCACTCCCTGCCACAGGCACCCAAACACAAACAACGGCGCTTTTCCCTGGAAAACAAAACTCGCCTGCCAACTTTTTGAGGGCAGAATGCAGGAGCCACTTGGTACTATCAAACCAGCCCGACTTGGCACTGGTGCCACCATGGGTCTGGTCACCATCCTGCCTATCGTAGCTTTTCAGGACCCAGCCGGTCACTCCCAGCCATAGGCGCCCAGACACAAAGCTCGGCCCGTTTCCCTGGCACACAAAAGTAAGCTGCCCCGCTTCTGGATGGCAGATTGCAGGAACCACTTGGTACTATAAAACCAGCCCGACTTGGCGCTGGTGCCACCTCTGGTCTGGGAACCATCCTGCGTATCGTGGATTCTAAGGAGCCAGCCGGTCACTCCAGCCACAGGCCCCCAGACACAAACAACGGCGCTTTTCCCTGGAAAACAAAACTCGCCTGCCAACTTTTTGATGGCAGATTGCAGGAGCCTCTTGGTACTATCAAACCAGCCCAACTTGGCACTGGTGCCACCATGGGTCTGGTCACCATCCTGCCTATCGTAGCTTTCCAGGAGCCAGCCGGTCACTCCCAGCTATAGGCCCCCAGTCACAAACCTCGGCCCGTTTCCCTGGCAAACAAAAGTAAGCTACCCCGCTTCTGGATGGCAGATTGCAGGAGCCACTTGCTACTATCAAACCAGCCCAACTTGGAACTGGTGCCACCTTGGGTCTGGGAACCATGCTGCGTATCGCAGATTCTAAGGCGCCAGTCGGCCACTCCCAGCCACAAGCCCCCAAACACAAACAACGGCGCTTTTCTCTGGCAAACAAAACTCAACTGCCCCTCTTCTGGATGGCAAATTGCAGGACGCACTTGGTACTATAAAAACAGCCCGACTTGGCACTGGTGCCACCTTGGGTCTGGGAACCATCGTGCGTATCGATCTTTTTAATGAGACAGCCGGCCACTCCCAGCCATATGCCCCCGAACACAACCCACGGCCCTTTCCTCTGGCAAACAAAACTCAGCTGCCCCGCTTCTGGATGGGAGATTGCAGGAGGCACTTGACACTGTGAAACCAGCCCCACTTGGCACTGGTGCCACCTTGGGTCTGGGAACCATGCTGCGTATCATGGATTTTCAGGAGCCAGCCGGCCACTCCCAGCCATAGGCCCCCAAACAAAAACCACAGCCTTTTTCTCTGGCAAACAAAATTCAGCTGCCCCACTTCTGGATGGCAGATTGCAGGAGCCACTTGGGACTATCACACCAGCACAACATGGCACTGGTGCCACCTTGGATCTGGGAACCATCCGGCGTATAGTGGATTTTCAGGGGTCAGCCGGTCACTCTCAGCCATAGGCCCCAAACACAAACCACGGCCCTTTTCTCTGGAAAACAAAACTCAACTGCCCCTCTTCTGGATGGCAGATTGCAGGAGCCACTGGGTACTATGAAACCAGCCCTACTTGGCACTGGTGCCACGTCAGGTCTGGGAACCATGCTGCGTATCATGGATTTCAGGAGCCAGCCGTCCACTGCCAGCCACAGGCCCCGAAACACAAACAACAGCCTTTTTCTCTGGCAAACAAAATTCAGCTGCCCCGCTTCTGGATGGCAGATTGCAGGAACCACTTGGTACTAACAAACCAGCCCGACTTGGCACTGGTGCCACCTTGGGTCTGGGAACCATCCTGCGTATCGTGGATTCTAAGGAGCCAGCTGGCCACACCCAGCCACAGGCCCAAAAACACACACAACGGCGCTTTTCCCTGGAAAACAAAACTCGCCTGCCAACTTTTTGATGGCAGATTGCAGGAGCCACTTGGTACTATCAAACCAGCCCAACTTGGCACTGGTGCCACCATGGGTCTGGTCACCATCCTGCCTATCGTAGCTTTTCAGGAGCCAGCCGGTCACTCCCAGCCATAGGCCCCCAGACACAAACCTCGGCCTGTTTCCCTGGCACACAAAAGTAAGCTACCGCACTTCTGGATGGCAGATTGCAGGAGCCACTTTGCACCATCAAACCAGCCCGACTTGGCACTGGTGCCACCTCTGGTCTGGGAACCATGCTGCGTATTGTGGATTCTAAGGAGCCAGCCGGCCACTCCCAGCCACAGGCCCCCAAACACAAACAACGGCGCTTTTCCCTGGAAAACAAAAGTCGCCTGCCAACATTTTGATGGCAGCTTGCAGGAGCCACTTGGTACTATCAAACCAGCCCAACTTGGCACTGGTGCCACCATGGGTCTGGTCACCATCCTGCCTATCGTAGCTTTTCAGGAGCCAGCCGGTCACTCCCAGCCATAGGCCCCCAGACAAAAACCTCGGTCCGTTTCCCTGGAAAACAAAAGTAAGCTGCCCTGCTTCTGGATGGCAGATTGCAGGAGCCACTTGGTGTTATCAAACCAGCCCGACTTGGCACTGGTGCCACCTTGGGTCTGGGAACCATCCTGCGTATCGTGTGTTCTAGGGAGCCAGCCGGCCACTCCCAGCCACAGTCCCCCAAACAAAAACAACGGCGCTTTTCCCTGGAAAACAAAACTGGCCTGCCAACTTTTTGATGGCAGATTGCAGGAGCCACTTGGTACTATCAAACCAGCCCAACTTGGCACTGGTGCCACCATGGGTCTGGTCACCATCCTGCCTATCGTAGCTTTTCAGGAGCCAGCCGGTCACTCCCAGCCATAGGTCCCCAGACAAATACCTCGGCCCGTTTCCCTGGCAAACAAAAGTAAGCTGCCCCGCTTCTGGATGGCAGATTGCAGGAGCCACTTGGTACTATCAAACCAGCCCAACTTGACACTGGTGCCACCTTGGCTCTGGGAACCATGCTGCGTAACCCGGATTCTAAGACGACAGGCAGCCACTGCCAGCCACCGGCCTCCAAACAAAATCAACGGCGCTTTTCCCTGGAAAACAAAACTCGCCTGACAACTTTTAGATGGCAGATTGCAGGAGCCAGTTGGTACCATCAAACCAGCCCAACTTGGCACTGGTGCCACCTTGGGTCTGGGAACCATCCTGCCTATTGTTGTTTTTCAGGAGCCAGCCGGTCACTCCTAGCCCTAGGCCCCCAGTCATAAACCTCGGCCCGTTTCCCTGGTACACAAATGTAAGCTACCCCGCTTCAGGATGGCAGATTGCAGGAGCCACTTTTCACCATCAAACCAGCCCGACGTGGCACTGGTGCCACCTTGGGTCTGGGAACCATCCTGCGTATCGTGTGTTCTAAGGAGCCAGCCGGCCACTCCCACCCACAGACCCCCAAACACAAACAACGGCGCTTTTCCCTGGAAAACAAAACTCTCCTGCCAACTTTTTGATGGCAGATTGCAGGAGCCACTTGGTACTATCAAACCAGCCAAATTTGGCACTGGTGCCACCATGGGTCTGGTCACCATCCTGCCTATCGTAGCTTTTCAGGAGCCAGCCGGTCACTCCCAGCCATAGGCCCCCAGACACAAACCTCGGCCCGTTTCCCTGGCAAACAAAAGTAAGCTGCCCCGCTTCTGCATGGCAGATTGCAGGTGCTATTTAGTACTATCAAACCAGCCTGACTTGGCACTGGTGCCACCTCTGGTCTGGGAACCATCCTGCCTATCGTGGATTTTCAGGGGCCAGACGGCCACTATCAGCCATATGCCCCCAAAAACAAACCACGGCCCTTTTCTCTGGTAAACAAAACTCAACTGACCCTCTTCTGGATGGCAAATTTTAGGACGCACTTTGTACTACGAAAACCGCCCGACTTGGCACTGGTGCCACCTTGGGTCAGGGAACCATCCTGCCTATCGTAGCGTTTTAAGGAGCCAGCAGGCCACGCCCAGCCATATAGCCCCAAAAACAAACCACGGACCATTTCTCTTGGAAACAAAAATCCGCTGCCCCGCGTCAGGATGGCAGATTGCAGGAGCCACTTTGCACCATCAAACCACCCCGACTTGGCACTGGTGCCATCTTGGATCTGGGAACCATCCTGCCTATCGTAGCTTTTCAGGAGCCAGCCGGTCACTCCCAGCCATAGGCCCCCAGACACAAACCTCGGACCGTTTCCCTGGCAAACAAAATTAAGCTGCCCCGATTCTGGATGGCAGAGTGCAGGAGCCACTTGGTAGTGTCAAACCAGCCCGACTTGGCACTGGTGCCACCTTGGGTCTGGGAACCATCCTGCGTATCGTGGATTCTAAGGAGCCAGCCGGCCACTCTGAGCCACAGGCCCCCAAACAAAAACAACGGCGCTTTTCCCTGGAAAACAAAACTCGCCTGCCAACATTTTGATGGCAGATTGCAGGAGCCACTTGGTACTATCAAACCAGCCCAACTTGGCACTGGTGCCACCATGGGTCTGGTCACCATCCTGCCTATCGTAGCTTTTCAGGAGCCAGCCGGTCACTCCCAGCCATAGGCCCCCAGACACAAACCTCGGCCCGTTTCCCTGGAAAACAAAAGTAAGCTGCCCCGATTCTGGATGGCAGATTGCAGGAGCCACTTGGTACTATGAAATCAGCCCAACTTGGCACTGGTGGCACCATGGGTCTGGTAAACATCCTGCCTATCGTAGCTTTTCAGGAGCCAGACGGTCACTCCCTGCCATAGGCCCCCAGACACAAACCTCGGCCCGTTTCCCTGGCAAACAAAAGTAAGCTGCCCCGATTCTGGACGCCAGATTGCAGGAGCCACTTGGTACTATGAAATCAGCCCAACTTGGCACTGGTGGCACCATGGGTCTGGTAAACATCCTGCCTATCGTAGCTTTTCAGGAGCCAGCCGGTCACTCCCAGCCATAGGCCCCCAGACAAATACCTCGGCCCGTTTCCCTGGCAAACAAAAGTAAGCTGCCCCGCTTCTGGATGGCAGATTGCAGGAGCCACATGGTACTATCAAACCAGGCCAACATGGCACTGGTGCCACCTTGGCTCTGGGAACCATCCTGCCTATCTTGGATTTTCAGGGGCCAGCCGGCCACTCTCAGCCATATGCCCCCAAACACATACCACGGCCCTTTTCTCTGGCAAACAAAACTCAACTGCCCCTCTTCTGGATGGCAAATTGCAGGACGCACTTGGTACTACGAAAACAGCCCGACTTGGCACTGATGCCACCTTGGGTCAGGGAACAATCCTGCGTATCGATCTTTTTAAGGAGCCAGCCGGCCCCGCCCAGCCATATACCCCCAAAAAACAACCACGGAACTTTTCTCCAGCAAACAAAAATCCGCTGCCCCGCGTCTGAATGGCAGATTTCAGGAGCTATTTAGTATTATAAACCAGCCCGACTTGGCACTGGTGCTACCATGAGTCTGGTAACCATCCTGCCTATCGTAGCTTTTCAGTAGCCAGCCGGTCACTCCCAGCCATAGGCCCCCAGACAAATACCTCGGCCCGTTTCCCTGGGAAACAAAAGTAAGCTGTCCCGCTTCTGGATGGCAGATTGCAGGAGCCACTTTGCACCATCAAACCAGCCCGACTTGGCACTGGTGCCACCTCTGGTCTGGGAACCATCCTGCGTATCGTGGATTCTAAGGAGACAGCCGGCCACTCCCAGCCACAGGCCCCCAAACACAAACAACGGCGCTTTTCCCTGGAACACAAAACTCGCCTGCCAACTTTTTGATGGCAGATTGCAGGAGCCACTTGGTACTATCAAACCAGCCCAACTTGGCACTGGTGCCACCATGGGTCTGGTCACCATCCTGCCTATCGTAGCTTTTCAGGAGCCAGCCAAACACTCCCAGCCATAGGCCCCCAGACAAAAACCTCGGCCCGTTTCCCTGGCAAACAAAAGTAAGTTATCCCGCTTCTGGATGGCAGATTGCAGGAGCCACTTTTCAACATCAAACCAGCCCGACTTGGCACTGGTGCCACCTCTGGTCTGGGAACCATCCTGCGTATCGTGGATTCTAAGGAGCCAGCCGGCCACTCCCAGCCACAGGCCCCCAAACACAAACAACGGCGCTTTTCCCTGGATAACAAACTCGCCTGCCAACTTTTTGATGGCAGATTGCAGGAGCCACTTGGTACTATCAAACCAGCCCAACTTGGCACTGGTGCCACCATGGGTCTGGTCACCATCCTGCCTATCGTAGCTTTTCAGGAGCCAGCCGGTCACTCCCAGCCATAGGTCCCCAGACAAATACCTCGGCCCGTTTCCCTGGCAAACAAAAGTAAGCTGCCCCGCTTCTGGATGGCAGATTGCAGGACGCACTTGGTACTATCAAACCAGCCCAACTTGGCACTGGTGCCACCTCTGGTCTGGGACCCATGCCGCGTATCGTGGATTCTAAGGAGCCAGCCGGCCACTCCCAGCCACAGGCCCCCAAACACAAACAACGGCGCTTTTCCCTGGAAAACAAAACTCGCCTGCCAACTTTTTGATGGCAGATTGCAGGAGCCACTTGGTACTATCAAATCAGCCCAACTTGGCACTGGTGCCACCATGGGTCTGGTCACCATCCTGCCTATCGTAGCTTTTCAGGACCTAGCCGGTCACTCCAAGCCATAGGCGCCCAGACACAAAGCTCGGCCCGTTTCCCTGGCAAACAAAAGTAAGCTACCCCGCTTCTGGATGGCAGATTGCAGGAGCCACTTTGCACCATCAAACTAGCCCGACTTGGCACTGGTGCCACCTCAGGTCTGGGAACCATCCTGCGTATCGTTCATTGTAAGGAGCCAGCCGGCCACTCCAGCCACAGGCCCCCAGACACAATCAAGGGCGCTTTTCCCTGGAAAACAAAACTCGCCTGCCAAGTTTTTGATGGCAGATTGCAGGAGCCACTTGGTACTATCAAATCAGCCCAACTTGACACTGGTGCCACCATGGGTCTGGTCACCATCCTGCCTATCGTAGTTTTCAGGAGCCAGCCGGTCACTCGCAGCCATAGGCCCCCAGACACAATACTCGGCCCGTTTCCCTGGCAAACAAAAGTAAGCTACCCCGCTTCTGGATGGCAGATTGCAGGAACCACTTGGTACTATCAAACCAGCCCAACTTGGCACTGGTGCCACCTTGGGTCTGGGAACCATCCTGCGTATCGTGGATTCTAAGCAGCCAGCCGGCCACTCCCTGCCACAGGCACCCAAACACAAACAACGGCGCTTTTCCCTGGAAAACAAAACTCGCCCTCCCACTTTTTGATGGCGGATTGCAGGAGCCACTTGGTACTATCAAACCAGCCCAACTTGGCACTGGTGCCACCATGGGTCTGGTCACCATCCTGCCTATCGTAGCTTTTCAGGACCTAGCAGGTCACTCCCAGCCATAGGCCCCCAGACACAAAGCTCGGCCCGTTTCCCTGGCAAACAAAAGTAAGCTGCCCCGCTTCTGGATGGCAGATTGCCGGAGCCACTTGGTACTATCAAACCAGCCCGACTTGGCACTGGTGCCACCTCTGGTCTGGGAACCATGCTGCGTATCGTGGATTCTAAGGAGCCAGCCGGCCACTCCCAGCCACAGGCCCCCAAACACAAACAACGGCGCTTTTCCCTGGAAAACAAAACTCGCCTGCCAACATTTTGATGGCAGATTGCAGGAGCCACTTGCTACTATCAAATCAGCCCAACTTGGCACTGGTGCCACCATGGGTCTGGTCACCATCCTGCCTATCGTAGCTGTTCAGGCGCCAGCCGGTCACTCCCAGCCATAGGCCCCCAGAGAAAAACCTCGGCCCGTTTCCCTGGGAAACAAAAGTAAGCTGCCCCGCTTCTGGATGGCAGATTGCAGGAGCCACTTTGCACCATCAAACCAGCCCAACTTGGCACTGGTGCCACCTCTGGTCTGGGAACCATGCCGCGTATCGTGGATTCTAAGGAGCCAGCCGGCCACTCCCAGCCACAGGCCCCCAAACACAAACAACGGCGCTTTTCCCTGGAAAACAAAACTCGCCTGCCAACTTTTTGATGGCAGATTGCAGGAGCCACTTGGTACTATCAAATCAGCCCAACTTGGCACTGGTGCCACCATGGGTCTGGTCACCATCCTGCCTATCGTAGCTTTTCAGGACCTAGCCGGTCACTCCAAGCCATAGGCGCCCAGACACAAAGCTCGGCCCGTTTCCCTGGCAAACAAATGTAAGCTGTCCCGCTTCTGGATGGCAGATTGCAGGAGCCACTTGCTACTATCAAACCAGCCCAACTTGGAACTGGTGCCACCTTGGGTCTGGGAACCATGCTGCGTATCGCAGATTCTAAGGCGCCAGTCGGCCACTCCCAGCCACAAGCCCCCAAACACAAACAACGGCGCTTTTCTCTGGCAAACAAAACTCAACTGCCCCTCTTCTGGATGGCAAATTGCAGGACGCACTTGGTACTATAAAAACAGCCCGACTTGGCACTGGTGCCACCTTGGGTCTGGGAACCATCGTGCGTATCGATCTTTTTAATGAGACAGCCGGCCACTCCCAGCCATATGCCCCCGAACACAACCCACGGCCCTTTCCTCTGGCAAACAAAACTC
The DNA here is from genome assembly GCF_035770615.1 of Melospiza melodia melodia. NCBI lineage: Eukaryota > Metazoa > Chordata > Aves > Passeriformes > Passerellidae > Melospiza > Melospiza melodia. The sequence goes on from NC_086198.1 coordinate 50,226,408, forward strand.
AGCTGCCCCGCTTCTGGATGGGAGATTGCAGGAGGCACTTGACACTGTGAAACCAGCCCCACTTGGCACTGGTGCCACCTTGGGTCTGGGAACCATGCTGCGTATCATGGATTTTCAGGAGCCAGCCGGCCACTCCCAGCCATAGGCCCCCAAACAAAAACCACAGCCTTTTTCTCTGGCAAACAAAATTCAGCTGCCCCACTTCTGGATGGCAGATTGCAGGAGCCACTTGGGACTATCACACCAGCACAACATGGCACTGGTGCCACCTTGGATCTGGGAACCATCCGGCGTATAGTGGATTTTCAGGGGTCAGCCGGTCACTCTCAGCCATAGGCCCCAAACACAAACCACGGCCCTTTTCTCTGGAAAACAAAACTCAACTGCCCCTCTTCTGGATGGCAGATTGCAGGAGCCACTGGGTACTATGAAACCAGCCCTACTTGGCACTGGTGCCACGTCAGGTCTGGGAACCATGCTGCGTATCATGGATTTCAGGAGCCAGCCGTCCACTGCCAGCCACAGGCCCCGAAACACAAACAACAGCCTTTTTCTCTGGCAAACAAAATTCAGCTGCCCCGCTTCTGGATGGCAGATTGCAGGAACCACTTGGTACTAACAAACCAGCCCGACTTGGCACTGGTGCCACCTTGGGTCTGGGAACCATCCTGCGTATCGTGGATTCTAAGGAGCCAGCTGGCCACACCCAGCCACAGGCCCAAAAACACACACAACGGCGCTTTTCCCTGGAAAACAAAACTCGCCTGCCAACTTTTTGATGGCAGATTGCAGGAGCCACTTGGTACTATCAAACCAGCCCAACTTGGCACTGGTGCCACCATGGGTCTGGTCACCATCCTGCCTATCGTAGCTTTTCAGGAGCCAGCCGGTCACTCCCAGCCATAGGCCCCCAGACACAAACCTCGGCCTGTTTCCCTGGCACACAAAAGTAAGCTACCGCACTTCTGGATGGCAGATTGCAGGAGCCACTTTGCACCATCAAACCAGCCCGACTTGGCACTGGTGCCACCTCTGGTCTGGGAACCATGCTGCGTATTGTGGATTCTAAGGAGCCAGCCGGCCACTCCCAGCCACAGGCCCCCAAACACAAACAACGGCGCTTTTCCCTGGAAAACAAAAGTCGCCTGCCAACATTTTGATGGCAGCTTGCAGGAGCCACTTGGTACTATCAAACCAGCCCAACTTGGCACTGGTGCCACCATGGGTCTGGTCACCATCCTGCCTATCGTAGCTTTTCAGGAGCCAGCCGGTCACTCCCAGCCATAGGCCCCCAGACAAAAACCTCGGTCCGTTTCCCTGGAAAACAAAAGTAAGCTGCCCTGCTTCTGGATGGCAGATTGCAGGAGCCACTTGGTGTTATCAAACCAGCCCGACTTGGCACTGGTGCCACCTTGGGTCTGGGAACCATCCTGCGTATCGTGTGTTCTAGGGAGCCAGCCGGCCACTCCCAGCCACAGTCCCCCAAACAAAAACAACGGCGCTTTTCCCTGGAAAACAAAACTGGCCTGCCAACTTTTTGATGGCAGATTGCAGGAGCCACTTGGTACTATCAAACCAGCCCAACTTGGCACTGGTGCCACCATGGGTCTGGTCACCATCCTGCCTATCGTAGCTTTTCAGGAGCCAGCCGGTCACTCCCAGCCATAGGTCCCCAGACAAATACCTCGGCCCGTTTCCCTGGCAAACAAAAGTAAGCTGCCCCGCTTCTGGATGGCAGATTGCAGGAGCCACTTGGTACTATCAAACCAGCCCAACTTGACACTGGTGCCACCTTGGCTCTGGGAACCATGCTGCGTAACCCGGATTCTAAGACGACAGGCAGCCACTGCCAGCCACCGGCCTCCAAACAAAATCAACGGCGCTTTTCCCTGGAAAACAAAACTCGCCTGACAACTTTTAGATGGCAGATTGCAGGAGCCAGTTGGTACCATCAAACCAGCCCAACTTGGCACTGGTGCCACCTTGGGTCTGGGAACCATCCTGCCTATTGTTGTTTTTCAGGAGCCAGCCGGTCACTCCTAGCCCTAGGCCCCCAGTCATAAACCTCGGCCCGTTTCCCTGGTACACAAATGTAAGCTACCCCGCTTCAGGATGGCAGATTGCAGGAGCCACTTTTCACCATCAAACCAGCCCGACGTGGCACTGGTGCCACCTTGGGTCTGGGAACCATCCTGCGTATCGTGTGTTCTAAGGAGCCAGCCGGCCACTCCCACCCACAGACCCCCAAACACAAACAACGGCGCTTTTCCCTGGAAAACAAAACTCTCCTGCCAACTTTTTGATGGCAGATTGCAGGACCCACTTGGTACTATCAAACCAGCCAAATTTGGCACTGGTGCCACCATGGGTCTGGTCACCATCCTGCCTATCGTAGCTTTTCAGGAGCCAGCCGGTCACTCCCAGCCATAGGCCCCCAGACACAAACCTCGGCCCGTTTCCCTGGCAAACAAAAGTAAGCTGCCCCGCTTCTGCATGGCAGATTGCAGGTGCTATTTAGTACTATCAAACCAGCCTGACTTGGCACTGGTGCCACCTCTGGTCTGGGAACCATCCTGCCTATCGTGGATTTTCAGGGGCCAGACGGCCACTATCAGCCATATGCCCCCAAAAACAAACCACGGCCCTTTTCTCTGGTAAACAAAACTCAACTGACCCTCTTCTGGATGGCAAATTTTAGGACGCACTTTGTACTACGAAAACCGCCCGACTTGGCACTGGTGCCACCTTGGGTCAGGGAACCATCCTGCCTATCGTAGCGTTTTAAGGAGCCAGCAGGCCACGCCCAGCCATATAGCCCCAAAAACAAACCACGGACCATTTCTCTTGGAAACAAAAATCCGCTGCCCCGCGTCAGGATGGCAGATTGCAGGAGCCACTTTGCACCATCAAACCACCCCGACTTGGCACTGGTGCCATCTTGGATCTGGGAACCATCCTGCCTATCGTAGCTTTTCAGGAGCCAGCCGGTCACTCCCAGCCATAGGCCCCCAGACACAAACCTCGGACCGTTTCCCTGGCAAACAAAATTAAGCTGCCCCGATTCTGGATGGCAGAGTGCAGGAGCCACTTGGTAGTGTCAAACCAGCCCGACTTGGCACTGGTGCCACCTTGGGTCTGGGAACCATCCTGCGTATCGTGGATTCTAAGGAGCCAGCCGGCCACTCTGAGCCACAGGCCCCCAAACAAAAACAACGGCGCTTTTCCCTGGAAAACAAAACTCGCCTGCCAACATTTTGATGGCAGATTGCAGGAGCCACTTGGTACTATCAAACCAGCCCAACTTGGCACTGGTGCCACCATGGGTCTGGTCACCATCCTGCCTATCGTAGCTTTTCAGGAGCCAGCCGGTCACTCCCAGCCATAGGCCCCCAGACACAAACCTCGGCCCGTTTCCCTGGAAAACAAAAGTAAGCTGCCCCGATTCTGGATGGCAGATTGCAGGAGCCACTTGGTACTATGAAATCAGCCCAACTTGGCACTGGTGGCACCATGGGTCTGGTAAACATCCTGCCTATCGTAGCTTTTCAGGAGCCAGACGGTCACTCCCTGCCATAGGCCCCCAGACACAAACCTCGGCCCGTTTCCCTGGCAAACAAAAGTAAGCTGCCCCGATTCTGGACGCCAGATTGCAGGAGCCACTTGGTACTATGAAATCAGCCCAACTTGGCACTGGTGGCACCATGGGTCTGGTAAACATCCTGCCTATCGTAGCTTTTCAGGAGCCAGCCGGTCACTCCCAGCCATAGGCCCCCAGACAAATACCTCGGCCCGTTTCCCTGGCAAACAAAAGTAAGCTGCCCCGCTTCTGGATGGCAGATTGCAGGAGCCACATGGTACTATCAAACCAGGCCAACATGGCACTGGTGCCACCTTGGCTCTGGGAACCATCCTGCCTATCTTGGATTTTCAGGGGCCAGCCGGCCACTCTCAGCCATATGCCCCCAAACACATACCACGGCCCTTTTCTCTGGCAAACAAAACTCAACTGCCCCTCTTCTGGATGGCAAATTGCAGGACGCACTTGGTACTACGAAAACAGCCCGACTTGGCACTGATGCCACCTTGGGTCAGGGAACAATCCTGCGTATCGATCTTTTTAAGGAGCCAGCCGGCCCCGCCCAGCCATATACCCCCAAAAAACAACCACGGAACTTTTCTCCAGCAAACAAAAATCCGCTGCCCCGCGTCTGAATGGTAGATTTCAGGAGCTATTTAGTATTATAAACCAGCCCGACTTGGCACTGGTGCTACCATGAGTCTGGTAACCATCCTGCCTATCGTAGCTTTTCAGTAGCCAGCCGGTCACTCCCAGCCATAGGCCCCCAGACAAATACCTCGGCCCGTTTCCCTGGGAAACAAAAGTAAGCTGCCCCGCTTCTGGATGGCAGATTGCAGGAGCCACTTGGTACTATCAAACCAGCCCAATTTTGCACTGGTGCCACCTTGGCTCTGGGAACCATCCTACGTATCCTGGGTTCAAAGGAGGCAGCCGGCCACTCCCAGCCACAGGCCTCTAAACAAAAACAACGGCGCTTTTCCCTGGAAAACAAAACTCGCCTGACAACTTTTTGATGGCAGATTGCAGGAGCCACTTGGTACTATCAAACCAGCCCAACTTGGCACTGGTGCCACCATGGGTCTGGTCACCATCCTGCCTATCGTAGCTTTTCAGGAGCCAGCCGGTCACTCCCAGCCATAGGCCCCCTGACAAATACCTCGGCCCGTTTCCCTGGCAAACAAAAGTAAGCAGCCCCGCTTCTGGATGGCAGATTGCAGGAGCCACATGGTACTATCAAACCAGGCCAACATGGCACTGGTGCCACCTTGGTTCTGGGAACCATCCTGCCTATCGTGGATTTTCAGGGGCCAGCCGGCCACTCTCAGCCATATGCCCCCAAACACATACCACGGCCCTTTTCTCTGGCAAACAAAACTCAACTGCCCCTCTTCTGGATGGCAAATTGCAGGACGCACTTGGTACTACGAAAACAGCCCGACTTGGCACTGATGCCACCTTGGGTCAGGGAACAATCCTGCGTATCGAGCTTTTTAAGGAGCCAGCCGGCCACGTCCAGCCATATACCCCCAAAAAAAAACCACGGAACTTTTCTCCAGCAAAAAAAAATCCGCTGCCCCGCGTCTGGATGGCAGATTGCAGGAGCTATTTAGTATTATCAAACCAGCCCGACTTGGCACTGGTGCCACCATGAGTCTGGTAACCATCCTGCCTATCGTAGCTTTTCAGTAGCCAGCCAGTCACTCCCAGCCATAGGCCCCCAGACAAATACCTCGGCCCGATTCCCTGGGAAACAAAAGTAAGCTGTCCCGCTTCTGGATGGCAGATTGCAGGAGCCACTTTGCACCATCAAACCAGCCCGACTTGGCACTGGTGCCACCTCTGGTCTGGGAACCATCCTGCGTATCGTGGATTCTAAGGAGACAGCCGGCCACTCCCAGCCACAGGCCCCCAAACACAAACAACGGCGCTTTTCCCTGGAACACAAAACTCGCCTGCCAACTTTTTGATGGCAGATTGCAGGAGCCACTTGGTACTATCAAACCAGCCCAACTTGGCACTGGTGCCACCATGGGTCTGGTCACCATCCTGCCTATCGTAGCTTTTCAGGAGCCAGCCAAACACTCCCAGCCATAGGCCCCCAGACAAAAACCTCGGCCCGTTTCCCTGGCAAACAAAAGTAAGTTATCCCGCTTCTGGATGGCAGATTGCAGGAGCCACTTTGCACCATCAAACTAGCCCGACTTGGCACTGGTGCCACCTCAGGTCTGGGAACCATCCTGCGTATCGTTCATTGTAAGGAGCCAGCCGGCCACTCCAGCCACAGGCCCCCAGACACAATCAAGGGCGCTTTTCCCTGGAAAACAAAACTCGCCTGCCAACTTTTTGATGGCAGATTGCAGGAGCCACTTGGTACTATCAAATCAGCCCAACTTGACACTGGTGCCACCATGGGTCTGGTCACCATCCTGCCTATCGTAGTTTTCAGGAGCCAGCCGGTCACTCGCAGCCATAGGTCCCCAGACACAATACTCGGCCCGTTTCCCTGGCAAACAAAAGTAAGCTACCCCGCTTCTGGATGGCAGATTGCAGGAACCACTTGGTACTATCAAACCAGCCCAACTTGGCACTGGCGCCACCTTGGGTCTGGGAACCATCCTGCGTATCGTGGATTCTAAGCAGCCAGCCGGCCACTCCCTGCCACAGGCACCCAAACACAAACAACGGCGCTTTTCCCTGGAAAACAAAACTCGCCCTCCCACTTTTTGATGGCGGATTGCAGGAGCCACTTGGTACTATCAAACCAGCCCAACTTGGCACTGGTGCCACCATGGGTCTGGTCACCATCCTGCCTATCGTAGCTTTTCAGGACCTAGCAGGTCACTCCCAGCCATAGGCCCCCAGACACAAAGCTCGGCCCGTTTCCCTGGCAAACAAAAGTAAGCTGCCCCGCTTCTGGATGGCAGATTGCCGGAGCCACTTGGTACTATCAAACCAGCCCGACTTGGCACTGGTGCCACCTCTGGTCTGGGAACCATGCTGCGTATCGTGGATTCTAAGGAGCCAGCCGGCCACTCCCAGCCACAGGCCCCCAAACACAAACAACGGCGCTTTTCCCTGGAAAACAAAACTCGCCTGCCAACATTTTGATGGCAGATTGCAGGAGCCACTTGCTACTATCAAATCAGCCCAACTTGGCACTGGTGCCACCATGGGTCTGGTCACCATCCTGCCTATCGTAGCTGTTCAGGCGCCAGCCGGTCACTCCCAGCCATAGGCCCCCAGAGAAAAACCTCGGCCCGTTTCCCTGGGAAACAAAAGTAAGCTGCCCCGCTTCTGGATGGCAGATTGCAGGAGCCACTTTGCACCATCAAACCAGCCCAACTTGGCACTGGTGCCACCTCTGGTCTGGGAACCATGCCGCGTATCGTGGATTCTAAGGAGCCAGCCGGCCACTCCCAGCCACAGGCCCCCAAACACAAACAACGGCGCTTTTCCCTGGAAAACAAAACTCGCCTGCCAACTTTTTGATGGCAGATTGCAGGAGCCACTTGGTACTATCAAATCAGCCCAACTTGGCACTGGTGCCACCATGGGTCTGGTCACCATCCTGCCTATCGTAGCTTTTCAGGACCTAGCCGGTCACTCCAAGCCATAGGCGCCCAGACACAAAGCTCGGCCCGTTTCCCTGGCAAACAAATGTAAGCTGTCCCGCTTCTGGATGGCAGATTGCAGGATCCACTAGGTATTATCAAACCAGCCCGACTTGGCACTGGTGCCACCTCTGGTCTGGGAACCAGCCTGCGTATCGTGGATTCTAAGGAGCCAGCCGGCCACTCCTGCCACAGGCCCCCAGACACAATCAACGGCGCTTTTCCCTGGAAAACAAAACTCGCCTGCCGACTTTTTGATGGCAGATTGCAGGAGCCACTTGGTATTATCAAATCAGCCCAACTTGGCACTGGTGCCACCATGGGTCTGGTGACCATCCTGCCTATCGTAGCTTTTCAGGAGCCAGCCGGTCACTCCCAGCCATAGGCCCCCAGACACAAAGCTCGGCCCGTTTCCCTGGCAAACAAAAGCAAGCTGCCCCGCTTCTGGATGGCATATTGCAGGAGCCACTTTGCACCATCAAACTAGCCCGACTCGGCACTGGTGCCACCTCAGGTCTGGGAACCATCCTGCGTATCGTGGATTCTAATTAGCCATCCGTCCACTCCCAGCCACAGGCCCCCAAACAGAAACAACGGCGCTTTTCCCTGGAAATCAAAACTCGCCTGCCAACATTTTGATGGCAGATTGCCGGAGCCACTTGGTACTATCAAACCAGCCCAACTTGACACTGGTGCCACCATGGGTCTGGTCACCATCCTGCCTATCGTAGCATTTCAGGAGCCAGCCGGTCACTCCCAGCCATAGGCCCCCAGACAAAAACCTCGGCCCGTTTCCCTGGCAAACAAAAGTAAGCTGCCCCGCTTCTGGATGGCAGATTGCAGGACGCACTTGGTACTATAAAACCAGCCCAACTTGGCACTGGTGCCACCTCTGGTCTGGGAACCATGCTGCGTATTGTGGATTCTAAGGAGCCAGCCGGCCACTCCCAGCCACAGGCCCCCAAACACAAACAACGGCGCTTTTCCCTGGAAAACAAAACTCGCCTGCCAACATTTTGATGGCAGATTGCAGGAGCCACTTGGTACTATCAAACCAGCCCAACTTGACACTGGTGCCACCATGGGTCTGGTCACCATCCTGCCTATCGTAGCTTTTCAGGAGCCAGCCGGTCACTCCCAGCCATAGGCCCCCAGACACAAAGCTCGGCCCGTTTCCCTGACAAACAAAAGTAAGCTGTCCCGCTTCTGGATGGCAGATTCCAGGAGCCACTTGGTACTATCAAATCAGCCCAATTTGGCACTGGTGCCACCTCTGGTCTGGGAACCATCCTGCATATCGTGGATTCTAATTAGCCATCCGTCCACTCCCAGCCACAGGCCCCCAAACGCAAACAACGGCGCTTTACCCTGGAAAACAAAACTCGTCTGCCAACTTTTTGATGGCAGATTGCCGGAGCCACTTGGTACTATCAAACCAGCCCACCTTGGCACTGTTGCCACCTTGGGTCTGGGAACCATGCTGCGTATCGTGGATTATAAGGAGCAAGCCGGCCACTCCCTGCCACAGGCCCCCAAACAGAAACAACGGCGCTTTTCCCTGGAAAACATAATTCGCCGGCCAACTATTTGATGGCAGATTGCAGGAGCCACTTGGTACTATCAAATCAGCCCAACTTGGCACTGGTTGCACCTCAGGTCTGGGAACCATCCTGCCTATCGTAGCTTTTCAGGAGCCAGCCGGTCACTCCCAGCCATAGGCGCCCAGACAAAAACCTCGGCCCGTTTCCCTGGCAAATCAAAGTAAGCTGCCCCGCTTCTTGATGGCAGATTGCAGGAACCACTTTTCACCATCAAAGTAGCCCGACTTGGAACTGGTGCCACCTCTGGTCTGGGAACCATGCTGCGTATCGTGGATTCTAAGGAGCCAGCCGGCCACTCCCAGCCACAGGCCCCCAAACACAAACAACGGCGCTTTTCCCTGGAAAACAAAACTCGCCTGCCAACTTTTTGATGGCAGATTGCAGGAGCCACTTGCTACTATCAAATCAGCCCAACTTGGCACTGGTGCCACCATGGGTCTGGTCACCATCCTGCCTATCGTAGCTTTTCAGGAGCCAGCCGGTCACTCCCAGCCATAGGCCCCCAGACAAAAACCTCGGCCCGTTTCCCTGGCAAACAAAAGTAAGCTGCCCCGCTTCTGCATGGCAGATTGCAGGAACCACTTGGTATTATAAAACCAGCCCGACTTGGCACTGGTGCCACCTCTGGTCTGGGAACCATGCTGCGTATCGGGGATTCTACGGAGCCAGCCGGCCACTCCCACCCAAAGGCCCCCAAACACAAACAACGGCGCTTTTCCCTGGAAAACAAAACTCGCCTGCCAACTTTTTGATGGCAGATTGCAGGAGCCACTTGGTACTATCAAACCAGCTCAACTTGGCACTGGTGCCACCATGGGTCTGGTCACCATCCTGCCTATCTTAGCTTTTCAGGACCTAGCCGGTCACTCCCAGCCATAGGCCCGCAGACACAAAGCTCGGCCCGTTTCCCTGGCAAAAAAAAGTAAGCTGCCCTGCTTCTGGATGGCAGATTGCAGGAACCACTTGGTACTATCAAACCAGCCCAATTTTGCACTGGTGCCACCTTGGCTCTGGGAACCATCCTACGTATCCTGGGTTCAAAGGAGGCAGCGGGCCACTCCCAGCCACAGGCCTCTAAACAAAAACAACGGCGCTTTTCCCTGGAAAACAAAACTCGCCTGCCAACTTTTTGATGGCAGATTGCAGGAGCCACTTGGTACTATCAAACCAGCCCAACTTGGCACTGGTGCCACCATGGGTCTGGTCACCATCCTGCCTATCGTAGCTTTTCAGGAGCCAGCAGCTCACTCCCAGCCATAGACCCCAGGACACAAACCTCGGCCCGTTTCCCTGGAAAACAAAAGTAAGCTGCTCCGATTCTGGATGGCAGATTGCAGGAGCCACTTGGTACTATCAAATCAGCCCAACTTGGCACTGGTGCCACCATGGGTCTGGTAAACCTCCTGCCTATCGTAGCTTTTCAGGAGCCAGACGGTCACTCCCTGCCATAGGCCCCCAGACACAAACCTCGGCCCTTTTCCCTGGCAAACAAAAGTAAACTGCCCCGCTTTTGGATGGCAGATTGCAGGATGCATTTGGTACTATCAAACCTGCCCGACTTGGCCCTCGTGCCACCTTGGCTCTGGGAACCATGCTGCGTAACGTAGATTCTACGAGGACAGGTGGCCACTCCCAGCCACAGGCCTCTAAACAACAACAACGGCGCTTTTCCCTGGAAAACAAAACTCGCCTGCCAACTTTTTGATGGCAGATTGCAGGAGCCACTTGGTACTATCAAACCAGCCCAACTTGGTACTGGTTCCACTTTGGGTCTGGTCACCATCCTGCCTATCGTAGCTTTTCAGGAGCCAGCCGGTCACTCCCAGCCATAGGCCCCCAGACAAATATCTCGGCCCGTTTCCCTGGCAAACAAAAGTAAGCTGCCCTGCTTCTGGATGGCAGATTGCAGGAGCCACATGGTACTATCAAACCAGGCCAACATGGCACTGGTGCCACCTTGGCTCTGGGAACCATCCTGCCTATCGTGGATTTTCAGGGGCCAGCCGGCCACTCTCAGCCATATGCCCCCAAACACATACCACGGCCCTTTGCTCTGGCAAACAAAACTCAACTGCCCCTCTTCTGGATGGCAAATTGCAGGACGCACTTGGTACTACGAAAACAGCCCAACTTGGCACTGATGCCACCTTGGGTCAGGGAACAATCCTGCGTATCGATCTTTTTAAGGAGCCAGCCGGCCACGTCCAGCCATATACCCCCAAAAAAAAACCACGGAACTTTTCTCCAGCAAACAAAAATCCGCTGCCCCGCGTCTGAATGGCAGATTTCAGGAGCTATTTAGTATTATCAAACCAGCCCGACTTGGCACTGGTGCCACCATGAGTCTGGTAACCATCCTGCCTATCGTAGCTTTTCAGTAGCCAGCCGGTCACTCCCAGCCATAGGCCCCCAGACAAATACCTCAGCCCGTTTCCCTGGGAAACAAAAGTAAGCTGTCCCGCTTCTGGATGGCAGATTGCAGGAGCCACTTGGTATTATCAAACCAGCCCAACTTGGCACTGGTGCCACTTTGGCTCTGGGAACCATCCTGCGTATCCTGGGTTCAAAGGAGGCAGCCGGCCACTCCCAGCCACAGGCCTCTAAACAAGAACAACGGCGCTTTTCCCAGGAAAACAAAACTCGCCTTCCAACTTTTTGATGGCAGATTGCAGGAGCCACTTGGTACTATCAAACCAGCCCAACTTGGCACTGGTGCCACCATGGGTCTGGTCACCATCCTGCCTATCGTAGCTTTTCAGGAGCCAGCCGCTCACTCCCAGCCATAGGCCCCCAGACAAATATCTCGGCCCGTTTCCCTGGCAAACAAAAGTAAGCAGCCCCGCTTCTGGATGGCAGATTGCAGGAGCCACATGGTACTATCAAACCAGGCCAACATGGCACTGGTGCCACCTTGGTTCTGGGAACCATCCTGCCTATCGTGGATTTTCAGGGGCCAGCCGGCCACTCTCAACCATATGCCCCCAAACATATACCACGGCCCTTTTCTCTGGCAAACAAAACTCAACTGCCCCTCTTCTGGATGGCAAATTGCAGGACGCACTTGGTACTACGAAAACAGCCCGACTTGGCACTGATGCCACCTTGGGTCAGGGAACAATCCTGCGTATCGAGCTTTTTAAGGAGCCAGCCGGCCACGTCCAGCCATATACCCCCAAAAAAAAACCACGGAACTTTACTCCAGCAAACAAAAATCCGCTGCCCCGCGTCTGGATGGCAGATTGCAGGAGCTATTTAGTATTATCAAACCAGCCCGACTTGGCACTGGTGCCACCATGAGTCTGGAAAACATCCTGCCTATCGTAGCTTTTCAGCAGCCAGCCAGTCACTCTCAGCCATAGGCCCCCAGACAAATACCTCGGCCCGTTTCCCTGGGAAACAAAAGTAAGCTGTCCCGCTTCTGGATGGCAGATTGCAGGAGCCACTTGGTACTATCAAACCAGCCCAACTTGGCACTGGCGCCACCTTGGCTCTGGGAACCATCCTGCGTATCCTGGGTTCAAAGGAGGCAGCCGGCCACTCCCAGCCACAGGCCTCCAAACACAAACAACGGCGCTTTTCCCTGGAAAACAAAACTGGCCTGCCAACTTTTTGATGGCAGATTGCAGGAGCCACTTGGTACTATCAAACCAGCCCAACTTGGCACTGGTGCCACCATGGGTCTGGTCACCATCCTGCCTATCGTAGCTTTTCAGGCGCCAGCCGGTGCTTCCAGCCATTGGCCCCCAGTCACAAACCTCGGCCCGTTTCCCTGGCAAACAAAAGTAAGCTACCCCGCTTCTGGATGGCAGATTGCAGGAGCCACTTTGCACCATCAAACCAGCCCGACTTGGCACTGGTGCCACCTCTGGTCTGGGAACCATCCTGCGTATCGTGGATTCTAAGGAGCCAGCCGGCCACTCCCAGCCACAGGCCCACAAACACAAACAACGGCGCTTTTCCCTGGATAACAAACTCGCCTGCCAACTTTTTGATGGCAGATTGCAGGAGCCACTTGGTACTATCAAACCAGCCCAACTTGGCACTGGTGCCACCATGGGTCTGGTCACCATCCTGCCTATCGTAGCTTTTCAGGAGCCAGCCGGTCACTCCCAGCCATAGGCCCCCAGACAAAAACCTCGGCCCGTTTCCCTGGCAAACAAAAGTAAGCTGCCCCGCTTCTGGATGGCAGATTGCAGGACGCACTTGGTACTATCAAACCAGCCCAACTTGGCACTGGTGCCACCTCTGGTCTGGGAACCATGCCGCGTATCGTGGATTCTAAGGAGCCAGCCGGCCACTCCCAGCCACAGGCCCCCAAACACAAACAACGGCGCTTTTCCCTGGAAAACAAAACTCGCCTGCCAACTTTTTGATGGCAGATTGCAGGAGCCACTTGGTACTATCAAATCAGCCCAACTTGGCACTGGTGCCACCATGGGTCTGGTCACCATCCTGCCTATCGTAGCTTTTCAGGACCTAGCCGGTCACTCCAAGCCATAGGCGCCCAGACACAAATCTCGGCCCGTTTCCCTGGCAAACAAAAGTAAGCTACCCCGCTTCTGGATGGCAGATTGCAGGAGCCACTTTGCACCATCAAACTAGCCCTACTTGGCACTGGTGCCACCTCAGGTCTGGGAACCATGCTGCGTATCGTTCATTGTAAGGAGCCAGCCGGCCACTCCAGCCACAGGACCCCAGACACAATCAACGGCGCTTTTCCCTGGAAAACAAAACTCGCCTGCCAAGTTTTTGATGGCAGATTGCAGGAGCCACTTGGTACTATCAAATCAGCCCAACTTGGCACTGGTGCCACCATGGGTCTGGTCACCATCCTGCCTATCGTAGTTTTCAGGAGCCAGCCGGTCACTCGCAGCCATAGGCCCCCAGACACAATACTCGGCCCGTTTCCCTGGCAAAAAAAAGTAAGCTACCCCGCTTCTGGATGGCAGATTGCAGGAACCACTTGGTACTATCAAACCAGCCCAACTTGGCACTGGTGCCACCATGGGTCTGGTAAACCTCCTGCCTATCGTAGCTTTTCAGGAGCCAGCCAAACACTCCCAGCCATAGGCCCCCAGACACAAACCTCGGCCCGTTTCCCTGGCAAACAAAAGTAAACTGCCCCGCTTTTGGATGGCAGATTGCAGGATGCATTTGGTACTATCAAACCTGCCCGACTTGGCCCTCGTGCCACCTTGGCTCTGGGAACCATGCTGCGTAACGTAGATTCTACGAGGTCAGGCGGCCACTCCCAGCCACAGGCCTCTAAACAAAAACAACGGCGCTTTTCCCTGGAAAACAAAACTCGCCTGCCAACTTTTTGATGGCAGATTGCAGGAGCCACTTGGTACTATCAAACCAGCCCAACTTGGTACTGGTTCCACTTTGGGTCTGGTCACCATCCTGCCTATCGTAGCTTTTCAGGAGCCAGCCGGTCACTCCCAGCCATAGGCCCCCAGACAAATATCTCGGCCCGTTTCCCTGGCAAACAAAAGTAAGCAGCCCCGCTTCTGGATGGCAGATTGCAGGAGCCACATGGTACTATCAAACCAGGCCAACATGGCACTGGTGCCACCTTGGCTCTGGGAACCATCCTGCCTATCGTGGATTTTCAGGGGCCAGCCGGCCACTCTCAGCCATATGCCCCCAAACACATACCACGGCCCTTTGCTCTGGCAAACAAAACTCAACTGCCCCTCTTCTGGATGGCAAATTGCAGGACGCACTTGGTACTACGAAAACAGCCCGACTTGGCACTGATGCCACCTTGGGTCAGGGAACAATCCTGCGTATCGATCTTTTTAAGGAGCCAGCCGGCCACGTCCAGCCATATACCCCCAAAACAAACCACGGAACTTTTCTCCAGCAAACAAAAATCCGCTGCCCCGCGTCTGAATGGCAGATTTCAGGAGCTATTTAGTATTATCAAACCAGCCCGACTTGGCACTGGTGCCACCATGAGTCTGGTAACCATCCTGCCTATCGTAGCTTTTCAGTAGCCAGCCGGTCACTCCCAGCCATAGGCCCCCAGACAAAGACCTCAGCCCGTTTCCCTGGGAAACAAAAGTAAGCTGTCCCGCTTCTGGATGGCAGATTGCAGGAGCCACTTGGTATTATCAAACCAGCCCAACTTGGCACTGGTGCCACTTTGGCTCTGGGAACCATCCTGCGTATCCTGGGTTCAAAGGAGGCAGCCGGCCACTCCCAGCCACAGGCCTCTAAACAAGAACAACGGCGCTTTTCCCTGGAAAACAAAACTCGCCTGCCAACTTTTTGATGGCAGATTGCAGGAGCCACTTGGTACTATCAAACCAGCCCAACTTGGCACTGGTGCCACCATGGGTCTGGTCACCATCCTGCCTATCGTAGCTTTTCAGGAGCCAGCCGCTCACTCCCAGCCATAGGCCCCCAGACAAATATCTCGGCCCGTTTCCCTGGCAAACAAAAGTAAGCAGCCCCGCTTCTGGATGGCAGATTGCAGGAGCCACATGGTACTATCAAACCAGGCCAACATGGCACTGGTGCCACCTTGGTTCTGGGAACCATCCTGCCTATCGTGGATTTTCAGGGGCCAGCCGGCCACTCTCAACCATATGCCCCCAAACATATACCACGGCCCTTTTCTCTGGCAAACAAAACTCAACTGCCCCTCTTCTGGATGGCAAATTGCAGGACGCACTTGGTACTACGAAAACAGCCCGACTTGGCACTGATGCCACCTTGGGTCAGGGAACAATCCTGCGTATCGAGCTTTTTAAGGAGCCAGCCGGCCACGTCCAGCCATATACCCCCAAAAAAAAACCACGGAACTTTTCTCCAGCAAACAAAAATCCGCTGCCCCGCGTCTGGATGGCAGATTGCAGGAGCTATTTAGTATTATCAAACCAGCCCGACTTGGCACTGGTGCCACCATGAGTCTGGTAACCATCCTGCCTATCGTAGCTTTTCAGTAGCCAGCCAGTCACTCCCAGCCATAGGCCCCCAGACAAATACCTCGGCCCGTTTCCCTGGGAAACAAAAGTAAGCTGTCCCGCTTCTGGATGGCAGATTGCAGGAGCCACTTGGTACTATCAAACCAGCCCAACTTGGCACTGGCGCCACCTTGGCTCTGGGAACCATCCTGCGTATCCTGGGTTCAAAGGAGGCAGCCGGCCACTCCCAGCCACAGGCCTCCAAACACAAACAACGGCGCTTTTCCCTGGAAAACAAAACTGGCCTGCCAACTTTTTGATGGCAGATTGCAGGAGCCACTTGGTACTATCAAACCAGCCCAACTTGGCACTGGTGCCACCATGGGTCTGGTCACCATCCTGCCTATCGTAGCTTTTCAGGCGCCAGCCGGTGCTCCCAGCCATTGGCCCCCAGTCACAAACCTCGGCCCGTTTCCCTGGCAAACAAAAGTAAGCTACCCCGCTTCTGGATGGCAGATTGCAGGAGCCACTTTGCACCATCAAACCAGCCCGACTTGGCACTGGTGCCACCTCTGGTCTGGGAACCATCCTGCGTATCGTGGATTCTAAGCAGCCAGCCGGCCACTCCCAGCCACAGGCCCCCAAACACAAACAACGGCGATTTTCCCTGGATAACAAACTCGCCTGCCAACTTTTTGATGGCAGATTGCAGGAGCCACTTGGTACTATCAAACCAGCCCAACTTGGCACTGGTGCCACCATGGGTCTGGTCACCATCCTGCCTATCGTAGCTTTTCAGGAGCCAGCCGGTCACTCCCAGCCATAGGCCCCCAGACAAAAACCTCGGCCCGTTTCCCTGGCAAACAAAAGTAAGCTGCCCCGCTTCTGGATGGCAGATTGCAGGACGCACTTGGTACTATCAAACCAGCCCAACTTGGCACTGGTGCCACCTCTGGTCTGGGAACCATGCCGCGTATCGTGGATTCTAAGGAGCCAGCCGGCCACTCCCAGCCACAGGCCCCCAAACACAAACAACGGCGCTTTTCCCTGGAAAACAAAACTCGCCTGCCAACTTTTTGATGGCAGATTGCAGGAGCCACTTGGTACTATCAAATCAGCCCAACTTGGCACTGGTGCCACCATGGGTCTGGTCACCATCCTGCCTATCGTAGCTTTTCAGGACCTAGCCGGTCACTCCAAGCCATAGGCGCCCAGACACAAAGCTCGGCCCGTTTCCCTGGCAAACAAAAGTAAGCTACCCCGCTTCTGGATGGCAGATTGCAGGAGCCACTTTGCACCATCAAACTAGCCCTACTTGGCACTGGTGCCACCTCAGGTCTGGGAACCATGCTGCGTATCGTTCATTGTAAGGAGCCAGCCGGCCACTCCAGCCACAGGACCCCAGACACAATCAACGGCGCTTTTCCCTGGAAAACAAAACTCGCCTGCCAAGTTTTTGATGGCAGATTGCAGGAGCCACTTGGTACTATCAAATCAGCCCAACTTGGCACTGGTGCCACCATGGGTCTGGTCACCATCCTGCCTATCGTAGTTTTCAGGAGCCAGCCGGTCACTCGCAGCCATAGGCCCCCAGACACAATACTCGGCCCGTTTCCCTGGCAAAAAAAAGTAAGCTACCCCGCTTCTGGATGGCAGATTGCAGGAACCACTTGGTACTATCAAACCAGCCCAACTTGGCACTGGTGCCACCATGGGTCTGGTAAACCTCCTGCCTATCGTAGCTTTTCAGGAGCCAGCCAAACACTCCCAGCCATAGGCCCCCAGACACAAACCTCGGCCCGTTTCCCTGGCAAACAAAAGTAAACTGCCCCGCTTTTGGATGGCAGATTGCAGGATGCATTTGGTACTATCAAACCTGCCCGACTTGGCCCTCGTGCCACCTTGGCTCTGGGAACCATGCTGCGTAACGTAGATTCTACGAGGACAGGCGGCCACTCCCAGCCACAGGCCTCTAAACAAAAACAACGGCGCTTTTCCCTGGAAAACAAAACTCGCCTGCCAACTTTTTGATGGCAGATTGCAGGAGCCACTTGGTACTATCAAACCAGCCCAACTTGGTACTGGTTCCACTTTGGGTCTGGTCACCATCCTGCCTATCGTAGCTTTTCAGGAGCCAGCCGGTCACTCCCAGCCATAGGCCCCCAGACAAATATCTCGGCCCGTTTCCCTGGCAAACAAAAGTAAGCAGCCCCGCTTCTGGATGGCAGATTGCAGGAGCCACATGGTACTATCAAACCAGGCCAACATGGCACTGGTGCCACCTTGGCTCTGGGAACCATCCTGCCTATCGTGGATTTTCAGGGGCCAGCCGGCCACTCTCAGCCATATGCCCCCAAACACATACCACGGCCCTTTGCTCTGGCAAACAAAACTCAACTGCCCCTCTTCTGGATGGCAAATTGCAGGACGCACTTGGTACTACGAAAACAGCCCGACTTGGCACTGATGCCACCTTGGGTCAGGGAACAATCCTGCGTATCGATCTTTTTAAGGAGCCAGCCGGCCACGTCCAGCCATATACCCCCAAAAAAAAACCACGGAACTTTTCTCCAGCAAACAAAAATCCGCTGCCCCGCGTCTGAATGGCAGATTTCAGGAGCTATTTAGTATTATCAAACCAGCCCGACTTGGCACTGGTGCCACCATGAGTCTGGTAACCATCCTGCCTATCGTAGCTTTTCAGTAGCCAGCCGGTCACTCCCAGCCATAGGCCCCCAGACAAATACCTCAGCCCGTTTCCCTGGGAAACAAAAGTAAGCTGTCCCGCTTCTGGATGGCAGATTGCAGGAGCCACTTGGTATTATCAAACCAGCCCAACTTGGCACTGGTGCCACTTTGGCTCTGGGAACCATCCTGCGTATCCTGGGTTCAAAGGAGGCAGCCGGCCACTCCCAGCCACAGGCCTCTAAACAAGAACAACGGCGCTTTTCCCTGGAAAACAAAACTCGCCTGCCAACTTTTTGATGGCAGATTGCAGGAGCCACTTGGTACTATCAAACCAGCCCAACTTGGCACTGGTGCCACCATGGGTCTGGTCACCATCCTGCCTATCGTAGCTTTTCAGGAGCCAGCCGCTCACTCCCAGCCATAGGCCCCCAGACAAATATCTCGGCCCGTTTCCCTGGCAAACAAAAGTAAGCAGCCCCGCTTCTGGATGGCAGATTGCAGGAGCCACATGGTACTATCAAACCAGGCCAACATGGCACTGGTGCCACCTTGGTTCTGGGAACCATCCTGCCTATCGTGGATTTTCAGGGGCCAGCCGGCCACTCTCAACCATATGCCCCCAAACATATACCACGGCCCTTTTCTCTGGCAAACAAAACTCAACTGCCCCTCTTCTGGATGGCAAATTGCAGGACGCACTTGGTACTACGAAAACAGCCCGACTTGGCACTGATGCCACCTTGGGTCAGGGAACAATCCTGCGTATCGAGCTTTTTAAGGAGCCAGCCGGCCACGTCCAGCCATATACCCCCAAAAAAAAACCACGGAACTTTACTCCAGCAAACAAAAATCCGCTGCCCCGCGTCTGGATGGCAGATTGCAGGAGCTATTTAGTATTATCAAACCAGCCCGACTTGGCACTGGTGCCACCATGAGTCTGGAAAACATCCTGCCTATCGTAGCTTTTCAGCAGCCAGCCAGTCACTCTCAGCCATAGGCCCCCAGACAAATACCTCGGCCCGTTTCCCTGGGAAACAAAAGTAAGCTGTCCCGCTTCTGGATGGCAGATTGCAGGAGCCACTTGGTACTATCAAACCAGCCCAACTTGGCACTGGCGCCACCTTGGCTCTGGGAACCATCCTGCGTATCCTGGGTTCAAAGGAGGCAGCCGGCCACTCCCAGCCACAGGCCTCCAAACACAAACAACGGCGCTTTTCCCTGGAAAACAAAACTGGCCTGCCAACTTTTTGATGGCAGATTGCAGGAGCCACTTGGTACTATCAAACCAGCCCAACTTGGCACTGGTGCCACCATGGGTCTGGTCACCATCCTGCCTATCGTAGCTTTTCAGGCGCCAGCCGGTGCTTCCAGCCATTGGCCCCCAGTCACAAACCTCGGCCCGTTTCCCTGGCAAACAAAAGTAAGCTACCCCGCTTCTGGATGGCAGATTGCAGGAGCCACTTTGCACCATCAAACCAGCCCGACTTGGCACTGGTGCCACCTCTGGTCTGGGAACCATCCTGCGTATCGTGGATTCTAAGGAGCCAGCCGGCCACTCCCAGCCACAGGCCCACAAACACAAACAACGGCGCTTTTCCCTGGATAACAAACTCGCCTGCCAACTTTTTGATGGCAGATTGCAGGAGCCACTTGGTACTATCAAACCAGCCCAACTTGGCACTGGTGCCACCATGGGTCTGGTCACCATCCTGCCTATCGTAGCTTTTCAGGAGCCAGCCGGTCACTCCCAGCCATAGGCCCCCAGACAAAAACCTCGGCCCGTTTCCCTGGCAAACAAAAGTAAGCTGCCCCGCTTCTGGATGGCAGATTGCAGGACGCACTTGGTACTATCAAACCAGCCCAACTTGGCACTGGTGCCACCTCTGGTCTGGGAACCATGCCGCGTATCGTGGATTCTAAGGAGCCAGCCGGCCACTCCCAGCCACAGGCCCCCAAACACAAACAACGGCGCTTTTCCCTGGAAAACAAAACTCGCCTGCCAACTTTTTGATGGCAGATTGCAGGAGCCACTTGGTACTATCAAATCAGCCCAACTTGGCACTGGTGCCACCATGGGTCTGGTCACCATCCTGCCTATCGTAGCTTTTCAGGACCTAGCCGGTCACTCCAAGCCATAGGCGCCCAGACACAAATCTCGGCCCGTTTCCCTGGCAAACAAAAGTAAGCTACCCCGCTTCTGGATGGCAGATTGCAGGAGCCACTTTGCACCATCAAACTAGCCCTACTTGGCACTGGTGCCACCTCAGGTCTGGGAACCATGCTGCGTATCGTTCATTGTAAGGAGCCAGCCGGCCACTCCAGCCACAGGACCCCAGACACAATCAACGGCGCTTTTCCCTGGAAAACAAAACTCGCCTGCCAAGTTTTTGATGGCAGATTGCAGGAGCCACTTGGTACTATCAAATCAGCCCAACTTGGCACTGGTGCCACCATGGGTCTGGTCACCATCCTGCCTATCGTAGTTTTCAGGAGCCAGCCGGTCACTCGCAGCCATAGGCCCCCAGACACAATACTCGGCCCGTTTCCCTGGCAAAAAAAAGTAAGCTACCCCGCTTCTGGATGGCAGATTGCAGGAACCACTTGGTACTATCAAACCAGCCCAACTTGGCACTGGTGCCACCATGGGTCTGGTAAACCTCCTGCCTATCGTAGCTTTTCAGGAGCCAGCCAAACACTCCCAGCCATAGGCCCCCAGACACAAACCTCGGCCCGTTTCCCTGGCAAACAAAAGTAAACTGCCCCGCTTTTGGATGGCAGATTGCAGGATGCATTTGGTACTATCAAACCTGCCCGACTTGGCCCTCGTGCCACCTTGGCTCTGGGAACCATGCTGCGTAACGTAGATTCTACGAGGTCAGGCGGCCACTCCCAGCCACAGGCCTCTAAACAAAAACAACGGCGCTTTTCCCTGGAAAACAAAACTCGCCTGCCAACTTTTTGATGGCAGATTGCAGGAGCCACTTGGTACTATCAAACCAGCCCAACTTGGTACTGGTTCCACTTTGGGTCTGGTCACCATCCTGCCTATCGTAGCTTTTCAGGAGCCAGCCGGTCACTCCCAGCCATAGGCCCCCAGACAAATATCTCGGCCCGTTTCCCTGGCAAACAAAAGTAAGCAGCCCCGCTTCTGGATGGCAGATTGCAGGAGCCACATGGTACTATCAAACCAGGCCAACATGGCACTGGTGCCACCTTGGCTCTGGGAACCATCCTGCCTATCGTGGATTTTCAGGGGCCAGCCGGCCACTCTCAGCCATATGCCCCCAAACACATACCACGGCCCTTTGCTCTGGCAAACAAAACTCAACTGCCCCTCTTCTGGATGGCAAATTGCAGGACGCACTTGGTACTACGAAAACAGCCCGACTTGGCACTGATGCCACCTTGGGTCAGGGAACAATCCTGCGTATCGATCTTTTTAAGGAGCCAGCCGGCCACGTCCAGCCATATACCCCCAAAACAAACCACGGAACTTTTCTCCAGCAAACAAAAATCCGCTGCCCCGCGTCTGAATGGCAGATTTCAGGAGCTATTTAGTATTATCAAACCAGCCCGACTTGGCACTGGTGCCACCATGAGTCTGGTAACCATCCTGCCTATCGTAGCTTTTCAGTAGCCAGCCGGTCACTCCCAGCCATAGGCCCCCAGACAAAGACCTCAGCCCGTTTCCCTGGGAAACAAAAGTAAGCTGTCCCGCTTCTGGATGGCAGATTGCAGGAGCCACTTGGTATTATCAAACCAGCCCAACTTGGCACTGGTGCCACTTTGGCTCTGGGAACCATCCTGCGTATCCTGGGTTCAAAGGAGGCAGCCGGCCACTCCCAGCCACAGGCCTCTAAACAAGAACAACGGCGCTTTTCCCTGGAAAACAAAACTCGCCTGCCAACTTTTTGATGGCAGATTGCAGGAGCCACTTGGTACTATCAAACCAGCCCAACTTGGCACTGGTGCCACCATGGGTCTGGTCACCATCCTGCCTATCGTAGCTTTTCAGGAGCCAGCCGCTCACTCCCAGCCATAGGCCCCCAGACAAATATCTCGGCCCGTTTCCCTGGCAAACAAAAGTAAGCAGCCCCGCTTCTGGATGGCAGATTGCAGGAGCCACATGGTACTATCAAACCAGGCCAACATGGCACTGGTGCCACCTTGGTTCTGGGAACCATCCTGCCTATCGTGGATTTTCAGGGGCCAGCCGGCCACTCTCAACCATATGCCCCCAAACATATACCACGGCCCTTTTCTCTGGCAAACAAAACTCAACTGCCCCTCTTCTGGATGGCAAATTGCAGGACGCACTTGGTACTACGAAAACAGCCCGACTTGGCACTGATGCCACCTTGGGTCAGGGAACAATCCTGCGTATCGAGCTTTTTAAGGAGCCAGCCGGCCACGTCCAGCCATATACCCCCAAAAAAAAACCACGGAACTTTTCTCCAGCAAACAAAAATCCGCTGCCCCGCGTCTGGATGGCAGATTGCAGGAGCTATTTAGTATTATCAAACCAGCCCGACTTGGCACTGGTGCCACCATGAGTCTGGTAACCATCCTGCCTATCGTAGCTTTTCAGTAGCCAGCCAGTCACTCCCAGCCATAGGCCCCCAGACAAATACCTCGGCCCGTTTCCCTGGGAAACAAAAGTAAGCTGTCCCGCTTCTGGATGGCAGATTGCAGGAGCCACTTGGTACTATCAAACCAGCCCAACTTGGCACTGGCGCCACCTTGGCTCTGGGAACCATCCTGCGTATCCTGGGTTCAAAGGAGGCAGCCGGCCACTCCCAGCCACAGGCCTCCAAACACAAACAACGGCGCTTTTCCCTGGAAAACAAAACTGGCCTGCCAACTTTTTGATGGCAGATTGCAGGAGCCACTTGGTACTATCAAACCAGCCCAACTTGGCACTGGTGCCACCATGGGTCTGGTCACCATCCTGCCTATCGTAGCTTTTCAGGCGCCAGCCGGTGCTCCCAGCCATTGGCCCCCAGTCACAAACCTCGGCCCGTTTCCCTGGCAAACAAAAGTAAGCTACCCCGCTTCTGGATGGCAGATTGCAGGAGCCACTTTGCACCATCAAACCAGCCCGACTTGGCACTGGTGCCACCTCTGGTCTGGGAACCATCCTGCGTATCGTGGATTCTAAGCAGCCAGCCGGCCACTCCCAGCCACAGGCCCCCAAACACAAACAACGGCGATTTTCCCTGGATAACAAACTCGCCTGCCAACTTTTTGATGGCAGATTGCAGGAGCCACTTGGTACTATCAAACCAGCCCAACTTGGCACTGGTGCCACCATGGGTCTGGTCACCATCCTGCCTATCGTAGCTTTTCAGGAGCCAGCCGGTCACTCCCAGCCATAGGCCCCCAGACAAAAACCTCGGCCCGTTTCCCTGGCAAACAAAAGTAAGCTGCCCCGCTTCTGGATGGCAGATTGCAGGACGCACTTGGTACTATCAAACCAGCCCAACTTGGCACTGGTGCCACCTCTGGTCTGGGAACCATGCCGCGTATCGTGGATTCTAAGGAGCCAGCCGGCCACTCCCAGCCACAGGCCCCCAAACACAAACAACGGCGCTTTTCCCTGGAAAACAAAACTCGCCTGCCAACTTTTTGATGGCAGATTGCAGGAGCCACTTGGTACTATCAAATCAGCCCAACTTGGCACTGGTGCCACCATGGGTCTGGTCACCATCCTGCCTATCGTAGCTTTTCAGGACCTAGCCGGTCACTCCAAGCCATAGGCGCCCAGACACAAAGCTCGGCCCGTTTCCCTGGCAAACAAAAGTAAGCTAACCCGCTTCTGGATGGCAGATTGCAGGAGCCACTTTGCACCATCAAACTAGCCCTACTTGGCACTGGTGCCACCTCAGGTCTGGGAACCATGCTGCGTATCGTTCATTGTAAGGAGCCAGCCGGCCACTCCAGCCACAGGACCCCAGACACAATCAACGGCGCTTTTCCCTGGAAAACAAAACTCGCCTGCCAAGTTTTTGATGGCAGATTGCAGGAGCCACTTGGTACTATCAAATCAGCCCAACTTGGCACTGGTGCCACCATGGGTCTGGTCACCATCCTGCCTATCGTAGTTTTCAGGAGCCAGCCGGTCACTCGCAGCCATAGGCCCCCAGACACAATACTCGGCCCGTTTCCCTGGCAAAAAAAAGTAAGCTACCCCGCTTCTGGATGGCAGATTGCAGGAACCACTTGGTACTATCAAACCAGCCCAACTTGGCACTGGTGCCACCATGGGTCTGGTAAACCTCCTGCCTATCGTAGCTTTTCAGGAGCCAGCCAAACACTCCCAGCCATAGGCCCCCAGACACAAACCTCGGCCCGTTTCCCTGGCAAACAAAAGTAAACTGCCCCGCTTTTGGATGGCAGATTGCAGGATGCATTTGGTACTATCAAACCTGCCCGACTTGGCCCTCGTGCCACCTTGGCTCTGGGAACCATGCTGCGTAACGTAGATTCTACGAGGACAGGCGGCCACTCCCAGCCACAGGCCTCTAAACAAAAACAACGGCGCTTTTCCCTGGAAAACAAAACTCGCCTGCCAACTTTTTGATGGCAGATTGCAGGAGCCACTTGGTACTATCAAACCAGCCCAACTTGGTACTGGTTCCACTTTGGGTCTGGTCACCATCCTGCCTATCGTAGCTTTTCAGGAGCCAGCCGGTCACTCCCAGCCATAGGCCCCCAGACAAATATCTCGGCCCGTTTCCCTGGCAAACAAAAGTAAGCAGCCCCGCTTCTGGATGGCAGATTGCAGGAGCCACATGGTACTATCAAACCAGGCCAACATGGCACTGGTGCCACCTTGGCTCTGGGAACCATCCTGCCTATCGTGGATTTTCAGGGGCCAGCCGGCCACTCTCAGCCATATGCCCCCAAACACATACCACGGCCCTTTGCTCTGGCAAACAAAACTCAACTGCC
This sequence comes from Melospiza melodia melodia, assembly GCF_035770615.1. NCBI lineage: Eukaryota > Metazoa > Chordata > Aves > Passeriformes > Passerellidae > Melospiza > Melospiza melodia. The sequence goes on from NC_086198.1 coordinate 50,251,750, forward strand.
CCTCTTCTGGATGGCAAATTGCAGGACGCACTTGGTACTACGAAAACAGCCCGACTTGGCACTGATGCCACCTTGGGTCAGGGAACAATCCTGCGTATCGATCTTTTTAAGGAGCCAGCCGGCCACGTCCAGCCATATACCCCCAAAACAAACCACGGAACTTTTCTCCAGCAAACAAAAATCCGCTGCCCCGCGTCTGAATGGCAGATTTCAGGAGCTATTTAGTATTATCAAACCAGCCCGACTTGGCACTGGTGCCACCATGAGTCTGGTAACCATCCTGCCTATCGTAGCTTTTCAGTAGCCAGCCGGTCACTCCCAGCCATAGGCCCCCAGACAAATACCTCAGCCCGTTTCCCTGGGAAACAAAAGTAAGCTGTCCCGCTTCTGGATGGCAGATTGCAGGAGCCACTTGGTATTATCAAACCAGCCCAACTTGGCACTGGTGCCACTTTGGCTCTGGGAACCATCCTGCGTATCCTGGGTTCAAAGGAGGCAGCCGGCCACTCCCAGCCACAGGCCTCTAAACAAGAACAACGGCGCTTTTCCCTGGAAAACAAAACTCGCCTGCCAACTTTTTGATGGCAGATTGCAGGAGCCACTTGGTACTATCAAACCAGCCCAACTTGGCACTGGTGCCACCATGGGTCTGGTCACCATCCTGCCTATCGTAGCTTTTCAGGAGCCAGCCGCTCACTCCCAGCCATAGGCCCCCAGACAAATATCTCGGCCCGTTTCCCTGGCAAACAAAAGTAAGCAGCCCCGCTTCTGGATGGCAGATTGCAGGAGCCACATGGTACTATCAAACCAGGCCAACATGGCACTGGTGCCACCTTGGTTCTGGGAACCATCCTGCCTATCGTGGATTTTCAGGGGCCAGCCGGCCACTCTCAACCATATGCCCCCAAACATATACCACGGCCCTTTTCTCTGGCAAACAAAACTCAACTGCCCCTCTTCTGGATGGCAAATTGCAGGACGCACTTGGTACTACGAAAACAGCCCGACTTGGCACTGATGCCACCTTGGGTCAGGGAACAATCCTGCGTATCGAGCTTTTTAAGGAGCCAGCCGGCCACGTCCAGCCATATACCCCCAAAAAAAAACCACGGAACTTTTCTCCAGCAAACAAAAATCCGCTGCCCCGCGTCTGGATGGCAGATTGCAGGAGCTATTTAGTATTATCAAACCAGCCCGACTTGGCACTGGTGCCACCATGAGTCTGGTAACCATCCTGCCTATCGTAGCTTTTCAGTAGCCAGCCAGTCACTCCCAGCCATAGGCCCCCAGACAAATACCTCGGCCCGTTTCCCTGGGAAACAAAAGTAAGCTGTCCCGCTTCTGGATGGCAGATTGCAGGAGCCACTTGGTACTATCAAACCAGCCCAACTTGGCACTGGCGCCACCTTGGCTCTGGGAACCATCCTGCGTATCCTGGGTTCAAAGGAGGCAGCCGGCCACTCCCAGCCACAGGCCTCCAAACACAAACAACGGCGCTTTTCCCTGGAAAACAAAACTGGCCTGCCAACTTTTTGATGGCAGATTGCAGGAGCCACTTGGTACTATCAAACCAGCCCAACTTGGCACTGGTGCCACCATGGGTCTGGTCACCATCCTGCCTATCGTAGCTTTTCAGGCGCCAGCCGGTGCTCCCAGCCATTGGCCCCCAGTCACAAACCTCGGCCCGTTTCCCTGGCAAACAAAAGTAAGCTACCCCGCTTCTGGATGGCAGATTGCAGGAGCCACTTTGCACCATCAAACCAGCCCGACTTGGCACTGGTGCCACCTCTGGTCTGGGAACCATCCTGCGTATCGTGGATTCTAAGCAGCCAGCCGGCCACTCCCAGCCACAGGCCCCCAAACACAAACAACGGCGATTTTCCCTGGATAACAAACTCGCCTGCCAACTTTTTGATGGCAGATTGCAGGAGCCACTTGGTACTATCAAACCAGCCCAACTTGGCACTGGTGCCACCATGGGTCTGGTCACCATCCTGCCTATCGTAGCTTTTCAGGAGCCAGCCGGTCACTCCCAGCCATAGGCCCCCAGACAAAAACCTCGGCCCGTTTCCCTGGCAAACAAAAGTAAGCTGCCCCGCTTCTGGATGGCAGATTGCAGGACGCACTTGGTACTATCAAACCAGCCCAACTTGGCACTGGTGCCACCTCTGGTCTGGGAACCATGCCGCGTATCGTGGATTCTAAGGAGCCAGCCAGCCACTCCCAGCCACAGGCCCCCAAACACAAACAACGGCGCTTTTCCCTGGAAAACAAAACTCGCCTGCCAACTTTTTGATGGCAGATTGCAGGAGCCACTTGGTACTATCAAATCAGCCCAACTTGGCACTGGTGCCACCATGGGTCTGGTCACCATCCTGCCTATCGTAGCTTTTCAGGACCTAGCCGGTCACTCCAAGCCATAGGCGCCCAGACACAAAGCTCGGCCCGTTTCCCTGGCAAACAAAAGTAAGCTAACCCGCTTCTGGATGGCAGATTGCAGGAGCCACTTTGCACCATCAAACTAGCCCTACTTGGCACTGGTGCCACCTCAGGTCTGGGAACCATGCTGCGTATCGTTCATTGTAAGGAGCCAGCCGGCCACTCCAGCCACAGGACCCCAGACACAATCAACGGCGCTTTTCCCTGGAAAACAAAACTCGCCTGCCAAGTTTTTGATGGCAGATTGCAGGAGCCACTTGGTACTATCAAATCAGCCCAACTTGGCACTGGTGCCACCATGGGTCTGGTCACCATCCTGCCTATCGTAGTTTTCAGGAGCCAGCCGGTCACTCGCAGCCATAGGCCCCCAGACACAATACTCGGCCCGTTTCCCTGGCAAAAAAAAGTAAGCTACCCCGCTTCTGGATGGCAGATTGCAGGAACCACTTGGTACTATCAAACCAGCCCAACTTGGCACTGGTGCCACCATGGGTCTGGTAAACCTCCTGCCTATCGTAGCTTTTCAGGAGCCAGCCAAACACTCCCAGCCATAGGCCCCCAGACACAAACCTCGGCCCGTTTCCCTGGCAAACAAAAGTAAACTGCCCCGCTTTTGGATGGCAGATTGCAGGATGCATTTGGTACTATCAAACCTGCCCGACTTGGCCCTCGTGCCACCTTGGCTCTGGGAACCATGCTGCGTAACGTAGATTCTACGAGGACAGGCGGCCACTCCCAGCCACAGGCCTCTAAACAAAAACAACGGCGCTTTTCCCTGGAAAACAAAACTCGCCTGCCAACTTTTTGATGGCAGATTGCAGGAGCCACTTGGTACTATCAAACCAGCCCAACTTGGTACTGGTTCCACTTTGGGTCTGGTCACCATCCTGCCTATCGTAGCTTTTCAGGAGCCAGCCGGTCACTCCCAGCCATAGGCCCCCAGACAAATATCTCGGCCCGTTTCCCTGGCAAACAAAAGTAAGCAGCCCCGCTTCTGGATGGCAGATTGCAGGAGCCACATGGTACTATCAAACCAGGCCAACATGGCACTGGTGCCACCTTGGCTCTGGGAACCATCCTGCCTATCGTGGATTTTCAGGGGCCAGCCGGCCACTCTCAGCCATATGCCCCCAAACACATACCACGGCCCTTTGCTCTGGCAAACAAAACTCAACTGCCCCTCTTCTGGATGGCAAATTGCAGGACGCACTTGGTACTACGAAAACAGCCCGACTTGGCACTGATGCCACCTTGGGTCAGGGAACAATCCTGCGTATCGATCTTTTTAAGGAGCCAGCCGGCCACGTCCAGCCATATACCCCCAAAACAAACCACGGAACTTTTCTCCAGCAAACAAAAATCCGCTGCCCCGCGTCTGAATGGCAGATTTCAGGAGCTATTTAGTATTATCAAACCAGCCCGACTTGGCACTGGTGCCACCATGAGTCTGGTAACCATCCTGCCTATCGTAGCTTTTCAGTAGCCAGCCGGTCACTCCCAGCCATAGGCCCCCAGACAAATACCTCAGCCCGTTTCCCTGGGAAACAAAAGTAAGCTGTCCCGCTTCTGGATGGCAGATTGCAGGAGCCACTTGGTATTATCAAACCAGCCCAACTTGGCACTGGTGCCACTTTGGCTCTGGGAACCATCCTGCGTATCCTGGGTTCAAAGGAGGCAGCCGGCCACTCCCAGCCACAGGCCTCTAAACAAAAACAACGGCGCTTTTCCCTGGAAAACAAAACTCGCCTGCCAACTTTTTGATGGCAGATTGCAGGAGCCACTTGGTACTATCAAACCAGCCCAACTTGGCACTGGTGCCACCATGGGTCTGGTCACCATCCTGCCTATCGTAGCTTTTCAGGAGCCAGCCGCTCACTCCCAGCCATAGGCCCCCAGACAAATATCTCGGCCCGTTTCCCTGGCAAACAAAAGTAAGCAGCCCCGCTTCTGGATGGCAGATTGCAGGAGCCACATGGTACTATCAAACCAGGCCAACATGGCACTGGTGCCACCTTGGTTCTGGGAACCATCCTGCCTATCGTGGATTTTCAGGGGCCAGCCGGCCACTCTCAACCATATGCCCCCAAACATATACCACGGCCCTTTTCTCTGGCAAACAAAACTCAACTGCCCCTCTTCTGGATGGCAAATTGCAGGACGCACTTGGTACTACGAAAACAGCCCGACTTGGCACTGATGCCACCTTGGGTCAGGGAACAATCCTGCGTATCGAGCTTTTTAAGGAGCCAGCCGGCCACGTCCAGCCATATACCCCCAAAAAAAAACCACGGAACTTTTCTCCAGCAAACAAAAATCCGCTGCCCCGCGTCTGGATGGCAGATTGCAGGAGCTATTTAGTATTATCAAACCAGCCCGACTTGGCACTGGTGCCACCATGAGTCTGGTCACCATCCTGCCTATCGTGGCTTTTCAGTAGCCAGCCAGTCACTCCCAGCCATAGGCCCCCAGACAAATACCTCGGCCCGTTTCCCTGGGAAACAAAAGTAAGCTGTCCCGCTTCTGGATGGCAGATTGCAGGAGCCACTTGGTACTATCAAACCAGCCCAACTTGGCACTGGCGCCACCTTGGCTCTGGGAACCATCCTGCGTATCCTGGGTTCAAAGGAGGCAGCCGGCCACTCCCAGCCACAGGCCTCCAAACACAAACAACGGCGCTTTTCCCTGGAAAACAAAACTGGCCTGCCAACTTTTTGATGGCAGATTGCAGGAGCCACTTGGTACTATCAAACCAGCCCAACTTGGCACTGGTGCCACCATGGGTCTGGTCACCATCCTGCCTATCGTAGCTTTTCAGGCGCCAGCCGGTGCTCCCAGCCATTGGCCCCCAGTCACAAACCTCGGCCCGTTTCCCTGGCAAACAAAAGTAAGCTACCCCGCTTCTGGATGGCAGATTGCAGGAGCCACTTTGCACCATCAAACCAGCCCGACTTGGCACTGGTGCCACCTCTGGTCTGGGAACCATCCTGCGTATCGTGGATTCTAAGCAGCCAGCCGGCCACTCCCAGCCACAGGCCCCCAAACACAAACAACGGCGATTTTCCCTGGATAACAAACTCGCCTGCCAACTTTTTGATGGCAGATTGCAGGAGCCACTTGGTACTATCAAACCAGCCCAACTTGGCACTGGTGCCACCATGGGTCTGGTCACCATCCTGCCTATCGTAGCTTTTCAGGAGCCAGCCGGTCACTCCCAGCCATAGGCCCCCAGACAAAAACCTCGGCCCGTTTCCCTGGCAAACAAAAGTAAGCTGCCCCGCTTCTGGATGGCAGATTGCAGGAGCCACTTTGCACCATCAAACCAGCCCGACTTGGCACTGGTGCCACCTCTGGTCTGGGAACCATCCTGCGTATCGTGGATTTTCAGGAGCCAGCCGGCCACTCCCAGCCACAGGCCCCCAAACACAAACAACGGCGATTTTCCCTGGATAACAAACTCGCCTGCCAACTTTTTGATGGCAGATTGCAGGAGCCACTTGGTACTATCAAACCAGCCCAACTTGGCACTGGTGCCACCTTGGGTCTGGGAACCATCCTGCGTATCGTGGATTCTAAGCAGCCAGCCGGCCACTCCCTGCCACAGGCACCCAAACACAAACAACGGCGCTTTTCCCTGGAAAACAAAACTCGCCTGCCAACTTTTTGATGGCAGATTGCAGGAGCCACTTGGTACTATCAAATCAGCCCAACTTGGCACTGGTGCCACCATGGGTCTGGTCACCATCCTGCCTATCGTAGCTTTTCAGGACCTAGCCGGTCACTCCAAGCCATAGGCGCCCAGACACAAAGCTCGGCCCGTTTCCCTGGCAAAAAAAAGTAAGCTACCCCGCTTCTGGATGGCAGATTGCAGGAGCCACTTTGCACCATCAAACTAGCCCGACTTGGCACTGGTGCCACCTCAGGTCTGGGAACCATCCTGCGTATCGTTCATTGTAAGGAGCCAGCCGGCCACTCCAGCCACAGGCCCCCAGACACAATCAACGGCGCTTTTCCCTGGAAAACAAAACTCGCCTGCCAACATTTTGATGGCAGATTGCAGGAGCCACTTGCTACTATCAAATCAGCCCAACTTGGCACTGGTGCCACCATGGGTCTGGTCACCATCCTGCCTATCGTAGTTTTCAGGAGCCAGCCGGTCACTCGCAGCCATAGGCCCCCAGACACAATACTCGGCCCGTTTCCCTGGCAAAAAAAAGTAAGCTACCCCGCTTCTGGATGGCAGATTGCAGGAACCACTTGGTACTATCAAACCAGCCCAACTTGGCACTGGTGCCACCTTGGGTCTGGGAACCATCCTGCGTATCGTGGATTCTAAGCAGCCAGCCGGCCACTCCCTGCCACAGGCACCCAAACACAAACAACGGCGCTTTTCCCTGGAAAACAAAACTCGCCCTCCCACTTTTTGATGGCGGATTGCAGGAGCCACTTGGTACTATCAAACCAGTCCAACTTGGCACTGGTGCCACCATGGGTCTGGTCACCATCCTGCCTATCGTAGCTTTTCAGGACCTAGCAGGTCACTCCCAGCCATAGGCGCCCAAACACAAAGCTCGGCCCGTTTCCCTGGCAAACAAAAGTAAGCTGCCCCGCTTCTGGATGGCAGATTGCAGGAGCCACTTGGTACTATCAAACCAGCCCGACTTGGCACTGGTGCCACCTCTGGTCTGGGAACCATGCTGCGTATCGTGGATTCTAAGGAGCCAGCCGGCCACTCCCAGCCACAGGCCCCCAAACACAAACAACGGCGCTTTTCCCTGGAAAACAAAACTCGCCTGCCAACATTTTGATGGCAGATTGCAGGAGCCACTTGCTACTATCAAATCAGCCCAACTTGGCACTGGTGCCACCATGGGTCTGGTCACCATCCTGCCTATCGTAGCTGTTCAGGCGCCAGCCGGTCACTCCCAGCCATAGGCCCCCAGAGAAAAACCTCGGCCCGTTTCCCTGGGAAACAAAAGTAAGCTGCCCCGCTTCTGGATGGCAGATTGCAGGAGCCACTTTGCACCATCAAACCAGCCCAACTTGGCACTGGTGCCACCTCTGGTCTGGGAACCATGCCGCGTATCGTGGATTCTAAGGAGCCAGCCGGCCACTCCCAGCCACAGGCCCCCAAACACAAACAACGGCGCTTTTCCCTGGAAAACAAAACTCGCCTGCCAACTTTTTGATGGCAGATTGCAGGAGCCACTTGGTACTATCAAATCAGCCCAACTTGGCACTGGTGCCACCATGGGTCTGGTCACCATCCTGCCTATCGTAGCTTTTCAGGACCTAGCCGGTCACTCCAAGCCATAGGCGCCCAGACACAAACCTCGGCCCGTTTCCCTGGCAAACAAATGTAAGCTGTCCCGCTTCTGGATGGCAGATTGCAGGATCCATTAGGTATTATCAAACCAGCCCGACTTGGCACTGGTGCCACCTCTGGTCTGGGAACCATCCTGCGTATCGTGGATTCTAAGCAGCCAGGCGGCCACTCCCAGCCACAGGCCCCCAAACACAAACAACGGCGCTTTTCCCTGGAAAACAAAACTCGCCTGCCAACATTTTGATGGCAGATTGCAGGAGCCACTTGGTACTATCAAACCAGCCCAACTTGGCACTGGTGCCACCATGGGTCTGCTCACCATCCTGCCTATCGTAGCTTTTCAGGAGCCAGCCGGTCACTCCAAGCCATAGGCCCCCAGACAAAAACCTCGGCACGTTTCCCTGGCAAAGAAAAGTAAGCTGCCCCGCTTCTGGATGGCAGATTGCAGGAGCCACTTTGCACCATCAAACTAGCCAGACTTGGCACTTGTGCCACCTCTGGTCTGGGAACCATCCTGCGTATCGTGGATTCTAAGGAGCCAGCCGGCCACTCCAAGCCACAGGCCCCCAAACACAAACAACGGCGCTTTTCCCTGGAAAACAAAACTCGCCTGCCAAATTTTGATGGCAGATTGCAGGAGCCACTTGGTACTATCAAACCAGCCCAACTTGGCACTGCTGCCACCATGGGTCTGGTCACCATCCTGCCTATCTTAGCTTTTCAGGTCCTAGCCGGTCACTCCCAGCCATAGGCCCCCAGACACAAAGCTCGACCCGTTTCCCTGGCAAACAAATATAAGCTGCCCCGCTTCTGGATGGCAGATTGCAGGAGCCACTTGGTACTATCAAACCAGCCCAACTTGGCACTGGTGCCACCTTGGGTCTGGGAACCATCCTGCGTATCGTGGATTCTAAGGAGCCAGCCGGTCACTACCAGCCACAGGCCCCCAAACACAAACAACGGCGCTTTTCCCTGGAATACAAAACCCGCCTGCCAACATTTTGATGGCAGATTGCAGGAGCCACTTGGTACTATCAAACCAGCCCAACTTGGCACTGGTGCCACCATGGGTCTGCTCACCATCCTGCCTATCTTAGCTTTTCAGGTCCTAGCCGGTCACTCCCAGCCATAGGCCCCCAGACACAAAGCTCGACCCGTTTCCCTGGCAAACAAATATAAGCTGCCCCGCTTCTGGATGGCAGATTGCAGGAGCCACTTGGTACTATCAAACCAGCCCAACTTGGCACTGGTGCCACCTTGGGTCTGGGAACCATCCTGCGTATCGTGGATTCTAAGGAGCCAGCCGGTCACTCCCAGCCACAGGCCCCCAAACACAAACAACGGCGCTTTTCCCTGGAATACAAAACCCGCCTGCCAACATTTTGATGGCAGATTGCAGGAGCCACTTGGTACTATCAAATCAGCCCAACTCGGCACTGGTGCCACCATGGGTCTGGTCACCATCCTGCCTATCATAGCTTTTCAGGAGCCAGCCGGTCCCTCTCTGCCATAGGGCCCCGGAGAAATCCTCGGCCAGTTTCCCTGGCAAAAAAATGTAACCTACCCCGCTTCTGGATGGCAGATTGCAGGAGCCACTTTACACCATCAAATTAGCCCGACGTGGCACTGGTGCCACCTCAGGTCTGGGAACCATCCTGCGTATCGTGGATTCTAAGGAGCCAGCCGGCCACTCCAGCCACAGGCCCCCAGACACAATCAACGGCGCTTTTCCCTGGAAAACAAAACTCGCCTGCCGACTTTTTGATGGCAGATTGCAGGAGCCACTTGGTACTATCAAATCAGCCCAACTTGGCACTGGTGCCACCATGGGTCTGGTCACCATCCTGCCTATCGTAGCTTTTCAGGAGCCAGCCGGTCACTCCCAGCCATAGGCCCCCAGACACAAACCTCGGCCCGTTTCCCTGGCAAACAAAAGCAAGCTGCCCCGCTTCTGGATGGCATATTGCAGGAGCCACATTGCACCATCAAACTAGCCCGACTCGGCACTGGTGCCACCTCAGGTCTGGGAACCATGCTGCGTATCGTGGATTCTAATTAGCCATCCGGCCACTCCTACCCACAGGCCCCCAAACAAAAACAACGGCGCTTTTCCCTGGAAAACAAAACTCGCCTGCCAAATTTTGATGGCAGATTGCAGGAGCCACTTGGTACTATCAAACCAGCCCAACTTGACACTGGTGCCACCATGGGTCTGGTCACCATCCTGCCTATCGTAGCTTTTCAGGAGCCAGCCGGTCACTCCCAGCCATAGGCCCCCAGACACAAACCTCGGCCCGTTTCCCTGGCAAACAAAAGTAAGCTACCCCGCTTCTGGATGGCAGATTGCAGGACGCACTTGGTACTATCAAACCAGCCCAACTTGGCACTGGTGCCACCTTGGGTCTGGGAACCATCCTGCGTATCGTGGATTCTAATTAGCCATCCGTCCACTCCCAGCCACAGGCCCCCAAACAGAAACAACGGCGCTTTTCCCTGGAAATCAAAACTCGCCTGCCAATATTTTGATGGCAGATTGCCGGAGCCACTTGGTACTATCAAACCAGCCCAACCTTACACTGGTGCCACCATGGGTCTGGTCACCATCCTGCCTATCGTAGCATTTCAGGAGCCAGCCGGTCACTCCCAGCCATAGGCCCCCAGAGAAAAACCTCGGCCCGTTTCCCTGGCAAACAAAAGTAAGTTATCCCGCTACTGGATGGCAGATTGCAGGAGCCACTTTTCACCATCAAACCAGCCCGACTTGGCACTGGTGCCACCTCTGGTCTGGGAACCATGCTGCGTATCGTGGATTCTAAGGAGCCAGCCGGCCACTCCCAGCCATAGGCCCCCAGAGAAAAACCTCGGCCCGTTTCCCTGGCAAACAAAAGTAAGTTATCCCGCTACTGGATGGCAGATTGCAGGAGCCACTTTTCACCATCAAACCAGCCCGACTTGGCACTGGTGCCACCTCTGGTCTGGGAACCATGCTGCGTATCGTGGATTCTAAGGAGCCAGCCGGCCACTCCCAGCCACAGGCCCCCAAACACAAACAACGGCGCATTTCCCTGGATAACAAACTCGCCTGCCAACTTTTTGATGGCAGATTGCAGGAGCCACTTGGTACTATCAAACCAGCCCAACTTGGCACTGGTGCCACCATGGGTCTGGTCACCATCCTGCCTATCGTAGCTTTTCAGGAGCCAGCCGGTCACTCCCAGCCATAGGCCCCCAGACAAAAACCTCGGCCCGTTTCCCTGGCAAACAAAAGTAAGCTGCCCCGCTTCTGGATGGCAGATTGCAGGACGCACTTGGTACTGTAAAACCAGCCCAACTTGGCACTGGTGCCACCTCTGGTCTGGGAACCATCCTGCGTATCGTGGATTCTAAGGAGCCAGCCGGCCACTCCCAGCCACAGGCCCCCAAACAAAAACAACGGCGCTTTTCCCTGGAAAACAAAACTCGCCTGCCAACTTTTTGATGGCAGATTGCAGGAGCCACTTGGTACTATCAAACCAGCCCAACTTGACACTGGTGCCACCATGGGTCTGGTCACCATCCTGCCTATCGTAGCTTTTCAGGAGCCAGCCGGTCACTCCCAGCCATAGGCCCCCAGACACAAAGCTCGGCCCGTTTCCCTGACAAACAAAAGTAAGCTGTCCCGCTTCTGGATGGCAGATTCCAGGAGCCACTTGGTACTATCAAATCAGCCCAATTTGGCACTGGTGCCACCTCTGGTCTGGGAACCATCCTGCATATCGTGTATTCTAATTAGCCATCCGTCCACTCCCAGCCACAGGCCCCCAAACGCAAACAACGGCGCTTTACCCTGGAAAACAAAACTCGTCTGCCAACTTTTTGATGGCAGATTGCCGGAGCCACTTGGTACTATCAAACCAGCCCAACTTGGCACTGTTGCCACCTTGGGTCTGGGAACCATGCTGCGTATCGTGGATTATAAGGAGCCAGCCGGCCACTCCCTGCCACAGGCCCCCAAACAGAAACAACGGCGCTTTTCCCTGGAAAACATAATTCGCCGGCCAACTATTTGATGGCAGATTGCAGGAGCCACTTGGTACTATCAAATCAGCCCAACTTGGCACTGGTTGCACCTCAGGTCTGGGAACCATCCTGCCTATCGTAGCTTTTCAGGACCTCGCCGGTCACTCCCAGCCATAGGCGCCCAGACACAAAGCTCGGCCCGTTTCCCTGGCAAACCAAAGTAAGCTGCCCCGCTTCTTGATGGCAGATTGCAGGAACCACTTTTCACCATCAAAGTAGCCCGACTTGGAACTGGTGCCACCTCTGGTCTGGGAACCATGCTGCGTATCGTGGATGCTAAGGAGCCAGCCGGCCACTCCCAGCCACAGGCCCCCAAACACAAACAACGGCGCTTTTCCCTGGAAAACAAAACTCGCCTGCCAACTTTTTGATGGCAGATTGCAGGAGCCACTTGCTACTATCAAATCAGCCCAACTTGGCACTGGTGCCACCATGGGTCTGGTCACCATCCTGCCTATCGTAGCTTTTCAGGAGCCAGCCGGTCACTCCCAGCCATAGGCCCCCAGACAAAAACCTCGGCCCGTTTCCCTGGCAAACAAAAGTAAGCTGCCCCGCTTCTGCATGGCAGATTGCAGGAACCACTTGGTATTATAAAACCAGCCCGACTTGGCACTGGTGCCACCTCTGGTCTGGGAACCATGCTGCGTATCGGGGATTCTAAGGAGCCAGCCGGCCACTCCCACCCAAAGGCCCCCAAACACAAACAACGGCGCTTTTCCCTGGAAAACAAAACTCGCCTGCCAACTTTTTGATGGCAGATTGCAGGAGCCACTTGGTACTATCAAACCAGCTCAACTTGGCACTGGTGCCACCATGGGTCTGGTCACCATCCTGCCTATCTTAGCTTTTCAGGACCTAGCCGGTCACTCCCAGCCATAGGCCCGCAGACACAAAGCTCGGCCCGTTTCCCTGGCAAACAAAAGTAAGCTGCCCTGCTTCTGGATGGCAGATTGCAGGAACCACTTGGTACTATCAAACCAGCCCAATTTTGCACTGGTGCCACCTTGGCTCTGGGAACCATCCTACGTATCCTGGGTTCAAAGGAGGCAGCCGGCCACTCCCAGCCACAGGCCTCCAAACAAAAACAACGGCGCTTTTCCCTGGAAAACAAAACTCGCCTGACAACTTTTTGATGGCAGATTGCAGGAGCCACTTGGTACAATCAAACCAGCCCAACTTGGCACTGGTGCCACCATGGGTCTGGTCACCATCCTGCCTATCGTAGCTTTTCAGGAGCCAGCCGGTCACTCCCAGCCATAGACCCCCAGACACAAACCTCGGCCCGTTTCCCTGGAAAACGAAAGTAAGCTGCTCCGATTCTGGATGGCAGATTGCAGGAGCCACTTGGTACTATCAAATCAGCCCGACTTGGCACTGGTGCCACCATGGGTCTGGTAAACCTCCTGCCTATCGTAGCTTTTCAGGAGCCAGACGGTCACTCCCTGCCATAGGCCCCCAGACACAAACCTCGGCCCGTTTCCCTGGAAAACAAAAGTAAACTGCCCCGCTTTTGGATGGCAGATTGCAGGATGCATTTGGTACTATCAAACCTGCCCGACTTGGCCCTCGTGCCACCTTGGCTCTGGGAACCATGCTGCGTAACGTAGATTCTACGAGGACAGGCGGCCACTCCCAGCCACAGGCCTCTAAACAACAACAACGGCGCTTTTCCCTGGAAAACAAAACTCGCCTGCCAACTTTTTGATGGCAGATTGCAGGAGCCACTTGGTACTATCAAACCAGCCCAACTTGGTACTGGTTCCACTTTGGGTCTGGTCACCATCCTGCCTATCGTAGCTTTTCAGGAGCCAGCCGGTCACTCCCAGCCATAGGCCCCCAGACAAATATCTCGGCCCGTTTCCCTGGCAAACAAAAGTAAGCTGCCCCGCTTCTGGATGGCAGATTGCAGGAGCCACATGGTACTATCAAACCAGGCCAACATGGCACTGGTGCCACCTTGGCTCTGGGAACCATCCTGCCTATCGTGGATTTTCAGGGGCCAGCCGGCCACTCTCAGCCATATGCCCCCAAACACATACCACGGCCCTTTGCTCTGGCAAACAAAACTCAACTGCCCCTCTTCTGGATGGCAAATTGCAGGACGCACTTGGTACTACGAAAACAGCCCGACTTGGCACTGATGCCACCTTGGGTCAGGGAACAATCCTGCGTATCGATCTTTTTAAGGAGCCAGCCGGCCACGTCCAGCCATATACCCCCAAAAAAAAACCACGGAACTTTTCTCCAGCAAACAAAAATCCGCTGCCCCGCGTCTGAATGGCAGATTTCAGGAGCTATTTAGTATTATCAAACCAGCCCGACTTGGCACTGGTGCCACCATGAGTCTGGTAACCATCCTGCCTATCGTAGCTTTTCAGTAGCCAGCCGGTCACTCCCAGCCATAGGCCCCCAGACAAATACCTCAGCCCGTTTCCCTGGGAAACAAAAGTAAGCTGTCCCGCTTCTGGATGGCAGATTGCAGGAGCCACTTGGTATTATCAAACCAGCCCAACTTGGCACTGGTGCCACTTTGGCTCTGGGAACCATCCTGCGTATCCTGGGTTCAAAGGAGGCAGCCGGCCACTCCCAGCCACAGGCCTCTAAACAAGAACAACGGCGCTTTTCCCTGGAAAACAAAACTCGCCTGCCAACTTTTTGATGGCAGATTGCAGGAGCCACTTGGTACTATCAAACCAGCCCAACTTGGCACTGGTGCCACCATGGGTCTGGTCACCATCCTGCCTATCGTAGCTTTTCAGGAGCCAGCCGCTCACTCCCAGCCATAGGCCCCCAGACAAATATCTCGGCCCGTTTCCCTGGCAAACAAAAGTAAGCAGCCCCGCTTCTGGATGGCAGATTGCAGGAGCCACATGGTACTATCAAACCAGGCCAACATGGCACTGGTGCCACCTTGGTTCTGGGAACCATCCTGCCTATCGTGGATTTTCAGGGGCCAGCCGGCCACTCTCAACCATATGCCCCCAAACATATACCACGGCCCTTTTCTCTGGCAAACAAAACTCAACTGACCCTCTTATGGATGGCAAATTGCAGGACGCACTTGGTACTACGAAAACAGCCCGACTGATGCCACCTTGGGTCAGGGAACAATCCTGCGTATCGAGCTTTTTAAGGAGCCAGCCGGCCACGTCCAGCCATATACCCCCAAAAAAAAACCACGGAACTTTTCTCCAGCAAACAAAAATCCGCTGCCCCGCGTCTGGATGGCAGATTGCAGGAGCTATTTAGTATTATCAAACCAGCCCGACTTGGCACTGGTGCCACCATGAGTCTGGTAACCATCCTGCCTATCGTAGCTTTTCAGTAGCCAGCCAGTCACTCCCAGCCATAGGCCCCCAGACAAATACCTCGGCCCGTTTCCCTGGGAAACAAAAGTAAGCTGTCCCGCTTCTGGATGGCAGATTGCAGGAGCCACTTGGTACTATCAAACCAGCCCAACTTGGCACTGGCGCCACCTTGGCTCTGGGAACCATCCTGCGTATCCTGGGTTCAAAGGAGGCAGCCGGCCACTCCCAGCCACAGGCCTCCAAACACAAACAACGGCGCTTTTCCCTGGAAAACAAAACTGGCCTGCCAACTTTTTGATGGCAGATTGCAGGAGCCACTTGGTACTATCAAACCAGCCCAACTTGGCACTGGTGCCACCATGGGTCTGGTCACCATCCGGCCTATCGTAGCTTTTCAGGCGCCAGCCGGTGCTCCCAGCCATTGGCCCCCAGTCACAAACCTCGGCCCGTTTCCCTGGCAAACAAAAGTAAGCTACCCCGCTTCTGGATGGCAGATTGCAGGAGCCACTTTGCACCATCAAACCAGCCCGACTTGGCACTGGTGCCACCTCTGGTCTGGGAACCATCCTGCGTATCGTGGATTCTAAGGAGCCAGCTGGCCACTCCCAGCCACAGGCCCCCAAACAAAAACAACGGCGCTTTTCCCTGGAAAACAAAACTCACCTGCCAACTTTTTGATGGCAGATTGCAGGAGCCACTTGGTACTATCAAACCAGCCCAACTTGGCACTGGTGCCACCATGGGTCTGGTCACCATCCTGCCTATCGTAGCTTTTCAGGAGCCAGCCGGTCACTCCCAGCCATAGGCCCCCAGACACAAAGCTCTGCCCGTTTCCCTGGCAAACAAAAGTAAGCTACCCCGCTTCTGGATGGCAGATTGCAGGAGTCACTTTGCACCATCAAACCAGCCCGACTTGGCACTGGTGCCACCTCTGGTCTGGGACCCATCCTGCGTATCGTGGATTCTAAGGAGACAGCTGGCCACTCCCAGCCACAGGCCCCCAAACACAAACAACGGCGATTTTCCCTGGAGAACAAAACTCGCTTGCCAACTTTTTATGGCAGATTGCAGGAGCCACTTGGTACTATCAAACCACCCCAACTTGGCAACAAGTGGTTCCTGCAATCTGCCATCCAGAAGCGGGCCAGCTTACTTTTCTTTGCCGGGGAAACGGACCGTTGTTTGTGTTTGGAGGCGTATGGCTGGGAGTGGCCGACTGGCTCCTTAAAATCCACGATACGCAGGATGGTTCCCAGACCCAAGGTGGCACCAGTGCCTAGTCGGGCTGGTTTGATAGTACCAAGTGGCTCCTGCAATCTGCCATCCAGAAGCGGGGGTGCTTACTTTTGTTTGCCAGGGAAACGGGCCGAGCTTTGTGTCTCGGGGCCTATGGCAGGGAGTGACCGGCTGCCTCCTGAAAAGCTACGATAGGCAGGATGGTGACCAGACCCATGGTGGCACCAGTGCCAAGTTGGGCAGGTTTGATAGTACCAAGTGGCTCCTGCAATCTGCCATCAAAAAGTTGGCAGGCGAGTTTTGTTTTCCAGGGAAAAGCGCCATTGTTTGTGTTTGGGGGCCTGTGGTTGGGAGTGCCCGGCTGGCTCCTTAGAAACCACGATACGCAGCATGGTTACCAGACAAGTGGTGCCACCAGTGCCAAGTTGTGCTGGTTTGATACTACCAAGTGGTTCCTGCAATCTGCCATGCAGAAGCGGGGCAGCTTACTTTTGTTTGCCACGGAAACGGGCCGTTGTTTATGTTTGGGGGCCTGTGGCTGGGAGTGGCCGACTGGCTCCTTAGAATCCACGATACGCAGGATGGGTCCCAGACCAGAGGTGGCACCAGTGCCAAGTTGGGCTGGTTTGATAGTACCAAGTGGCTCCTGCAATCTGCCATCCAGAAGCGGGGCTGCTTACTTTTGTTTGCCAGGGAAACGGGCCGAGGTTTGTGACTGGGGACCTATGGCTGGGAGTGACCGGCTGGCTCCTGAAAAGCTACGATAGGCAGGATGGTGACCAGACCCAAAGTGGAACCAGTACCAAGTTGGGCTGGTTTGATAGTACCAAGTGGCTCCTGCAATCTGCCATCAAAAAGTTGGCAGGCGAGTTTTGTTTTCCAGGGAAAAGCGCCGATGTTTGTATTTGGGGGCCTGTGGCTGGGAGTGGCCGCCTGTCCTCGTAGAATCTACGTTACGCAGCATGGTTCCCAGAGCCAAGGTGGCACGAGGGCCAAGTCGGGCAGGTTTGATAGTACCAAATGCATCCTGCAATCTGCCATCCAAAAGCGGGGCAGTTTACTTTTGTTTGCCAGGGAAACGGGCCGAGGTTTGTGTCTGGGGGCCTATGGCAGGGAGTGACCGTCTGGCTCCCGAAAAGCTACGATAGGCAGGATGTTTACCAGACCCATGGTGGCACCAGTGCCAAGTTGGGCTGGTTTGATAGTACCAAGTGCGTCCTGCAATCTGCCATCCAGAAGCGGGGCAGCTTACTTTTGTTTGCCAGGGAAACGGGCCGAGGTTTGTGTATGGGGGCCTATGGCTGGGAGTGACCGGCTGGCTCCTGAAAAGCTACGATAGGCAGGATGGTGACCAGACCCATGGTGGCACCAGTGCCAAGTTGGGCAGGTTTGATAGTACCAAGTGCCTCCTGCAATCTGCGATCAAAAAGTTGTCAGGCGAGTTTTGTTTTCCAGGGAAAAGCGCCGTTGTTTTTGTTTAGAGGCCTGTGGCTGGGAGTGGCCGGCTGCCTCCTTTGAACCCAGGATACGTAGGATGGTTCCCAGAGCCAAGGTGGCACCAGTGCAAAATTGGGCTGGTTTGATAGTACCAAGTGGTTCCTGCAATCTGCCATCCAGAAGCAGGGCAGCTTACTTTTGTTTGCCAGGGAAACGGGCCGAGCTTTGTGTCTGCGGGCCTATGGCTGGGAGTGACCGGCTAGGTCCTGAAAAGCTAAGATAGGCAGGATGGTGACCAGACCCATGGTGGCACCAGTGCCAAGTTGAGCTGGTTTGATAGTACCAAGTGGCTCCTGCAATCTGCCATCAAAAAGTTGGCAGGCGAGTTTTGTTTTCCAGGGAAAAGCGCCGTTGTTTGTGTTTGGGGGCCTTTGGGTGGGAGTGGCCGGCTGGCTCCTTAGAATCCCCGATACGCAGCATGGTTCCCAGACCAGAGGTGGCACCAGTGCCAAGTCGGGCTGGTTTTATAATACCAAGTGGTTCCTGCAATCTGCCATGCAGAAGCGGGGCAGCTTACTTTTGTTTGCCAGGGAAACGGGCCGAGGTTTTTGTCTGGGCGCCTATGGCTGGGAGTGACCGGCTGGCTCCTGAAAAGCTACGATAGGCAGGATGGTGACCAGACCCATGGTGGCACCAGTGCCAAGTTGGGCTGATTTGATAGTAGCAAGTGGCTCCTGCAATCTGCCATCAAAAAGTTGGCAGGCGAGTTTTGTTTTCCAGGGAAAAGCGCCGTTGTTTGTGTTTGGGGGCCTGTGGCTGGGAGTGGCCGGGTGGCTCCTTAGAATCCACGATACGCAGCATGGTTCCCAGACCAGAGGTGGCACCAGTTCCAAGTCGAGCTACTTTGATGGTGAAAAGTTGTTCCTGCAATCTGCCATCAAGAAGCGGGGCAGCTTACTTTGGTTTGCCAGGGAAACGGGCCGAGCTTTGTGTCTGGGCGCCTGTGGCTGGGAGTGACCGGCTGGCTCCTGAACAGCTACGATAGGCAGGATGGTTCCCAGACCTGAGGTGGCACCAGTGCCAAGTTGGGCTGATTTGATAGTACCAAGTGGCTCCTGCAATCTGCCATCAAAATGTTGGCAGGCGGGTTTTGTATTCCAGGGAAAAGCGCCGTTGTTTGTGTTTGGGGGCCTGTGGCTGGGAGTGACCGGCTGGCTCCTTAGAATCCACGATACGCAGGATGGTTCCCAGACCCAAGGTGGCACCAGTGCCAAGTTGGGCTGGTTTGATAGTACCAAGTGGCTCCTGCAATCTGCCATCCAGAAGCGGGACAGCTTACTTTTGTTTGCCAGGGAAACGGGTCGAGCTTTGTGTCTGGGGGCCTATGGCTGGGAGTGACCGGCTAGGACCTGAAAAGCTAAGATAGGCAGGATGGTGACCAGACCCATGGTGGCACCAGTGCCAAGTTGGGCTGGTTTGATAGTACCAAGTGGCTCCTGCAATCTGCCATCAAAATTTGGCAGGCGAGTTTTGTTTTCCAGGGAAAAGCGCCGTTGTTTGTGTTTGGGGGCCTGTGGCTGGGAGAGGCCGGCTGGCTCCTTAGAATCCACGATACGCAGCATGGTTCCCAGACCAGAGGTGGCACAAGTGCCAAGTCTGGCTAGTTTGATGGTGCAAAGTGGCGCCTGCAATCTGCCATCCAGAAGCGGGGCAGCTTACTTTTCTTTGCCAGGGAAACGTGCCGAGGTTTTTGTCTGGGGGCCTATGGCTTGGAGTGACCGGCTGGCTCCTGAAAAGCTACGATAGGCAGGATGGTGAGCAGACCCATGGTGGCACCAGTGCCAAGTTGGGCTGGTTTGATAGTACCAAGTGGCTCCTGCAATCTGCCATCAAAATGTTGGCAGGCGAGTTTTGTTTTCCAGGGAAAAGCGCCGTTGTTTGTGTTTGGGGGCCTGTGGCTGCGAGTGGCCGGCTGGCTGCTTAGAATCCACGATACGCAGGATGGTTCCCAGACCAGAGGTGGCACCAGTGCCAAGTCGGGCTGCTTTGATAATACCTAGTGGATCCTGCAATCTGCCATCCAGAAGCGGGACAGCTTACATTTGTTTGCCAGGGAAACGGGCCGAGCTTTGTGTCTGGGCGCCTATGGCTTGGAGTGACCGGCTAGGTCCTGAAAAGCTACGATAGGCAGGATGGTGACCAGACCCATGGTGGCACCAGTGCCAAGTTGGGCTGATTTGATAGTACCAAGTGGCTCCTGCAATCTGCCATCAAAAAGTTGGCAGGCGAGTTTTGTTTTCCAGGGAAAAGCGCCGTTGTTTCTGTTTGGGGGCCTGTGGCTGGGAGTGGCCGGCTGGCTCCTTAGAATCCACGATACGCGGCATGGTTCCCAGACCAGAGGTGGCACCAGTGCCAAGTTGGGCTGGTTTGATGGTGCAAAGTGGCTCCTGCAATCTGCCATCCAGAAGCGGGGCAGCTTACTTTTGTTTCCCAGGGAAACGGGCCGAGGTTTTTCTCTGGGGGCCTATGGCTGGGAGTGACCGGCTGGCGCCTGAACAGCTACGATAGGCAGGATGGTGACCAGACCCATGGTGGCACCAGTGCCAAGTTGGGCTGATTTGATAGTAGCAAGTGGCTCCTGCAATCTGCCATCAAAATGTGTGCAGGCGAGTTTTGTTTTCCAGGGAAAAGCGCCGTTGTTTGTGTTTGGGGGCCTGTGGCTGGGAGTGGCCGGCTGGCTCCTTAGAATCCACGATACGCAGCATGGTTCCCAGACCAGAGGTGGCACCAGTGCCAAGTCGGGCTGGTTTGATAGTACCAAGTGGCTCCGGCAATCTGCCATCCAGAATCGGGGCAGCTTACTTTTGTTTGCCAGGGAAAAAGGCTGTTGTTTGTGTTTCGGGGCCTGTGGCTGGCAGTGGACGGCTGGCTCCTGAAAATCCATGATACGCAGCATGGTTCCCAGACCCAAGGTGGCACCAGTGCCAAGTAGGGCTGGTTTCATAGTACCCAGTGGCTCCTGCAATCTGCCATCCAGAAGAGGGGCAGTTGAGTTTTGTTTTCCAGAGAAAAGGGCCGTGGTTTGTGTTTGGGGCCTATGGCTGAGAGTGACCGGCTGACCCCTGAAAATCCACTATACGCCGGATGGTTCCCAGATCCAAGGTGGTACCAGTGCCATGTTGTGCTGGTGTGATAGTCCCAAGTGGCTCCTGCAATCTGCCATCCAGAAGTGGGGCAGCTGAATTTTGTTTGCCAGAGAAAAAGGCTGTGGTTTTTGTTTGGGGGCCTATGGCTGGGAGTGGCCGGCTGGCTCCTGAAAATCCATGATACGCAGCATGGTTCCCAGACCCAAGGTGGCACCAGTGCCAAGTGGGGCTGGTTTCACAGTGTCAAGTGCCTCCTGCAATCTCCCATCCAGAAGCGGGGCAGCTGAGTTTTGTTTGCCTGTGAAACGGGCCGTTGTTTTTGATTGGGGTCTGTGGCCGAGAGTGTTCAGCTGGCTCCTGACAATCCACAATACGCAGGATGGTTCCCAGACCCAAGGTGGCACCAGTGCCAAGTCGGGCTGGTTTGATAGTACCAAGTGGCTCCTGCAATCTGCCATCCAGAAGCGGTGCAGCTGAGTTTTGTTTGCCAGAGGAAAGGGCCGTGGGTTGTGTTCGGGGGCATATGGCTGGGAGTGGCCGGCTGTCTCATTAAAAAGATCGATACGCACGATGGTTCCCAGACCCAAGGTGGCACCAGTGCCAAGTCGGGCTGTTTTTATAGTACCAAGTGCGTCCTGCAATTTGCCATCCAGAAGAGGGGCAGTTGAGTTTTGTTTGCCAGAGGAAAGCGCCGTTGTTTGTGTTTGGGGTCTTGTGGCTGGGAGTGGCCGACTGGCGCCTTAGAATCTGCGATACGCAGCATGGTTCCCAGACCCAAGGTGGCACCAGTTCCAAGTTGGGCTGGTTTGATAGTAGCAAGTGGCTCCTGCAATCTGCCATCCAGAAGCGGGGTAGCTTACTTTTGTTTGCCAGGGAAACGGGCCGAGCTTTGTGTCTGGGGGCCTATGGCTGGGAGTGACCGGCTGGCTCCTGGAAAGCTACGATAGGCAGGATGGTGACCAGACCCATGGTGGCACCAGTGTCAAGTTGGGCTGGTTTTATAGTACCAAGTGGCTCCTGCAATCTGCCATCAAAAAGTTGGCAGGCGAGTTTTGTTTTCCAGGGAAAAGCGCCGTTGTTTGTGTCTGGGGGCCTGTGGCTGGAGTGACCGGCTGGCTCCTTAGAATCCACGATACGCAGGATGGTTCCCAGACCAGAGGTGGCACCAGCGCCAAGTCGGGCTGGTTTTATAGTACCAAGTGGTTCCTGCAATCTGCCATCCAGAAGCGGGGCAGCTTACTTTTGTGTGCCAGGGAAACGGGCCGAGCTTTGTGTCTGGGCGCCTATGGCTGGGAGTGACCGGCGAGGTCCTGAAAAGCTACGATAGGCAGGATGGTGACCACATCCATTGTGGCACCAGTGACAAGTTGGGCTGCTTTGATAGTACCAAGTGGCTCCTGCAATCTGCCATCAAAAAGTTGGCAGGCGAGTTTTGTTTTCCAGGGAAAAGCGCCGTTGTTTGTGTTTGGGGGCCTGTGGCTGGGAGTGGCCGGCTGGCTCCTTAGAATCCACGATACGCGGCATGGTTCCCAGACCAGAGGTGGCACCAGTGACAAGTCGGGCTGGTTTGATATTACCAAGTGCGTCCTGCAATCTGCCATCCAGAAGCGGGGCAGCTTACTTTTGTTTGCCAGGGAAACGGGCCGAGGTTTGTGTCTGGGGGCCTATGGCTGGGAGTGACCGGCTGGCTCCTGAAAAGCTACGATAGGCAGGATGGGGAGCAGACCCATGGTGGCACCAGTGCCAAGTTGGGCTGGTTTGATAGTACCAAGTGGCTCCTGCAATCTGCCCTCAAAAAGTTGGCAGGCGAGTTTTGTTTTCCAGGGAAAAGCGCCGTTGTTTGTGTTTGGGGGCCTGTGGGTGGGAGTGGCCGGCTGCCTCCTTAGAATCCACGATACGCAGGATGGTTCCCAGACCTGACGTGGCACCAGTGCCAAGTCGGGCTGGTTTTATAGTACCAAGTGGTTCCTGCAATCTGCCATCATGAAGCGGGGCAGCTTACTTTTGTTTGCCAGGGAAACGGGCCGAGGTTTTTTTCTGGGCGCCTATGGCTGGGAGTGACCTGCTAGGTCCTGAAAAGCTACGATAGGCAGGATGGTGACCATATCCATGGTGGCACCAGTGCCAAGTTGGGCTGGTTTGATAGTACCAAGTGGCTCCTGCAATCCGCCATCAAAAAGTTGGCAGGCGAGTTTTGTTTTCCAGGGAAAAGCGCCGTTGTTTGTGTTTGGGTGCCTGTGGTAGGGAGTGGCCGGCGGGCTCCTCAGAATCCACGATACGCAGGATGGTTCCCAGACCCAAGGTGGCACCAGTGCCAAGTTGGGTAGGTTTGATACTACCAAGTGCGTCCTGCAAACTGCCATCCAGAAGCGGGGTAGCTTACTTTTTTTTGCCAGGGAAACGGGCCGAGGTTTTTTTCTCGGGGCCTATGGCTGGGGGTGACCGCCTGGCTCCTGAAAAGCTACGATAGGCAGGATGGTGACCAGACCCATGGTGGCACCAGTGCCAAGTTGGGCTGGTTTGATAGTACCAAGTGGCTCCTGCAATCTGCCATCAGAAATTTGGCAGGCGAGTTTGTTATCTAGGGAAAAGCGCCGTTGTTTGTGTTTGGGGGCCTGTGGCTGGGAGTGGCCGGTTGGCTCCTTAGAATCCACGATACGCAGGATGGTTCCCAGACCAGAGGTGGCACCAGTGCCAAGTCGGGCTGGTCTGATAGTACCAAGTGCGTCCTGCAATCTGCCATCCAGAAGCGGGGCAGCTTAATTTTGTTTGCCAGGGAAACGGGCCGAGGTTTGTGTTTGGGGGCCTGTGGCTGGGAGTTGCCGACTGGCTCCTTAGAACACATGATACGCAGGATGGTTCCCAGACCCGAGGTGGCACCAGTGCCAAGTTGGGCTAGTTTGATAGTACCAAGTGGCTTCTGCAATCTGCCATCCAGAAGCGGGGCAGCTTACTTTTGTTTGCCAGGGAAACGGGCCGTTGTTTGTGTTTGGGGGCCTGTGGCTGGGAGTTGCCGACTGGCTCCTTAGAATCCACGATACGCGGGATGGTTCCCAGACCAGAGGTGGCACCAGTGCCAAGTTGGGCTGGTTTGATAGTACCAAGTGGTTCCTGCAATCTGCCATCCAGAAGCGGGGCAGCTTACTTTTGTTTGCCAGGGAAACGGGCCGAGGTTTGTGTTTCAGGGCCTATGGCTGGGAGTGACCGGCTGGCTCCTGAAAAGTTACGATAGGCAGGATGGTGACCAGACCCATGGTGGCACCAGTGCCAAGTCGGGCTGGTTTGATAGTACCAAGTGGCTCCTGCTATCTGCCATGAAAAAGTTGGCAGGCGAGTTTTGTTTTCCAGGGAAAAGTGCCGTTGTTTGTGTTTGGGGGCCTGTGGCTGGGAGTGGCCGGCTGGCTCCTTAGAATCCACGATACGCAGCATGGTATCCAGACCCAAGGTGGCACCAGTGCCAAGTTGGGCTGGTTTGATACTACCAAGTGGTTCCTGCAAACTCCATCAAAAAGTTGGCAGGCGTGTTTTGTTTTCCAGGGAACAGCGCCGTTGATTTTGTTTGGGGGCCTGTGGCTGGGAGTGGCCGGCTGGCTCCTTAGAATCCACGATACGCAGGATGGTTCCCAGACCCAAGGTGGCACCAGGGCCAAGTCGGGCTGGTTTGATTACACCAAGTGGCTCCTGCAATCTGCCATCCAGAAGTGAGGCAGCTAAGTTTTGTTTGCGAGAAAAAAGGGCCGTGGTTTTTGTTGGGGGCCTGTGGCTGGGAGTAGCCGGCTGGCTCCTTAGAATCCACGATACGCAGGATGGTTCCCAGACCCAAGGTGGCACCAGTGCCAAGTCGGGCTGGTTTGATTACACCAAGTGGCTCCTGCAATCTGCCATCCAGAAGTGAGGCAGCTAAGTTTTGTTTGCGAGAAAAAAGGGCCGTGGATTTTGTTGGGGGCCTGTGGCTGGGAGTAGCCGGCTGGCTCCTTAAAATCCACGATAGGCAGGATGGTTCCCAGACCCAAGGTGGCACCAGTGCCAAGTTGGGCTGGTTTGATGGTACCAACTGGCTCCTGCAATCCGCCATCTAAAAGTTGTCAGGCGAGTTTTGTTTTCCAGGGAAAAGCGCCGTTGATTTTGTTTGGAGGGCGGTGGCTGGCAGTGGCTGCCTGTCGTCTTAGAATCCGGGTTACGCAGCATGGTTCCCAGAGCCAAGGTGGCACCAGTGTCAAGTTGGGCTGGTTTGATAGTACCAAGTGGCTCCTGCAATCTGCCATCCAGAAGCGGAGCAGCTGACTTTTGTTTGCCAGGGAAACGGGCCGAGGTATTTGTCTGGGGACCTATGGCTGGGAGTGGCCGGCTGGCTCCTGAAAAGCTACGATAGGCAGGATGGTGACCAGACCCATGGTGGCACCAGTGCCAAGTTGGGCAGGTTTGATAGTACCAAGTGGCTCCTGCAATCTGCCATCAAAAATTTGGCAGGCCAGTTTTGTTTTCCAGGGAAAAGCGCCGTTGTTTGTGTTTGGGGGACTGTGGCTGGGAGTGGCCGGCTGGCTCCTTAGAACACACGATACGCAGGATGGTTCCCAGACCCAAGGTGGCACCAGTGCCAAGTCGGGCTGGTTTGATAACACCAAGTGGCTCCTGCAATCTGCCATCCAGAAGCAGGGCAGCTTACTTTTGTTTTCCAGGGAAACGGACCGAGGTTTTTTTCTGGGGGCCTATGGCTGGGAGTGACCGGCTGGTTCCTGAAAAGCTACGATAGGCAGGATGGTGACCAGACCCATGGTGGCACCAGTGCCAAGTTGGGCTGGTTTGATAGTACCAAGTGGCTCCTGCACTCTGCCATCAAAATGTTGGCAGGCCAGTTTTGTTTTCCAGGGAAAAGCGCCGTTGTTTGTGTTTGGGGGCCTGTGGCTGGGAGTGGCCGGCTGGCTCCTTAGAATCCACGATACGCAGCATGGTTCCCAGACCAGAGGTGGCACCAGTGCCAAGTCGGGCTGGTTTGATGGTGCAAAGTGGCTCCTGCAATCTGCCATCCAGAAGTGCGGTAGCTAACTTTTGTGTGCCAGGGAAACAGGCCGAGGTTTGTGTCTGGCGGCCTATGGCTGGGAGTGACCGGCTGGCTCCTGAAAAGCTACGATAGGCAGGATGGTGACCAGACCCATGGTGGCACCAGTGCCAAGTTGGGCTGGTTTGATAGTACCAAGTGGCTCCTGCAATCTGCCATCAAAAAGTTGGCAGGCGAGTTTTGTTTTCCAGGGAAAAGCGCCGTTGTGTGTGTTTTGGGGCCTGTGGCTGGGAGTGGCCAGCTGGCTCCTTAGAATCCACGATACGCAGGATGGTTCCCAGACCCAAGGTGGCACCAGTGCCAAGTCGGGCTGGTTTGTTAGTACCAAGTGGTTCCTGCAATCTGCCATCCAGAAGCGGGGCAGCTGAATTTTGTTTGCCAGAGAAAAAGGCTGTTGTTTGTGTTTCGGGGCCTGTGGCTGGCAGTGGACGGCTGGCTCCTGAAAATCCATGATACGCAGCATGGTTCCCAGACCCAAGGTGGCACCAGTGCCAAGTAGGGCTGGTTTCATAGTACCCAGTGTCTCCTGCAATCTGCCATCCAGAAGAGGGGCAGTTGAGTTTTGTTTTCCAGAGAAAAGGGCCGTGGTTTGTGTTTGGGGCCTATGGCTGAGAGTGACCGGCTGACCCCTGAAAATCCACTATACGCCGGATGGTTCCCAGATCCAAGGTGGCACCAGTGCCATGTTGTGCTGGTGTGATAGTCCCAAGTGGCTCCTGCAATCTGCCATCCAGAAGTGGGGCAGCTGAATTTTGTTTGCCAGAGAAAAAGGCTGTGGTTTTTGTTTGGGGGCCTATGGCTGGGAGTGGCCGGCTGGCTCCTGAAAATCCATGATACGCAGCATGGTTCCCAGACCCAAGGTGGCACCAGTGCCAAGTGGGGCTGGTTTCACAGTGTCAAGTGCCTCCTGCAATCTCCCATCCAGAAGCGGGGCAGCTGAGTTTTGTTTGCCTGTGAAACGGGCCGTTGTTTTTGATTGGGGTCTGTGGCCGAGAGTGTTCAGCTGGCTCCTGACAATCCACTATACGCAGGATGGTTCCCAGACCCAAGGTGGCACCAGTGCCAAGTCGTGCTGGTTTGATAGTACCAAGTGGCTCCTGCAATCTGCCATCCAGAAGCGGTGCAGCTGAGTTTTGTTTGCCAGAGGAAAGGGCCGTGGGTTGTGTTCGGGGGCATATGGCTGGGAGTGGCCGGCTGTCTCATTAAAAAGATCGATACGCACGATGGTTCCCAGACCC
This sequence comes from Melospiza melodia melodia, assembly GCF_035770615.1. NCBI lineage: Eukaryota > Metazoa > Chordata > Aves > Passeriformes > Passerellidae > Melospiza > Melospiza melodia. Next base: position 50,278,995 of record NC_086198.1, read on the forward strand.
AAGGTGGCACCAGTGCCAAGTCGGGCTGTTTTTATAGTACCAAGTGCGTCCTGCAGTTTGCCATCCAGAAGAGGGGCAGTTGAGTTTGGTTTGCCAGAGAAAAGCGCCGTTGTTTGTGTTTGGGGGCTTGTGGCTGGGAGTGGCCGACTGGCGCCTTAGAATCTGCGATACGCAGCATGGTTCCCAGACCCAAGGTGGCACCAGTTCCAAGTTGGGCTGGTTTGATAGTACCAAGTGGCTCCTGCAATCTGCCATCCAGAAGCGGGGTAGCTTAGTTTTGTTTGCCAGGGAAACAGGCCGAGGTTTGTGACTGGGGGCCTATGGCTGGGAGTGACCGGCTGGCTCCTGGAAAGCTACGATAGGCAGGATGGTGACCAGACCCATGGTGGCACCAGTGTCAAGTTGGGCTGGTTTGATAGTACCAAGTGGCTCCTGCAATCTGCCATCAAAAAGTTGGCAGGCGAGTTTTGTTTTCCAGGGAAAAGCGCCGTTGTTTGTGTCTGGGGGCCTGTGGCTGGAGTGACCGGCTGGCTCCTTAGAATCCACGATACGCAGCATGGTTCCCAGACCAGAGGTGGCACCAGTGCCAAGTTGGGCTGGTTTTATAGTACCAAGTGGTTCCTGCAATCTGCCATCCAGAAGCGGGGCAGCTTACTTTTGTGTGCCAGGGAAACGGGCCGAGCTTTGTGTCTGGGCGCCTATGGCTGGGAGTGACCGGCGAGGTCCTGAAAAGCTACGATAGGCAGGATGGTGACCACATCCATTGTGGCACCAGTGACAAGTTGGGCTGCTTTGATAGTACCAAGTGGCTCCTGCAATCCGCCATCAAATAGTTGGCAGGCGAGTTTTGTTTTCCAGGGAAAAGCGCCGTTGTTTGTGTTTGGGGGCCTGTGGCTGGGAGTGGCCGGCTGGCTCCTTAGAATCCACGATACGCGGCATGGTTCCCAGACCAGAGGTGGCACCAGTGACAAGTCGGGCTGGTTTGATAGTACCAAGTGCGTCCTGCAATCTGCCATCCAGAAGCGGGGCAGCTTACTTTTGTTTGCCAGGGAAACGGGCCGAGGTTTGTGTCTGGGGGCCTATGGCTGGGAGTGACTGGCTGGCTCCTGAAAAGCTACGATAGGCAGGATGGGGAGCAGACCCATGGTGGCACCAGTGCCAAGTTGGGCTGGTTTGATAGTACCAAGTGGCTCCTGCAATCTGCCCTCAAAAAGTTGGCAGGCGAGTTTTGTTTTCCAGGGAAAAGCGCCGTTGTTTGTGTTTGGGGGCCTGTGGGTGGGAGTGGCCGGCTGGCTCCTTAGAATCCACGATACGCAGGATGGTTCCCAGACCTGACGTGGCACCAGTGCCAAGTCGGGCTGGTTTTATAGTACCAAGTGGTTCCTGCAATCTGCCATCCAGAAGCGGGGCAGCTTACTTTTGTTTGCCAGGGAAACGGGCCGAGGTTTTTGTCTGGGCGCCTATGGCTGGGAGTGACCTGCTAGGTCCTGAAAAGCTACGATAGGCAGGATGGTGACCATATCCATGGTGGCACCAGTGCCAAGTTGGGCTGGTTTGATAGTACCAAGTGGCTCCTGCAATCTGCCATCAAAAAGTTGGCAGGCGAGTTTTGTTTTCCAGGGAAAAGCGCCGTTGTTTGTGTTTGGGTGCCTGTGGCAGGGAGTGGCCGGCGGGCTCCTCAGAATCCACGATACGCAGGATGGTTCCCAGACCCAAGGTGGCACCAGTGCCAAGTTGGGCTGGTTTGATACTACCAAGTGCGTCCTGCAAACTGCCATCCAGAAGCGGGGTAGCTTACTTTTTTTGCCAGGGAAACGGGCAGAGGTTTTTTTCTCGGGGCCTATGGCTGGGGGTGACCTGCTGGCTCCTGAAAAGCTAAGATAGGCAGGATGGTGACCAGACCCATGGTGGCACCAGTGCCAAGTTGGGCTTATTTGATAGTACCAAGTGGCTCCTGCAATCTGCCATCAAAATGTTGGCAGGCGAGTTTTGTTTTCCAGGGAAAAGCACCGTTGTTTGTGTTTGGGGGCCTGTGGCTGGGAGTGGCCGGCTGGCTAATTAGAATCCACGATACGCAGGATGGTTCCCAGACCAGAGGTGGCACCAGTGCCAAGTCGGGCTGGTTTGATACTACCAAGTGCGTCCTGCAATCTGCCATCCAGAAGCGGGACAGCTTACTTTTGTTTGCCAGGGAAAAGGGCCGAGGTTTGTGTCTGGGGGCCTATGGCTGGGAGTGACCGGCTGGCTCCTGAAAAGCTACGATAGGCAGGATGGTGACCAGACCCATGGTGGCACCAGTGCCAAGTTGGGCTGGTTTGATAGTACCAAGTGGCTCCTGCAATCTGCCATCCAGAAGCGGGGCAGCTTACTTTTTTTTGCCAGGGATACGGGCCGAGGTTTGTGTCTCTGGGCCTATGGCTGGGAGTGACCGGCTGGCTCCTGAAAAGTTACGATAGGCAGGATGGTGACCAGACCCATGGTGGCACCAGTGCCAAGTCGGGCTGGTTTGATAGTACCAAGTGGCTCCTGCAATCTGCCATGAAAATGTTGGCAGGCGAGTTTTGTTTTCCAGGGAAAAGCGCCGTTGTTTGTGTTTGGGGGCCTGTGGCTGGGAGTGGCCGGCTGGCTCCTTAGAATCCACGATACGCAGCATGGTATTCAGACCCAAGGTGGCACCAGTGCCAAGTTGGGCTAGTTTGATAATACCAAGTGGTTCCTGCAAACTCCATCAAAATGTTGGCAGGCGTGTTTTGTTTTCCAGGGAACAGCGCCGTTGATTTTGTTTGGGGGCCTGTGGCTGGGAGTGGCCGGCTGGCTCCTTAGAATCCACGATACGCAGGATGGTTCCCAGACCCAAGGTGGCACCAGTGCCAAGTCGGGCTGGTTTGATTACACCAAGTGGCTCCTGCAATCTGCCATCCAGAAGTGAGGCAGCTAAGTTTTGTTTGCGAGAAAAAAGGGCCGTGGTTTTTGTTGGGGGCCTGTGGCTGGGAGTAGCCGGCTGGCTCCTTAGAATCCACGATACGCAGGATGGTTCCCAGACCCAAGGTGGCACCAGTGCCAAGTCGGGCTGGTTTGATTACACCAAGTGGCTCCTGCAATCTGCCATCCAGAAGTGAGGCAGCTAAGTTTTGTTTGCGAGAAAAAAGGGCCGTGGTTTTTGTTGGGGGCCTGTGGCTGGGAGTAGCTGGCTGGCTCCTTAACATCCACGATAGGCAGGATGGTTCCCAGACCCAAGGTGGCACCAGTGCCAATTCGGGCTGGTTTGATAGTACCAAGTGGCTCCTGCAATCTGCCATCCAGAAGCGGGGCAGCTGAGTTTTGTTTGCCAGAGAAAAAGGCTGTGGTTTTTGTTTGGGGGCCTGTGGCTGGCAGTGGCCGGCTGGCTCCTGAAAATCCACGATACGCAGCATGGTTCCCAGACCCAAGGTGGCACCAGTACAAAGTGGGGCTCGTTTGACAGTGTCAAGTGCCTCCTGCAATCTCCCATCCAGAAGCGGGGCAGCTGAGTTTTTTTTGCCAGGGAAACGGACCTTTGTTTTTGATTGGGGTCTGTGGCCGAGAGTGGTCGGCTGTCTCCTGACAATCCACAATACGCAGGATGGTTCCCAGACCAAAGGTGGCACCAGTGCCAAGTCGGGCTGGTTTGATAGTACCAAGTGCCTCCTGCAATCTGCCATCCAGAAGCGGGGCAGCTGAGTTTTGTTTGCCAGAGAAAAGGGCCATGGGTTGTGTTTGGGGGCATATGGCTGGGAGTGGCCACCTGGCTCCTTAAAATGCACGATACGCCGCATGGTAACCAGACGCAAGGTGGCACCAGTGCCAAGTCGGGCTGTTTTTGTAGTACCCAGTGGCTCCTGCAATTTGCCATCCAGAAGCGGGGCAGCTAAATTTTGTTTGCTAGAGAAAAGGGCTGTGGTTTGTGTTTGGGGGCCTATGGCCGAGAGTGGTAGGCTGGCCCCTGAAAATCAACGATAGGCAGGATGGTTCCCAGATCCAAGGTGGCACCAGTGCCAAGTAAGGCTGGTTGTATGGTTCAAAGTGACTCCTGCAATCTGCCATCCAGAAGCGGGACAGCTGAGTTTTTTTTGCCAGAGAAAAGGTCCGTGGTTTCTTTTTGGGGCATACGGCTGGGAATTGCCGGCTGGCTCCTTAAAATGCTCGATACGCAGGATGGTTCCCAGAGCCAAGGTGGCACCACTGCCAAGTCGGGCTCTTTTTGTAGTACCAAGTGCGTCCTGCAATTTGCCATCCAGAAGAGGGGCAGTTGAGTTTTGTTTGCCAGAGAAAAGGGCCGAGGTTTGTGTTTGGGAGCATATGGCTGGGAATGACCGGCTGGCCCCTGAAAATCCACGATACGCCGGATGGTTCCCAGATCCAAGGTGGTACCATTACCAAGTCGGGCTGGTTTGATAGTCCCAAGTGGCTCCTGCAAACTGCCATCCAGAAGCGGGGCAGCTGAGTTTTGTTTGCCAGGGAAATGGGCCGTTGTTTGTGTTTGGGGGCCTGTGGCTGGGAGTGTTCGGCTGGTTCCTGAATATGTACGATACGCAGGATTGTTCCCAGATCCAAGGTGGCAGCAGTGCCATGTTGTGCTGCTGTGATAGTCCCAAGTGGCTCCTGCAATCTGCCATCCAGAAGTGGGGCAGCTGAGTTTTGTTTGCCAGAGAAAAGGTCCGTGGTTTGTGTTTGGGGGCATATGGCTGAGAGTGGCCGGCTGGCCCCTGAAAATCCACGATACACAGGATGGTTCCCAGATCCAAGGTGGCACCTGTGCCAAGTCGGGCTGATTTGATAGTACTAAGTAGCTCCTGCAATCTGCCATCCAGAAGCGGGGCAGCTTACTTTTGTTTGCCAGGGAAACGGGCCGAGGTTTCTGTTTGGGGGCCTATGGCTGGGAGTGACCGGCTGGCTCCTGAAAAGCTACAATAGGCAGGATGGTTCCCAGAGCCAAGGTGGCACCAGTGCCAAGTTGGGCTGGTTTGATAGTACCAAGTGGCTCCTGCAATCTGCCATCCAGAAGCAGGGCAGCTGAGTTTTGTTTGCCAGAGAAAAGGGCTTGGTTTGTGTTTGGGGGCATATGGCTGGGTGTGGCCAGCTGGCTCCTTAAAATGCACGATATGCAACATGGCTCCCAGACCCATAGTGGCACCAGTGCCAAGTCGGGCTGGTTTGATAGTACCAAGTGGCTCCTGCAATCTTCCATGATCACGTGGAGAAATACTTTCTGGTTTCAGCCATATGCTCTTTCTTCTCTCCCTCAACTTCTCTATCACCTCTCATCTGGTTCACATGCGCTGTCTTCAAGGTCCACAGGCTACTTTTCACAGAATCTTCTGGCCTGATGAAGTAAGAATGATGAATAGAACAGAGCTGGGATCTATTTTCCAGTTTGGATAAAATGCATTCTGCACACAAATCCAAGGAGAACGGGCTGCCTCAATGCCCAGAAAATCTTTCACTCCTGCTAGTGTTCTACGTCAACCGCAACTTAGTCTGAAAGAAAAGCTTTTTCTCTGAGAGCATCTGAGAGGTTTGCATGAAGCACTGATATCTGACATATGCAATTTTGAATAGGAGAGGAAAAAGAAAATGGCAAGGAGTTTTTAATTTTAGTGGTTTCAATTTTAATTTCCGTGCACTTTTTCAAAACTTGTCAGCTCAAATGCCCATCAACATCTTTTAGTCATCTGTAAGTCAGTATTCATATAAAATGTGCTTCAAATCCAAAGAATTTCAAATTTGCACTCCAAGCTTCTATGCCTAGATTTATGATTTCCTACACATATTAGATGAAAGGAAGGCCTTTTTTACTGTGGGAGTGCTGGAACACTGGAACAGGTTGCCCAGAGAAGTTGTGGGTGTCCCATCCCTGAAAGTATTCAAGGTCACCTTGGACGGGGCTTGGAGCAGCAACAAAGGAGAAGCTTGATGGTAGAGAAACAAAGTTGGACTATAGAAGAAACTCGGATTGAAGTATAGGATCAAGTTTTCTCTCAGCTCTTGGGGTAAATTCAAAGTTGTACAAAATGACATTTATCTGTGCTATTCACTACTGTAACAGAAAGTTTCATGAAAACTGTACAGAAGATAGTAAATTTTAAAAGAGATAAGAATTACAGCATAAAATCCATGGGATAGGTTACAACATGAGACACTCTCTAAGAGAAAATCTCTGTGTTTCAGCACTTCATCGGGGTAAGATTTCATGAAGTGCCAAAGAAGGCGGCAAAATATCATTCGAGACATTATTTACTGGAATTCAGCCTGGCCATTAGTAGGAACTGCCTTTGAACATATCATGTAGATATACCACACACGCTTTCCCTTCACTGAAAAATTACTGTTTACAACAAATAAGCAATTGACGATCAAAATTGATTGAAAGCATCTTAAACATGTCAAGTATTTCATTGTAGATGATCTGTGATCCAAATGCTTCTTCCACCTTCGAGAGGGACAGAAGAATTCTTCCATATCATGATGGTTTAAAATTGTATCAACCAATGTTTTCTGCTGAAAAGATATCATCTATTTTTTTCTATTTTTGGAAGAAAATATTCCTAGACATACAACAGGTGAGAACTAAGTAATTTTAAAGAAACAAATGAAATGAAAATATTCTGTAAATAGAATGAAATGAAAAGCTGTGTTTTAAATAGGAGCTAAATATTAAACAGAATTTTTGTACCAGGCATTTGAATTACTGCACCAGCTCTTTTGCCCATCAAGAGAGGCATTTAGCATTTCAGTCTTTTCCAAGGTGTTCATGATCTGCTATGCTGATCTCTGTGTGTGCCTAGGTGTGTGTGGAGGGGGGGGCATATGAAGGGGAGTGTGTATGTTTGCTTTACAATTGTTGTGGCAGATTCATGCCTCAGCTCCACATTTTGTTTTAAAAAGGTCACACCGAGTGGATATGAAGTTTACTATCAACAAGAGATCGATTCCCAAATCATCCATTTGACTCTCCCTTATAAATCATGTGCTTTGTTGCATATTTTATCAAATATACTTTCAAGCCAGATGGAGGAAGGAGGATGTGGGAATCCCTCCACCATCTTGCAACTTTTATGTAAGTAGGTTTTCAAGAAAATCATCATTTCTCTTTTAAATATGTCTGGAACAGGCATGATGGTAGTGTCAACCTGTTGGAGTTTTTGTTGCTGGAAGAAGTTGTACAAAAGGATTGGTTTTTACATTGACCAGTTACTGAATCAAGCGCAGGAATACATTGGAAATTTAGCTGGGGGTTCCTTTTCCCAGCAGACTACTTCTAGAACGAGCTTGTACACTGAAGCTGACTCTTTTGCTCTCTTTTTGTTTCTTTCCTATTTTCTTGGCTTCTTTGCCACTATCTAGACAATTTTGGAACTTTGTTCCCAACTAAAATGGTTTCAATAGTCTGATTGTGATCATACATTTTTACAAGGAATTTTTAAAATCTTTCCTCGAGTCCAGAAAGTCAAGGACTTAGATCTTTTTCTTCCCTTATCAATATTGCCATGAAATTGATAAATAAAGACCAACTCTTTATTTTTGTTTTTAACCCACGTAGATAATTCCCATCCATTAATCCATTTTGTGGACCAATAGCTGCCATTCTGATGGAAGCTGTCACTTCTTAACAATAGGCATTCTGTGACTATGTTGACTGCACTTTGGGTGAAGATCCTAACTGGTCTTAGATATACATAGGGAGAAATTTGCTCAGCCAGTGTCAGTCTTAAGCATGCGTATCAGAAGATCTTTCTAGAGCTGGGAATTTTCCCATGAAAGGGATTCAGTTAGGGAAGAGACACTTGTGCCAGAGTTTTACATTCTTCTTGAACACTGCTTAAGGAACTTAGATGCCATGTCCATTTGGATCTCTGTCTGCACAGAACTTTGTCATGCCAGCGCTTTGAAATGCATCTTGAAGAGAATTCACTAGCACAGAATGAAAGAGAGTGGAAGGGGTTGGTGGGGCTAACCAGGCCCAACCCCCCTGCCTAAACCAGGATACCTAGAGCCTCTTGCCCAGGATTCTATCTGGGTGTACTTTTAATGTCTTCAAAGATCCAGGCTCCACAATCTTTCTGGGCAGTCTGTGCCGTGGTTCAGTCACCCTGACAGTAAAGAAACATTTACTGATGTTCAAAGGCAATCTCCTGTATTTCAGTGTGTGCCCACTGCCTCTTGTCTTTTCCCTCAGCATCACTGAAAAGACACTGATTCCCTCCCCTTTGCACTATTGCTTCCATATGTATGTGTGATGCCATGTAGAGGTATGTCAAAAACCTCCCTGAAGCCCAGGCAGATAATATTCCCTTCATCTACCAGTCAAGTTGATTCATCAGAGGAGTTTAAAGTGATGTTCAGCATGAAATTCCCCTGAAAAATATTGCTAACTACATTATTTGGTCATCTGTCATGTGCCTGGCAAGGATTTCCAGGAAGAGCTGCTTCATCAACTTCCTGGGGATAAAAAAGAGGCTGGCTGGTTTGTACTATGGCGAGTCCTCTTAATTGCCTTTTTTGAAGATGGGTGTCATTTGCTAACATCCACTCTTTAGCCTCTCTTGTCGTCTACATCTTAGCAAAACGCTTTTCCACTATGTCTGGCTAGGAAAAACTGTGCCAGCACAGAAAACATCTCCCATCGTGTTCTAGAAGTTGCACGGATGTCTGCCAAGTGTTTGGCAGGAAGAAAAGTTGTCCAAAACAGCTTCCAATCGAATGTTCCTGTGATTGGAAAAGTCAGGAGAGTGCAAAGGTACTGTTTTCTATCAGTTGGCAAGGTGCGCACACAATCCCAGTGTTGTACAGCTTGCTTCTTCACCTTCCCGAAGCTGCCGCTCTCGCCGGCTGCCGGAGCCCAAGAAGCGGCTTCTTCGCGCAAAGACGATTGTGCCGCTCACAGTGCTCTCCTTAGCGCGGCTTCTGCCGAAAGACGCCCGGCAGCGGCTCTTACCTCCGGAGAGCATCCTACCTTCGTCTTTAGCTCCTCTTCTCATCTACACCTCGGCAAAAAGCTTTTCCACTATGTCTGGCTAGGAAAAACTGTGCCAGCACAGAAAACATCTCCCATCGTGTTCTAGAAGTTGCACGGATGTCTGCCAAGTGTTTGGCAGGAAGAAAAGAAAAGTTGTCCAAAACAGCTTCCAATCGAATGTTCCTGTGATTGGAAAAGTCAGGAGAGTGCAAAGGTACTGTTTTCTATCAGTTGGCAAGGTGCGCACACAATCCCAGTGTTGTACAGCTTGCTTCTTCACCTCCCCGAAGCTGCCGCTCTCGCCGGCTGCCGGAGCCCAAGAAGCGGCTTCTTCGCGCAAAGACGATTGTGCCGCTCACAGGGCTCTCCTTAGCGCGGCTTCTGCCGAAAGACGCCCGGCAGCGGCTCTTACCTCCGGAGAGCATCCTACCTTCGTCTTTAGCTCCTCTTCTCATCTACACCTCGACAAAAAGCTTTTCCACTATGTCTGGCTAGGAAAAACTGTGCCAGCACAGAAAACATCTCCCATCGTGTTCTAGAAGTTGCACGGATGTCTGCCAAGTGTTTGGCAGGAAGAAAAGAAAAGTTGTCCAAAACAGCTTCCAATCGAATGTTCCTGTGATTGGAAAAGTCAGGAGAGTGCAAAGGTACTGTTTTCTATCAGTTGGCAAGGTGCGCACACAATCCCAGTGTTGTACAGCTTGCTTCTTCACCTTCCCGAAGCTGCCGCTCTCGCCGGCTGCCGGAGCCCAAGAAGCGGCTTCTTCGCGCAAAGACGATTGTGCCGCTCACAGGGCTCTCCTTAGCGCGGCTTCTGCCGAAAGACGCCCGGCAGCGGCTCTTACCTCCGGAGAGCATCCTACCTTCGTCTTGCGCGTCTTTTGTAGTCTACATCTTAGCAAAACGCTTTTCCACTATGTCTGGCTAGGAAAAACTGTGCCAGCACAGAAAACATCTCCCATCGTGTTCTAGAAGTTGCACGGATGTCTGCCAAGTGTTTGGCAGGAAGAAAAGAAAAGTTGTCCAAAACAGCTTCCAATCGAATGTTCCTGTGATTGGAAAAGTCAGGAGAGTGCAAAGGTACTGTTTTTTATCAGTTGGCAAGGTGCGCACACAATCCCAGTGTTGTACAGCTTGCTTCTTCACCTTCCCGAAGCTGCCGCTCTCGCCGGCTGCCGGAGCCCAAGAAGCGGCTTCTTCGCGCAAAGACGATTGTGCCGCTCACAGGGCTCTCCTTAGCGAGGCTTCTGCCGAAAGACGCCCGGCAGCGGCTCTTACCTCCGGAGAGCATCCTACCTTCGTCTTTAGCTCCTCTTCTCATCTACACCTCGGCAAAAAGCTTTTCCACTATGTCTGGCTAGGAAAAACTGTGCCAGCACAGAAAACATCTCCCATCGTGTTCTAGAAGTTGCACGGATGTCTGCCAAGTGTTTGGCAGGAAGAAAAGAAAAGTTGTCCAAAACAGCTTCCAATCGAATGTTCCTGTGATTGGAAAAGTCAGGAGAGTGCAAAGGTACTGTTTTCTATCAGTTGGCAAGGTGCGCACACAATCCCAGTGTTGTACAGCTTGCTTCTTCACCTTCCCGAAGCTGCCGCTCTCGCCGGCTGCCGGAGCCCAAGAAGCGGCTTCTTCGCGCAAAGACGATTGTGCCGCTCACAGGGCTCTCCTTAGCGCGGCTTCTGCCGAAAGACGCCCGGCAGCGGCTCTTACCTCCGGAGAGCATCCTACCTTCGTCTTTCGCGTCTTTTGTAGTCTACATCTTAGCAAAACGCTTTTCCACTATGTCCGGCTAGGAAAAACTGTGCCAGCACAGAAAACATCTCCCATCGTGTTCTAGAAGTTGCACGGATGTCTGCCAAGTGTTTGGCAGGAAGAAAAGAAAAGTTGTCCAAAACAGCTTCCAATCGAATGTTCCTGTGATTGGAAAAGTCAGGAGAGTGCAAAGGTACTGTTTTCTATCAGTTGGCAAGGTGCGCACACAATCCCAGTGTTGTACAGCTTGCTTCTTCACCTTCCCGAAGCTGCCGCTCTCGCCGGCTGCCGGAGCCCAAGAAGCGGCTTCTTCGCGCAAAGACGATTGTGCCGCTCACAGGGCTCTCCTTAGCGCGGCTTCTGCCGAAAGACGCCCGGCAGCGGCTCTTACCTCCGGAGAGCATCCTACCTTCGTCTTTCGCGTCTTTTGTAGTCTACATCTTAGCAAAACGCTTTTCCACTATGTCTGGCTAGGAAAAACTGTGCCAGCACAGAAAACATCTCCCATCGTGTTCTAGAAGTTGCACGGATGTCTGCCAAGTGTTTGGCAGGAAGAAAAGTTGTCCAAAACAGCTTCCAATCGAATGTTCCTGTGATTGGAAAAGTCAGGAGAGTGCAAAGGTACTGTTTTCTATCAGTTGGCAAGGTGCGCACACAATCCCAGTGTTGTACAGCTTGCTTCTTCACCTTCCCGAAGCTGCCGCTCTCGCCGGCTGCCGGAGCCCAAGAAGCGGCTTCTTCGCGCAAAGACGATTGTGCCGCTCACAGGGCTCTCCTTAGCGCGGCTTCTGCCGAAAGACGCCCGGCAGCGGCTCTTACCTCCGGAGAGCATCCTACCTTCGTCTTTAGCTCCTCTTCTCATCTACACCTCGGCAAAAAGCTTTTCCACTATGTCTGGCTAGGAAAAACTGTGCCAGCACAGAAAACATCTCCCATCGTGTTCTAGAAGTTGCACGGATGTCTGCCAAGTGTTTGGCAGGAAGAAAAGAAAAGTTGTCCAAAACAGCTTCCAATCGAATGTTCCTGTGATTGGAAAAGTCAGGAGAGTGCAAAGGTACTGTTTTCTATCAGTTGGCAAGGTGCGCACACAATCCCAGTGTTGTACAGCTTGCTTCTTCACCTTCCCGAAGCTGCCGCTCTCGCCGGCTGCCGGAGCCCAAGAAGCGGCTTCTTCGCGCAAAGACGATTGTGCCACTCACAGGGCTCTCCTTAGCGCGGCTTCTGCCGAAAGACGCCCGGCAGCGGCTCTTACCTCCGGAGAGCATCCTACCTTCGTCTTTCGCGTCTTTTGTAGTCTACATCTTAGCAAAACGCTTTTCCACTATGTCTGGCTAGGAAAAACTGTGCCAGCACAGAAAACATCTCCCATCGTGTTCTAGAAGTTGCACGGATGTCTGCCAAGTGTTTGGCAGGAAGAAAAGAAAAGTTGTCCAAAACAGCTTCCAATCGAATGTTCCTGTGATTGGAAAAGTCAGGAGAGTGCAAAGGTACTGTTTTCTATCAGTTGGCAAGGTGCGCACACAATCCCAGTGTTGTACAGCTTGCTTCTTCACCTTCCCGAAGCTGCCGCTCTCGCCGGCTGCCGGAGCCCAAGAAGCGGCTTCTTCGCGCAAAGACGATTGTGCCGCTCACAGGGCTCTCCTTAGCGCGGCTTCTGCCGAAAGACGCCCGGCAGCGGCTCTTACCTCCGGAGAGCATCCTACCTTCGTCTTTAGCTCCTCTTCTCATCTACACCTCGGCAAAAAGCTTTTCCACTATGTCTGGCTAGGAAAAACTGTGCCAGCACAGAAAACATCTCCCATCGTGTTCTAGAAGTTGCACGGATGTCTGCCAAGTGTTTGGCAGGAAGAAAAGAAAAGTTGTCCAAAACAGCTTCCAATCGAATGTTCCTGTGATTGGAAAAGTCAGGAGAGTGCAAAGGTACTGTTTTCTATCAGTTGGCAAGGTGCGCACACAATCCCAGTGTTGTACAGCTTGCTTCTTCACCTTCCCGAAGCTGCCGCTCTCGCCGGCTGCCGGAGCCCAAGAAGCGGCTTCTTCGCGCAAAGACGATTGTGCCACTCACAGGGCTCTCCTTAGCGCGGCTTCTGCCGAAAGACGCCCGGCAGCGGCTCTTACCTCCGGAGAGCATCCTACCTTCGTCTTTCGCGTCTTTTGTAGTCTACATCTTAGCAAAACGCTTTTCCACTATGTCTGGCTAGGAAAAACTGTGCCAGCACAGAAAACATCTCCCATCGTGTTCTAGAAGTTGCACGGATGTCTGCCAAGTGTTTGGCAGGAAGAAAAGAAAAGTTGTCCAAAACAGCTTCCAATCGAATGTTCCTGTGATTGGAAAAGTCAGGAGAGTGCAAAGGTACTGTTTTCTATCAGTTGGCAAGGTGCGCACACAATCCCAGTGTTGTACAGCTTGCTTCTTCACCTTCCCGAAGCTGCCGCTCTCGCCGGCTGCCGGAGCCCAAGAAGCGGCTTCTTCGCGCAAAGACGATTGTGCCGCTCACAGTGCTCTCCTTAGCGCGGCTTCTGCCGAAAGACGCCCGGCAGCGGCTCTTACCTCCTGAGAGTGGCAGCTTCGGGAAGGTGAAGAAGCAAGCTGTACAACACTGGGATTGTGTGCGCACCTTGCCAACTGATAGAAAACAGTACCTTTGCACTCCTGACTTTTCCAATCACATGAACATTCGATTGGAAGCTGTTTTGGACAACTTTTCTTTTCTTCCTGCCAAACACTTGGCAGACATCCGTGCAACTTCTAGAACACGATGGGAGATGTTTTCTGTGCTGGCACGGTTTTTCCTAGCCAGACATATTGGAAAAGCGTTTTGCTAAGATGTAGACTACATAAGACGCGAAAGACGAAGGTAGGATGCTCTCCGGAGGTAAGAGCCGCTGCCGGGCGTCTTTCGGCAGAAGCCGCGCTAAGGAGAGCCCTGTGAGCGGCACAATCGTCTTTGCGCGAAGAAGCCGCTTCTTGGGCTCCGGCAGCCGGCGAGAGCGGCAGCTTCGGGAAGGTGAAGAAGCAAGCTGTACAACACTGGGATTGTGTGCGCACCTTGCCAACTGATAGAAAACAGTACCTTTGCACTCTCCTGACTTTTCCAATCACAGGAACATTCGATTGGAAGCTGTTTTGGACAACTTTTCTTTTCTTCCTGCCAAACACTTGGCAGACATCCGTGCAACTTCTAGAACACGATGGGAGATGTTTTCTGTGCTGGCACAGTTTTTCCTAGCCAGACATAGTGGAAAAGCTTTTTGCCGAGGTGTAGATGAGAAGAGGAGCTAAAGACGAAGGTAGGATGCTCTCCGGAGGTAAGAGCCGCTGCCGGGCGTCTTTCGGCAGAAGCCGCGCTAAGGAGAGCCCTGTGAGCGGCACAATCGTCTTTGCGCGAAGAAGCCGCTTCTTGGGCTCCGGCAGCCGGCGAGAGCGGCAGCTTCGGGAAGGTGAAGAAGCAAGCTGTACAACACTGGGATTGTGTGCGCACCTTGCCAACTGATAGAAAACAGTACCTTTGCACTCTCCTGACTTTTCCAATCACAGGAACATTCGATTGGAAGCTGTTTTGGACAACTTTTCTTTTCTTCCTGCCAAACACTTGGCAGACATCCGTGCAACTTCTAGAACACGATGGGAGATGTTTTCTGTGCTGGCACAGTTTTTCCTAGCCAGACATAGTGGAAAAGCTTTTTGCCGAGGTGTAGATGAGAAGAGGAGCTAAAGACGAAGGTAGGATGCTCTCCGGAGGTAAGAGCCGCTGCCGGGCGTCTTTCGGCAGAAGCCGCGCTAAGGAGAGCCCTGTGAGCGGCACAATCGTCTTTGCGCGAAGAAGCCGCTTCTTGGGCTCCGGCAGCCGGCGAGAGCGGCAGCTTCGGGAAGGTGAAGAAGCAAGCTGTACAACACTGGGATTGTGTGCGCACCTTGCCAACTGATAGAAAACAGTACCTTTGCACTCTCCTGACTTTTCCAATCACATGAACATTCGATTGGAAGCTGTTTTGGACAACTTTTCTTTTCTTCCTGCCAAACACTTGGCAGACATCCGTGCAACTTCTAGAACACGATGGGAGATGTTTTCTGTGCTGGCACAGTTTTTCCTAGCCAGACATAGTGGAAAAGCGTTTTGCTAAGATGTAGACGACAAGAGAGGCTAAAGAGTGGATGTTAGCAAATGACACCCATCTTCAAAAAAGGCAATTAAGAGGACTCGCCATAGTACAAACCAGCCAGCCTCTTTTTTATCCCCAGGAAGTTGATGAAGCAGCTCTTCCTGGAAATCCTTGCCAGGCACATGACAGATGACCAAATAATGTAGTTAGCAATATTTTTCAGGGGAATTTCATGCTGAACATCACTTTAAACTCCTCTGATGAATCAACTTGACTGGTAGATGAAGGGAATATTATCTGCCTGGGCTTCAGGGAGGTTTTTGACATACCTCTACATGGCATCACACATACATATGGAAGCAATAGTGCAAAGGGGAGGGAATCAGTGTCTTTTCAGTGATGCTGAGGGAAAAGACAAGAGGCAGTGGGCACACACTGAAATACAGGAGATTGCCTTTGAACATCAGTAAATGTTTCTTTACTGTCAGGGTGACTGAACCACGGCACAGACTGCCCAGAAAGATTGTGGAGCCTGGATCTTTGAAGACATTAAAAGTACACCCAGATAGAATCCTGGGCAAGAGGCTCTAGGTATCCTGGTTTAGGCAGGGGGGTTGGGCCTGGTTAGCCCCACCAACCCCTTCCACTCTCTTTCATTCTGTGCTAGTGAATTCTCTTCAAGATGCATTTCAAAGCGCTGGCATGACAAAGTTCTGTGCAGACAGAGATCCAAATGGACATGGCATCTAAGTTCCTTAAGCAGTGTTCAAGAAGAATGTAAAACTCTGGCACAAGTGTCTCTTCCCTAACTGAATCCCTTTCATGGGAAAATTCCCAGCTCTAGAAAGATCTTCTGATACGCATGCTTAAGACTGACACTGGCTGAGCAAATTTCTCCCTATGTATATCTAAGACCAGTTAGGATCTTCACCCAAAGTGCAGTCAACATAGTCACAGAATGCCTATTGTTAAGAAGTGACAGCTTCCATCAGAATGGCAGCTATTGGTCCACAAAATGGATTAATGGATGGGAATTATCTACGTGGGTTAAAAACAAAAATAAAGAGTTGGTCTTTATTTATCAATTTCATGGCAATATTGATAAGGGAAGAAAAAGATCTAAGTCCTTGACTTTCTGGACTCGAGGAAAGATTTTAAAAATTCCTTGTAAAAATGTATGATCACAATCAGACTATTGAAACCATTTTAGTTGGGAACAAAGTTCCAAAATTGTCTAGATAGTGGCAAAGAAGCCAAGAAAATAGGAAAGAAACAAAAAGAGAGCAAAAGAGTCAGCTTCAGTGTACAAGCTCGTTCTAGAAGTAGTCTGCTGGGAAAAGGAACCCCCAGCTAAATTTCCAATGTATTCCTGCGCTTGATTCAGTAACTGGTCAATGTAAAAACCAATCCTTTTGTACAACTTCTTCCAGCAACAAAAACTCCAACAGGTTGACACTACCATCATGCCTGTTCCAGACATATTTAAAAGAGAAATGATGATTTTCTTGAAAACCTACTTACATAAAAGTTGCAAGATGGTGGAGGGATTCCCACATCCTCCTTCCTCCATCTGGCTTGAAAGTATATTTGATAAAATATGCAACAAAGCACATGATTTATAAGGGAGAGTCAAATGGATGATTTGGGAATCGATCTCTTGTTGATAGTAAACTTCATATCCACTCGGTGTGACCTTTTTAAAACAAAATGTGGAGCTGAGGCATGAATCTGCCACAACAATTGTAAAGCAAACATACACACTCCCCTTCATATGCCCCCCCCTCCACACACACCTAGGCACACACAGAGATCAGCATAGCAGATCATGAACACCTTGGAAAAGACTGAAATGCTAAATGCCTCTCTTGATGGGCAAAAGAGCTGGTGCAGTAATTCAAATGCCTGGTACAAAAATTCTGTTTAATATTTAGCTCCTATTTAAAACACAGCTTTTCATTTCATTCTATTTACAGAATATTTTCATTTCATTTGTTTCTTTAAAATTACTTAGTTCTCACCTGTTGTATGTCTAGGAATATTTTCTTCCAAAAATAGAAAAAAATAGATGATATCTTTTCAGCAGAAAACATTGGTTGATACAATTTTAAACCATCATGATATGGAAGAATTCTTCTGTCCCTCTCGAAGGTGGAAGAAGCATTTGGATCACAGATCATCTACAATGAAATACTTGACATGTTTAAGATGCTTTCAATCAATTTTGATCGTCAATTGCTTATTTGTTGTAAACAGTAATTTTTCAGTGAAGGGAAAGCGTGTGTGGTATATCTACATGATATGTTCAAAGGCAGTTCCTACTAATGGCCAGGCTGAATTCCAGTAAATAATGTCTCGAATGATATTTTGCCGCCTTCTTTGGCACTTCATGAAATCTTACCCCGATGAAGTGCTGAAACACAGAGATTTTCTCTTAGAGAGTGTCTCATGTTGTAACCTATCCCATGGATTTTATGCTGTAATTCTTATCTCTTTTAAAATTTACTATCTTCTGTACAGTTTTCATGAAACTTTCTGTTACAGTAGTGAATAGCACAGATAAATGTCATTTTGTACAACTTTGAATTTACCCCAAGAGCTGAGAGAAAACTTGATCCTATACTTCAATCCGAGTTTCTTCTATAGTCCAACTTTGTTTCTCTACCATCAAGCTTCTCCTTTGTTGCTGCTCCAAGCCCCGTCCAAGGCGACCTTGAATACTTTCAGGGATGGGACACCCACAACTTCTCTGGGCAACCTGTTCCAGTGTTCCAGCACTCCCACAGTAAAAAAGGCCTTCCTTTCATCTAATATGTGTAGGAAATCATAAATCTAGGCATAGAAGCTTGGAGTGCAAATTTGAAATTCTTTGGATTTGAAGCACATTTTATATGAATACTGACTTACAGATGACTAAAAGATGTTGATGGGCATTTGAGCTGACAAGTTTTGAAAAAGTGCACGGAAATTAAAATTGAAACCACTAAAATTAAAAACTCCTTGCCATTTTCTTTTTCCTCTCCTATTCAAAATTGCATATGTCAGATATCAGGGCTTCATGCAAACCTCTCAGATGCTCTCAGAGAAAAAGCTTTTCTTTCAGACTAAGTTGCGGTTGACGTAGAACACTAGCAGGAGTGAAAGATTTTCTGGGCATTGGGGCAGCACGTTCTCCTTGGATTTGTGTGCAGAATGCATTTTATCCAAACTGGAAAATAGATCCCAGCTCTGTTCTATTCATCATTCTTACTTCATCAGGCCAGAAGATTCTGTGAAAAGTAGCCTGTGGACCTTGAAGACAGCGCATGTGAACCAGATGAGAGGTGATAGAGAAGTTGAGGGAGAGAAGAAAGAGCATATGGCTGAAACCAGAAAGTATTTCTCCACGTGATCATGGAAGATTGCAGGAGCCACTTGGTACTATCAAACCAGCCCGACTTGGCACTGGTGCCACTATGGGTCTGGGAGCCATGTTGCATATCGTGCATTTTAAGGAGCCAGCTGGCCACACCCAGCCATATGCCCCCAAACACAAACCAAGCCCTTTTCTCTGGCAAACAAAACTCAGCTGCCCTGCTTCTGGATGGCAGATTGCAGGAGCCACTTGGTACTATCAAACCAGCCCAACTTGGCACTGGTGCCACCTTGGCTCTGGGAACCATCCTGCCTATTGTAGCTTTTCAGGAGCCAGCCGGTCACTCCCAGCCATAGGCCCCCAAACAGAAACCTCGGCCCGTTTCCCTGGCAAACAAAAGTAAGCTGCCCCGCTTCTGGATGGCAGATTGCAGGAGCTACTTAGTACTATCAAATCAGCCCGACTTGGCACAGGTGCCACCTTGGATCTGGGAACCATCCTGTGTATCGTGGATTTTCAGGGGCCAGCCGGCCACTCTCAGCCATATGCCCCCAAACACAAACCACGGACCTTTTCTCTGGCAAACAAAACTCAGCTGCCCCACTTCTGGATGGCAGATTGCAGGAGCCACTTGGGACTATCACACCAGCACAACATGGCACTGCTGCCACCTTGGATCTGGGAACAATCCTGCGTATCGTACATATTCAGGAACCAGCCGAACACTCCCAGCCACAGGCCCCCAAACACAAACAACGGCCCATTTCCCTGGCAAACAAAACTCAGCTGCCCCGCTTCTGGATGGCAGTTTGCAGGAGCCACTTGGGACTATCAAACCAGCCCGACTTGGTAATGGTACCACCTTGGATCTGGGAACCATCCGGCGTATCGTGGATTTTCAGGGGCCAGCCGGTCATTCCCAGCCATATGCTCCCAAACACAAACCTCGGCCCTTTGCTCTGGCAAACAAAACTCAACTGCCCCTCTTCTGGATGGCAAATTGCAGGACGCACTTGGTACTACAAAAAGAGCCCGACTTGGCAGTGGTGCCACCTTGGCTCTGGGAACCATCCTGCGTATCGAGCATTTTAAGGAGCCAGCCGGCAATTCCCAGCCGTATGCCCCAAAAAGAAACCACGGACCTTTTCTCTGGCAAAAAAAACTCAGCTGTCCCGCTTCTGGATGGCAGATTGCAGGAGTCACTTTGAACCATACAACCAGCCTTACTTGGCACTGGTGCCACCTTGGATCTGGGAACCATCCTGCCTATCGTTGATTTTCAGGGGCCAGCCTACCACTCTCGGCCATAGGCCCCCAAACACAAACCACAGCCCTTTTCTCTAGCAAACAAAATTTAGCTGCCCCGCTTCTGGATGGCAAATTGCAGGAGCCACTGGGTACTACAAAAACAGCCCGACTTGGCACTGGTGCCACCTTGCGTCTGGTTACCATGCGGCGTATCGTGCATTTTAAGGAGCCAGGTGGAAACTCCCAGCCATATGCCCCCAAACACAACCCACGGCCCTTTTCTCTGGCAAACAAAACTCAGCTGCCCCGCTTCTGGATGGCAGATTGCAGGAGGCACTTGGTACTATCAAACCAGCCCGACTTGGCACTGGTGCCACCTTTGGTCTGGGAACCATCCTGCGTATTGTGGATTGTCAGGAGACAGCCGACCACTCTCGGCCACAGACCCCAATCAAAAACAAAGGTCCGTTTCCCTGGCAAAAAAAACTCAGCTGCCCCGCTTCTGGATGGCAGCTTGCAGGAGCCACTTGGTACTATCAAACCAGCCCGACTTGGCACTGGTGCCACCTTGGGTCTGGGAACCATCCTGCCTATCGTGGATTTTAAGGAGCCAGCCGGCTACTCCCAGCCACAGGCCCCCAACAAAAACCACGGCCCTTTTTTCTCGCAAACAAAACTTAGCTGCCTCACTTCTGGATGGCAGATTGCAGGAGCCACTTGGTGTAATCAAACCAGCCCGACTTGGCACTGGTGCCACCTTGGGTCTGGGAACCATGCTGCGTATCGTGGATTCTAAGGAGCCAGCCGGCCACTCCCAGCCACAGGCCCCCAAACACAAACAACGGCGCTTTTCCCTGGAAAACAAAAGTAAGCTGCCCCGCTTCTGGATGGCAGATTGCAGGAGCCACTTGGTACTATCAAACCAGCCCGACTAGGCACTGGTGCCACCTCTGGTCTGGGAACCATCCCGCGTATCGTGGATTCTAAGGAGCCAGTCGGCAACTCCCAGCCACAGGCCCCCCAACACAAACAACGGCCAGTTTCCCCGGCAAACAAAAGTAAGCTGCCCCGCTTCTGGATGGCAGATTGCAGGACGCACTTGGTACTATCAAACCAGCCAGACTTGGCACTGGTGCCACCTCTGGTCTGGGAACCATCCTGCGTATCGTGGATTCTAAGGAGCCAGCCGGCCACTCCCACCCACAGGCCCCCAAACACAAACAACGGCGCTTTTCCCTGGAAAACAAAACTCGCCTGCCAACTTTTGATGGCAGATTGCAGGAGCCACTTGGTACTATCAAACCAGCCCGACTTGGCACTGGTGCCACCTTGGGTCTGGGAACCATCCTGCGTATCGTGGATTCTAAGGAGCCAGCCGGTCACTCCCAGCCACAGGCCCCCAAACAAAATCAACGGCGCTTTTCCCTGGAAAACAAAACTCGCCTGCCAACATTTTGATGGCAGATTGCAGGAGCCACTTGGTACTATCAAATTAGCCCAACTTGGCAGTGGTGCCACCATGGGTCTGGTCACCATCCTGCCTATCGTAGCTTTTCAGGAGCCAGCCGGTCACTCCCAGCTATAGGCCCCCAGACAAAAACCTCGGCCCCTTTCCCTGGCATACAAAATAAGCTACCCCGCTTCTGGATGGCAGATTGCAGGAGCCACTTGGTACTATCAAACCAGCCCGACTTGGCACTGGTGCCACCTCTGGTCTGGGAACCATCCTGCGTATCGTGGATTCTAAGGAACCAGCCGGTCACTCCAAGCTACAGGCCCCCAAACACAAACAACGGCGCTTTTCCCTGGAAAACAAAACTCGCCTGCCAACTTTTTGATGGCAGATTGCAGGAGCCACTTGCTACTATCAAATCAGCCCAACTTGGCACTGGTGCCACCATGGGTCTGGTCACCATCCTGCCTATCGTAGCTTTTCAGGAGCCAGCCGGTCACTCCCAGCCATAGGCCCCAGACAAAAACCTCGGCCATTTTCCCTGGCAAACAAAAGTAAGCTACCCCGCTTCTGCATGGCAGATTGCAGGAGCCACTTTGCAGCATCAAACTAGCCCGACTTGGCACTGGTGCCACGTCAGGTCTGGGAACCATCCTGCGTATCGTGGATTCCAATTAGCAAGCCGGCCACTCCCAGCCACAGGCCCCCAAACACAAACAACGGCGCTTTTCCCTGGAAATCAAAACTCGCCTGCCAAATTTTTGATGGCAGATTGCAGGAGCCACTTGGTACTATCAATCCAGCCCAACTTGGCACTGGTGCCACCATGGGTCTGGTCACCATCCTGCCTATCGTAGTTTTTCAGGAGCCAGCCGGTCACTCGCAGCCATAGGCCCCCAGACACAAAGCTCGGCCCGTTTCCCTGGCAAACAAAAGTAAGCTGCCCCGCTTCTGGATGGCAGATTGCAGGAACGACTTGGTACTATCAAACCAGACAACTTGGCACTGGTGCCACCTTGGGTCTGGGAACCATGCTGCGTATCGTGGATTCTAAGGAGCCAGCCGGCCACTCCCAGCCACAGGCCCCCAAACACAAACAACGGCGCTTTTCCCTGGAAAACAAAACTCTCCTGCCAACTTTTTGATGGCAGATTGCAGGAGCCACTTGGTTTTATCAAATCAGCCCAACTTGGCACTGGTGCCACCATGGGTCTGGTCACCATCCTGCCTATCGTAGCTTTTCAGGAGCCAGCCGGTCACTCCCAGCCATACGCCCCCAGACAAAAAGCTCGGCCCGTTTCCCTGGCAAACAAAAGTAAGCTGCCCCGCTTCTGGATGGCAGATTGCAGGAGCCACTTTGCACCATCAAAGTAGCCCGTCTTGGCACTGGTCCCACCTCTGGTCTGGGAACCATCCTGCGTATCGTGGATTCTAATTAGCCAGCCGGCCACTCCCTACCACAGGCCCCTTAACACAAACAACGGCGCTTTTCCCTGGAAAACAAAACTCGCCTACCAACTATTTGATGGCAGATTACAGGAGCCACTTGGTACTATCAAACCAGCCCAACTTGGCACTGGTGCCACCATGGGTCTGGTCACCATCCTGCCTATCGTAACTTTTCAGGAGCCAGCCGGTCACTCCCAGCCATGGGTCCCCAGTCACAAAGCTCGGCCCGTTTCCCTGACAAACAAAAGTAAGCTGCCCCGCTTCTGGATGGCAGATTGCAGGAGCCACTTTGTACTATCAAACCAGCCCGACTTGGCACTGGTGCCACCTCTGGTCTGGGAACCATGCTGCGTATCGTGGATTTTAAGGAGCCAGTCGGCCACTCCCAGCCATACGCCTCCAAACACAAACAACGGTCCGTTTCCCTGGCAAACAAAAGTAAGCTGCCCCGCTTCTGGATGTCAGATTGCAGGAAATACTTGTTGCCAGGTTGGGGTGGTTTGATAGTACCAAGTGGCTCCTGCAATCTGCCATCAAAAAGTTTGCAAGCGAGTTTTGTTTTCCAGGGAAAAGCGCCGTTGTTTTTGTTTGGGGGCCTGTGGCTGGGAGTGGCCAGCTGTCTCCTTAGAATCCACGATACGCAGGATGGGTCCCAGACCAGAGGTGGCACCAGTGCCAAGTCGGGCTGGTTTGATGGTGCAAAGTGACTCCTGCAATCTGCCATCCAGAAGCGGGGCAGCTTACTTTTGTTTGCCAGGGAAACGGGCAGAGCTTTGTGTCTGGGGGCCTATGGCTGGGAGTGACCGGCTGGCTCCTGAAAAGCTACGATAGGCAGGATGGTGACCAGACCCATGGTGGCACCAGTGCCAAGTTGGGCTGGTTTGATAGTACCAAGTGGCTCCTGCAATCTGCCATCAAAAAGTTGGCAGGTGAGTTTTGTTTTCCAGGGAAAAGCGCCGTTGTTTGTGTTTGGGGGCCTGTGGCTGGGAGTGGCCAGCTGGCTCCTTAGAATCCACGATACGCAGGATGGTTCCCAGACCAGAGGTGGCACCAGTGCCAAGTCGGGCTGGTTTGATGGTACAAAGTGGCTCCTGCAATCTGCCATCCAGAAGCGGGGTAGCTTACTTTTGTTTGCCAGGGAAACGGGCCGAGGTTTGTGACTGGGGGCCTATGGCTGGGAGTGACCGGCTGGCGCCTGAAAAGCTACGATAGGCAGGATGGTGACCAGACCCATGGTGGCACCAGCGCCAAGTTGGGCTGGTTTGATAGTACCAAGTGGCTCCTGCAATCTGCCATCAAAAAGTTGGCAGACCAGTTTTGTTTTCCAGGGAAAAGCGCCGTTGTTTGTGTTTGGAGGCCTGTGGCTGGGAGTGGCCGGCTGCCTCCTTTGAACCCAGGATACGCAGGATGGTTCCCAGAGCCAAGGTGGCGTCAGTGCCAAGTTGGGCTGGTTTGATAGTACCAAGTGGCTCCTGCAATCTGCCATCCAGAAGCGGGACAGCTTACTTTTGTTTCCCAGGGAAACGGGCCGAGGTATTTGTCTGGGGGCCTATGGCTGGGAGTGACTGGCTGGCTACTGAAAAGCTACGATAGGCAGGATGGTTACCAGACTCATGGTGGCACCAGTGCCAAGTCGGGCTGGTTTGATAATACTAAATAGCTCCTGCAATCTGCCATCCAGACGGGGGGCAGCGGATTTTTGTTTGCTGGAGAAAAGTTCCGTGGTTTTTTTTTGGGGGTATATGGCTGGACGTGGCCGGCTGGCTCCTTAAAAAGCTCGATACGCAGGATTGTTCCCTGACCCAAGGTGGCATCAGTGCCAAGTCGGGCTGTTTTCGTAGTACCAAGTGCGTCCTGCAATTTGCCATCCAGAAGAGGGGCAGTTGAGTTTTGTTTGCCAGAGAAAAGGGCCGTGGTATATGTTTGGGGGCATATGGTTGAGAGTGGCCGGCTGGCCCCTGAAAATCCACGATAGGCAGGATGGTTCCCAGAACCAAGGTGGCACCAGTGCCATGTTGGCCTGGTTTGATAGTACCATGTGGCTCCTGCAATCTGCCATCCAGAAGCGGGGCAGCTTACTTTTGTTTGCCAGGGAAACGGGCCGAGATATTTGTCTGGGGGCCTATGGCTGGGAGTGAGCGGCTGGCTCCTGAAAAGCTACGATAGGCAGGATGGTGACCAGACCCAAAGTGGAACCAGTACCAAGTTGGGCTGGTTTGATAGTACCAAGTGGCTCCTGCAATCTGCCATCAAAAATTTGGCAGGCGAGTTTTGTTTTCCAGGGAAAAGCGCTGTTGTTTTTGTTTAGAGGCCTGTGGCAGGGAGTGGCCGCCTGTCCTCGTAGAATCTACGTTACGCAGCATGGTTCCCAGAGCCAAGGTGGCACCAGGGCCAAGTCGGGCAGGTTTGATAGTACCAAATGCATCCTGCAATCTGCCATCCAAAAGCGGGGCAATTTACTTTTGTTTGCCAGGGAAACGGGCCGAGGTTTGTGGCTGGGGGCCTATGGCAGGGAGTGACCGTCTGGCTCCTGAAATGCTACGATAGGCAGGATGTTTACCAGACCCATGGTGGCACCAGTGCCAAGTTGGGCTGATTTGATAGTACCAAGTGGCTCCTGCAATCTGCCATCCAGAATCGGGGCAGCTTACTTTTGTTTTCCAGGGAAACGGGCCGAGGTTTGTGTCTGGGGGTCTATGGCTGGGAGTGACCGGCTGGCGCCTGAAAAGCTACGATAGGCAGGATGGTGACCAGACCCATGGTGGCACCAGTGCCAAGTTGGGCTGGTTTGATAGCACCAAGTGGCTCCTGCAATCTGCCATCAAAATGTTGGCAGGCGATTTTTGTTTTCCAGGGAAAAGCGCCATTGTTTGTGTTTGGGCGCCTGTGGCTCAGAGTGGCCGAGTGGCTGCTTAGAATCCACGATACGCCGGATGGTTCCCAGACCCAAGGTGGCACCAGTGCCAAGTCGGGCTGGTTTGACACTACCAAGTGGCTCCTGCAATCTGCCATCCAGAAGCGGGGCAGCTTAGTTTTGTTTGCCAGGGAAACGGTCCGAGGTTTGTGTCTGGGGGCCTATGGCTGGGAGTGACCGGCTGGCTCCTGAAATGCTACAATAGGCAGGATGGTTCCCAGACCCATAGTGGCACCAGTGCCAAGTTGGGATGATTTGATAGTACCAAGTGGCTCCTGCAATCTGCCATCAAAAAGCTGGCAGGCGAGTTTTGTTTTCCAGGGTAAAGCGCCGTTGTTTGTGTTTGGGGGCCTGTGGCTGGGAGTGGCCGGCTGGCTCCTTAGAATCCACGATATGCAGGATTGTTCCCAGACCCAAGGTGGCACCAGTGCCAAGTCAGGCTGGTTTGATGGTGCAAAGTGGCTCCTGCAATCTGCCATCCAGACGCGGGGCAGCGGATTTTTGTTTCCATGAGAAATGGTCCGTGGTTTTTTTTTGGTGGTATATGGCTGGGCGTGGCCGGCTGGCTCCTTAAAAAGCTCGATATACAGGATGGTTCCCTGACACAAGGTGGCACCAGTGCCACGTCGGGCGGTTTTCGTAGTACAAAGTGCGTCCTAAAATTTGCCATCCAGAAGAGGGGCAGTTGAGTTTTGTTTGCCAGAGAAAAGGGCCGTGGTTTGTTTTTGGGGGCATATGGCTGATAGTGGCCGGCTGGCCCCTAAAAATCCGCGATAGGCGGGATGGTTCCCAGACCAGAGGTGTCACCAGTGCCAAGTCGGGCTGGTTTGATAGTATTAAATAGCTCCTGCAATCTGCCATGCAGAAGCGGGGCAGCTTACTTTTGTTTGCCAGGGAAACGGGCCGAGGTTTGTGTCTGGGGGCCTATGGCTGGGAGTGACCGGCTGGCTCCTGAAAAGCTACGATAGGCAGGATGGTGACCAGACCCATGGTGGCACCAGTGCCAAGTTGGGCTGGTTTGATAGTACCAAGTGGCTCCGGCAATCTGCCATCAAAAAGTTGGCAGGCGAGTTTTGTTTTCCAGGGAAAAGCGCCGTTGTTTGTGTTTGGGGGCCTGTGGCTGGGAGTGGCCAGCTGGCTCCTTAGAACCCACGATACGCAGGATGGTTCCCAGACCCAAGGTGGCACCAGTGCCAAGTAGGGCTGGTTTCATAGTACCCAGTGGCTCCTGCAATCTCCCATCAGGAAGAGGGGCAGTTGAGTTTTGTTTTCCAGAGAAAAGGGCCGTGGTTTGTGTTTGGGGCCTATGGCTGAGAGTGACCGGCTGGCCCCTGAAAATCCACGATAGGAAGGATGGTTCCCAGATCCAAGGTGGCACCAGTGCCAAGTTGGGCTGGTTTGATACTACCAAGTGCGTCCTGCAATCTGCCATCCAGAAGCGGGGCAGCTTAATTTTGTTTGCCAGGGAAACGGGCCGTGGGTTTTGTATGGGGGCCTATAGCTGAGAGTGGCCGGCTGGCTCCTGAAAATCCACGCTAGGCAGCATGGTTCCCAGATGCAAGGTGGCACCAGTGCCAAGTCGGGCTGGTTTGATGGTGCAAAGTGGCTCCTGCAATCTGCCATCCAGAAGCGGGGCAGCTGATTTTTGTTTGCCAGAGAAAAATTCCGTGGATTGTTTTTGGGGGCATATTGCTGGGAGTGGCCGGCTGGCTCCTTAAAATGCTCGATACGCATGATGGTTCCCAGGTCCAAGGTGTCACCACTACCAAGTCGGCCTGCGGTTTTAGTATCAAGTTCATCCTGCAATTTGCCATCCAGAAGAGGGGCAGTTGACTTTTGTTTGCCAGAGAAACGGGCCGAGGTTTCTGTTTGGGGACATATGGCTGAGAGTGGCCGGCTGGCCCCTGAATATCCACGATACACAGCATGGTTCCCAGATCCAAGGTGGCACCAGTGCCAAGTTGGGCTGGTTTGATAGTACCAAGTGTCTCCTGCAATCTGCCATCCAGAAGCGGGGCAGCTTACTTTTGTTTGCCAGAGAAATAGGCCTAGGTTTTTGTCTGGGGGCCTGTGGCTAGGAGTGGCCGGCTGGCTCCTAAGAATCCACGATACGCAGGATGTTTCCCAGACCCAAGGTGGCACCAGTGCCAAGTCGGGCTGGTTTGATAGTACCAAGTGGCTCCTGCAAACTCCATCAAAATGTTGGCAGACGTGTTTTGTTTTCCAGGGAACAGCGCCGTTGATTTTGTTTGGGGACCTGTGGCTGGGAGTGGCCGGCTGGCTCCTTAGAATCCACGATACGCAGGATGGTTCCCAGACCCAAGGTGGCACCAGTGCCAAGTCGGGCTGGTTTGATTACACCAAGTGGCTCCTGCAATCTGCCATCCAGAAGTGAGGCAGCTAAGTTTTGTTTGCCAGAAAAAAGGGCCGTGGTTTTTGTTGGGGGCCTATGGCTGGGAGTAGCCGGCTGGCTCCTTAAAATCCACGATAGGCTGGATGGTTCCCAGACCCAAGGTGGCACCAGTGCCAAGTCGGGCTGGTTTGATAGTACCAAGTGGCTCCTGCAATCTGCCATCCAGAAGCGGTGCAGTTGAGTTTTGTTTGCCAGAGAAAAGGGCCGTGGGTTGTGTTTGGGGGCATATGGCTGGGAGTGGCCGGCTGTCTCATTAAAAAGATCGATACGCAGGATGGTTCCCAGACCCAAGGTGGCACCAGTGCCAAGTAGGGCTGTTTTTATAGTACCAAGTGCGTCCTGCAATTTGCCATCCAGAAGAGGGGCAGTGGAGTTTTGTTTGCCAGAGAATAGCGCCGTTGTTTGTGTTTGGGGGCTTGTGGCTGGGAGTGGCCGACTGGCGCCTTAGAATCTGTGTTACGCAGCATGGTTCCCAGACCAGAGGTGGCACCAGTGCCAAGTTGGGCTGGTTTGATAGTACCAAGTGGCTCCTGCAATCTGCCATCCAGAAGCGGGGCAGCTTACTTTTGTTTGCCAGGTAAACGGGCCGAGGTTTGTGACTGGGGACCTATGGCTGGGAGTGACCGGCTGGCTCCTGGAAAGCTACAATACGCAGGATGGTGACCAGACCCATGGTGGCACCAGTGCCAAGTTGGGCTGGTTTGATAGTACCAAGTGGCTCCTGCAATCTGCCATCAAAAAGTTGGCAGGCGAGTTTTGTTTTCCAGGGAAAAGCGCCGTTGTTTGTGTTTGGGGGCCTGTGGCTGGGAGTGGCCGGCTGGCTCCTTAGAATCCACGATATGCAGGATTGTTCCCAGACCCAAGGTGGCACCAGTGCCAAGTCAGGCTGGTTTGATGGTGCAAAGTGGCTCCTGCAATCTGCCATCCAGACGCGGGGCAGCGGATTTTTGTTTCCATGAGAAATGGTCCGTGGTTTTTTTTTGGTGGTATATGGCTGGGCGTGGCCGGCTGGCTCCTTAAAAAGCTCGATATACAGGATGGTTCCCTGACACAAGGTGGCACCAGTGCCACGTCGGGCGGTTTTCGTAGTACAAAGTGCGTCCTAAAATTTGCCATCCAGAAGAGGGGCAGTTGAGTGTTGTTTGCCAGAGAAAAGGGCCGTGGTTTGTTTTTGGGGGCATATGGCTGATAGTGGCCGGCTGGCCCCTAAAAATCCGCGATAGGCGGGATGGTTCCCAGACCAGAGGTGTCACCAGTGCCAAGTCGGGCTGGTTTGATAGTATTAAATAGCTCCTGCAATCTGCCATGCAGAAGCGGGGCAGCTTACTTTTGTTTGCCAGGGAAACGGGCCGAGGTTTGTGTCTGGGGGCCTATGGCTGGGAGTGACCGGCTGGCTCCTGAAAAGCTACGATAGGCAGGATGGTGACCAGACCCATGGTGGCACCAGTGCCAAGTTGGGCTGGTTTGATAGTACCAAGTGGCTCCGGCAATCTGCCATCAAAAAGTTGGCAGGCGAGTTTTGTTTTCCAGGGAAAAGCGCCGTTGTTTGTGTTTGGGGGCCTGTGGCTGGGAGTGGCCAGCTGGCTCCTTAGAACCCACGATACGCAGGATGGTTCCCAGACCCAAGGTGGCACCAGTGCCAAGTAGGGCTGGTTTCATAGTACCCAGTGGCTCCTGCAATCTCCCATCAGGAAGAGGGGCAGTTGAGTTTTGTTTTCCAGAGAAAAGGGCCGTGGTTTGTGTTTGGGGCCTATGGCTGAGAGTGACCGGCTGGCCCCTGAAAATCCACGATAGGAAGGATGGTTCCCAGATCCAAGGTGGCACCAGTGCCAAGTTGGGCTGGTTTGATACTACCAAGTGCGTCCTGCAATCTGCCATCCAGAAGCGGGGCAGCTTAATTTTGTTTGCCAGGGAAACGGGCCGTGGGTTTTGTATGGGGGCCTATAGCTGAGAGTGGCCGGCTGGCTCCTGAAAATCCACGCTAGGCAGCATGGTTCCCAGATGCAAGGTGGCACCAGTGCCAAGTCGGGCTGGTTTGATGGTGCAAAGTGGCTCCTGCAATCTGCCATCCAGAAGCGGGGCAGCTGATTTTTGTTTGCCAGAGAAAAATTCCGTGGATTGTTTTTGGGGGCATATTGCTGGGAGTGGCCGGCTGGCTCCTTAAAATGCTCGATACGCATGATGGTTCCCAG
Organism: Melospiza melodia melodia; assembly: GCF_035770615.1. Taxonomy (NCBI): domain Eukaryota; kingdom Metazoa; phylum Chordata; class Aves; order Passeriformes; family Passerellidae; genus Melospiza; species Melospiza melodia. The sequence continues at coordinate 50,308,847 of NC_086198.1, forward strand.
GTCCAAGGTGTCACCACTACCAAGTCGGCCTGCGGTTTTAGTATCAAGTTCATCCTGCAATTTGCCATCCAGAAGAGGGGCAGTTGACTTTTGTTTGCCAGAGAAACGGGCCGAGGTTTCTGTTTGGGGACATATGGCTGAGAGTGGCCGGCTGGCCCCTGAATATCCACGATACACAGCATGGTTCCCAGATCCAAGGTGGCACCAGTGCCAAGTTGGGCTGGTTTGATAGTACCAAGTGTCTCCTGCAATCTGCCATCCAGAAGCGGGGCAGCTTACTTTTGTTTGCCAGAGAAATAGGCCTAGGTTTTTGTCTGGGGGCCTGTGGCTAGGAGTGGCCGGCTGGCTCCTAAGAATCCACGATACGCAGGATGTTTCCCAGACCCAAGGTGGCACCAGTGCCAAGTCGGGCTGGTTTGATAGTACCAAGTGGCTCCTGCAAACTCCATCAAAATGTTGGCAGACGTGTTTTGTTTTCCAGGGAACAGCGCCGTTGATTTTGTTTGGGGACCTGTGGCTGGGAGTGGCCGGCTGGCTCCTTAGAATCCACGATACGCAGGATGGTTCCCAGACCCAAGGTGGCACCAGTGCCAAGTCGGGCTGGTTTGATTACACCAAGTGGCTCCTGCAATCTGCCATCCAGAAGTGAGGCAGCTAAGTTTTGTTTGCCAGAAAAAAGGGCCGTGGTTTTTGTTGGGGGCCTGTGGCTGGGAGTAGCCGGCTGGCTCCTTAAAATCCACGATAGGCTGGATGGTTCCCAGACCCAAGGTGGCACCAGTGCCAAGTCGGGCTGGTTTGATAGTACCAAGTGGCTCCTGCAATCTGCCATCCAGAAGCGGTGCAGTTGAGTTTTGTTTGCCAGAGAAAAGGGCCGTGGGTTGTGTTTGGGGGCATATGGCTGGGAGTGGCCGGCTGTCTCATTAAAAAGATCGATACGCAGGATGGTTCCCAGACCCAAGGTGGCACCAGTGCCAAGTAGGGCTGTTTTTATAGTACCAAGTGCGTCCTGCAATTTGCCATCCAGAAGAGGGGCAGTGGAGTTTTGTTTGCCAGAGAATAGCGCCGTTGTTTGTGTTTGGGGGCTTGTGGCTGGGAGTGGCCGACTGGCGCCTTAGAATCTGTGTTACGCAGCATGGTTCCCAGACCAGAGGTGGCACCAGTGCCAAGTTGGGCTGGTTTGATAGTACCAAGTGGCTCCTGCAATCTGCCATCCAGAAGCGGGGCAGCTTACTTTTGTTTGCCAGGTAAACGGGCCGAGGTTTGTGACTGGGGACCTATGGCTGGGAGTGACCGGCTGGCTCCTGGAAAGCTACAATAGGCAGGATGGTGACCAGACCCATGGTGGCACCAGTGCCAAGTTGGGCTGGTTTGATAGTACCAAGTGGCTCCTGCAATCTGCCATCAAAAAGTTGGCAGGCGAGTTTTGTTTTCCAGGGAAAAGCGCCGTTGTTTGTATTTGGGGGCCTGTGGCTGGGAGTGGCCAGCTGGCTCCTTTGAACCCACGATACGCAGGATGGTTCCCAGACCCAAGGTGGCACCAGTGCCAAGTCGGGCTGGTTTGATACTACCAAGTGCGTCCTGCAATCTGCCATCCAGAAGCGGGGCAGCTTAATTTTGTTTGCCAGGGAAACGGGCCGTGGGTTTTGTTTGGGGGCCTATGGCTGAGAGTGGCCGGCTGGCTCCTGAAAATCCACGCTAGGCAGCATGGTTCCCAGATGCAAGGTGGCACCAGTGCCAAGTCGGGCTGGTTTGATGGTGCAAAGTGGCTCCTGCAATCTGCCATCCAGAAGCGGGACAGCTGATTTTTGTTTGCCAGAGAAAAATTCCGTGGATTGTTTTTGGGGGCATATTGCTGGGAGTGGCCGGCTGGCTCCTTAAAATGCTCGATACGCATGATGGTTCCCAGGTCCAAGGTGTCACCACTACCAAGTCGGCCTGCGGTTTTAGTATCAAGTTCATCCTGCAATTTGCCATCCAGAAGAGGGGCAGTTGAGTTTTGTTTGCCAGAGAAACGGGCCGAGGTTTCTGTTTGGGGACATATGGCTGAGAGTGGCCGGCTGGCCCCTGAATATCCACGATACACAGCATGGTTCCCAGATCCAAGGTGGCACCAGTGCCAAGTTGGGCTGGTTTGATAGTACCAAGTGTCTCCTGCAATCTGCCATCCAGAAGCGGGGCAGCTTACTATTGTTTGCCAGAGAAATAGGCCTAGGTTTTTGTTTGGGGGCCTGTGGCTAGGAGTGGCCGGCTGGCTCCTAAGAATCCACGATACGCAGGATGTTTCCCAGACCCAAGGTGGCACCAGTGCCAAGTCGGGCTGGTTTGATAGTACCAAGTGGCTCCTGCAAACTCCATCAAAAAGTTGGCAGGCGTGTTTTGTTTTCCAGGGAACAGCGCCGTTGATTTTGTTTGGGGGCCTGTGGCTGGGAGTGGCCGGCTGGCTCCTTAGAATCCACGATACGCAGGATGGTTCCCAGACCCAAGGTGGCACCAGTGCCAAGTCGGGCTGGTTTGATTACACCAAGTGGCTCCTGCAATCTGCCATCCAGAAGCGGGGCAGCTGACTTTTGTTTGCCAGGGAAATGGGCCGTTGTTTGTGTTTGGGGGCCTGTGGCTGGGAGTGTTCGGCTGGTTCCTGAATATGTACGATACGCAGGATTGTTCCCAGACCCAAGGTGGCACCAGTGCCAAGTCGGGCTGGTTTGATGGTGCAAAGTGGCTCCTGCAATCTGCCATCCAGACGCGGGGCAGCGGATTTTTGTTTCCATGAGAAATGGTCCGTGGTTTGTTTTTGGGGGTATATGGCTGGGCGTGGCCGGCTGGCTCCTTAAAAAGCTCGATATGCAGGATGGTTCCCTGACACAAGGTGGCACCAGTGCCACGTCGGGCGGTTTTCGTAGTACAAAGTGCGTCCTAAAATTTGCCATCCAGAAGAGGGGCAGTTGAGTTTTGTTTGCCAGAGAAAAGGTCCGTGGTTTGTTTTTGGGGGCATATGGCTGAGAGTGGCTGGCTGGCCCCTGAAAATCCACGATACACAGGATGGTTCCCAGATCCAAGGTGGCACCTGTGCCAAGTCGGGCTGATTTGATAGTACTAAGTAGCTCCTGCAATCTGCCATCCAGAAGCGGGGCAGCTTACTTGTGTTTGCCAGGGAAACGGGCCGAGGTTTGTGTTTGGGGGCCTATGGCTGAGAGTGACCGGCTGGCTCCTGAAAAGCTACGATAGGCAGGATGGTGACCAGACCCATGGTGGCACCAGTGCCAAGTTGGACTGGTTTGATAGTACCAAGTGGTTCCTGCAATCTGCCATCCAGAAGCAGGGCAGCTGAGTTTTGTTTGCCAGAGAAAAGGGCCTTGGTTTGTGTTTGGGGGCATATGGCTGGGTGTGGCCAGCTGGCTCCTTAAAATGCACGATATGCAACATGGCTCCCAGACCCAAGGTGGCACCAGTGCCAAGTTGGGCTGGTTTGATAGTACCAAGTGGCTCCTGCAATCTTCCATGATCACGTGGAGAAATACTTTCTGGTTTCAGCCTCATGCTCTTTCTTCTCTCCCTCAACTTCTCTATCACCTCTCATCTGGTTCACATGCGCTGTCTTCAAGGTCCACAGGCTACTTTTCACAGAATCTTCTGGCCTGATGAAGTAAGAATGATGAATAGAACAGAGCTGGGATCTATTTTCCAGTTTGGATAAAATGCATTCTGCACACAAATCCAAGGAGAACGGGCTGCCCCGATGCCCAGAAAATCTTTCACTCCTGCTAGTGTTCTACGTCAACCGCAACTTAGTCTGAAAGAAAAGCTTTTTCTCTGAGAGCATCTGAGAGGTTTGCATGAAGCACTGATATCTGACATATGCAATTTTGAATAGGAGAGGAAAAAGAAAATGGCAAGGAGTTTTTAATTTTAGTGGTTTCAATTTTAATTTCCGTGCACTTTTTCAAAACTTGTCAGCTCAAATGCCCATCAACATCTTTTAGTCATCTGTAAGTCAGTATTCATATAAAATGTGCTTCAAATCCAAAGAATTTCAAATTTGCACTCCAAGCTTCTATGCCTAGATTTATGATTTCCTACACATATTAGATGAAAGGAAGGCCTTTTTTACTGTGGGAGTGCTGGAACACTGGAACAGGTTGCCCAGAGAAGTTGTGGGTGTCCCATCCCTGAAAGTATTCAAGGTCACCTTGGACGGGGCTTGGAGCAGCAACAAAGGAGAAGCTTGATGGTAGAGAAACAAAGTTGGACTATAGAAGAAACTCGGATTGAAGTATAGGATCAAGTTTTCTCTCAGCTCTTGGGGTAAATTCAAAGTTGTACAAAATGACATTTATCTGTGCTATTCACTACTGTAACAGAAAGTTTCATGAAAACTGTACAGAAGATAGTAAATTTTAAAAGAGATAAGAATTACAGCATAAAATCCATGGGATAGGTTACAACATGAGACACTCTCTAAGAGAAAATCTCTTTGTTTCAGCACTTCATCGGGGTAAGATTTCATGAAGTGCCAAAGAAGGCGGCAAAATATCATTCGGGACATTATTTACTGGAATTCAGCCTGGCCATTAGTAGGAACTGCCTTTGAACATATCATGTAGATATACCACACACACTTTCCCTTCACTGAAAAATTACTGTTTACAACAAATAAGCAATTGACGATCAAAATTGATTGAAAGCATCTTAAACATGTCAAGTATTTCATTGTAGATGATCTGTGATCCAAATGCTTCTTCCACCTTCGAGAGGGACAGAAGAATTCTTCCATATCATGATGGTTTAAAATTGTATCAACCAATGTTTTCTGCTGAAAAGATATCATCTATTTTTTTCTATTTTTGGAAGAAAATATTCCTAGACATACAACAGGTGAGAACTAAGTAATTTTAAAGAAACAAATGAAATGAAAATATTCTGTAAATAGAATGAAATGAAAAGCTGTGTTTTAAATAGGAGCTAAATATTAAACAGAATTTTTGTACCAGGCATTTGAATTACTGCACCAGCTCTTTTGCCCATCAAGAGAGGCATTTAGCATTTCAGTCTTTTCCAAGGTGTTCATGATCTGCTATGCTGATCTCTGTGTGTGCCTAGGTGTGTGTGGAGGGGGGGGCATATGAAGGGGAGTGTGTATGTTTGCTTTACAATTGTTGTGGCAGATTCATGCCTCAGCTCCACATTTTGTTTTAAAAAGGTCACACCGAGTGGATATGAAGTTTACTATCAACAAGAGATCGATTCCCAAATCATCCATTTGACTCTCCCTTATAAATCATGTGCTTTGTTGCATATTTTATCAAATATACTTTCAAGCCAGATGGAGGAAGGAGGATGTGGGAATCCCTCCACCATCTTGCAACTTTTATGTAAGTAGGTTTTCAAGAAAATCATCATTTCTCTTTTAAATATGTCTGGAACAGGCATGATGGTAGTGTCAACCTGTTGGAGTTTTTGTTGCTGGAAGAAGTTGTACAAAAGGATTGGTTTTTACATTGACCAGTTACTGAATCAAGCGCAGGAATACATTGGAAATTTAGCTGGGGGTTCCTTTTCCCAGCAGACTACTTCTAGAACGAGCTTGTACACTGAAGCTGACTCTTTTGCTCTCTTTTTGTTTCTTTCCTATTTTCTTGGCTTCTTTGCCACTATCTAGACAATTTTGGAACTTTGTTCCCAACTAAAATGGTTTCAATAGTCTGATTGTGATCATACATTTTTACAAGGAATTTTTAAAATCTTTCCTCGAGTCCAGAAAGTCAAGGACTTAGATCTTTTTCTTCCCTTATCAATATTGCCATGAAATTGATAAATAAAGACCAACTCTTTATTTTTGTTTTTAACCCACGTAGATAATTCCCATCCATTAATCCATTTTGTGGACCAATAGCTGCCATTCTGATGGAAGCTGTCACTTCTTAACAATAGGCATTCTGTGACTATGTTGACTGCACTTTGGGTGAAGATCCTAACTGGTCTTAGATATACATAGGGAGAAATTTGCTCAGCCAGTGTCAGTCTTAAGCATGCGTATCAGAAGATCTTTCTAGAGCTGGGAATTTTCCCATGAAAGGGATTCAGTTAGGGAAGAGACACTTGTGCCAGAGTTTTACATTCTTCTTGAACACTGCTTAAGGAACTTAGATGCCATGTCCATTTGGATCTCTGTCTGCACAGAACTTTGTCATGCCAGCGCTTTGAAATGCATCTTGAAGAGAATTCACTAGCACAGAATGAAAGAGAGTGGAAGGGGTTGGTGGGGCTAACCAGGCCCAACCCCCCTGCCTAAACCAGGATACCTAGAGCCTCTTGCCCAGGATTCTATCTGGGTGTACTTTTAATGTCTTCAAAGATCCAGGCTCCACAATCTTTCTGGGCAGTCTGTGCCGTGGTTCAGTCACCCTGACAGTAAAGAAACATTTACTGATGTTCAAAGGCAATCTCCTGTATTTCAGTGTGTGCCCACTGCCTCTTGTCTTTTCCCTCAGCATCACTGAAAAGACACTGATTCCCTCCCCTTTGCACTATTGCTTCCATATGTATGTGTGATGCCATGTAGAGGTATGTCAAAAACCTCCCTGAAGCCCAGGCAGATAATATTCCCTTCATCTACCAGTCAAGTTGATTCATCAGAGGAGTTTAAAGTGATGTTCAGCATGAAATTCCCCTGAAAAATCATGCTAACTACATTATTTGGTCATCTGTCATGTGCCTGGCAAGGATTTCCAGGAAGAGCTGCTTCATCAACTTCCTGGGGATAAAAAAGAGGCTGGCTGGTTTGTACTATGGCGAGTCCTCTTAATTGCCTTTTTTTGAAGATGGGTGTCATTTGCTAACATCCACTCTTTAGCTCCTCTTCTCATCTACACCTCGGCAAAAAGCTTTTCCACTATGTCTGGCTAGGAAAAACTGTGCCAGCACAGAAAACATCTCCCATCGTGTTCTAGAAGTTGCACGGATGTCTGCCAAGTGTTTGGCAGGAAGAAAAGAAAAGTTGTCCAAAACAGCTTCCAATCGAATGTTCATGTGATTGGAAAAGTCAGGAGAGTGCAAAGGTACTGTTTTCTATCAGTTGGCAAGGTGCGCACACAATCCCAGTGTTGTACAGCTTGCTTCTTCACCTTCCCGAAGCTGCCGCTCTCGCCGGCTCCCGGAGCCCAAGAAGCGGCTTCTTCGCGCAAAGACGATTGTGCCGCTCACAGTGCTCTCCTTAGCGCGGCTTCTGCCGAAAGACGCCCGGCAGCGGCTCTTACCTCCGGAGAGCATCCTACCTTCGTCTTTAGCTCCTCTTCTCATCTACACCTCGGCAAAACGCTTTTCCACTATGTCTGGCTAGGAAAAACTGTGCCAGCACAGAAAACATCTCCCATCGTGTTCTAGAAGTTGCACGGATGTCTGCCAAGTGTTTGGCAGGAAGAAAAGAAAAGTTGTCCAAAACAGCTTCCAATCGAATGTTCATGTGATTGGAAAAGTCAGGAGAGTGCAAAGGTACTGTTTTCTATCAGTTGGCAAGGTGCGCACACAATCCCAGTGTTGTACAGCTTGCTTCTTCACCTTCCCGAAGCTGCCGCTCTCGCCGGCTCCCGGAGCCCAAGAAGCGGCTTCTTCGCGCAAAGACGATTGTGCCGCTCACAGGGCTCTCCTTAGCGCGGCTTCTGCCGAAAGACGCCCGGCAGCGGCTCTTACCTCCGGAGAGCATCCTACCTTCGTCTTTCGCGTCTTTTGTAGTCTACATCTTAGCAAAACGCTTTTCCACTATGTCTGGCTAGGAAAAACTGTGCCAGCACAGAAAACATCTCCCATCGTGTTCTAGAAGTTGCACGGATGTCTGCCAAGTGTTTGGCAGGAAGAAAAGAAAAGTTGTCCAAAACAGCTTCCAATCGAATGTTCCTGTGATTGAAAAAGTCAGGAGAGTGCAAAGGTACTGTTTTCTATCAGTTGGCAAGGTGCGCACACAATCCCAGTGTTGTACAGCTTGCTTCTTCACCTTCCCGAAGCTGCCGCTCTCGCCGGCTGCCGGAGCCCAAGAAGCGGCTTCTTCGCGCAAAGACGATTGTGCCGCTCACAGTGCTCTCCTTAGCGCGGCTTCTGCCGAAAGACGCCCGGCAGCGGCTCTTACCTCCGGAGAGCATCCTACCTTCGTCTTTCGCGTCTTATGTAGTCTACACCTCGGCAAAAAGCTTTTCCACTATGTCTGGCTAGGAAAAACTGTGCCAGCACAGAAAACATCTCCCATCGTGTTCTAGAAGTTGCACGGATGTCTGCCAAGTGTTTGGCAGGAAGAAAAGAAAAGTTGTCCAAAACAGCTTCCAATCGAATGTTCCTGTGATTGGAAAAGTCAGGAGAGTGCAAAGGTACTGTTTTCTATCAGTTGGCAAGGTGCGCACACAATCCCAGTGTTGTACAGCTTGCTTCTTCACCTTCCCGAAGCTGCCGCTCTCGCCGGCTGCCGGAGCCCAAGAAGCGGCTTCTTCGCGCAAAGACGATTGTGCCGCTCACAGTGCTCTCCTTAGCGCGGCTTCTGCCGAAAGACGCCCGGCAGCGGCTCTTACCTCCGGAGAGCATCCTACCTTCGTCTTTCGCGTCTTTTGTAGTCTACATCTTAGCAAAACGCTTTTCCACTATGTCTGGCTAGGAAAAACTGTGCCAGCACAGAAAACATCTCCCATCGTGTTCTAGAAGTTGCACGGATGTCTGCCAAGTGTTTGGCAGGAAGAAAAGAAAAGTTGTCCAAAACAGCTTCCAATCGAATGTTCCTGTGATTGGAAAAGTCAGGAGAGTGCAAAGGTACTGTTTTCTATCAGTTGGCAAGGTGCGCACACAATCCCAGTGTTGTACAGCTTGCTTCTTCACCTTCCCGAAGCTGCCGCTCTCGCCGGCTCCCGGAGCCCAAGAAGCGGCTTCTTCGCGCAAAGACGATTGTGCCGCTCACAGTGCTCTCCTTAGCGCGGCTTCTGCCGAAAGACGCCCGGCAGCGGCTCTTACCTCCGGAGAGCATCCTACCTTCGTCTTTAGCTCCTCTTCTCATCTACACCTCGGCAAAACGCTTTTCCACTATGTCTGGCTAGGAAAAACTGTGCCAGCACAGAAAACATCTCCCATCGTGTTCTAGAAGTTGCACGGATGTCTGCCAAGTGTTTGGCAGGAAGAAAAGAAAAGTTGTCCAAAACAGCTTCCAATCGAATGTTCATGTGATTGGAAAAGTCAGGAGAGTGCAAAGGTACTGTTTTCTATCAGTTGGCAAGGTGCGCACACAATCCCAGTGTTGTACAGCTTGCTTCTTCACCTTCCCGAAGCTGCCGCTCTCGCCGGCTCCCGGAGCCCAAGAAGCGGCTTCTTCGCGCAAAGACGATTGTGCCGCTCACAGGGCTCTCCTTAGCGCGGCTTCTGCCGAAAGACGCCCGGCAGCGGCTCTTACCTCCGGAGAGCATCCTACCTTCGTCTTTCGCGTCTTTTGTAGTCTACATCTTAGCAAAACGCTTTTCCACTATGTCTGGCTAGGAAAAACTGTGCCAGCACAGAAAACATCTCCCATCGTGTTCTAGAAGTTGCACGGATGTCTGCCAAGTGTTTGGCAGGAAGAAAAGAAAAGTTGTCCAAAACAGCTTCCAATCGAATGTTCCTGTGATTGAAAAAGTCAGGAGAGTGCAAAGGTACTGTTTTCTATCAGTTGGCAAGGTGCGCACACAATCCCAGTGTTGTACAGCTTGCTTCTTCACCTTCCCGAAGCTGCCGCTCTCGCCGGCTCCCGGAGCCCAAGAAGCGGCTTCTTCGCGCAAAGACGATTGTGCCGCTCACAGTGCTCTCCTTAGCGCGGCTTCTGCCGAAAGACGCCCGGCAGCGGCTCTTACCTCCGGAGAGCATCCTACCTTCGTCTTTAGCTCCTCTTCTCATCTACACCTCGGCAAAACGCTTTTCCACTATGTCTGGCTAGGAAAAACTGTGCCAGCACAGAAAACATCTCCCATCGTGTTCTAGAAGTTGCACGGATGTCTGCCAAGTGTTTGGCAGGAAGAAAAGAAAAGTTGTCCAAAACAGCTTCCAATCGAATGTTCCTGTGATTGGAAAAGTCAGGAGAGTGCAAAGGTACTGTTTTCTATCAGTTGGCAAGGTGCGCACACAATCCCAGTGTTGTACAGCTTGCTTCTTCACCTTCCCGAAGCTGCCGCTCTCGCCGGCTGCCGGAGCCCAAGAAGCGGCTTCTTCGCGCAAAGACGATTGTGCCGCTCACAGTGCTCTCCTTAGCGCGGCTTCTGCCGAAAGACGCCCGGCAGCGGCTCTTACCTCCGGAGAGCATCCTACCTTCGTCTTTAGCTCCTCTTCTCATCTACACCTCGGCAAAACGCTTTTCCACTATGTCTGGCTAGGAAAAACTGTGCCAGCACAGAAAACATCTCCCATCGTGTTCTAGAAGTTGCACGGATGTCTGCCAAGTGTTTGGCAGGAAGAAAAGAAAAGTTGTCCAAAACAGCTTCCAATCGAATGTTCATGTGATTGGAAAAGTCAGGAGAGTGCAAAGGTACTGTTTTCTATCAGTTGGCAAGGTGCGCACACAATCCCAGTGTTGTACAGCTTGCTTCTTCACCTTCCCGAAGCTGCCGCTCTCGCCGGCTCCCGGAGCCCAAGAAGCGGCTTCTTCGCGCAAAGACGATTGTGCCGCTCACAGGGCTCTCCTTAGCGCGGCTTCTGCCGAAAGACGCCCGGCAGCGGCTCTTACCTCCGGAGAGCATCCTACCTTCGTCTTTCGCGTCTTTTGTAGTCTACATCTTAGCAAAACGCTTTTCCACTATGTCTGGCTAGGAAAAACTGTGCCAGCACAGAAAACATCTCCCATCGTGTTCTAGAAGTTGCACGGATGTCTGCCAAGTGTTTGGCAGGAAGAAAAGAAAAGTTGTCCAAAACAGCTTCCAATCGAATGTTCCTGTGATTGAAAAAGTCAGGAGAGTGCAAAGGTACTGTTTTCTATCAGTTGGCAAGGTGCGCACACAATCCCAGTGTTGTACAGCTTGCTTCTTCACCTTCCCGAAGCTGCCGCTCTCGCCGGCTCCCGGAGCCCAAGAAGCGGCTTCTTCGCGCAAAGACGATTGTGCCGCTCACAGTGCTCTCCTTAGCGCGGCTTCTGCCGAAAGACGCCCGGCAGCGGCTCTTACCTCCGGAGAGCATCCTACCTTCGTCTTTAGCTCCTCTTCTCATCTACACCTCGGCAAAACGCTTTTCCACTATGTCTGGCTAGGAAAAACTGTGCCAGCACAGAAAACATCTCCCATCGTGTTCTAGAAGTTGCACGGATGTCTGCCAAGTGTTTGGCAGGAAGAAAAGAAAAGTTGTCCAAAACAGCTTCCAATCGAATGTTCCTGTGATTGGAAAAGTCAGGAGAGTGCAAAGGTACTGTTTTCTATCAGTTGGCAAGGTGCGCACACAATCCCAGTGTTGTACAGCTTGCTTCTTCACCTTCCCGAAGCTGCCGCTCTCGCCGGCTGCCGGAGCCCAAGAAGCGGCTTCTTCGCGCAAAGACGGTTGTGCCGCTCACAGTGCTCTCCTTAGCGCGGCTTCTGCCGAAAGACGCCCGGCAGCGGCTCTTACCTCCGGAGAGCATCCTACCTTCGTCTTTCGCGTCTTTTGTAGTCTACATCTTAGCAAAACGCTTTTCCACTATGTCTGGCTAGGAAAAACTGTGCCAGCACAGAAAACATCTCCCATCGTGTTCTAGAAGTTGCACGGATGTCTGCCAAGTGTTTGGCAGGAAGAAAAGAAAAGTTGTCCAAAACAGCTTCCAATCGAATGTTCCTGTGATTGGAAAAGTCAGGAGAGTGCAAAGGTACTGTTTTCTATCAGTTGGCAAGGTGCGCACACAATCCCAGTGTTGTACAGCTTGCTTCTTCACCTTCCCGAAGCTGCCGCTCTCGCCGGCTGCCGGAGCCCAAGAAGCGGCTTCTTCGCGCAAAGACGATTGTGCCGCTCACAGGGCTCTCCTTAGCGCGGCTTCTGCCGAAAGACGCCCGGCAGCGGCTCTTACCTCCGGAGAGCATCCTACCTTCGTCTTTCGCGTCTTATGTAGTCTACACCTCGGCAAAAAGCTTTTCCACTATGTCTGGCTAGGAAAAACTGTGCCAGCACAGAAAACATCTCCCATCGTGTTCTAGAAGTTGCACGGATGTCTGCCAAGTGTTTGGCAGGAAGAAAAGAAAAGTTGTCCAAAACAGCTTCCAATCGAATGTTCCTGTGATTGGAAAAGTCAGGAGAGTGCAAAGGTACTGTTTTCTATCAGTTGGCAAGGTGCGCACACAATCCCAGTGTTGTACAGCTTGCTTCTTCACCTTCCCGAAGCTGCCGCTCTCGCCGGCTGCCGGAGCCCAAGAAGCGGCTTCTTCGCGCAAAGACGATTGTGCCGCTCACAGGGCTCTCCTTAGCGCGGCTTCTGCCGAAAGACGCCCGGCAGCGGCTCTTACCTCCGGAGAGCATCCTACCTTCGTCTTTCGCGTCTTTTGTAGTCTACATCTTAGCAAAACGCTTTTCCACTATGTCTGGCTAGGAAAAACTGTGCCAGCACAGAAAACATCTCCCATCGTGTTCTAGAAGTTGCACGGATGTCTGCCAAGTGTTTGGCAGGAAGAAAAGAAAAGTTGTCCAAAACAGCTTGCAATCGAATGTTCCTGTGATTGGAAAAGTCAGGAGAGTGCAAAGGTACTGTTTTCTATCAGTTGGCAAGGTGCGCACACAATCCCAGTGTTGTACAGCTTGCTTCTTCACCTTCCCGAAGCTGCCGCTCTCGCCGGCTCCTGGAACCGAAGAATTGGCTTCTTCGCGCAAAGACGATTGTGCCGCTCACAGGGCTCTCCTTAGCGCGGCTTCTGCCGAAAGACGCCCGGCAGCGGCTCTTACCTCCGGAGAGCATCCTACCTTCGTCTTTCGCGTCTTATGTAGTCTACATCTTAGCAAAACGCTTTTCCACTATGTCTGGCTAGGAAAAACCGTGCCAGCACAGAAAACATCTCCCATCGTTTTCTAGAAGTTGCAGAGATGTCTGCCAAGTGTTTGGCAGGAAGAAAAGAAAAGTTGTCCAAAACAGCTTCCAATCGAATGTTCCTGTGATTGGAAAAGTCAGGAGAGTGCAAAGGTACTGTTTTCTATCAGTTGGCAAGGTGCGCACACAATCCCAGTGTTGTACAGCTTGCTTCTTCACCTTCCCGAAGCTGCCACTCTCAGGAGGTAAGAGCCGCTGCCGGGCGTCTTTCGGCAGAAGCCGCGCTAAGGAGAGCCCTGTGAGCGGCACAATCGTCTTTGCGCGAAGAAGCCGCTTCTTGGGCTCCGGCAGCCGGCGAGAGCGGCAGCTTCGGGAAGGTGAAGAAGCAAGCTGTACAACACTGGGATTGTGTGCGCACCTTGCCAACTGATAGAAAACAGTACCTTTGCACTCTCCTGACTTTTCCAATCACAGGAACATTCGATTGGAAGCTGTTTTGGACAACTTTTCTTTTCTTCCTGCCAAACACTTGGCAGACATCCGTGCAACTTCTAGAACACGATGGGAGATGTTTTCTGTGCTGGCACAGTTTTTCCTAGCCAGACATAGTGGAAAAGCGTTTTGCTAAGATGTAGACTACAAAAGACGCGAAAGACGAAGGTAGGATGCTCTCCGGAGGTAAGAGCCGCTGCCGGGCGTCTTTCGGCAGAAGCCGCGCTAAGGAGAGCACTGTGAGCGGCACAATCGTCTTTGCGCGAAGAAGCCGCTTCTTGGGCTCCGGCAGCCGGCGAGAGCGGCAGCTTCGGGAAGGTGAAGAAGCAAGCTGTACAACACTGGGATTGTGTGCGCACCTTGCCAACTGATAGAAAACAGTACCTTTGCACTCTCCTGACTTTTCCAATCACAGGAACATTCGATTGGAAGCTGTTTTGGACAACTTTTCTTTTCTTCCTGCCAAACACTTGGCAGACATCCGTGCAACTTCTAGAACACGATGGGAGATGTTTTCTGTGCTGGCACAGTTTTTCCTAGCCAGACATAGTGGAAAAGCTTTTTGCCGAGGTGTAGACTACATAAGACGCGAAAGACGAAGGTAGGATGCTCTCCGGAGGTAAGAGCCGCTGCCGGGCGTCTTTCGGCAGAAGCCGCGCTAAGGAGAGCACTGTGAGCGGCACAATCGTCTTTGCGCGAAGAAGCCGCTTCTTGGGCTCCGGCAGCCGGCGAGAGCGGCAGCTTCGGGAAGGTGAAGAAGCAAGCTGTACAACACTGGGATTGTGTGCGCACCTTGCCAACTGATAGAAAACAGTACCTTTGCACTCTCCTGACTTTTCCAATCACATGAACATTCGATTGGAAGCTGTTTTGGACAACTTTTCTTTTCTTCCTGCCAAACACTTGGCAGACATCCGTGCAACTTCTAGAACACGATGGGAGATGTTTTCTGTGCTGGCACAGTTTTTCCTAGCCAGACATAGTGGAAAAGCGTTTTGCCGAGGTGTAGATGAGAAGAGGAGCTAAAGACGAAGGTAGGATGCTCTCCGGAGGTAAGAGCCGCTGCCGGGCGTCTTTCGGCAGAAGCCGCGCTAAGGAGAGCACTGTGAGCGGCACAATCGTCTTTGCGCGAAGAAGCCGCTTCTTGGGCTCCGGCAGCCGGCGAGAGCGGCAGCTTCGGGAAGGTGAAGAAGCAAGCTGTACAACACTGGGATTGTGTGCGCACCTTGCCAACTGATAGAAAACAGTACCTTTGCACTCTCCTGACTTTTCCAATCACAGGAACATTCGATTGGAAGCTGTTTTGGACAACTTTTCTTTTCTTCCTGCCAAACACTTGGCAGACATCCGTGCAACTTCTAGAACACGATGGGAGATGTTTTCTGTGCTGGCACAGTTTTTCCTAGCCAGACATAGTGGAAAAGCTTTTTGCCGAGGTGTAGACTACATAAGACGCGAAAGACGAAGGTAGGATGCTCTCCGGAGGTAAGAGCCGCTGCCGGGCGTCTTTCGGCAGAAGCCGCGCTAAGGAGAGCACTGTGAGCGGCACAATCGTCTTTGCGCGAAGAAGCCGCTTCTTGGGCTCCGGCAGCCGGCGAGAGCGGCAGCTTCGGGAAGGTGAAGAAGCAAGCTGTACAACACTGGGATTGTGTGCGCACCTTGCCAACTGATAGAAAACAGTACCTTTGCACTCTCCTGACTTTTCCAATCACATGAACATTCGATTGGAAGCTGTTTTGGACAACTTTTCTTTTCTTCCTGCCAAACACTTGGCAGACATCCGTGCAACTTCTAGAACACGATGGGAGATGTTTTCTGTGCTGGCACAGTTTTTCCTAGCCAGACATAGTGGAAAAGCGTTTTGCCGAGGTGTAGATGAGAAGAGGAGCTAAAGACGAAGGTAGGATGCTCTCCGGAGGTAAGAGCCGCTGCCGGGCGTCTTTCGGCAGAAGCCGCGCTAAGGAGAGCACTGTGAGCGGCACAATCGTCTTTGCGCGAAGAAGCCGCTTCTTGGGCTCCGGGAGCCGGCGAGAGCGGCAGCTTCGGGAAGGTGAAGAAGCAAGCTGTACAACACTGGGATTGTGTGCGCACCTTGCCAACTGATAGAAAACAGTACCTTTGCACTCTCCTGACTTTTTCAATCACAGGAACATTCGATTGGAAGCTGTTTTGGACAACTTTTCTTTTCTTCCTGCCAAACACTTGGCAGACATCCGTGCAACTTCTAGAACACGATGGGAGATGTTTTCTGTGCTGGCACAGTTTTTCCTAGCCAGACATAGTGGAAAAGCTTTTTGCCGAGGTGTAGATGAGAAGAGGAGCTAAAGAGTGGATGTTAGCAAATGACACCCATCTTCAAAAAAGGCAATTAAGAGGACTCGCCATAGTACAAACCAGCCAGCCTCTTTTTTATCCCCAGGAAGTTGATGAAGCAGCTCTTCCTGGAAATCCTTGCCAGGCACATGACAGATGACCAAATAATGTAGTTAGCATGATTTTTCAGGGGAATTTCATGCTGAACATCACTTTAAACTCCTCTGATGAATCAACTTGACTGGTAGATGAAGGGAATATTATCTGCCTGGGCTTCAGGGAGGTTTTTGACATACCTCTACATGGCATCACACATACATATGGAAGCAATAGTGCAAAGGGGAGGGAATCAGTGTCTTTTCAGTGATGCTGAGGGAAAAGACAAGAGGCAGTGGGCACACACTGAAATACAGGAGATTGCCTTTGAACATCAGTAAATGTTTCTTTACTGTCAGGGTGACTGAACCACGGCACAGACTGCCCAGAAAGATTGTGGAGCCTGGATCTTTGAAGACATTAAAAGTACACCCAGATAGAATCCTGGGCAAGAGGCTCTAGGTATCCTGGTTTAGGCAGGGGGGTTGGGCCTGGTTAGCCCCACCAACCCCTTCCACTCTCTTTCATTCTGTGCTAGTGAATTCTCTTCAAGATGCATTTCAAAGCGCTGGCATGACAAAGTTCTGTGCAGACAGAGATCCAAATGGACATGGCATCTAAGTTCCTTAAGCAGTGTTCAAGAAGAATGTAAAACTCTGGCACAAGTGTCTCTTCCCTAACTGAATCCCTTTCATGGGAAAATTCCCAGCTCTAGAAAGATCTTCTGATACGCATGCTTAAGACTGACACTGGCTGAGCAAATTTCTCCCTATGTATATCTAAGACCAGTTAGGATCTTCACCCAAAGTGCAGTCAACATAGTCACAGAATGCCTATTGTTAAGAAGTGACAGCTTCCATCAGAATGGCAGCTATTGGTCCACAAAATGGATTAATGGATGGGAATTATCTACGTGGGTTAAAAACAAAAATAAAGAGTTGGTCTTTATTTATCAATTTCATGGCAATATTGATAAGGGAAGAAAAAGATCTAAGTCCTTGACTTTCTGGACTCGAGGAAAGATTTTAAAAATTCCTTGTAAAAATGTATGATCACAATCAGACTATTGAAACCATTTTAGTTGGGAACAAAGTTCCAAAATTGTCTAGATAGTGGCAAAGAAGCCAAGAAAATAGGAAAGAAACAAAAAGAGAGCAAAAGAGTCAGCTTCAGTGTACAAGCTCGTTCTAGAAGTAGTCTGCTGGGAAAAGGAACCCCCAGCTAAATTTCCAATGTATTCCTGCGCTTGATTCAGTAACTGGTCAATGTAAAAACCAATCCTTTTGTACAACTTCTTCCAGCAACAAAAACTCCAACAGGTTGACACTACCATCATGCCTGTTCCAGACATATTTAAAAGAGAAATGATGATTTTCTTGAAAACCTACTTACATAAAAGTTGCAAGATGGTGGAGGGATTCCCACATCCTCCTTCCTCCATCTGGCTTGAAAGTATATTTGATAAAATATGCAACAAAGCACATGATTTATAAGGGA
Organism: Melospiza melodia melodia; assembly: GCF_035770615.1. Taxonomy (NCBI): domain Eukaryota; kingdom Metazoa; phylum Chordata; class Aves; order Passeriformes; family Passerellidae; genus Melospiza; species Melospiza melodia. Next base: position 50,326,209 of record NC_086198.1, read on the forward strand.
GAGTCAAATGGATGATTTGGGAATCGATCTCTTGTTGATAGTAAACTTCATATCCACTCGGTGTGACCTTTTTAAAACAAAATGTGGAGCTGAGGCATGAATCTGCCACAACAATTGTAAAGCAAACATACACACTCCCCTTCATATGCCCCCCCCTCCACACACACCTAGGCACACACAGAGATCAGCATAGCAGATCATGAACACCTTGGAAAAGACTGAAATGCTAAATGCCTCTCTTGATGGGCAAAAGAGCTGGTGCAGTAATTCAAATGCCTGGTACAAAAATTCTGTTTAATATTTAGCTCCTATTTAAAACACAGCTTTTCATTTCATTCTATTTACAGAATATTTTCATTTCATTTGTTTCTTTAAAATTACTTAGTTCTCACCTGTTGTATGTCTAGGAATATTTTCTTCCAAAAATAGAAAAAAATAGATGATATCTTTTCAGCAGAAAACATTGGTTGATACAATTTTAAACCATCATGATATGGAAGAATTCTTCTGTCCCTCTCGAAGGTGGAAGAAGCATTTGGATCACAGATCATCTACAATGAAATACTTGACATGTTTAAGATGCTTTCAATCAATTTTGATCGTCAATTGCTTATTTGTTGTAAACAGTAATTTTTCAGTGAAGGGAAAGTGTGTGTGGTATATCTACATGATATGTTCAAAGGCAGTTCCTACTAATGGCCAGGCTGAATTCCAGTAAATAATGTCCCGAATGATATTTTGCCGCCTTCTTTGGCACTTCATGAAATCTTACCCCGATGAAGTGCTGAAACAAAGAGATTTTCTCTTAGAGAGTGTCTCATGTTGTAACCTATCCCATGGATTTTATGCTGTAATTCTTATCTCTTTTAAAATTTACTATCTTCTGTACAGTTTTCATGAAACTTTCTGTTACAGTAGTGAATAGCACAGATAAATGTCATTTTGTACAACTTTGAATTTACCCCAAGAGCTGAGAGAAAACTTGATCCTATACTTCAATCCGAGTTTCTTCTATAGTCCAACTTTGTTTCTCTACCATCAAGCTTCTCCTTTGTTGCTGCTCCAAGCCCCGTCCAAGGTGACCTTGAATACTTTCAGGGATGGGACACCCACAACTTCTCTGGGCAACCTGTTCCAGTGTTCCAGCACTCCCACAGTAAAAAAGGCCTTCCTTTCATCTAATATGTGTAGGAAATCATAAATCTAGGCATAGAAGCTTGGAGTGCAAATTTGAAATTCTTTGGATTTGAAGCACATTTTATATGAATACTGACTTACAGATGACTAAAAGATGTTGATGGGCATTTGAGCTGACAAGTTTTGAAAAAGTGCACGGAAATTAAAATTGAAACCACTAAAATTAAAAACTCCTTGCCATTTTCTTTTTCCTCTCCTATTCAAAATTGCATATGTCAGATATCAGTGCTTCATGCAATCCTCTCAGATGCTCTCAGAGAAAAAGCTTTTCTTTCAGACTAAGTTGCGGTTGACGTAGAACACTAGCAGGAGTGAAAGATTTTCTGGGCATCGGGGCAGCCCGTTCTCCTTGGATTTGTGTGCAGAATGCATTTTATCCAAACTGGAAAATAGATCCCAGCTCTGTTCTATTCATCATTCTTACTTCATCAGGCCAGAAGATTCTGTGAAAAGTAGCCTGTGGACCTTGAAGACAGCGCATGTGAACCAGATGAGAGGTGATAGAGAAGTTGAGGGAGAGAAGAAAGAGCATGAGGCTGAAACCAGAAAGTATTTCTCCACGTGATCATGGAAGATTGCAGGAGCCACTTGGTACTATCAAACCAGCCCAACTTGGCACTGGTGCCACCTTGGGTCTGGGAGCCATGTTGCATATCGTGCATTTTAAGGAGCCAGCTGGCCACACCCAGCCATATGCCCCCAAACAAAAACCAAGGCCCTTTTCTCTGGCAAACAAAACTCAGCTGACCTGCTTCTGGATGGCAGATTGCAGGAACCACTTGGTACTATCAAACCAGCCCAACTTGGCACTGGTGCCACCATGGGTCTGGTCACCATCCTGCCTATCGTAGCTTTTCAGGAGCCAGCCGGTCACTCTCAGCCATAGGCCCCCAAACACAAACCTCGGCCCGTTTCCCTGGCAAACAAAAGTAAGCTGCCCCGCTTCTGGATGGCAGATTGCAGGAGCTACTTAGTACTATCAAATCAGCCCGACTTGGCACAGGTGCCACCTTGGATCTGGGAACCATCCTGTGTATCGTGGATTTTCAGGGGCCAGCCAGCCACTCTCAGCCATATGCCCCCAAAAACAAACCACGGACCTTTTCTCTGGCAAACAAAACTCAACTGCCCCTCTTCTGGATGGCAAATTTTAGGACGCACTTTGTACTACGAAAACCGCCCGACGTGGCACTGGTGCCACCTTGTGTCAGGGAACCATCCTGCATATCGAGCTTTTTAAGGAGCCAGCCGGCCAGGCCCAGCCATATACCCCCAAAAACAAACCACGGACCATTTCTCATGGAAACAAAAATCCGCTGCCCCGCGTCTGGATGGCAGATTGCAGGAGCCACTTGGGACTATCAAACCAGCCCGACTTGGCACTGGTGCCACCTTGGGTCTGGGAACCATCCTGCGTATGGTGGATTCTAAGGAGCCAGCCGGCCACTCCCAGCCACAGGCCCCCAACAAAAACCACGGCCCTTTTTTCTGGCAAACAAAACTTAGCTGCCTCACTTCTGGATGGCAGATTGCAGGAGCCACTTGGTGTAATCAAACCAGCCCGACTTGGCACTGGTGCCACCTTGGGTCTGGGAACCATCCTGCGTATCGTGGATTCTAAGGAGCCAGCCGGCCACTCCCAGCCACAGGCCCCCAAACAAAATCAACGGCGCTGTTCCCTGGAAAACAAAACACGCCTGCCAACTTTTTGATGGAGTTTGCAGGAGCCACTTGGTACTATCAAACCAGCTCGACTTGGCACTGGTGCCACCTTGGGTCTGGGAAACATCCTGCGTATCGTGGATTCTTAGGAGCCAGCCGGCCACTCCTAGCCACAGGCCCCCAAACAAAAACCTAGGCCTATTTCTCTGGCAAACAAAAGTAAGCTGCCCCGCTTCTGGATGGCAGATTGCAGGAGCCACTTGGTACTATCAAACCAGCCCGACTTGGCACTGGTGCCACCTTGGGTCTGGGAACCATCCAGCCTATCGTGGATTTTAAGGAGCCAGCCGGCTACTCCCAGCCACAGGCCCCCAACAAAAACCACGGCCCTTTTTTCTGGCAAACAAAACTTAGCTGCCTCACTTCTGGATGGCAGATTGTAGGAGCCACTTGGTGTAATCAAACCAGCCCGACTTGGCACTGGTGCCACCTTGGGTCTGGGAACCATCCTGCGTATCGTGGATTCTAAGGAGCCAGCCGGCCACTCCCAGCCACAGGTCCCCAAACAAAATCAACGGCGCTGTTCCCTGGAAAACAAAACACGTCTGCCAACATTTTGATGGAGTTTGCAGGAGCCACTTGGTACTATCAAACCAGCCCGACTTGGCACTGGTGCCACCTTGGGTCTGGGAAACATCCTGCGTATCGTGGATTCTTAGGAGCCAGCCGGCCACTCCTAGCCATAGGCCCCCAGACAAAAACCTAGGCCTATTTCTCTGGCAAACAAAAGTAAGCTGCCCCGCTTCTGGATGGCAGATTGCAGGAGACACTTGGGACTATCAAACCAGCCCGACTTGGCACTGGTGCCACCTCTGATCTGGGAACCATGCTGTGTATCGTGGATATTCAGGGGCCACCCGGCCACTCTCAGCCATATGTCCCCAAACAGAAACCTCGGCCCGTTTCTCTGGCAAACAAAACTCAACTGCCCCTCTTCTGGATGGCAAATTGCAGGATGAACTTGATACTAAAACCGCAGGCCGACTTGGTAGTGGTGACACCTTGGGCCTGGGAACCATCATGCGTATCGAGCATTTTAAGGAGCCAGCCGGCCACTCCAAGCAATATGCCCCCAAAAACAATCCACGGAATTTTTCCCTAGCAAACAAAAATCAGCTGCCCCGCTTCTGGATGGCAGATTGCAGGAGCCACTGGGTAGTATCAAACCAGCCCTACTTGGCACTGGTGCCACCTTGGGTCTGGATACCATGCTGCGTATCATGGATTTTCAGGAGCCAGCCGGCCACTCCCAGCCACAGGCCCCGAAACACAAACAACAGCCTTTTTCTCTGGCAAACAAAATTCAGCTGACCCGCTTCTGGATGGCAGATTGCAGGAACCACTTGGTACTAACAAACCAGCCCGACTTGGCACTGGTGCCACCTTGGCTCTGGGAACCATCCTGCGTATCGTGGATTCTAAGGAGCCAGCTGGCCACTCCCAGCCACAGGCCCCAAAACACACACAACGGTGCTTTTCCCTGGAAAACAAAACTCGCCTGCCAAACATTTGATGGCAGATTGCAGGAGCCACTTGGTACTATCAAACCAGCCCAACTTGGCACTGGTGCCACCATGGGTCTGGTCACCATCCTGCCTATCGTAGCTTTTCAGGTGCCAGCCAGCCACCCCCAGCCAGAGGCCCCTAGACAAATATTTCGGCCCGTTTCCCTGGCAAACAAAAGTAAGCTTCCCCGCTTCTGGATGGCAGATTGCAGGAGCCACTTTGCACCATCAAACCAGCCCAACTTGGCACTGGTGCCACCTCTGGTCTGGGAACCATCCTGCGTATCGTGGGTTCTAAGGAGCCAGCTGGCCACTCCCAGCCACAGGCCCCCAAACACAAACAACGGCGCTTTTCCCTGGAAAACAAAACTCGCCTGCCAACTTTTTGATGGCAGATTGCCGGAGCCACTTGGTACTATCAAACCAGCCCAACTTGGCACTGGTGCCACCATGGGTCTGGTCACCATCCTGCCTATCGTAGCTTTTCAGGAGCCAGCCGGTCACTCGCAGCCATAGGCCCCCAGACACAAACCTCGGCCCTTTTCCCTGGCAAACAAAAGTAAGCTGCCCCGCTTCTGCATGGCAGATTGCAGGAGCTATTTAGTACTATCAAACCAGCCCGACTTGGCACTGGTGACACCTCTGGTCTGGGAACCATCCTGCCTATCGTGGATTTTCAGGGGCCAGCCGGCCACTCTCAGCCATATGCCCCCAAAAACAAACCACGGCCCTTTTCTCTGGCAAACAAAACTCAACTGCCCCTCTTCTGGATGGCAAATTTTAGGACGCACTTTGTACTACGAAAACCGCCCGACGTGGCACTGGTGCCACCTTGTGTCAGGGAAGCATCCTGCATATCGAGCTTTTTAAGGAGCCAGCCGGCCACGCCCAGCCATATACCCCCAAAAACAAACCACGGATCATTTCTCATGGAAACAAAAATCCGCTGCCCCGCGTCTGGATGGCAGATTGCAGGAGCCACTTTGCACCATCAAACCAGCCCGACTTGGCACTGGTGCCACCTTGGGTCTGGGAACAATCCTGCATATCGTGGATTCTAAGGAGCCAGCCGGCCACTCCCAGCCAGAGGCCCCCAAACACAAACAACGGCGCTTTTCCCTGGAAAACAAAACCCGCCTGCCAGCTTTTTGATGGCAGATTGCAGGAGCCACTTGGTACTATCAAATCATCCCAACTTGGCACTGGTGCCACTATGGGTCTGGGAACCATCCTGCCTATTGTAGCATTTCAGGAGCCAGCCGGTCACTCTCAGCCATAGGCCCCCAGACAAAAACCTCGGACCGTTTCCCTGGCAAACAAAACTGAGCTGCCCCGATTCTTGATGGCAGATTGCAGGAGCCACTTGGTAGTGTCAAACCAGCCCGACTTGGCACTGGTGCCACCTTGGGTCTGGGAACCATCCTGCGTATCGTGGATTCTAAGCAGCCACCCGGCCACTGTGAGCCACAGGCGCCCAAACACAAACAACGGCGCTGTTCCCTGGAAAACAAAACTCGCCTGCCAACATTTTGATGGCAGATTGCAGGAGCCACTTGGTGCTATCAAACCAGCCCAACTTGGCACTGGTGCCACCATGGGTCTGGTCACCATCCTGCCTATCGTAGCTTTTCAGGAGCCAGCCGGTCACTCCCAGCTATAGACCCCGGGACACAAACCTCGGCCCGTTTCCCTGGAAAACAAAAGTAAGCTGCCCCGATTCTGGATGGCAGATTGCAGGAGCCACTTGGTACTATCAAATCAGCCCAACTTGGCATTGGTGCCACCATGGGTCTGGTCACCATCCTGCCTATCGTAGCTTTTCAGGAGCCAGGCGGTCACTCCCAGCCATAGGCCCCCAGACACAAACCTCGGCCCGTTTCCCTGGCAAACAAAAGTAATCTGCCCCGCTTTTGGATGGCAGATTGCAGGATGCATTTGGTACTATCAAACCTGCCCGACTTGGCCCTCGTGCCACCTTGGCTCTGGGAACCATGCTGCGTAACGTAGATTCTACGAGGACAGGCGGCCACTCCCAGCCACAGGCCTCTAAACAAAAACAACGGCGCTTTTCCCTGGAAAACAAAACTCGCCTGCCAACTTTTTGATGGCAGATTGCAGGAGCCACTTGGTACTATCAAACCAGCCCAACTTGGTACTGGTTCCACTTTGGGTCTGGTCACCATCCTGCCTATCGTAGCTTTTCAGGAGCCAGCCGGTCACTCCCAGCCATAGGCCCCCAGACACAAACCTCGGCCCGTTTCCCTGGCAAACAAAAGTAAGCAGCCCCGCTTCTGGATGGCAGATTGCAGGAGCCACATGGTACTATCAAACCAGGCCAACATGGCACTGGTGCCACTTTGGGTCTGGGAACCATCCTGCGTATCCTGGGTTCAAAGGAGGCAGCCGGCCACTCCCAGCCACAGGCCTCTAAACAAGAACAACGGCGCTTTTCCCTGGAAAACAAAACTCGCCTGACAACTTTTTGATGGCAGATTGCAGGAGCCACTTGGTACTATCAAACCAGCCCAACTTGGCACTGGTGCCACCATGGGTCTGGTCACCATCCTGCCTATCGTAGCTTTTCAGGAGCCAGCCGCTCACTCCCAGCCATAGGCCCCCAGACAAATATCTCGGCCCGTTTCCCTGGCAAACAAAAGTAAGCAGCCCCGCTTCAGGATGGGAGATTGCAGGAGCCACATGGTACTATCAAACCAGGCCAACATGGCACTGGTGCCACCTTGGTTCTGGGAACCATCCTGCCTATCGTGGATTTTCAGGGGCCAGCCGGCCACTCTCAACCATATGCCCCGAAAAATACACCACGGCCCTTTTCTCTGGCAAACAAAACTCAACTGCCCCTCTTCTGGATGGCAAATTGCAGGACGCACTTGGTACTACGAAAACAGCCCGACTTGGCACTGATGCCACCTTGGGTCAGGGAACAATCCTGCGTATCGAGCTTTTTAAGGAGCCAGCCGGCCACGTCCAGCCATATACCCCCAAAAAAAAACCACGGAACTTTTCTCCAGCAAACAAAAATCCGCTGCCCCGCGTCTGGATGGCAGATTGCAGGAGCTATTTAGTATTATCAAACCAGCCCGACTTGGCACTGGTGCCACCATGAGTCTGGTAGCCATCCTGCCTATCGTAGCTTTTCAGTAGCCAGCCAGTCACTCCCAGCCATAGGCCCCCAGACAAATACCTCGGCCCGTTTCCCTGGGAAACAAAATTAAGCTGTCCCGCTTCTGGATGGCAGATTGCAGGAGCCACTTGGTACTATCAAACCAGCCCGACTTGGCACTGGTGCCACCTCTGGTCTGGGAACCATCCTGCGTATCGTGGATTCTAAGGAGCCAGCTGGCCACTCCCAGCCACAGGCCCCCAAACAAAAACAACGGCGCTTTTCCCTGGAAAACAAAACTCACCTGCCAACTTTTTGATGGCAGATTGCAGGAGCCACTTGGTACTATCAAACCAGCCCAACTTGGCACTGGTGCCACCATGGGTCTGGTCACCATCCTGCCTATCGTAGCTTTTCAGGAGCCAGCCGGTCACTCCCAGCCATAGGCCCCCAGACACAAAGCTCTGCCCGTTTCCCTGGCAAACAAAAGTAAGCTACCCCGCTTCTGGATGGCAGATTGCAGGAGTCACTTTGCACCATCAAACCAGCCCGACTTGGCACTGGTGCCACCTCTGGTCTGGGACCCATCCTGCGTATCGTGGATTCTAAGGAGACAGCTGGCCACTCCCAGCCACAGGCCCCCAAACACAAACAACGGCGATTTTCCCTGGAGTACAAAACTCGCTTGCCAACTTTTTGATGGCAGATTGCAGGAGCCACTTGGTACTATCAAACCACCCCAACTTGGCAACAAGTGGTTCCTGCAATCTGCCATCCAGAAGCGGGGCAGCTTACTTTTCTTTGCCAGGGAAACGGACCGTTGTTTGTGTTTGGAGGCGTATGGCTGGGAGTGGCCGACTGGCTCCTTAAAATCCACGATACGCAGGATGGTTCCGAGACCAGAGGTGGCACCAGTGCCAAGTCGGGCTGGTTTGATAGTACCAAGGGGCTCCTGCAATCTGCCATCCAGAAGCGGGGGTGCTTACTTTTGTTTGCCAGGGAAACGGGCCGAGCTTTGTGTCTCGGGGCCTATGGCAGGGAGCGACCGGCTTGCTCCTGAAAAGCTACGATAGGCAGGATGGTGACCAGACCCATGGTGGCACCAGTGCCAAGTTGGGCTGGTTTGATAGTACCAAGTGGCTCCTGCAATCTGCCATCAAAAAGTTGGCAGGCGAGTTTTGTTTTCCAGGGAAAAGCGCCATTGTTTGTATTTGGGGGCCTGTGGTTGGGAGTGCCCGGCTGGCTCCTTAGAAACCACGATACGCAGCATGGTTACCAGACAAGAGGTGCCACCAGTGCCAAGTTGTGCTGGTTTGATACTACCAAGTGGTTCCTGCAATCTGCCATCCAGAAGCGGGGCAGCTTACTTTTGTTTGCCACGGAAACGGGCCGTTGTTTGTGTTTGGGGGCCTGAGGCTGGGAGTGGCCGACTGGCTCCTTAGAATCCACGATACGCAGGATGGGTCCCAGACCAGAGGTGGCACCAGTGCCAAGTCGGGCTGGTTTGATAGTACCAAGTGGCTCCTGCAATCTGCCATCCAGAAGCGGGGCAGCTTACTTTTGTTTGCCAGGGAAACGGGCCGAGGTTTGTGACTGGGGACCTATGGCTGGGAGTGACCGGCTGGCTTCTGAAAAGTTACGATAGGCAGGATGGTGACCAGACCCATGGTGGCACCAGAGCCAAGTTGGGCTGGTTTGATAGTACCAAGTGGCTCCTGTAATCTGCCATCAAATAGTTGGTAGGCGAGTTTTGTTTTCCAGGGAAATGCGCCGTTGTTTTTGTTTGGGGGCCTGTGGTAGGGAGTGGCCGGCTGGCTAATTAGAATCCACGATACGCAGGATGGTTCCCAGACCAGAGGTGGCACCAGTGCCAAGACGGGCTAGTTTGATGGTGCAAAATGGCTCCTGCAATCTGCCATCCAGAAGCGGGGTAGCTTACTTTTGTTTGCCAGGGAAACGGGCCGAGCTTTTTGTCTGGGGGCCTATGGCTGGGAGTGACCGGCTGGCTCCTGAAAAGCTACGATAGGCAGGATGGTGACCAGACCCATGGTGGCACCAGTGCCAAGTTGGGCTGATTTGATAGTAGCAAGTGGCTCCTGCAATCTGCCATCAAAAAGTTGGCAGGCGAGTTTTGTTTTCCAGGGAAAAGCGCCGTTGTTTGTGTTTGGGGGCCTGTGGCTGGGAGTGGCCGGCTGGCTCCTTAGAATCCACGATACGCAGCATGGTATCCAGACCCAAGGTGGCACCAGTGCCAAGTTGGGCTGGTTTGATAATACCAAGTGGCTCTGGCAATCTGCCATCAAAAAGTTGGCAGACGAGTTTTGTTTTCCAGGGAAAAGCGCCGTTGTTTTTGTTTGGGGCCTGTGGCTGGGAGTGGACGGATGGCTAATTAGAATCCACGATACGCAGGATGGTTCCCAGACCAGAGGTGGCACCAGTGCCAAGTCGGGCTGGTTTGATAGTACCAAGTGGCTCCTGCAATCTGCCATCCAGAAGCGGGATAACTTACTTTTGTTTGTCAGGGAAACGGGCCGAGCTTTGTGTCTGGGGGCCTATGGCTGGGAGTGACCGGCTGGCTCCTGAAAAGCTACGATAGGCAGGATGGTGACCAGACCCATGGTGGCACCAGTGCCAAGTTGGGCTGATTTGATAGTACCAAGTGGCTCCTGCAATCTGCCGTCAAAATTTGGCAGGCGAGTTTTGTTTTCCAGGGAAAAGCGCCGTTGTTTGTGTTTGGGGGCCTGTGGGTGGGAGTGGCCGGCTGGCTCCTTAGAATCCACGATACGCAGGATGGTTCCCAGACCCAAGGTGGCACCAGTGCCAAGTCGGGCTGGTTTGATAGGACCAAGTGGCTCCTGCAATCTGCCATCCAGAAGCGGGGCAGCTTACTTTTGTTTGCCAGGGAAACGGGCCGAGCTTTGTGTCTGCGGGCCTATGGCTGGGAGTGACCTGCTAGGTCCTGAAATGCTAAGATAGGCAGGATGGTGACCAGACCCATGGTGGCACCAGTGCCAAGTTGAGCTGGTTTGATAGTACCAAGTGGCTCCTGCAATCTGCCATCAAAAAGTTGGCAGGCGAGTTTTGTTTTCCAGGGAAAAGCGCCGTTGTTTGTGTTTGGGGGCCTTTGGGTGGGAATGGCCGGCTGGCTCCTTAGAATCCCCGATACGCAGCATGGTTCCCAGACCAGAGGTGGCACCAGTGCCAAGTCGGGCTGTTTTTATAATACCAAGTGGTTCCTGCAATGTGCCATGCAGAAGCGGGGCAGCTTACTTTTGTTTGCCAGGGAAACGGGCCGAGGTTTTTGTCTGGGGGCCAATGGCTGGGAGTGACCGGCTGGCTCCTGAAAAGCTACGATAGGCAGGATGGTGACCAGACCCATGGTGGCACCAGTGCCAAGTTGGGCTGATTTGATAGTAGCAAGTGGCTCCTGCAATCTGCCATCAAAAAGTTGGCAGGCGAGTTTTGTTTTCCAGGGAAAAGCGCCGTTGTTTGTGTTTGGGGGCCTGTGGCTGGGAGTGGCCGGCTGGCTCCTTAGAATCCACGATACGCAGCATGGTATCCAGACCCAAGGTGGCACCAGTGCCAAGTTGGGCTGGTTTGATAATACCAAGTGGCTCTGGCAATCTGCCATCAAAAAGTTGGCAGACGAGTTTTGTTTTCCAGGGAAAAGCGCCGTTGTTTTTGTTTGGGGCCTGTGGCTGGGAGTGGACGGATGGCTAATTAGAATCCACGATACGCAGGATGGTTCCCAGACCAGAGGTGGCACCAGTGCCAAGTCGGGCTGGTTTGATAGTACCAAGTGGCTCCTGCAATCTGCCATCCAGAAGCGGGATAACTTACTTTTGTTTGTCAGGGAAACGGGCCGAGCTTTGTGTCTGGGGGCCTATGGCTGGGAGTGACCGGCTGGCTCCTGAAAAGCTACGATAGGCAGGATGGTGACCAGACCCATGGTGGCACCAGTGCCAAGTTGGGCTGATTTGATAGTACCAAGTGGCTCCTGCAATCTGCCGTCAAAATTTGGCAGGCGAGTTTTGTTTTCCAGGGAAAAGCGCCGTTGTTTGTGTTTGGGGGCCTGTGGGTGGGAGTGGCCGGCTGGCTCCTTAGAATCCACGATACGCAGGATGGGTCCCAGACCCAAGGTGGCACCAGTGCCAAGTCGGGCTGGTTTGATAGGACCAAGTGGCTCCTGCAATCTGCCATCCAGAAGCGGGGCAGCTTACTTTTGTTTGCCAGGGAAACGGGCCGAGCTTTGTGTCTGCGGGCCTATGGCTGGGAGTGACCTGCTAGGTCCTGAAATGCTAAGATAGGCAGGATGGTGACCAGACCCATGGTGGCACCAGTGCCAAGTTGAGCTGGTTTGATAGTACCAAGTGGCTCCTGCAATCTGCCATCAAAAAGTTGGCAGGCGAGTTTTGTTTTCCAGGGAAAAGCGCCGTTGTTTGTGTTTGGGGGCCTTTGGGTGGGAATGGCCGGCTGGCTCCTTAGAATCCCCGATACGCAGCATGGTTCCCAGACCAGAGGTGGCACCAGTGCCAAGTCGGGCTGTTTTTATAATACCAAGTGGTTCCTGCAATGTGCCATGCAGAAGCGGGGCAGCTTACTTTTGTTTGCCAGGGAAACGGGCCGAGGTTTTTGTCTGGGGGCCAATGGCTGGGAGTGACCGGCTGGCTCCTGAAAAGCTACGATAGGCAGGATGGTGACCAGACCCATGGTGGCACCAGTGCCAAGTTGGGCTGATTTGATAGTAGCAAGTGGCTCCTGCAATCTGCCATCAAAAAGTTGGCAGGCGAGTTTTGTTTTCCAGGGAAAAGCGCCGTTGTTTGTGTTTGGGGGCCTGTGGCTGGGAGTGACCGGCTGGCTCCTTAGAATCCACGATACGCAGCATGGTTCCCAGACCAGAGGTGGCACCAGTTCCAAGTCGAGCTACTTTGATGGTGAAAAGTGGTTCCTGCAATCAGCCATCAAGAAGTGGGGCAGCTTACTTTGGTTTGCCAGGGAAACGGGCCGAGCTTTGTGTCTGGGCGCCTATGGCTGGGAGTGACCGGCTGGCTCCTGAAAAGCTACGATAGGCAGGATGGTTCCCAGACCTGAGGTGGCACCAGTGCCAAGTTGGGCTGATGTGATAGTACCAAGTGGCTCCTGCAATCTGCCATCAAATAGTTGGCCGGGGAATTATGTTTTATAGGGAAAAGCGCCGTTGTTTCTGTTTGGGGGCCTGCGGCAGGGAGTGGCCGGCTGGCTCCTTATAATCCACGATACGCAGCATGGTTCCCAGACCCAAGGTGGCAACAGTGCCAAGTTGGGCTGGTGTGATAGTACCAAGTGGCTCCTGCAATCTGCCATCAAAAAGTTGGCAGACGAGTTTTGTTTTCCAGGGTAAAGCGCCGTTGTTTGCGTTTGGGGGCCTGTGGCTGGGAGTGGCCGGCTGGCGCCTTAGAATCCACGATACGCAGCATGGTTCCCAGACCAGAGGTGGCACCAGTTCCAAGTCGAGCTACTTTGATGGTGAAAAGTGGTTCCTGCAATCTGCCATCAAGAAGCGGGGCAGCTTACTTTGGTTTGCCAGGGAAACGGGCCGAGCTTTGTGTCTGGGCGCCTATGGCTGGGAGTGACCGGCTGGCACCTGAAAAGCTACGATAGGCAGGATGGTTCCCAGACCTGAGGTGGCACCAGTGCCAAGTTGGGCTGATGTGATAGTACCAAGTGGCTCCTGCAATCTGCCATCAAATAGTTGGCCGGGGAATTATGTTTTCCAGGGAAAAGCGCCGTTGTTTCTGTTTGGGGGCCTGTGGCAGGGAGTGGCCGGCTGACTCCTTATAATCCACGATACGCAGCATGGTTCCCAGACCCAAGGTGGCAACAGTGCCAAGTTGGGCTGGTTTGATAGTACCAAGTGGCTCCGGCAATCTGCCATCAAAAAGTTGGCAGACGAGTTTTGTTTTCCAGGGTAAAGCGCCGTTGTTTGCGTTTGGGGGCCTGTGGCTGGGAGTGGACGGATGGCTAATTAGAATCCACGATACGCAGGATGGTTCCCAGACCAGAGGTGGCACCAGTGCCAAGTTGGGCTGATTTGATAGTACCAAGTGGCTCCTGGAATCTGCCATCCAGAAGCGGGACAGCTTACTTTTGTTTGTCAGGGAAACGGGCCGAGGTTTGTGTCTGGGGGCCTATGGCTGGGAGTGACCGGCTGGCTCCTGAAAAGCTACGATAGGCAGGATGGTGACCAGACCCATGGTGGCACCAGTGTCAAGTTGGGCTGGTTTGATAGTACCAAGTGGCTCCTGCAATCTGCCATCAAAAATTTGGCAGGCGAGTTTTGTTTTCCAGGGAAAAGCGCCGTTGTTTTTGTTTGGGGGCCTGTGGCTGGGAGTGGCCGGCTGGCTCCTTAGAATCCACGATACGCAGCATGGTTCCCAGACCAGAGGTGGCACCAGTGCCAAGTTGGGTTGGTTTGATGGTGAAAAGTGGCTCCTGCAATCTGCCATCCAGTAGCGGGATAACTTACTTTTGTTTGCCAGGGAAACCGGCCAAGGTTTTTGTCTGGGGGCCTATGGCTGGGAGTCACCGGCTGGCTCCTGAAATGCTACGATAGGCAGGATGGTGACCAGACCCATGGTGGCACCAGTGTCAAGTTGGGCTGGTTTGATAGTACCAAGTGGCTCCTGCAATCTGCCATCAAAAAGTTGGCAGGCGAGTTTTGTTTTCCAGGGAAAAGCGCCGTTGATTTTGTTTGGGGGCCTGTGGCTGGGAGTGGACGGATGGCTAATTAGAATCCACGATACGCAGGATGGTTCCCAGACCCAAGGTGGCACCAGTGCCAAGTTGGGCTGGTTTGATAGTACCAAGTGCGTCCTGCAATCTGCCATCCAGAAGCGGGGTAGCTTACTTTTGTTTGCCAGGGTAACGGGCCGAGGTTTGTGTCTGGGGACCTATGGCTGGGAGTGACCGGCTGGCTCCTGAAAAGCTACGATAGGCAGGATGGTGACCAGACCCATGGTGGCACCAGTGTCAAGTTGGGCTGGTTTGATAGTACCAAGTGGCTCCTGCAATCTGCCATCCAAATTTGGCAGGCGAGTTTTGTTTTCCAGGGAAAAGCGCCGTTGTTTTTGTTTGGGGGCCTGTGGGTGGGAGTGGCCGGATGGCTAATTAGAATCCACTATACGCAGCATGGTTCCCAGACCTGAGGTGGCACCAGGGCCGAGTCGGGCTAGTTTGATGGTGCAAAGTGGCTCCTGCAATATGCCATCCAGAAGCGGGGCAGCTTGCTTTTGTTTGCCAGGGAAACGGGCCGAGCTTTGTGTCTGGGGGCCTATGGCTGGGAGTGACCGGCTAGGTCCTGAAAAGCTACGATAGGCAGGATGGTGACCAGACCCATGGTGGCACCAGTGCCAAGTTGGGCTGATTTGATAGTAGCAAGTGGCTCCTGCAATCTGCCATCAAAATGTTGGCAGGCGAGTTTTGTTTTCCAGGGAAAAGCGCCGTTGTTTGTGTTTGGGGGCCTGTGGCTGGAGTGGCCGGCTGGCTCCTTAGAATCCACGATACGCAGGATGGTTCCCAGACCTGAGGTGGCACCAGTGCCAAGTCGGGCTAGTTTGATGGTGTAAAGTGACTCCTGCAATCTGCCATCCAGAAGCGGGGTAGGTTACTTTTTTTTGCCAGGGAAACTGGCCGAGGATTTCTCTGGGGCCCTATGGAAGAGAGGGACCGGCTGGCTCCTGAAAAGCTATGATAGGCAGGATGGTGACCAGACCCATGATGGCACCAGTGCCGAGTTGGGCTGATTTGATAGTACCAAGTGGCTCCTGCAATCTGCCATCAAAATGTTGGCAGGCGGGTTTTGTATTCCAGGGAAAAGCGCCGTTGTTTGTGTTTGGGGGCCTGTGGCTGGGAGTGACCGGCTGGCTCCTTAGAATCCACGATACGCAGGATGGTTCCCAGAGCCAAGGTGGCACCAGTGCCAAGTTGGACTGGTTTGATAGTACCAAGTGGCTCCTGCAATCTGCCATCCAGAAGCGGGGCAGCTTACTTTTGTTTGCCAGGGAAACGGGTCGAGCTTTGTGTCTGGGGGCCTATGGCTGGGAGTGACCGGCTGGCTCCTGAAAAGCTAAGATAGGCAGGATGTTTCCCAGACCCATGGTGGCAGCAGTGCCATGTTGGGCTGGTTTGATAGTACCAAGTGGCTCCTGCAATCTGCCATCAAAATTTTGCAGGCGAGTTTTGTTTTCCAGGGAAAAGCGCCGTTGTTTGTGTTTGGGGGCCTGTGGCTTGGAGTGGCCGGCTGGCTCCTTAGAATCCACGATACGCAGGATGGTTACCAGACCAGAGGTGGCACAACTGCCAAGTCTGGCTAGTTTGATGGTGCAAAGTGGCTCTGGCAATCTGCCATCCAGAAGCGGGGCAGCTTACTTTTCTTTGCCAGGGAAACGGGCCGAGGTTTTTGTCTGGGGGCCTATGGCTTGGAGTGACCGGCTGGCTCCTGAAAAGCTAAGATAGGCAGGATGGTGAGCAGACCCATGGTGGCACCAGTGCCAAGTTGGGCTGATTTGATAGTACCAAGTGGCTCCTGCAATATGCCATCAAAATGTTGGCAGGCGAGTTTTGTTTTCCAGGGAAAAGCGCCGTTGTTTGTGTTTGGGGGCCTGTGGCTGGGAGTGGCCGCCTGGCTGCTTAGAATCCACGATACGCAGGATGGTTCCCAGACCAGAGGTGGCACCAGTGCCAAGTCGGGCTGGTTTGATAATACCTAGTGGATCCTGCAATCTGCCATCCAGAAGCGGGACCGCTTACATTTGTTTGCCAGGGAAACGGGCCGAGCTTTGTGTCTGGGCGCCTATGGCTTGGAGTGACCGGCTAGGTCCTGAAAAGCTACGATAGGCAGGATGGTGACCAGACCCATGGTGGCACCAGTGCCAAGTTGGGCTGATTTGATAGTACCAAGTGGCTCCTGCAATCTGCCATCAAAAAGTTGGCAGGCGAGTTTTGTTTTCCAGGGAAAAGCGCCGTTGTTTCTGTTTGGGGGCCTATGGCTGGGAGTGGCCGGCTGGCTCCTTAGAATCCACGATACGCGGCATGGTTCCCAGACCAGAGGTGGCACCAGTGCCAAGTTGGGCTGGTTTGATGGTGCAAAGTGGCTCCTGCAATCTGCCATCCAGAAGCGGGGCAGCTTACTTTTTTTTCCCAGGGAAACGGGCCGAGGTTTTTCTATGGGGGCCTATGGCTGGGAGTGACCGGCTGGCGCCTGAAAAGCTACGATAGGCAGGATGGTGACCAGACCCATGGTGGCACCAGTGCCAAGTTGGGCTGATTTGATAGTACCAAGTGGCTCCTGCAATCTGCCATCAAAATGTTGGCAGGCGAGTTTTGTTTTCCAGGGAAAAGCGCCGTTGTTTGTGTTTGGGGGCCTGTGGCTGGGAGTGGCCGGCTGGCTCCTTAGAATCCACGATACGCAGCATGGTTCCCAGACCAGAGGTGGCACCAGTGCCAAGTCGGGCTGGTTTGATAGTACCAAGTGGCTCCGGCAATCTGCCATCCAGAAGCGGGGCAGCTTACTTTTGTTTGCCAGGGAAACGGGCCGAGCTTTGTGTCTGGGCGCCTATGGCTGGGAGTGACCTGCTAGGTCCTGAAAAGCTACGATAGGCAGGATGGTGACCAGACCCATGGTGGCACCAGTGCCAAGTTGGGCTGGTTTGATAGTACCAAGTGGCTCCTGCAATCCGCCATCAAAAAGCTGGCAGGCGAGTTTTGTTTTCCAGGGAAAAGCGCCGTTGTTTGTGTTTGGGTGCCTGTGGCAGGGAGTGGCCGGCTGGCTGCTTAGAATCCACGATACGCAGGATGGTTCCCAGACCCAAGGTGGCACCAGTGCCAAGTTGGGCTGGTTTGATAGTACCAAGTGGTTCCTGCAATCTGCCATCCAGAAGCGGGGTAGCTTACTTTTGTTTGCCAGGGAAACGGGCCGAGTATTGTGTCTGGGGGCCTATGGCTGCGAGTGACCGGCTGGCTCCTGAAAACTACGATAGGCAGGATGGTGACCAGACCCATGGTGGCACCAGTGCCAAGTTGGGCTGATTTGATAGTACCAAGTGGCTCCTGCAATCTGCCATCAAAAATTTGGCAGGCGAGTTTTGTTTTCCAGGCAAAAGCGCCGTTGTTTGTGTCTGGGGGCCTGTGGCTGGAGTGGCCGGCTGGCTCCTTACAATGAACGATACGCAGGATGGTTCCCAGACCTGAGGTGGCACCAGTGCCAAGTCGGGCTAGTTTGATGGTGCAAAGTGGCTCCTGCAATCTGCCATCCAGAAGCGGGGTAGCTTACTTTTGTTGGCCAGGGAAACGGGCCGAGCTTTGTGTCTGGGCGCCTATGGCTTGGAGTGACCGGCTAGGTCCTGAAAAGCTACGATAGGCAGGATGGTGACCAGACCCATGGTGGCACCAGTGCCAAGTTGGGCTGATTTGATAGTACCAAGTGGCTCCTGCAATCTGCCATCAAAAAGTTGGCAGGCGAGTTTTGTTTTCCAGGGAAAAGCGCCGTTGTTTGTGTTTGGGGGCCTGTGGCTGGGAGTGGCCGGCTGGCTCCTTAGAATCCACGATACGCGGCATGGTTCCCAGACCAGAGGTGGCACCAGTGCCAAGTCGGGCTGGTTTGATAGTACCAAGTGCGTCCTGCAATCTGCCATCCAGAAGCGGGGCAGCTTACTTTTGTTTGCCAGGGAAACGGGCCGAGGTTTGTGTCTCAGGGCCTATGGCTGGGAGTGTTTGGCTGGCTCCTGAAAAGCTACGATAGGCAGGATGGTGACCAGACCCATGGTGGCACCAGTGCCAAGTCGGGCTGGTTTGATGGTGCAACGTGGCTCCTGCAATCTGCCATCCAGAAGTGCGGTAGCTTACTTTTGTGTGCCAGGGAAACAGGCCGAGGTTTGTGTCTGGGGGCCTATGGCTGGGAGGGACCGGCTGGCTCCTGAAAAGCTACGATAGGCAGGATGGTGACCAGACCCATGGTGGCACCAGTGCCAAGTTGGGCTGGTTTGATAGTACCAAGTGGCTCCTGCAATCTGCCATCAAAAAGTTGGCAGGCGAGTTTTGTTTTCCAGGGAAAAGTGCCGTTGTGTGTGTTTTGGGGCCTGTGGCTGGGAGTGGCCGGCTGGCTCCTTAGAATCCACGATACGCAGGATGGTTCCCAGACCCAAGGTGGCACCAGTGCCAAGTCGGGCTGGTTTGTTAGTACCAAGTGGTTCCTGCAATCTGCCATCCAGAAGCGGGGCAGCTGAATTTTGTTTGCCAGAGAAAAAGGCTGTTGTTTGTGTTTCGGTTCCTGTGGCTGGCAGTGGACGGCTGGCTCCTGAAAATCCATGATACTCAGCATGGTTCCCAGACCCAAGGTGGCACCAGTGCCAAGTAGGGCTGGTTTCATAGTACCCAGTGTCTCCTGCAATCTGCCATCCAGAAGAGGGGCAGTTGAATTTTGTTTTCCAGAGAAAAGGGCCGTGGTTTGTGTTTGGGGCCTATGGCTGAGAGTGACCGGCTGACCCCTGAAAATCCACTATACGCCGGATGGTTCCCAGATCCAAGGTGGCACCAGTGCCATGTTGTGCTGGTGTGATAGTCCCAAGTGGCTCCTGCAATCTGCCATCCAGAAGTTGGGCAGCTGAATTTTGTTTGCCAGAGAAAAAGGCTGTGGTTTTTGTTTGGGGGCCTATGGCTGGGAGTGGCCGGCTGGCTCCTGAAAATCCATGATACGCAGCATGGTTCCCAGACCCAAGGTGGCACCAGTGCCAAGTGGGGCTGGTTTCACAGTGTCAAGTGCCTCCTGCAATCTCCCATCCAGAAGCGGGGCAGCTGAGTTTTGTTTGCCTGTGAAACGGGCCGTTGTTTTTGATTGGGGTCTGTGGCCGAGAGTGTTCAGCTAGCTCCTGACAATCCACAATACGCAGGATGGTTCCCAGACCCAAGGTGGCACCAGTGCCAAGTCCTGCTGGTTTGATAGTACCAAGTGGCTCCTGCAATCTGCCATCCAGAAGCGGTGCAGCTGAGTTTTGATTGCCAGAGGACAGGGCCGTGGGTTGTGTTCGGGGGCATATGGCTGGGAGTGGCCGGCTGTCTCATTAAAAAGATCGATACGCACGATGGTTCCCAGACCCAAGGTGGCACCAGTGCCAAGTCGGGCTGTTTTTATAGTACCAAGTGCGTCCTGCAATTTGCCATCCAGAAGAGGGGCAGTTGAGTTTTCTTTGCCAGAGAAAAGCGCCGTTGTTTGTGTTTGGGGGCTTGTGGCTGGGAGTGGCCGACTGGCGCCTTAGAATCTGCGATACGCAGCATGGTTCCCAGACCCAAGGTGGAACCACTGCCAAGTTGGGCTGGTTTGATAGTACCAAGTGGCTCCTGCAATTTGCCATCCAGAAGCGGGGTAGCTTACTTTTGTTTGCCAGGGAAACGGGCCGAGGTTTGTGTCTGGGGGCCTATGGCTGGGAGTGACCGGCTGGCTCTTGAAAAGCTACGATAGGCAGGATGGTGACCAGACCCATGGTGGCACCAGTGCCAAGTTGGGCTGGTTTGATAGTACCAAGTGGCTCCTGCAATCTGCCATCAAAAAGTTGGCAGGCGAGTTTTGTTTTCCAGGGAAAAGGGCCGTTGATTGTGTCTGGGGGCCTGCGGCTGGAGTGACCGGCTGGCTCCTTAGAATCCACGATACGCAGGATGGTTCCCAGACCAGAGGTGGCACCAGTGCCAAGTTGGGCTGGTTTTATAGTACCAAGTGGTTCCTGCAATCTGCCATCCAGAAGCGGGGCAGCTTACTTTTGTGTGCCAGGGAAACGGGCCGAGCTTTGTGTCTGGGCGCCTATGGCTGGGAGTGACCGGCGAGGTCCTGAAAAGCTACGATAGGCAGGATGGTGACCACATCCATTGTGGCACCAGTGACAAGTTGGGCTGCTTTGATAGTACCAAGTGGCTCCTGCAATCCGCCATCAAAATGTTGGCAGGCGAGTTTTGTTTTCCAGGGAAAAGCGCCGTTGTTTGTGTTTGGGCGCCTGTGGCTGGGAGTGGCCGGCTGGCTCCTTAGAATCCACGATACGCGGCATGGTTCCCAGACCAGAGGTGGCACCAGTGACAAGTCGGGCTGGTTTGATAGTACCAAGGGCGTCCTGCAATCTGCCATCCAGAAGCGTGGCAGCTTACTTTTGTTTGCCAGGGAAACGGGCCGAGGTTTGTGTCTGGGGGCCTATGGCTGGGAGTGACCGGCTGGCTCCTGAAAAGCTACGATAGGCAGGATGGTGAGCAGACCCATGGTGGCACCAGTGCCAAGTTGGGCTGGTTTGATAGTACCAAGTGGCTCCTGCAATCTGCCATCAAAAAGTTGTCAGGCGAGTTTTGTTTTCCAGGGAATAGCGCCGTTGTTTGTGTTTGGGGGCCTGTGGGTGGGAGTGGCCGGCTGGCTCCTTAGAATCCACGATACGCAGGATGGTTCCCAGACCTGACGTGGCACCAGTGCCAAGTCGGGCTGGTTTTATAGTACCAAGTGGTTCCTGCAATCTGCCATCCAGAAGCGGGGCAGCTTACTTTTGTTTGCCAGGGTAACAGGCCAAGGTTTTTGTCTGGGCGCCTATGGCTGGGAGTGACCTGCTAGGTCCTGAAAAGCTACGATAGGCAGGATGGTGACCATATCCATGGTGGCACCAGTGCCAAGTTGGGTTGGTTTGATAGTACCAAGTGGCTCCTGCAATCCGCCATCAAAAAGTTGGCAGGCGAGTTTTGTTTTCCAGGGAAAAGCGCCGTTGTTTGTGTTTGGGTGCCTGTGGCAGGGAGTGGCCGGCGGGCTCCTCAGAATCCACGATACGCAGGATGGTTCCCAGACCCAAGGTGGCACCAGTGCCAAGTTGGGCTGGTTTGATACTACCAAGTGCGTCCTGCAATCTGCCATCCAGAAGCGGGGTAGCTTACTTTTTTTTGCCAGGGAAACGGGCCGAGGTTTTTTTCTCGGGGCCTATGGCTGGTGGTGACCTGCTGGCTCCTGAAAAGCTACGATAGGCAGGATGGTGACCAGACCCATGGTGGCACCAGTGCCAAGTTGGGCTTATTTGATAGTACCAAGTGGCTCCTGCAATCTGCCATCAAAATGTTGGCAGGCGAGTTTTGTTTTCCAGGGAAAAGCGCCGTTGTTTGTGTTTGGGGGCCTGTGGCTGGGAGTGGCCGGCTGGCTAATTAGAATCCACGATACGCAGGATGGTTCCCAGACCAGAGGTGGCACCAGTGCCAAGTCGGGCTGGTTTGATACTACCAAGTGCGTCCTGCAATCTGCCATCCAGAAGCGGGACAGCTTACTTTTGTTTGCCAGGGAAACGGGCCGAGGTTTGTGTCTGGGGGCCTATGGCTGGGAGTGACCGGCTGGCTCCTGAAAAGCTACGATAGGCAGGATGGTGACCAGACCCATGGTGGCACCAGTGCCAAGTTGGGCTGGTTTGATAGTACCAAGTGGCTCCTGCAATCTGCCATCAAAAAGTTGGCAGGCGAGTTTTTTATCTAGGGAAAAGCGCCGTTGTTTGTGTTGGGGGCCTGTGGCTGGGAGTGGCCGGCTGGCTCCTTAGAATCCACGATACGCAGGATGGTTCCCAGACCCATGGTGGCACCAGTGCCAAGTTGGGCTGGTTCGATAGTACCAAGTGGCTCCTGCAATCTGCCATGAAAAAGTTGGCAGGCGAGTTTTGTTTTCCAGGGAAAAGCGCCATTGTTTGTGTTTGGGGGCCTGTGGGTGGGAGTGGCCGGCTGGCTCCTTAGAATCCACGATACGCAGGATGGTTCCCAGACCTGAGGTGGCACCAGTGCCAAGTCGGGCTAGTTTGATGCTGCAAAGTGGCTCCTGCAATCTGCCATCCAGAAGCGGGGTAGCTTGCTTTTGTTTGCCAGGGAAACGGGCCGAGCTTTGTGTCTGGGGGCCTATGGCTGGGAGTGACCGGCTGGCTCCTGAAAAGCTACGATAGGCAGGATGGTGACCAGACCCATGGTGGCACCAGTGCCAAGTTGGGCTGGTTTGATAGTACCAAGTGGCTCCTGCAATCTGCCATCAAAATGTTGGCAGGCGAGTTTTGCTTTCCAGGGAAAAGCGCCGTTGTTTGTGTCTGGGGGCCTGTGGCTGGAGTGGCCGTCTGGTTCCTTAGACTCCACGATACGCAGCATGGTTCCCAGACCTGAGGTGGCACCAGTGCCAAGTCGGGCTAGTTTGATGGTGCAAAGTGGCTCCTGCAATCTGCCATCCAGAAGCGGGGCAGCTTACTTTTGTTTGCCAGGGAAACGGGCCGAGGTTTTTCTCTGGGGGCCTATGGCAGGGAGGGACCGGCTGGCTCCTGAAAAGCTACGATAGGAAGGATGGTGACCAGACCCATGGTGGCACCAGTGCCAAGTTCGGCTGATTTGATAGTAGCAAGTGGCTCCTGCAATCTGCCATCAAAATGTTGGCAGACGAGTTTTGTTTTCCAGGGAAAAGCGCCGTTGATTGTGTTTGGGGGCCTGTGGCTGGGAGTGACCGGCTGGCTCCTTTGAATCCACGATACGCAGGATGGTTCCCAGACCCAAGGTGGAACCACTGCCAAGTTGGGCTGGTTTGATAGTACCAAGTGATTCCTACAATCTGCCGTCCAGATGCGGGGCAGCTGCTTTTTGTTTGCCAGGGAAACGGGCCGAGCTTTGTGTCTGGGGACCTATGGCTGGGAGTGACCGGCTGGCTCCTGAAAAGCTACGATAGGCAGGATGGTGACCAGACCCATGGTGGCACCAGTGCCAAGTTGGCTGGTTTGATAGTACCAAGTGGCTCCTGCAATCTGCCATCAAAAAGTTGGCAGGCGAGTTTTGTTTTCCAGGGAAAAGCGCCGTTGTTTGTGTTTGGGGGCCTGTGGCTGGGAGTGGCCGGCTTGCTAATTGGAATCCACGATACGCAGCATGGTTCCCAGACCTGAGGTGGCACCAGTGACAAGTCGGGCCAGTTTGATGGTGCAAAGTGGCTCCTGCAATCTGCCATCCAGAAGCGGGGCAGCTTACTTTTGTTTTCCAGGGAAAAGGGCCGAGGTTTTTCTCTGGGGGCCTATGGCTGGGAGTGACCGGCTGGCGCCTGAACAGCTACGATAGGCAGGATGGTTCCCAGACCCATGGTGGCACCAGTGCCATGTTGGGCTGATTTGATAGTACCAAGTGCCTCCTGCAATCTGCCATCAAAATGTTGGCAGGCGAGTTTTGTTTTCCAGGGAAAAGCGCTGGTGTTGTATTTGGGGGCCTGTGGCTGGGAGTGGCCGGCTGGCTCCTTAGAATCCACGATACGCAGGATGGTTCCCAGACCCAAGGTGGCACCAGTGCCAAGTTGGGCTGGTTTGATAGTACCAAGTGGTTCCTGCAATCTGCCATCCAGAAGCGGGGCAGCTTACTTTTGTTTGCCAGGGAAACGGGCCGAGGTTTTTGTCTGGGGGCCTATGGCTGGGAGTGTTTGGCTGGCTCCTGAAAAGCTACGATAGGCAGGATGGTGACCAGACCCATGGTGGCACCAGTGCCAAGTTGGGCTGGTTTGATAGTACCAAGTGGCTCCTGCAATCTGCCATCAAAAATTTGGCAGGCGAGTTTTGATTTCCAGGGAAAAGCGCCGTTGTTTGTGTTTGGGGGCCTGTGGCTGGGAGTGGCCGGCTTGCTAATTGGAATCCACGATACGCAGGATGTTTCCCAGACCCAAGGTGGCACCAGTGCCAAGTCGGGCTAGTTTGATGCTGCAAAGTGGCTCCTGCAATCTGCCATGCAGAAGCGGGGTAGCTTACTTTTGTTTGCCAGGGAAAATGGCCGAGGTTTTTGTCTGGGGGCCTATGGCTGGGAGTGACCGGCTGGCTCCTGAAAAGCTACGATAGGCAGGATGGTGACCAGACCCATGGTGGCACCAGTGCCAAGTTGGGCTGATTTGATAGTACCAAGTGGCTCCTGCAATCTGCCATCAAAAAGTTGGCAGGCGAGTTTTGTTTTCCAGGGAAAAGCGCCGTTGTTTGTGTTTGGGTGCCTATGGCTGGGAGTGACCGGCTGGCTCCTTAGAATCCACGATACGCAGGATGGTTCCCAGACCAGAGGTGGCACCAGTGACAAGTCGGGCTGGTTTGATAGTACCAAGTGGCTCCTGCAATCTGCCATCCAGAAGCGGGGTAGCTTACTTTTGTATGCCAGGGAAACGGGCCGAGGTTTTTGTCTGGGGGCCTATAGCTGGGAGTGACCGGCTGGCTCCTGAAAAGCTATGATAGACAGGATGGTGACCAGACCCATGGTGGCACCAGTGCCAAGTTGGGCTGGTTTGATAGTACCAAGTGGCTCCTGCAATCTGCCATCAAAATGTTGGCAGGCGAGTTTTGTTTTCCAGGGAAAAGCGCCGTTGATTTTGTTTGGGGGCCTGTGGCTGGGAGTGACCGGCTGGCTCCTTAGAATCCACGATACGCAGGATGGTTCCCAGACCCAAGGTGGCACCAGTGCCAAGTTGGGCTGGTTTCATAGTACCAAGTGCGTCCTGCAATCTGCCATCCAGAAGCGGGGTAGCTTACTTTTTTTTGCCAGGGAAACGGGCCGAGGTTTTTGTCTCGGGGCCTATGGCTGAGGGTGACCGGCTGGCTCCTGAAAAGCTACCATAGGCAGGATGGTGACCAGACCCATGGTGACACCAGTGCCAAGTTGGGCTGGTTTGATAGTACCAAGTGGCTCCTGCAATCTGCCATCAAAAAGTTGGCAGGCGAGTTTTGTTTTCCAGGGAAAAGCGCCGTTGTTTGTGTTTGGGGGCCTGTGGCTGGGAGTGGCCGGCTGGCTGCTTAGAATCCACGATACGCAGGATGGTTCCCAGACCAGAGGTGGCACCAGTGCCAAGTTGTGCTAGTTTGATAGTACCAAGTGGCTTCTGCAATCTGCCATCCAGAAGCGGGGCAGCTTACTTTTGTTTGCCAGGGAAACGGGCTGTTGTTTGTGTTTGGGGGCCTGTGGCTGGGAGTTGCCGACTGGCTCCTTAGAATCCACGATACGCGGGATGGTTCCCAGACCAGAGGTGGCACCAGTGCCTAGTCGGGCTGATTTGATAGTACCAAGTGGCTCCTGCAATCTGCCATCCAGAAGCGGGGCAGCTTACTTTTGTTTTCCAGGGAAAAGCGCCGTTGTTTGTGTTTGGGGGCCTGTGGGTGGGAGTGGCCGGATGGCTCCTTAGAATCCACGATACGCAGGATGGTTCCCAGACCAGAGGTGGCACCAGTGCCAAGTCGGGCTGGTTTGATAGTACCAAGTGGCTCCTGCAATCTGCCATCCAGAATCGGGGCAGCTTACTTTTGTTTGCCAGGGAAACGGGCCGAGCTTTGTGTCTGGGGGCCTATGGCCGGGAGTGACCGGCTGGCTCCTGAAAAGTTACGATAGGCAGGATGGTGACCAGACCCATGGTGGCACCAGTGCCAAGTCGGGCTGGTTTGATAGTACCAAGTGGCTCCTGCAATCTGCCATGAAAAAGTTGGCAGGCGAGTTTTGTTTTCCAGGGAAAAGCGCCGTTGTTTGTGTTTGGGGGCCTGTGGCTGGGAGTGGCCGGCTGGCTCCTTAGAATCCACGATACGCAGCATGGTATCCAGACCCAAGGTGGCACCAGTGCCAAGTTGGGCTGGTTTGATAATACCAAGTGGTTCCTGCAAACTCCATCAAAAAGTTGGCAGGCGTGTTTTGTTTTCCAGGGAACAGCGCCGTTGATTTTGTTTGGGGGCCTGTGGCTGGCAGTGGCCGGCTGGCTCCTTAGAATCCACGATACGCAGGATGGTTCCCAGACCCAAGGTGGCACCAGTGCCAAGTCGGGCTGGTTTGATTACACCAAGTGGCTCCTGCAATCTGCCATCCAGAAGTGAGGCAGCTAAGTTTTGTTTGCGAGAAAAAAGGGCCGTGGTTTTTGTTGGGGGCCTGTGGCTGGGAGTAGCCGGCTGGCTCCTTAAAATCCACGATAGGCAGGATGGTTCCCAGACCCAAGGTGGCACCAGTGCCAGTCGGGCTGGTTTGATAGTACCAAGTGGCACCTGCAATCTGCCATCCAGAAGCGGGGCAGCTGAGTTTTGTTTGCCAGAGAAAAAGGCTGTGGTTTTTGTTTGGGGGCCTGTGGCTGGCAGTGGCCGGCTGGCTCCTGAAAATCCACGATACGCAGCATGGTTCCCAGACCCAAGGTGGCACCAGTACAAAGTGGGGCTCGTTTGACAGTGTCAAGTGCCTCCTGCAATCTCCCATCCAGAAGCGGGGCAGCTGAGTTTTTTTTGCCAGGGAAACGGACCTTTGTTTTTGATTGGGGTCTGTGGCCGAGAGTGGTCGGCTGTCTCCTGACAATCCACAATACGCAGGATGGTTCCCAGACCCAAGGTGGCACCAGTGCCAAGTCGGGCTGGTTTGATAGTACCAAGTGCCTCCTGTAATCTGCCATCCAGAAGCGGGGCAGCTGAGTTTTGTTTGCCAGAGAAAAGGGCCGTGGGTTGTGTTTGGGGGCATATGGCTGGGAGTGGCCACCTGGCTCCTTAAAATGCAGGATACGCCGCATGGTAACCAGACGCAAGGTGGCACCAGTGCCAAGTCGGGCTGTTTTTGTAGTACCCAGTGGCTCCTGCAATTTGCCATCCAGAAGCGGGGCAGCTAAATTTTGTTTGCTAGAGAAAAGGGCTGTGGTTTGTGTTTGGGGGCCTATGGCCGAGAGTGGTAGGCTGGCCCCTGAAAATCAACGATAGGCAGGATGGTTCCCAGATCCAAGGTGGCACCAGTGCCAAGTAAGGCTGGTTGTATGGTTCAAAGTGACTCCTGCAATCTGCCATCCAGAAGCGGGACAGCTGAGTTTTTTTTGCCAGAGAAAAGGCCCGTGGTTTCTTTTTGGGGCATACGGCTGGGAATTGCCGGCTGGCTCCTTAAAATGCTCGATACGCAGGATGGTTCCCAGAGCCAAGGTGGCACCACTGCCAAGTCGGGCTCTTTTTGTAGTACCAAGTGCCTCCTGCAATTTGCCATCCAGAAGAGGGGCAGTTGAGTTTTGTTTGCCAGAGAAAAGGGCCGAGGTTTGTGTTTGGGAGCATATGGCTGGGAATGACCGGCTGGCCCCTGAAAATCCACGATACGCCGGATGGTTCCCAGATCCAAGGTGGTACCATTACCAAGTCGGGCTGGTTTGATAGTCCCAAGTGGCTCCTGCAAACTGCCATCCAGAAGCGGGGCAGCTGAGTTTTGTTTGCCAGGGAAATGGGCCGTTGTTTGTGTTTGGGGGCCTGTGGCTGGGAGTGTTCGGCTGGTTCCTGAATATGTACGATACGCAGGATTGTTCCCAGATCCAAGGTGGCAGCAGTGCCATGTTGTGCTGGTGTGATAGTACCAAGTGGCTCCTGCAATCTGCCATCCAGAAGTGGGGCAGCTGATTTTTGTTTGCCAGAGAAAAGGTCCGTGGTTTGTGTTTGGGGGCATATGGCTGAGAGTGGCCGGCTGGCCCCTGAAAATCCACGATACACAGGATGGTTCCCAGATCCAAGGTGGCACCTGTGCCAAGTCGGGCTGATTTGATAGTACTAAGTAGCTCCTGCAATCTGCCATCCAGAAGCGGGGCAGCTTACTTTTGTTTGCCAGGGAAACGGGCCGAGGTTTCTGTTTGGGGGCCTATGGCTGGGAGTGACCGGCTGGCTCCTGAAAAGCTACAATAGGCAGGATGGTTCCCAGAGCCAAGGTGGCACCAGTGCCAAGTTGGGCTGGTTTGATAGTACCAAGTGGCTCCTGCAATCTGCCATCCAGAAGCAGGGCAGCTGAGTTTTGTTTGCCAGAGAAAAGGGCTTGGTTTGTGTTTGGGGGCATATGGCTGGGTGTGGCCAGCTGGCTCCTTAAAATGCACGATATGCAACATGGCTCCCAGACCCATAGTGGCACCAGTGCCAAGTCGGGCTGGTTTGATAGTACCAAGTGGCTCCTGCAATCTTCCATGATCACGTGGAGAAATACTTTCTGGTTTCAGCCATATGCTCTTTCTTCTCTCCCTCAACTTCTCTATCACCTCTCATCTGGTTCACATGCGCTGTCTTCAAGGTCCACAGGCTACTTTTCACAGAATCTTCTGGCCTGATGAAGTAAGAATGATGAATAGAACAGAGCTGGGATCTATTTTCCAGTTTGGATAAAATGCATTCTGCACACAAATCCAAGGAGAACGTGCTGCCTCAATGCCCAGAAAATCTTTCACTCCTGCTAGTGTTCTACGTCAACCGCAACTTAGTCTGAAAAAAAGCTTTTTCTCTGAGAGCATCTGAGAGGTTTGCATGAAGCACTGATATCTGACATATGCAATTTTGAATAGGAGAGGAAAAAGAAAATGGCAAGGAGTTTTTAATTTTAGTGGTTTCAATTTTAATTTCCGTGCACTTTTTCAAAACTTGTCAGCTCAAATGCCCATCAACATCTTTTAGTCATCTGTAAGTCAGTATTCATATAAAATGTGCTTCAAATCCAAAGAATTTCAAATTTGCACTCCAAGCTTCTATGCCTAGATTTATGATTTCCTACACATATTAGATGAAAGGAAGGCCTTTTTTACTGTGGGAGTGCTGGAACACTGGAACAGGTTGCCCAGAGAAGTTGTGGGTGTCCCATCCCTGAAAGTATTCAAGGTCACCTTGGACGGGGCTTGGAGCAGCAACAAAGGAGAAGCTTGATGGTAGAGAAACAAAGTTGGACTATAGAAGAAACTCGGATTGAAGTATAGGATCAAGTTTTCTCTCAGCTCTTGGGGTAAATTCAAAGTTGTACAAAATGACATTTATCTGTGCTATTCACTACTGTAACAGAAAGTTTCATGAAAACTGTACAGAAGATAGTAAATTTTAAAAGAGATAAGAATTACAGCATAAAATCCATGGGATAGGTTACAACATGAGACACTCTCTAAGAGAAAATCTCTGTGTTTCAGCACTTCATCGGGGTAAGATTTCATGAAGTGCCAAAGAAGGCGGCAAAATATCATTCGGGACATTATTTACTGGAATTCAGCCTGGCCATTAGTAGGAACTGCCTTTGAACATATCATGTAGATATACCACACACGCTTTCCCTTCACTGAAAAATTACTGTTTACAACAAATAAGCAATTGACGATCAAAATTGATTGAAAGCATCTTAAACATGTCAAGTATTTCATTGTAGATGATCTGTGATCCAAATGCTTCTTCCACCTTCGAGAGGGACAGAAGAATTCTTCCATATCATGATGGTTTAAAATTGTATCAACCAATGTTTTCTGCTGAAAAGATATCATCTATTTTTTTCTATTTTTGGAAGAAAATATTCCTAGACATACAACAGGTGAGAACTAAGTAATTTTAAAGAAACAAATGAAATGAAAATATTCTGTAAATAGAATGAAATGAAAAGCTGTGTTTTAAATAGGAGCTAAATATTAAACAGAATTTTTGTACCAGGCATTTGAATTACTGCACCAGCTCTTTTGCCCATCAAGAGAGGCATTTAGCATTTCAGTCTTTTCCAAGGTGTTCATGATCTGCTATGCTGATCTCTGTGTGTGCCTAGGTGTGTGTGGAGGGGGGGGCATATGAAGGGGAGTGTGTATGTTTGCTTTACAATTGTTGTGGCAGATTCATGCCTCAGCTCCACATTTTGTTTTAAAAAGGTCACACCGAGTGGATATGAAGTTTACTATCAACAAGAGATCGATTCCCAAATCATCCATTTGACTCTCCCTTATAAATCATGTGCTTTGTTGCATATTTTATCAAATATACTTTCAAGCCAGATGGAGGAAGGAGGATGTGGGAATCCCTCCACCATCTTGCAACTTTTATGTAAGTAGGTTTTCAAGAAAATCATCATTTCTCTTTTAAATATGTCTGGAACAGGCATGATGGTAGTGTCAACCTGTTGGAGTTTTTGTTGCTGGAAGAAGTTGTACAAAAGGATTGGTTTTTACATTGACCAGTTACTGAATCAAGCGCAGGAATACATTGGAAATTTAGCTGGGGGTTCCTTTTCCCAGCAGACTACTTCTAGAACGAGCTTGTACACTGAAGCTGACTCTTTTGCTCTCTTTTTGTTTCTTTCCTATTTTCTTGGCTTCTTTGCCACTATCTAGACAATTTTGGAACTTTGTTCCCAACTAAAATGGTTTCAATAGTCTGATTGTGATCATACATTTTTACAAGGAATTTTTAAAATCTTTCCTCGAGTCCAGAAAGTCAAGGACTTAGATCTTTTTCTTCCCTTATCAATATTGCCATGAAATTGATAAATAAAGACCAACTCTTTATTTTTGTTTTTAACCCACGTAGATAATTCCCATCCATTAATCCATTTTGTGGACCAATAGCTGCCATTCTGATGGAAGCTGTCACTTCTTAACAATAGGCATTCTGTGACTATGTTGACTGCACTTTGGGTGAAGATCCTAACTGGTCTTAGATATACATAGGGAGAAATTTGCTCAGCCAGTGTCAGTCTTAAGCATGCGTATCAGAAGATCTTTCTAGAGCTGGGAATTTTCCCATGAAAGGGATTCAGTTAGGGAAGAGACACTTGTGCCAGAGTTTTACATTCTTCTTGAACACTGCTTAAGGAACTTAGATGCCATGTCCATTTGGATCTCTGTCTGCACAGAACTTTGTCATGCCAGTGCTTTGAAATGCATCTTGAAGAGAATTCACTAGCACAGAATGAAAGAGAGTGGAAGGGGTTGGTGGGGCTAACCAGGCCCAACCCCCCTGCCTAAACCAGGATACCTAGAGCCTCTTGCCCAGGATTCTATCTGGGTGTACTTTTAATGTCTTCAAAGATCCAGGCTCCACAATCTTTCTGGGCAGTCTGTGCCGTGGTTCAGTCACCCTGACAGTAAAGAAACATTTACTGATGTTCAAAGGCAATCTCCTGTATTTCAGTGTGTGCCCACTGCCTCTTGTCTTTTCCCTCAGCATCACTGAAAAGACACTGATTCCCTCCCCTTTGCACTATTGCTTCCATATGTATGTGTGATGCCATGTAGAGGTATGTCAAAAACCTCCCTGAAGCCCAGGCAGATAATATTCCCTTCATCTACCAGTCAAGTTGATTCATCAGAGGAGTTTAAAGTGATGTTCAGCATGAAATTCCCCTGAAAAATCATGCTAACTACATTATTTGGTCATCTGTCATGTGCCTGGCAAGGATTTCCAGGAAGAGCTGCTTCATCAACTTCCTGGGGATAAAAAAGAGGCTGGCTGGTTTGTACTATGGCGAGTCCTCTTAATTGCCTTTTTTGAAGATGGGTGTCATTTGCTAACATCCACTCTTTAGCCTCTCTTGTCGTCTACATCTTAGCAAAACGCTTTTCCACTATGTCTGGCTAGGAAAAACTGTGCCAGCACAGAAAACATCTCCCATCGTGTTCTAGAAGTTGCACGGATGTCTGCCAAGTGTTTGGCAGGAAGAAAAGAAAAGTTGTCCAAAACAGCTTCCAATCGAATGTTCCTGTGATTGGAAAAGTCAGGAGAGTGCAAAGGTACTGTTTTCTATCAGTTGGCAAGGTGCGCACACAATCCCAGTGTTGTACAGCTTGCTTCTTCACCTTCCCGAAGCTGCCGCTCTCGCCGGCTGCCGGAGCCCAAGAAGCGGCTTCTTCGCGCAAAGACGATTGTGCCGCTCACAGGGCTCTCCTTAGCGCGGCTTCTGCCGAAAGACGCCCGGCAGCGGCTCTTACCTCCGGAGAGCATCCTACCTTCGTCTTTCGCGTCTTTTGTAGTCTACATCTTAGCAAAACGCTTTTCCACTATGTCTGGCTAGGAAAAACTGTGCCAGCACAGAAAACATCTCCCATCGTGTTCTAGAAGTTGCACGGATGTCTGCCAAGTGTTTGGCAGGAAGAAAAGAAAAGTTGTCCAAAACAGCTTCCAATCGAATGTTCCTGTGATTGGAAAAGTCAGGAGAGTGCAAAGGTACTGTTTTCTATCAGTTGGCAAGGTGCGCACACAATCCCAGTGTTGTACAGCTTGCTTCTTCACCTTCCCGAAGCTGCCGCTCTCGCCGGCTGCCGGAGCCCAAGAAGCGGCTTCTTCGCGCAAAGACGATTGTGCCGCTCACAGGGCTCTCCTTAGCGCGGCTTCTGCCGAAAGACGCCCGGCAGCGGCTCTTACCTCCGGAGAGCATCCTACCTTCGTCTTTAGCTCCTCTTCTCATCTACACCTCGGCAAAACGCTTTTCCACTATGTCTGGCTAGGAAAAACTGTGCCAGCACAGAAAACATCTCCCATCGTGTTCTAGAAGTTGCACGGATGTCTGCCAAGTGTTTGGCAGGAAGAAAAGAAAAGTTGTCCAAAACAGCTTCCAATCGAATGTTCCTGTGATTGGAAAAGTCAGGAGAGTGCAAAGGTACTGTTTTCTATCAGTTGGCAAGGTGCGCACACAATCCCAGTGTTGTACAGCTTGCTTCTTCACCTTCCCGAAGCTGCCGCTCTCGCCGGCTGCCGGAGCCCAAGAAGCGGCTTCTTCGCGCAAAGACGATTGTGCCGCTCACAGGGCTCTCCTTAGCGCGGCTTCTGCCGAAAGACGCCCGGCAGCGGCTCTTACCTCCGGAGAGCATCCTACCTTCGTCTTTCGCGTCTTTTGTAGTCTACATCTTAGCAAAACGCTTTTCCACTATGTCTGGCTAGGAAAAACTGTGCCAGCACAGAAAACATCTCCCATCGTGTTCTAGAAGTTGCACGGATGTCTGCCAAGTGTTTGGCAGGAAGAAAAGTTGTCCAAAACAGCTTCCAATCGAATGTTCCTGTGATTGGAAAAGTCAGGAGAGTGCAAAGGTACTGTTTTCTATCAGTTGGCAAGGTGCGCACACAATCCCAGTGTTGTACAGCTTGCTTCTTCACCTTCCCGAAGCTGCCGCTCTCGCCGGCTGCCGGAGCCCAAGAAGCGGCTTCTTCGCGCAAAGACGATTGTGCCGCTCACAGTGCTCTCCTTAGCGCGGCTTCTGCCGAAAGACGCCCGGCAGCGGCTCTTACCTCCTGAGAGTGGCAGCTTCGGGAAGGTGAAGAAGCAAGCTGTACAACACTGGGATTGTGTGCGCACCTTGCCAACTGATAGAAAACAGTACCTTTGCACTCCTGACTTTTCCAATCACATGAACATTCGAATGGAAGCTGTTTTGGACAACTTTTCTTTTCTTCCTGCCAAACACTTGGCAGACATCCGTTCAACTTCTAGAACACGATGGGAGATGTTTTCTGTGCTGGCACGGTTTTTCCTAGCCAGACATAGTGGAAAAGCGTTTTGCAAAGGTGTAGACTACATAAGACGCGAAAGACGAAGGTAGGATGCTCTCCGGAGGTAAGAGCCGCTGCCGGGCGTCTTTCGGCAGAAGCCGCGCTAAGGAGAGCACTGTGAGCGGCACAATCGTCTTTGCGCGAAGAAGCCGCTTCTTGGGCTCCGGCAGCCGGCGAGAGCGGCAGCTTCGGGAAGGTGAAGAAGCAAGCTGTACAACACTGGGATTGTGTGCGCACCTTGCCAACTGATAGAAAACAGTACCTTTGCACTCTCCTGACTTTTCCAATCACAGGAACATTCGATTGGAAGCTGTTTTGGACAACTTTTCTTTTCTTCCTGCCAAACACTTGGCAGACATCCGTGCAACTTCTAGAACACGATGGGAGATGTTTTCTGTGCTGGCACAGTTTTTCCTAGCCAGACATAGTGGAAAAGCGTTTTGCCGAGGTTTAGATGAGAAGAGGAGCTAAAGACGAAGGTAGGATGCTCTCCGGAGGTAAGAGCCGCTGCCGGGCGTCTTTCGGCAGAAGCCGCGCTAAGGAGAGCACTGTGAGCGGCACAATCGTCTTTGCGCGAAGAAGCCGCTTCTTGGGCTCCGGCAGCCGGCGAGAGCGGCAGCTTCGGGAAGGTGAAGAAGCAAGCTGTACAACACTGGGATTGTGTGCGCACCTTGCCAACTGATAGAAAACAGTACCTTTGCACTCTCCTGACTTTTCCAATCACAGGAACATTCGATTGGAAGCTGTTTTGGACAACTTTTCTTTTCTTCCTGCCAAACACTTGGCAGACATCCGTGTAACTTCTAGAACACGATGGGAGATGTTTTCTGTGCTGGCACAGTTTTTCCTAGCCAGACATAGTGGAAAAGCGTTTTGCCGAGGTGTAGATGAGAAGAGGAGCTAAAGACGAAGGTAGGATGCTCTCCGGAGGTAAGAGCCGCTGCCGGGCGTCTTTCGGCAGAAGCCGCGCTAAGGAGAGCACTGTGAGCGGCACAATCGTCTTTGCGCGAAGAAGCCGCTTCTTGGGCTCCGGCAGCCGGCGAGAGCGGCAGCTTCGGGAAGGTGAAGAAGCAAGCTGTACAACACTGGGATTGTGTGCGCACCTTGCCAACTGATAGAAAACAGTACCTTTGCACTCTCCTGACTTTTCCAATCACAGGAACATTCGATTGGAAGCTGTTTTGGACAACTTTTCTTTTCTTCCTGCCAAACACTTGGCAGACATCCGTGCAACTTCTAGAACACGATGGGAGATGTTTTCTGTGCTGGCACAGTTTTTCCTAGCCAGACATAGTGGAAAAGCGTTTTGCCGAGGTTTAGATGAGAAGAGGAGCTAAAGACGAAGGTAGGATGCTCTCCGGAGGTAAGAGCCGCTGCCGGGCGTCTTTCGGCAGAAGCCGCGCTAAGGAGAGCACTGTGAGCGGCACAATCGTCTTTGCGCGAAGAAGCCGCTTCTTGGGCTCCGGCAGCCGGCGAGAGCGGCAGCTTCGGGAAGGTGAAGAAGCAAGCTGTACAACACTGGGATTGTGTGCGCACCTTGCCAACTGATAGAAAACAGTACCTTTGCACTCTCCTGACTTTTCCAATCACAGGAACATTCGATTGGAAGCTGTTTTGGACAACTTTTCTTTTCTTCCTGCCAAACACTTGGCAGACATCCGTGTAACTTCTAGAACACGATGGGAGATGTTTTCTGTGCTGGCACAGTTTTTCCTAGCCAGACATAGTGGAAAAGCGTTTTGCCGAGGTGTAGATGAGAAGAGGAGCTAAAGACGAAGGTAGGATGCTCTCCGGAGGTAAGAGCCGCTGCCGGGCGTCTTTCGGCAGAAGCCGCGCTAAGGAGAGCACTGTGAGCGGCACAATCGTCTTTGCGCGAAGAAGCCGCTTCTTGGGCTCCGGCAGCCGGCGAGAGCGGCAGCTTCGGGAAGGTGAAGAAGCAAGCTGTACAACACTGGGATTGTGTGCGCACCTTGCCAACTGATAGAAAACAGTACCTTTGCACTCTCCTGACTTTTCCAATCACAGGAACATTCGATTGGAAGCTGTTTTGGACAACTTTTCTTTTCTTCCTGCCAAACACTTGGCAGACATCCGTGCAACTTCTAGAACACGATGGGAGATGTTTTCTGTGCTGGCACAGTTTTTCCTAGCCAGACATAGTGGAAAAGCTTTTTGCCGAGGTGTAGATGAGAAGAGGAGCTAAAGACGAACGTAGGATGCTCTCCGGAGGTAAGAGCCGCTGCCGGGCGTTTTTCGGCAGAAGCCGCGCTAAGGAGAGCCCTGTGAGCGGCACAATCGTCTTTGCGCGAAGAAGCCGCTTCTTGGGCTCCGGCAGCCGGCGAGAGCGGCAGCTTCGGGAAGGTGAAGAAGCAAGCTGTACAACACTGGGATTGTGTGCGCACCTTGCCAACTGATAGAAAACAGTACCTTTGCACTCTCCTGACTTTTCCAATCACATGAACATTCGATTGGAAGCTGTTTTGGACAACTTTTCTTTTCTTCCTGCCAAACACTTGGCAGACATCCGTGCAACTTCTAGAACACGATGGGAGATGTTTTCTGTGCTGGCACAGTTTTTCCTAGCCAGACATAGTGGAAAAGCGTTTTGCTAAGATGTAGACGACAAGAGAGGCTAAAGAGTGGATGTTAGCAAATGACACCCATCTTCAAAAAAGGCAATTAAGAGGACTCGCCATAGTACAAACCAGCCAGCCTCTTTTTTATCCCCAGGAAGTTGATGAAGCAGCTCTTCCTGGAAATCCTTGCCAGGCACATGACAGATGACCAAATAATGTAGTTAGCATGATTTTTCAGGGGAATTTCATGCTGAACATCACTTTAAACTCCTCTGATGAATCAACTTGACTGGTAGATGAAGGGAATATTATCTGCCTGGGCTTCAGGGAGGTTTTTGACATACCTCTACATGGCATCACACATACATATGGAAGCAATAGTGCAAAGGGGAGGGAATCAGTGTCTTTTCAGTGATGCTGAGGGAAAAGACAAGAGGCAGTGGGCACACACTGAAATACAGGAGATTGCCTTTGAACATCAGTAAATGTTTCTTTACTGTCAGGGTGACTGAACCACGGCACAGACTGCCCAGAAAGATTGTGGAGCCTGGATCTTTGAAGACATTAAAAGTACACCCAGATAGAATCCTGGGCAAGAGGCTCTAGGTATCCTGGTTTAGGCAGGGGGGTTGGGCCTGGTTAGCCCCACCAACCCCTTCCACTCTCTTTCATTCTGTGCTAGTGAATTCTCTTCAAGATGCATTTCAAAGCACTGGCATGACAAAGTTCTGTGCAGACAGAGATCCAAATGGACATGGCATCTAAGTTCCTTAAGCAGTGTTCAAGAAGAATGTAAAACTCTGGCACAAGTGTCTCTTCCCTAACTGAATCCCTTTCATGGGAAAATTCCCAGCTCTAGAAAGATCTTCTGATACGCATGCTTAAGACTGACACTGGCTGAGCAAATTTCTCCCTATGTATATCTAAGACCAGTTAGGATCTTCACCCAAAGTGCAGTCAACATAGTCACAGAATGCCTATTGTTAAGAAGTGACAGCTTCCATCAGAATGGCAGCTATTGGTCCACAAAATGGATTAATGGATGGGAATTATCTACGTGGGTTAAAAACAAAAATAAAGAGTTGGTCTTTATTTATCAATTTCATGGCAATATTGATAAGGGAAGAAAAAGATCTAAGTCCTTGACTTTCTGGACTCGAGGAAAGATTTTAAAAATTCCTTGTAAAAATGTATGATCACAATCAGACTATTGAAACCATTTTAGTTGGGAACAAAGTTCCAAAATTGTCTAGATAGTGGCAAAGAAGCCAAGAAAATAGGAAAGAAACAAAAAGAGAGCAAAAGAGTCAGCTTCAGTGTACAAGCTCGTTCTAGAAGTAGTCTGCTGGGAAAAGGAACCCCCAGCTAAATTTCCAATGTATTCCTGCGCTTGATTCAGTAACTGGTCAATGTAAAAACCAATCCTTTTGTACAACTTCTTCCAGCAACAAAAACTCCAACAGGTTGACACTACCATCATGCCTGTTCCAGACATATTTAAAAGAGAAATGATGATTTTCTTGAAAACCTACTTACATAAAAGTTGCAAGATGGTGGAGGGATTCCCACATCCTCCTTCCTCCATCTGGCTTGAAAGTATATTTGATAAAATATGCAACAAAGCACATGATTTATAAGGGAGAGTCAAATGGATGATTTGGGAATCGATCTCTTGTTGATAGTAAACTTCATATCCACTCGGTGTGACCTTTTTAAAACAAAATGTGGAGCTGAGGCATGAATCTGCCACAACAATTGTAAAGCAAACATACACACTCCCCTTCATATGCCCCCCCCTCCACACACACCTAGGCACACACAGAGATCAGCATAGCAGATCATGAACACCTTGGAAAAGACTGAAATGCTAAATGCCTCTCTTGATGGGCAAAAGAGCTGGTGCAGTAATTCAAATGCCTGGTACAAAAATTCTGTTTAATATTTAGCTCCTATTTAAAACACAGCTTTTCATTTCATTCTATTTACAGAATATTTTCATTTCATTTGTTTCTTTAAAATTACTTAGTTCTCACCTGTTGTATGTCTAGGAATATTTTCTTCCAAAAATAGAAAAAAATAGATGATATCTTTTCAGCAGAAAACATTGGTTGATACAATTTTAAACCATCATGATATGGAAGAATTCTTCTGTCCCTCTCGAAGGTGGAAGAAGCATTTGGATCACAGATCATCTACAATGAAATACTTGACATGTTTAAGATGCTTTCAATCAATTTTGATCGTCAATTGCTTATTTGTTGTAAACAGTAATTTTTCAGTGAAGGGAAAGCGTGTGTGGTATATCTACATGATATGTTCAAAGGCAGTTCCTACTAATGGCCAGGCTGAATTCCAGTAAATAATGTCCCGAATGATATTTTGCCGCCTTCTTTGGCACTTCATGAAATCTTACCCCGATGAAGTGCTGAAACACAGAGATTTTCTCTTAGAGAGTGTCTCATGTTGTAACCTATCCCATGGATTTTATGCTGTAATTCTTATCTCTTTTAAAATTTACTATCTTCTGTACAGTTTTCATGAAACTTTCTGTTACAGTAGTGAATAGCACAGATAAATGTCATTTTGTACAACTTTGAATTTACCCCAAGAGCTGAGAGAAAACTTGATCCTATACTTCAATCCGAGTTTCTTCTATAGTCCAACTTTGTTTCTCTACCATCAAGCTTCTCCTTTGTTGCTGCTCCAAGCCCCGTCCAAGGTGACCTTGAATACTTTCAGGGATGGGACACCCACAACTTCTCTGGGCAACCTGTTCCAGTGTTCCAGCACTCCCACAGTAAAAAAGGCCTTCCTTTCATCTAATATGTGTAGGAAATCATAAATCTAGGCATAGAAGCTTGGAGTGCAAATTTGAAATTCTTTGGATTTGAAGCACATTTTATATGAATACTGACTTACAGATGACTAAAAGATGTTGATGGGCATTTGAGCTGACAAGTTTTGAAAAAGTGCACGGAAATTAAAATTGAAACCACTAAAATTAAAAACTCCTTGCCATTTTCTTTTTCCTCTCCTATTCAAAATTGCATATGTCAGATATCAGGGCTTCATGCAAACCTCTCAGATGCTCTCAGAGAAAAAGCTTTTCTTTCAGACTAAGTTGCGGTTGACGTAGAACACTAGCAGGAGTGAAAGATTTTCTGGGCATTGGGGCAGCACGTTCTCCTTGGATTTGTGTGCAGAATGCATTTTATCCAAACTGGAAAATAGATCCCAGCTCTGTTCTATTCATCATTCTTACTTCATCAGGCCAGAAGATTCTGTGAAAAGTAGCCTGCGGACCATGAAGACAGCGCATGTGAACCAGATGAGAGGTGATAGAGAAGTTGAGGGAGAGAAGAAAGAGCATATGGCTGAAACCAGAAAGTATTTCTCCACGTGATCATGGAAGATTGCAGGAGCCACTTGGTACTATCAAACCAGCCCGACTTGGCACTGGTGCCACTATGGGTCTGGGAGCCATGTTGCATATCGTGCATTTTAAGTAGCCAGCTGGCCACACCCAGCCATATGCCCCCAAACACAAACCAAGCCCGTTTCCCTGGCAAACAAAAGTAAGCTGCCCCGCTTCTGGATGGCAGATTGCAGGAGCTACTTAGTACTATCAAATCAGCCCGACTTGGCACAGGTGCCACCTTGGATCTGGGAACCATCCTGTGTATCGTGGATTTTCAGGGGCCAGCCGGCCACTCTCAGCCATATGCCCCCAAACACAAACCACGGACCTTTTCTCTGGCAAACAAAACTCAGCTGCCCCACTTCTGGATGGCAGATTGCAGGAGCCACTTGGGACTATCACACCAGCACAACATGGCACTGCTGCCACCTTGGATCTGGGAACAATCCTGCGTATCGTACATATTCAGGAACCAGCCGAACACTCCCAGCCACAGGCCCCCAAACACAAACAACGGCCCATTTCCCTGGCAAACAAAACTCAGCTGCCCCGCTTCTGGATGGCAGATTGCAGGAGCCACTTGGGACTATCAAACCAGCCCGACTTGGTAATGGTACCACCTTGGATCTGGGAACCATCCGGCGTATCGTGGATTTTCAGGGGCCAGCCGGTCATTCCCAGCCATATGCTCCCAAACACAAACCTCGGCCCTTTTCTCTGGCAAACAAAACTCAACTGCCCCTCTTCTGGATGGCAAATTGCAGGACGCACTTGGTACTACAAAAAGAGCCCGACTTGGCAGTGGTGCCACCTTGGCTCTGGGAACCATCCTGCGTATCGAGCATTTTAAGGAGCCAGCCGGCAATTCCCAGCCGTATGCCCCAAAAAGAAACCACGGACCTTTTCTCTGGCAAAAAAAACTCAGCTGTCCCGCTTCTGGATGGCAGATTGCAGGAGTCACTTTGAACCATACAACCAGCCTTACTTGGCACTGGTGCCACCTTGGATCTGGGAACCATCCTGCCTATCGTTGATTTTCAGGGGCCAGCCTACCACTCTCGGCCATAGGCCCCCAAACACAAACCACAGCCCTTTTCTCTAGCAAACAAAATTTAGCTGCCCCGCTTCTGGATGGCAAATTGCAGGAGCCACTGGGTACTACAAAAACAGCCCGACTTGGCACTGGTGCCACCTTGCGTCTGGTTACCATGCGGCGTATCGTGCATTTTAAGGAGCCAGGTGGCCACTCCCAGCCATATGCCCCCAAACACAACCCACGGCCCTTTTCTCTGGCAAACAAAACTCAGCTGCCCCGCTTCTGGATGGCAGATTGCAGGAGGCACTTGGTACTATCAAACCAGCCCGACTTAGCACTGGTGCCACCTTTGGTCTGGGAACCATCCTGCGTATTGTGGATTGTCAGGAGACAGCCGACCACTCTCGGCCACAGACCCCAATCAAAAACAAAGGTCCGTTTCCCTGGCAAAAAAAACTCAGCTGCCCCGCTTCTGGATGGGAGATTGCAGGAGGCACTTGACACTGTCAAACGAGCCCCACTTTGTACTGGTGCCACCTTGGGTCTGGGAACCATGCTGCGTATCGTGGATTTTCAGGAGCCAGCCGGCCACTGCCAGCCACAGGCCCCCAAACAAAAACCACAGCCTTTTTCTCTGGCAAACAAAACTCAGCTGCCCCGCTTCTGGATGGCAGATTGCAGGAGCCACTTGGTACTATCAAACCAGCCCGACTTGGCACTGGTGCCACCTTGGGTCTGGGAACCATCCTGCCTATCGTGGATTTTAAGGAGCCAGCCGGCTACTCCCAGCCACAGGCCCCCAACAAAAACCACGGCCCTTTTTTCTGGCAAACAAAACTTAGCTGCCTCACTTCTGGATGGCAGATTGCAGGAGCCACTTGGTGTAATCAAACCAGCCCGACTTGGCACTGGTGCCACCTTGGGTCTGGGAACAATCCTGCGTATCGTGGATTCTAAGGAGCCAGCCGGCCACTCCCAGCCACAGGCCCCCAAACAAAATCAACGGCGCTGTTCCCTGGAAAACAAAACACGCCTGCCAACTTTTTGATGGAGTTTGCAGGAACCACTTGGTATTATCAAACCAGCCCAACTTGGCACTGGTGCCACCTTGGGTCTGGATACCATGCTGCGTATCGTGGATTCTAAGGAGCCAGCCGGCCACTCCCAGCCACAGGCCCCCAAACACCAACAACGGCGCTTTTCCCTGGAAAACAAAAGTAAGCTGCCCCGCTTCTGGATGGCAGATTGCAGGAGCCACTTGGTACTATCAAACCAGCCCGACTAGGCACTGGTGCCACCTCTGGTCTGGGAACCATCCCGCGTATCGTGGATTCTAAGGAGCCAGTCGGCAACTCCCAGCCACAGGCCCCCAAACACAAACAACGGCCCGTTTCCCTGGCAAACAAAAGTAAGCTGCCCCGCTTCTGGATGGCAGATTGCAGGACGCACTTGGTACTATCAAACCAGCCCGACTTGGCACTGGTGCCACCTCTGGTCTGGGAACCATCCTGCGTATCGTGGATTCTAAGCAGCCAGCCGGCCACTCCCAGCCACAGGCCCCCAAACACAAACAACGGCGCTTTTCCCTGGAAAACAAAACTCGCCTGCCAACTTTTTGATGGCAGATTGCAGGAGCCACTTGGTACTATCAAACCAGCCCAACTTGGCACTGGTGTCACCATGGGTCTGGTCAACATCCTGCCTATGGTAGCTTTTCAGGAGCCAGCCGGTCACCCTCAGCCATAGGCCCCGAGACAAAAACCTCGGCCCGTTTCCCTGGCAAAAAAAAGTAAGCTACCCCGCTTCTGGATGGCAGATTGCAGGACGCACTTGGTACTATC
This sequence comes from Melospiza melodia melodia, assembly GCF_035770615.1. Classification (NCBI taxonomy): domain Eukaryota; kingdom Metazoa; phylum Chordata; class Aves; order Passeriformes; family Passerellidae; genus Melospiza; species Melospiza melodia. The sequence continues at coordinate 50,368,883 of NC_086198.1, forward strand.
AAACCAGCCCAACTTGGCACTGGTGCCACCTTGGGTCTGGGAACCATCCTGCGTATCGTGGATTCTAAGGAGCCAGCCGGTCACTCCCAGCCACAGGCCCCCAAACAAAATCAACGGCGCTTTTCCCTGGAAAACAAAACTCGCCTGCCAACATTTTGATGGCAGATTGCAGGAGCCACTTGGTACTATCAAATCAGCCCAACTTGGCACTGGTGCCACCATGGATCTGGTCACCATCCTGCCTATCGTAGCTTTTCAGGGGCCAGCCGGTCACTCCCAGCTATAGGCCCCCAGACAAAAACCTCGGCCCCTTTCCCTGGCATACAAAAGTAAGCTACCCCGCTTCTGGATGGCAGATTGCAGGAGCCACTTGGTACTATCAAACCAGCCCGACTTGGCACTGGTGCCACCTCTGGTCTGGGAACCATCCTGCGTATCGTGGATTCTAAGGAACCAGCCGGTCACGCCCAGCCACAGGCCCCCAAACAAAATCAACGGCGCTTTTCCCTGGAAAACAAAACTCGCCTGCCAACTTTTTGATGGCAGATTGCAGGAGCCACTTGGTACTATCAAACCAGCCCAACTTGGCACTGGTGCCACCATGGGTCTGGTCACCATCCTGCCTATCGTAGCTTTTCAGGAGCCAGCCGGTCACTCCCAGCCATAGGCCCCAGACAAAAACCTCGGCCATTTTCCCTGGCAAACAAAAGTAAGCTACCCCGCTTCTGCATGGCAGATTGCAGGAGCCACTTTGCAGCATCAAACTAGCCCGACTTGGCACTGGTGCCACGTCAGGTCTGGGAACCATCCTGCGTATCATGGATTCCAATTAGCAAGCCGGCCACTCCCAGCCACAGGCCCCCAAACACAAACAACGGCGCTTTTCCCTGGAAATCAAAACTCGCCTGCCAAATTTTTGATGGCAGATTGCAGGAGCCACTTGGTACTATCAAACCAGCCCAACTTGGCACTGGTGCCACCATGGGTCTGGTCACCATCCTGCCTATGGTAGCTTTTCAGGAGCCAGCCGGTCACTCGCAGCCATAGGCCCCCAGACACAAAGCTCGGCCCGTTTCCCTGGCAAACAAAAGTAAGCTGCCCCGCTTCTGGATGGCAGATTGCAGGAACCACTTGGTACTATCAAACCAGACAACTTGGCACTGGTGCCACCTTGGGTCTGGGAACCATCCTGCGTATCGTGGATTCTAAGCAGCCAGCCGGCCACTCCCAGCCACAGGCCCCCAAACACAAACAACGGCGCTTTTCCCTGGAAAACAAAACTCGCCTGCCAACATTTTGATGGCAGATTGCAGGAGCCACTTGGTACTATCAAATCAGCCCAACATGGCACTGGTGCCACCATGGGTCTGGGAACCATCCTGCCTATCGTAGCTTTTCACGCGCCAGCCGGTCACTCCCAGCCATAGGCCCCCAGAGAAAAACCTCGGCCCTTTTCCCTGGAAAACAAAAGTAAGCTGCCCCGCTTCTGGATGGCAGATTGCAGGAGCCACTTTGCACCATCAAACTGGCCCGACTTGTCACTGGTGCCACCTCTGGTCTGGGAACCATGCTGCGTATCGTGGATTCTAAGGAGCCAGCCGGCCACTCCCAGCCACAGGCCCCCAAACACAAACAACGGCGCTTTTCCCTGGAAAACAAAACTCGCCTGCCAACTTTTTGATGGCAGATTGCAGGAGCCACTTGGTACTATCAAACCAGCCCAACTTGGCACTGGTGCCACCATGGGTCTGGTCACCATCCTGCCTATCGTAGCTTTTCAGGAGCCAGCCGGTCACTCCCAGCCATAGGCCCCCAGACACAAAGCTCGGCCCGTTTCCCTGGCAAACAAAAGTAAGCTGCCCCGCTTCTGGACGGCAGATTGCAGGAATCACTTGGTACTATCAAACCAGCCCAACTTGGCAGTGGTTCCACCTTGGGTCTGGGAACCATCCTGCGTATCGTGGATTCTAAGGAGCCAGCCGGTCACTCCCAGCCACAGGCCCCCAAACACAAACAACGGCGCTTTTGCCTGGAAAACAAAACTCGCCTGCCAACATTTTGATGGCAGATTGCAGGAGCCACTTGCTACTATCAAATCAGCCCAACTTGGCACTGGTGCCACCATGGGTCTGGTCACCATCCTGCCTATCGTAGCTTTTCAGGAGCCAGCCGGTCCCTCCCTGCCATAGGCCCCCAGAGAAAAACCTCGGCCCGTTTCCCTGGCAAACAAAAGTAAGCTGCCCTGCTTCTGGATGGCAGATTGCAGGAACCACTTGGTACTATCAAACCAGCAAAACTTGGCACTGGTGCCACCTTGGGTCTGGATACCATGCTGCGTATCGTGGATTATAAGGAGCCAGCCGGCCACTCCCAGCCACAGGCCCCCAAACACAAACAACGGCGCTTTTCCCTGGAAAACAAAACTCTCCTGCCAACATTTTGATGGCAGATTGCAGGAGCCACTTGGTTTTATCAAATCAGCCCAACTTGGCACTGGTGCCACCATGGGTCTGGTCACCATCCTGCCTATCGTAGCTTTTCAGGAGCCAGCCGGTCACTCCCAGCCATAGGTCCCCAGTCACAAACCTCGGCCCGTTTCCCTGGCAAACAAAAGTAAGCTACCCCGCTTCTGGATGGCAGATTGCAGGAGCCACTTGGTACTATCAAACCAACCCGACTTGGCACTGGTGCCACCTCTGGTCTGGGAACCATGCTGCGTATCGTGGATTTTAAGGAGCCAGTCGGCAACTCCCAGCCATACGCCTCCAAACACAAACAACGGTCCGTTTCCCTGGCAAACAAAAGTAAGCTGCCCCGCTTCTGGATGTCAGATTGCAGGAACCACTTGTTGCCAAGTTGGGGTGGTTTGATAGTACCAAGTGGCTCCTGCAATCTGCCATCAAAAAGTTGGCAAGCGAGTTTTGTTTTCCAGGGAAAAGCGCCGTTGTTTGTGTATGGAGGCCTGTGGCTGGGAGTGGCCAGCTGTCTCCTTAGAATCCATGATACGCAGGATGGGTCCCAGACCAGAGGTGGCACCAGTGCCAAGTCGGGCTGGTTTGATGGTGCAAAGTGACTCCTGCAATCTGCCATCCAGAAGCGGGGCAGCTTACTTTTGTTTGCCAGGGAAACGGGCAGAGCTTTGTGTCTGGGGGCCTATGGCTGGGAGTGACCGGCTGGCTCCTGAAAAGCTACGATAGGCAGGATGGTGACCAGACCCATGGTGGCACCAGTGCCAAGTTGGGCTTGTTTGATAGTACCAAGTGGCTCCTGCAATCTGCCATCAAAATGTTGGCAGGTGAGTTTTGTTTTCCAGGGAAAAGCGCCGTTGTTTGTGTCTGGGGGCCTGTGGCTGGGAGTGGCCAGCTGGCTCCTTAGAATCCACGATACGCAGGATGTTTCCCAGACCAGAGGTGGCACCAGTGCCAAGTCGGGCTGGTTTGATGGTGCAAAGTGGCTCCTGCAATCTGCCATCCAGAAGCGGGGTAGCTTACTTTTGTTTGCCAGGGAAACGGGCCGAGGTTTGTGACTGGGCGCCTATGGCTGGGAGTGACCGGCTGGCGCCTGAAAGGCTACGATAGGCAGGATGGTGACCAGACCCATGGTGGCACCAGCGCCAAGTTGGGCTGGTTTGATAGTACCAAGTGGCTCCTGCAATCTGCCATCAAAAATTGGCAGGCCACTTTTGTTTTCCAGGGAAAAGCGCCGTTGTTTGTGTTTGGAGGCCTGTGGCTGGGAGTGGCCGGCTGCCTACTTTGAACCCAGGATACGCAGGATGTTTCCCAGAGCCAAGGTGGCGTCAGTGCCAAGTTGGGCTGGTTTGATAGTACCAAGTCGCTCCTGCAATCTGCCATCCAGAAGCGGGACAGCTTAATTTTGTTTCCCAGGGAAACGGGCCGAGGTATTTGTCTGGGGGCCTATGGCTGGGAGTGACTGGCTGGCTACTGAAAATCTACAATAGGCAGGATGGTTACCAGACTCATGGTGGCACCAGTGCCAAGTCGGGCTGGTTTGATAATACTAAATAGCTCCTGCAATCTGCCATCCAGACGGGGGGCAGCGGATTTTTGTTTGCTGGAGAAAAGTTCCGTGGTTTTTTCTTGGGGGTATATGGCTGGACGTGGCCGGCTGGCTCCTTAAAAAGCTCGATACGCAGGATTGTTCCCTGACCCAAGGTGGCATCAGTGCCAAGTCGGGCTGTTTTCGTAGTAACAAGTGCGTCCTGCAATTTGCCATCCAGAAGAGGGGCAGTTGAGTTTTGTTTGCCAGAGAAAAGGGCCGTGGTATATGTTTGGGGGCATATGGTTGAGAGTGGCCGGCTGGCCCCTGAAAATCCACGATAGGCAGGATGGTTCCCAGAACCAAGGTGGCACCAGTGCCATGTTGGCCTGGTTTGATAGTACCATGTGGCTCCTGCAATCTGCCATCCAGAAGCGGGGCTGCTTACTTTTGTTTGCCAGGGAAACGGGCCGAGATATTTGTATGGGGGCCTATGGCTGGGAGTGAGCGGCTGGCTCCTGAAAAGCTACGATAGGCAGGATGGTGACCAGACCCATGGTGGCACCAGTGCCAAGTTGGGCTGGTTTGATAGTACCAAGTGGCTCCTGCAATCTGCCATCAAAAACTTGTCAGGCGAGTTTTGTTTTCCAGGGAAAAGCGCCATTGTTCTTGTTTAGAGGCCTGTGGCTGGGAGTGGCCGGCTGCCTCCTTTGAACCCAGGATACGCAGGATGGTTCCCAGAGCCAAGGTGGCACCAGTGCCAAGTTGGGCTGGTTTGATAGTACCAAGTGGCTCCTGCAATCTGCCATCCAGAAGCGGGACAGCTTACTTTTGTTTCCCAGGGAAACGGGCCGAGGTATTTTTCTGGGGGCCTATGGCTGGGAGTGACCGGCTGGCTCCTGAAAAGCTACGATAGGCAGGATGGTTACCAGACTCATGGTGGCACCAGTGCCAAGTCGGGCTGGTTTGATAATACTAAATAGCTCCTGAAATCTGCCATTCAGACGCGGGGCAGCGGATATTTGTTTGCTGGAGAAAAGTTCCGTGGTTTTTTTTGGGGGGTATATGGCTGGACGTGGCCGGCTGGCTCCTTAAAAAGATCGATACGCAGGATTGTTCCCTGACCCAAGGTGGCATCAGTGCCAAGTCGGGCTGTTTTCGTAGTACCAAGTGCGTCCTGCAATTTGCCATCCAGAATAGGGGCAGTTGAGTTTTGTTTGCCAGAGCAAAGGGCCGTGGTATGTGTTTGGGGGCATATGGCTGAGAGTGGCCGGCTGGCGCCTGAAAATCCACGATAGGCAGGATGGTTCCCAGAGCCAAGGTGGCACCAGTGCCACGTTGGCCTGGTTTGATAGTACCATGTGGCTCCTGCAATCTGCCATCCAGAAGCGGGGCAGCTTACTTTTGTTTGCCAGGGAAACGGGCCGAGATATTTGTCTGGGGGCCTATGGCTGGGAGTGACCGGCTGGCTCCTGAAAAGCTACGATAGGCAGGATGGTGACCAGACCCAAAGTGGAACCAGTACCAAGTTGGGCTGGTTTGATAGTACCAAGTGGCTCCTGCAATCTGCCATCAAAAAGTTGGCAGGCGAGTTTTGTTTTCCAGGGAAAAGCGCCGTTGTTTTTGTTTAGAGGCCTGTGGCTGGGAGTGGCCGCCTGTCCTCGTAGAATCTACGTTACGCAGCATGGTTCCCAGAGCCAAGGTGGCACCAGGGCCAAGTCGGGCAGGTTTGATAGTACCAAATGCATCCTGCAATCTGCCATCCAAAAGCAGGGCAATTTACTTTTGTTTGCCAGGGAAACGGGCCGAGGTTTGTGTCTGGGGGCCAATGGCAGGGAGTGACCGTCTGGCTCCTGAAAAGCTACGATAGGCAGGATGTTTACCAGACACATGGTGGCACCAGTGCCAAGTTGGGCTGATTTGATAGTACTAAGTGGCTCCTGCAATCTGCCATCCAGAATCGGGGCAGCTTACTTTTGTTTTCCAGGGAAACGGGCCGAGGTTTGTGTCTGGGGGTCTATGGCTGGGAGTGACCGGCTGGCTCCTGAAAAGCTACGATAGGCAGGATGGTGACCAGACCCATGGTGGCACCAGTGCCAAGTTGGGCTGCTTTGATAGCACCAAGTGGCTCCTGCAATCTGCCATCAAAATGTTGGCAGGCGATTTTTGTTTTCCAGGGAAAAGCGCCGTTGTTTGTGTTTGGGCGCCTGTGGCTCAGAGTGGCCGGGTGGCTGCTTAGAATCCACGATACGCCGGATGGTTCCCAGACCCAAGGTGGCACCAGTGCCAAGTCGGGCTGGTTTGACACTAACAAGTGGCTCCTGCAATCTGCCATCCAGAATCGGGGCAGCTTAATTTTGTTTGCCAGGGAAACGGTCCGAGGTTTGTGTCTGGGGGCCTATGGCTGGGAGTGACCGGCTGGCTCCTGAAATGCTACAATAGGCAGGATGGTTCCCAGACCCATAGTGGCACCAGTGCCAAGTTGGGATGATTTGATAGTACCAAGTGGCTCCTGCAATCTGCCATCAAAAAGCTGGCAGGCGAGTTTTGTTTTCCAGGGAAAAGCGCCGTTGTTTGTGTTTGGGGGCCTGTGGCTGGGAGTGGCCGGCTGGCTCCTTAGAATCCACGATACGCAGGATGGTTCCCAGACCCAAGGTGGCACCAGTGCCAAGTCAGGCTGGTTTTTTAGTACGAAGTGGTTCCTGCAATCTGCCATCCAGAAGCGGGGCAGCTGAATTTTGTTTGCCAGAGAAAAAGGCTGTTGTTTGTGTTTCGGGGCCTGTGGCTGGCAGTGGCCGGCTGGCTCCTGAAAATCCATGATACGCCGCATGGTTCCCAGACCCAAGGTGGCACCAGTGCCAAGTTGGGCTGGTTTCATAGTACCCAGTGGCTCCTGCAATCTCCCATCAGGAAGAGGGGCAGTTGAGTTTTGTTTTCCAGAGAAAAGGGCCGTGGTTTCTGTTTGGGGCCTATGGCTGAGAGTGGCCGGCTGGCCCCTGAAAATCCACGATAGGAAGGATGGTTCCCAGATCCAAGGTGGCAGCAGTGCCATGTTGTGCTGGTGTGATAGTCCCAAGTGGCTCCTGCAATCTGCCATCCAGAAGCGGGGCAGCTGAATTTTGTTTGCCAGAGAAAAAGGCTGTGGTTTGTGTTTGGGGGCCTGTGGCTGGGAGTGGCCGGCTGGCTCCTGAAAATCCATGATACGCAGCATGGTTCCCAGACCCATGTGGCACCAGTGCCAAGTGGGGCTGGTTTCACAGTGTCAAGTGCCTCCTGCAATCTCCCATCCAGAAGCGGGGCAGCTGAGTTTTGTTTGCCTGTGAAACGGGCCGTTGTTTTTGATTGGGGTCTGTGGCCTAGAGTGTTCGGCTGGCTCCTGACAACCCACAATACGCAGGATGGTTCCCAGACCCAAGGTGGCACCAGTGCCAAGTCGGGCTGGTTTGATAGTACCAAGTGGCTCCTGCAATCTGCCATCCAGAAGCGGTGCAGTTGAGTTTTGTTTGCCAGAGAAAAGGGCCGTGGGTTGTGTTTGGGGGCATTTGGCTGGGAGTGGCCGGCTGTCTCATTAAAAAGATCGATACGCAGGATGGTTCCCAGACCCAAGGTGGCACCAGTGCCAAGTAGGGCTGTTTTTATAGTACCAAGTGCGTCCTGCAATTTGCCATCCAGAAGAGGGGCAGTTGAGTTTTGTTTGCCAGAGTATAGCGCCGTTGTTTGTGTTTGGGGGCTTGTGGCTGGGAGTGGCCGACTGGCGCCTTAGAATCTGTGTTACGCAGCATGGTTCCCAGACCAGAGGTGGCACCAGTGCCAAGTTGGGCTGGTTTGATAGTACCAAGTGGCTCCTGCAATCTGCCATCCAGAAGCGGGGCAGCTTACTTTTGTTTGCCAGTGAAACGGGCCGAGGTTTGTGACTTGGGACCTATGGCTGGGAGTGACCGGCTGGCTCCTGGAAAGCTACAATAGGCAGGATGGTGACCAGACCCATGGTGGCACCAGTGCCAAGTTGGGCTGGTTTGATAGTACCAAGTGGCTCCTGCAATCTGCCATCAAAAAGTTGGCAGGCGAGTTTTGTTTTCCAGGGAAAAGCGCCGTTGTTTGTATTTGGGGGCCTATGGCTGGGAGTGGCCGGCTGGCTCCTTTGAACCCACGATACGCAGGATGGTTCCCAGACCCAAGGTGGCACCAGTGCCAAGTCGGGCTGGTTTGATACTACCAAGTGCGTCCTGCAATCTGCCATCCAGAAGCGGGGCAGCTTAATTTTGTTTGCCAGGGAAACGGGCCGTGGGTTTTGTATGGGGGCCTATAGCTGAGAGTGGCCGGCTGGCTCCTGAAAATCCACGCTAGGCAGCATGGTTCCCAGATGCAAGGTGGCACCAGTGCCAAGTCGGGCTGGTTTGATGGTGCAAAGTGGCTCCTGCAATCTGCCATCCAGAAGCGGGTCAGCTGATTTTTGTTTGCCAGAGAAAAATTCCGTGGATTGTTTTTGGGGGCATATTGCTGGGAGTGGCCGGCTGGCTCCTTAAAATGCTCGATACGCATGATGGTTCCCAGGCCCAAGGTGTCACCACTACCAAGTCGGCCTGCGGTTTTAGTATCAAGTTCATCCTGCAATTTGCCATCCAGAAGAGGGGCAGTTGAGTTTTGTTTGCCAGAGAAACGGGCCGAGGTTTCTGTTTGGGGACATATGGCTGAGAGTGGCCGGCTGGCCCCTGAATATCCACGATACACAGCATGGTTCCCAGATCCAAGGTGGCACCAGTGCCAAGTTGGGCTGGTTTGATAGTACCAAGTGTCTCCTGCAATCTGCCATCCAGAAGCGGGGCAGCTTACTTTTGTTTGCCAGAGAAATAGGCCTAGGTTTTTGTCTGGGGGCCTGTGGCTAGGAGTGGCCGGCTGGCTCCTAAGAATCCACGATACGCAGGATGTTTCCCAGACCCAAGGTGGCACCAGTGCCAAGTCGGGCTGGTTTGATAGTACCAAGTGGCTCCTGCAAACTCCATCAAAATGTTGGCAGACGTGTTTTGTTTTCCAGGGAACAGCGCCGTTGATTTTGTTTGGGGACCTGTGGCTGGGAGTGGCCGGCTGGCTCCTTAGAATCCACGATACGCAGGATGGTTCCCAGACCCAAGGTGGCACCAGTGCCAAGTCGGGCTGGTTTGATTACACCAAGTGGCTCCTGCAATCTGCCATCCAGAAGTGAGGCAGCTAAGTTTTGTTTGCCAGAAAAAAGGGCCGTGGTTTTTGTTGGGGGCCTGTGGCTGGGAGTAGCCGGCTGGCTCCTTAAAATCCACGATAGGCTGGATGGTTCCCAGACCCAAGGTGGCACCAGTGCCAAGTCGGGCTGGTTTGATAGTACCAAGTGGCTCCTGCAATCTGCCATCCAGAAGCGGTGCAGTTGAGTTTTGTTTGCCAGAGAAAGGGCCGTGGGTTGTGTTTGGGGGCATATGGCTGGGAGTGGCCGGCTGTCTCATTAAAAAGATCGATACGCAGGATGGTTCCCAGACCCAAGGTGGCACCAGTGCCAAGTCGGGCTGTTTTTATAGTACCAAGTGCGTCCTGCAATTTGCCATCCAGAAGAGGGGCAGTGGAGTTTTGTTTGCCAGAGTATAGCGCCGTTGTTTGTGTTTGGGGGCTTGTGGCTGGGAGTGGCCGACTGGCGCCTTAGAATCTGTGTTACGCAGCATGGTTCCCAGACCAGAGGTGGCACCAGTGCCAAGTTGGGCTGGTTTGATAGTACCAAGTGGCTCCTGCAATCTGCCATCCAGAAGCGGGGCAGCTTACTTTTGTTTGCCAGGTAAACGGGCCGAGGTTTGTGACTGGGGACCTATGGCTGGGAGTGACCGGCTGGCTCCTGGAAAGCTACAATAGGCAGGATGGTGACCAGACCCATGGTGGCACCAGTGCCAAGTTGGGCTGGTTTGATAGTACCAAGTGGCTCCTGCAATCTGCCATCAAAAAGTTGGCAGGCGAGTTTTGTTTTCCAGGGAAAAGCGCCGTTGTTTGTATGTGGGGGCCTGTGGCTGGGAGTGGCCGGCTGTCTCCTTTGAACCCACGATACGCAGGATGGTTCCCAGACCCAAGGTGGCACCAGTGCCAAGTCGGGCTGGTTTGATACTACCAAGTGCGTCCTGCAATCTGCCATCCAGAAGCGGGGCAGCTTAATTTTGTTTGCCAGGGAAACGGGCCGTGGGTTTTGTTTGGGGGCCTATGGCTGAGAGTGGCCGGCTGGCTCCTGAAAATCCACGCTAGGCAGCATGGTTCCCAGATGCAAGGTGGCACCAGTGCCAAGTCGGGCTGGTTTGATGGTGCAAAGTGGCTCCTGCAATCTGCCATCCAGAAGCGGGGCAGCTGATTTTTGTTTGCCAGAGAAAAATTCCGTGGATTGTTTTTGGGGGCATATTGCTGGGAGTGGCCGGCTGGCTCCTTAAAATGCTCGATACGCATGATGGTTCCCAGGTCCAAGGTGTCACCACTACCAAGTCGGCCTGCGGTTTTAGTATCAAGTTCATCCTGCAATTTGCCATCCAGAAGAGGGGCAGTTGAGTTTTGTTTGCCAGAGAAACGGGCCGAGGTTTCTGTTTGGGGACATATGGCTGAGAGTGGCCGGCTGGCCCCTGAATATCCACGATACACAGCATGGTTCCCAGATCCAAGGTGGCACCAGTGCCAAGTTGGGCTGGTTTGATAGTACCAAGTGTCTCCTGCAATCTGCCATCCAGAAGCGGGGCAGCTTACTTTTGTTTGCCAGAGAAATAGGCCTAGGTTTTTGTTTGGGGGCCTGTGGCTAGGAGTGGCCGGCTGGCTCCTAAGAATCCACGATACGCAGGATGTTTCCCAGACCCAAGGTGGCACCAGTGCCAAGTCGGGCTGGTTTGATAGTACCAAGTGGCTCCTGCAAACTCCATCAAAAAGTTGGCAGGCGTGTTTTGTTTTCCAGGGAACAGCGCCGTTGATTTTGTTTGGGGGCCTGTGGCTGGGAGTGGCCGGCTGGCTCCTTAGAATCCACGATACGCAGGATGGTTCCCAGACCCAAGGTGGCACCAGTGCCAAGTCGGGCTGGTTTGATTACACCAAGTGGCTCCTGCAATCTGCCATCCAGAAGTGAGGCAGCTAAGTTTTGTTTGCCAGAAAAAAGGGCCGTGGTTTTTGTTGGGGGCCTGTGGCTGGGAGTGGCCGGCTGGCTCCTTAGAATCCACCATACGCAGGATGGTTCCCAGACCCAAGGTGGCACCAGTGCCAAGTCGGGCTGGTTTGATAGTCCCAAGTGACTCCTGCAAACTGCCATCCAGAAGCGGGGCAGCTGACTTTTGTTTGCCAGGGAAATGGGCCGTTGTTTGTGTTTGGGGGCCTGTGGCTGGGAGTGTTCGGCTGGTTCCTGAATATGTACGATACGCAGGATTGTTCCCAGACCCAAGGTGGCACCAGTGCCAAGTCGGGCTGGTTTGATGGTGCAAAGTGGCTCCTGCAATCTGCCATCCAGACGCGGGGCAGCGGATTTTTGTTTCCATGAGAAATGGTCCGTGGTTTGTTTTTGGGGGTATATGGCTGGGCCTGGCCGGCTGGCTCCTTAAAAAGCTCGATATGCAGGATGGTTCCCTGACACAAGGTGGCACCAGTGCCACGTCGGGCGGTTTTCGTAGTACAAAGTGCGTCCTAAAATTTGCCATCCAGAAGAGGGGCAGTTGAGTTTTGTTTGCCAGAGAAAAGGTCCGTGGTTTGTTTTTGGGGGCATATGGCTGAGAGTGGCTGGCTGGCCCCTGAAAATCCACGATACACAGGATGGTTCCCAGATCCAAGGTGGCACCTGTGCCAAGTCGGGCTGATTTGATAGTACTAAGTAGCTCCTGCAATCTGCCATCCAGAAGCGGGGCAGCTTACTTTTGTTTGCCAGGGAAACGGGCCGAGGTTTGTGTTTGGGGGCCTATGGCTGAGAGTGACCGGCTGGCTCCTGAAAAGCTACAATACGCAGGATGGTGACCAGACCCATGGTGGCACCAGTGCCAAGTTGGGCTGGTTTGATAGTACCAAGTGGTTCCTGCAATCTGCCATCCAGAAGCAGGGCAGCTGAGTTTTGTTTGCCAGAGAAAAGGGCCTTGGTTTGTGTTTGGGGGCATATGGCTGGGTGTGGCCAGCTGGCTCCTTAAAATGCACGATATGCAACATGGCTCCCAGACCCAAGGTGGCACCAGTGCCAAGTTGGGCTGGTTTGATAGTACCAAGTGGCTCCTGCAATCTTCCATGATCACGTGGAGAAATACTTTCTGGTTTCAGCCTCATGCTCTTTCTTCTCTCCCTCAACTTCTCTATCACCTCTCATCTGGTTCACATGCGCTGTCTTCAAGGTCCACAGGCTACTTTTCACAGAATCTTCTGGCCTGATGAAGTAAGAATGATGAATAGAACAGAGCTGGGATCTATTTTCCAGTTTGGATAAAATGCATTCTGCACACAAATCCAAGGAGAACGGGCTGCCCCGATGCCCAGAAAATCTTTCACTCCTGCTAGTGTTCTACGTCAACCGCAACTTAGTCTGAAAGAAAAGCTTTTTCTCTGAGAGCATCTGAGAGGTTTGCATGAAGCACTGATATCTGACATATGCAATTTTGAATAGGAGAGGAAAAAGAAAATGGCAAGGAGTTTTTAATTTTAGTGGTTTCAATTTTAATTTCCGTGCACTTTTTCAAAACTTGTCAGCTCAAATGCCCATCAACATCTTTTAGTCATCTGTAAGTCAGTATTCATATAAAATGTGCTTCAAATCCAAAGAATTTCAAATTTGCACTCCAAGCTTCTATGCCTAGATTTATGATTTCCTACACATATTAGATGAAAGGAAGGCCTTTTTTACTGTGGGAGTGCTGGAACACTGGAACAGGTTGCCCAGAGAAGTTGTGGGTGTCCCATCCCTGAAAGTATTCAAGGTCACCTTGGACGGGGCTTGGAGCAGCAACAAAGGAGAAGCTTGATGGTAGAGAAACAAAGTTGGACTATAGAAGAAACTCGGATTGAAGTATAGGATCAAGTTTTCTCTCAGCTCTTGGGGTAAATTCAAAGTTGTACAAAATGACATTTATCTGTGCTATTCACTACTGTAACAGAAAGTTTCATGAAAACTGTACAGAAGATAGTAAATTTTAAAAGAGATAAGAATTACAGCATAAAATCCATGGGATAGGTTACAACATGAGACACTCTCTAAGAGAAAATCTCTGTGTTTCAGCACTTCATCGGGGTAAGATTTCATGAAGTGCCAAAGAAGGCGGCAAAATATCATTCGGGACATTATTTACTGGAATTCAGCCTGGCCATTAGTAGGAACTGCCTTTGAACATATCATGTAGATATACCACACACACTTTCCCTTCACTGAAAAATTACTGTTTACAACAAATAAGCAATTGACGATCAAAATTGATTGAAAGCATCTTAAACATGTCAAGTATTTCATTGTAGATGATCTGTGATCCAAATGCTTCTTCCACCTTCGAGAGGGACAGAAGAATTCTTCCATATCATGGTGGTTTAAAATTGTATCAACCAATGTTTTCTGCTGAAAAGATATCATCTATTTTTTTCTATTTTTGGAAGAAAATATTCCTAGACATACAACAGGTGAGAACTAAGTAATTTTAAAGAAACAAATGAAATGAAAATATTCTGTAAATAGAATGAAATGAAAAGCTGTGTTTTAAATAGGAGCTAAATATTAAACAGAATTTTTGTACCAGGCATTTGAATTACTGCACCAGCTCTTTTGCCCATCAAGAGAGGCGTTTAGCATTTCAGTCTTTTCCAAGGTGTTCATGATCTGCTATGCTGATCTCTGTGTGTGCCTAGGTGTGTGTGGAGGGGGGGGCATATGAAGGGGAGTGTGTATGTTTGCTTTACAATTGTTGTGGCAGATTCATGCCTCAGCTCCACATTTTGTTTTAAAAAGGTCACACCGAGTGGATATGAAGTTTACTATCAACAAGAGATCGATTCCCAAATCATCCATTTGACTCTCCCTTATAAATCATGTGCTTTGTTGCATATTTTATCAAATATACTTTCAAGCCAGATGGAGGAAGGAGGATGTGGGAATCCCTCCACCATCTTGCAACTTTTATGTAAGTAGGTTTTCAAGAAAATCATCATTTCTCTTTTAAATATGTCTGGAACAGGCATGATGGTAGTGTCAACCTGTTGGAGTTTTTGTTGCTGGAAGAAGTTGTACAAAAGGATTGGTTTTTACATTGACCAGTTACTGAATCAAGCGCAGGAATACATTGGAAATTTAGCTGGGGGTTCCTTTTCCCAGCAGACTACTTCTAGAACGAGCTTGTACACTGAAGCTGACTCTTTTGCTCTCTTTTTGTTTCTTTCCTATTTTCTTGGCTTCTTTGCCACTATCTAGACAATTTTGGAACTTTGTTCCCAACTAAAATGGTTTCAATAGTCTGATTGTGATCATACATTTTTACAAGGAATTTTTAAAATCTTTCCTCGAGTCCAGAAAGTCAAGGACTTAGATCTTTTTCTTCCCTTATCAATATTGCCATGAAATTGATAAATAAAGACCAACTCTTTATTTTTGTTTTTAACCCACGTAGATAATTCCCATCCATTAATCCATTTTGTGGACCAATAGCTGCCATTCTGATGGAAGCTGTCACTTCTTAACAATAGGCATTCTGTGACTATGTTGACTGCACTTTGGGTGAAGATCCTAACTGGTCTTAGATATACATAGGGAGAAATTTGCTCAGCCAGTGTCAGTCTTAAGCATGCGTATCAGAAGATCTTTCTAGAGCTGGGAATTTTCCCATGAAAGGGATTCAGTTAGGGAAGAGACACTTGTGCCAGAGTTTTACATTCTTCTTGAACACTGCTTAAGGAACTTAGATGCCATGTCCATTTGGATCTCTGTCTGCACAGAACTTTGTCATGCCAGCGCTTTGAAATGCATCTTGAAGAGAATTCACTAGCACAGAATGAAAGAGAGTGGAAGGGGTTGGTGGGGCTAACCAGGCCCAACCCCCCTGCCTAAACCAGGATACCTAGAGCCTCTTGCCCAGGATTCTATCTGGGTGTACTTTTAATGTCTTCAAAGATCCAGGCTCCACAATCTTTCTGGGCAGTCTGTGCCGTGGTTCAGTCACCCTGACAGTAAAGAAACATTTACTGATGTTCAAAGGCAATCTCCTGTATTTCAGTGTGTGCCCACTGCCTCTTGTCTTTTCCCTCAGCATCACTGAAAAGACACTGATTCCCTCCCCTTTGCACTATTGCTTCCATATGTATGTGTGATGCCATGTAGAGGTATGTCAAACACCTCCCTGAAGCCCAGGCAGATAATATTCCCTTCATCTACCAGTCAAGTTGATTCATCAGAGGAGTTTAAAGTGATGTTCAGCATGAAATTCCCCTGAAAAATCATGCTAACTACATTATTTGGTCATCTTTCATGTGCCTGGCAAGGATTTCCAGGAAGAGCTGCTTCATCAACTTCCTGGGGATAAAAAAGAGGCTGGCTGGTTTGTACTATGGCGAGTCCTCTTAATTGCCTTTTTTGAAGATGGGTGTCATTTGCTAACATCCACTCTTTAGCTCCTCTTCTCATCTACACCTCGGCAAAAAGCTTTTCCACTATGTCTGGCTAGGAAAAACTGTGCCAGCACAGAAAACATCTCCCATCGTGTTCTAGAAGTTGCACGGATGTCTGCCAAGTGTTTGGCAGGAAGAAAAGAAAAGTTGTCCAAAACAGCTTCCAATCGAATGTTCCTGTGATTGGAAAAGTCAGGAGAGTGCAAAGGTACTGTTTTCTATCAGTTGGCAAGGTGCGCACACAATCCCAGTGTTGTACAGCTTGCTTCTTCACCTTCCCGAAGCTGCCGCTCTCGCCGGCTGCCGGAGCCCAAGAAGCGGCTTCTTCGCGCAAAGACGATTGTGCCGCTCACAGTGCTCTCCTTAGCGCGGCTTCTGCCGAAAGACGCCCGGCAGCGGCTCTTACCTCCGGAGAGCATCCTACCTTCGTCTTTAGCTCCTCTTCTCATCTACACCTCGGCAAAACGCTTTTCCACTATGTCTGGCTAGGAAAAACTGTGCCAGCACAGAAAACATCTCCCATCGTGTTCTAGAAGTTGCACGGATGTCTGCCAAGTGTTTGGCAGGAAGAAAAGAAAAGTTGTCCAAAACAGCTTCCAATCGAATGTTCCTGTGATTGGAAAAGTCAGGAGAGTGCAAAGGTACTGTTTTCTATCAGTTGGCAAGGTGCGCACACAATCCCAGTGTTGTACAGCTTGCTTCTTCACCTTCCCGAAGCTGCCGCTCTCGCCGGCTGCCGGAGCCCAAGAAGCGGCTTCTTCGCGCAAAGACGATTGTGCCGCTCACAGGGCTCTCCTTAGCGCGGCTTCTGCCGAAAGACGCCCGGCAGCGGCTCTTACCTCCGGAGAGCATCCTACCTTCGTCTTTAGCTCCTCTTCTCATCTACACCTCGGCAAAACGCTTTTCCACTATGTCTGGCTAGGAAAAACTGTGCCAGCACAGAAAACATCTCCCATCGTGTTCTAGAAGTTGCACGGATGTCTGCCAAGTGTTTGGCAGGAAGAAAAGAAAAGTTGTCCAAAACAGCTTCCAATCGAATGTTCCTGTGATTGGAAAAGTCAGGAGAGTGCAAAGGTACTGTTTTCTATCAGTTGGCAAGGTGCGCACACAATCCCAGTGTTGTACAGCTTGCTTCTTCACCTTCCCGAAGCTGCCGCTCTCGCCGGCTCCCGGAACCGAAGAAGCGGCTTCTTCGCGCAAAGACGATTGTGCCGCTCACAGGGCTCTCCTTAGCGCGGCTTCTGCCGAAAGACGCCCGGCAGCGGCTCTTACCTCCGGAGAGCATCCTACCTTCGTCTTTCGCGTCTTATGTAGTCTACATCTTAGCAAAACGCTTTTCCACTATGTCTGGCTAGGAAAAACTGTGCCAGCACAGAAAACATCTCCCATCGTGTTCTAGAAGTTGCACGGATGTCTGCCAAGTGTTTGGCAGGAAGAAAAGAAAAGTTGTCCAAAACAGCTTCCAATCGAATGTTCCTGTGATTGGAAAAGTCAGGAGAGTGCAAAGGTACTGTTTTCTATCAGTTGGCAAGGTGCGCACACAATCCCAGTGTTGTACAGCTTGCTTCTTCACCTTCCCGAAGCTGCCGCTCTCGCCGGCTCCCGGAACCGAAGAAGCGGCTTCTTCGCGCAAAGACGATTGTGCCGCTCACAGGGCTCTCCTTAGCGCGGCTTCTGCCGAAAGACGCCCGGCAGCGGCTCTTACCTCCGGAGAGCATCCTACCTTCGTCTTTCGCGTCTTTTGTAGTCTACATCTTAGCAAAACGCTTTTCCACTATGTCTGGCTAGGAAAAACTGTGCCAGCACAGAAAACATCTCCCATCGTGTTCTAGAAGTTGCACGGATGTCTGCCAAGTGTTTGGCAGGAAGAAAAGAAAAGTTGTCCAAAACAGCTTCCAATCGAATGTTCCTGTGATTGGAAAAGTCAGGAGAGTGCAAAGGTACTGTTTTCTATCAGTTGGCAAGGTGCGCACACAATCCCAGTGTTGTACAGCTTGCTTCTTCACCTTCCCGAAGCTGCCGCTCTCGCCGGCTGCCGGAGCCCAAGAAGCGGCTTCTTCGCGCAAAGACGATTGTGCCGCTCACAGTGCTCTCCTTAGCGCGGCTTCTGCCGAAAGACGCCCGGCAGCGGCTCTTACCTCCGGAGAGCATCCTACCTTCGTCTTTCGCGTCTTTTGTAGTCTACATCTTAGCAAAACGCTTTTCCACTATGTCTGGCTAGGAAAAACTGTGCCAGCACAGAAAACATCTCCCATCGTGTTCTAGAAGTTGCACGGATGTCTGCCAAGTGTTTGGCAGGAAGAAAAGAAAAGTTGTCCAAAACAGCTTCCAATCGAATGTTCCTGTGATTGGAAAAGTCAGGAGAGTGCAAAGGTACTGTTTTCTATCAGTTGGCAAGGTGCGCACACAATCCCAGTGTTGTACAGCTTGCTTCTTCACCTTCCCGAAGCTGCCGCTCTCGCCGGCTGCCGGAGCCCAAGAAGCGGCTTCTTCGCGCAAAGACGATTGTGCCGCTCACAGTGCTCTCCTTAGCGCGGCTTCTGCCGAAAGACGCCCGGCAGCGGCTCTTACCTCCGGAGAGCATCCTACCTTCGTCTTTCGCGTCTTTTGTAGTCTACATCTTAGCAAAACGCTTTTCCACTATGTCTGGCTAGGAAAAACTGTGCCAGCACAGAAAACATCTCCCATCGTGTTCTAGAAGTTGCACGGATGTCTGCCAAGTGTTTGGCAGGAAGAAAAGAAAAGTTGTCCAAAACAGCTTCCAATCGAATGTTCCTGTGATTGGAAAAGTCAGGAGAGTGCAAAGGTACTGTTTTCTATCAGTTGGCAAGGTGCGCACACAATCCCAGTGTTGTACAGCTTGCTTCTTCACCTTCCCGAAGCTGCCGCTCTCGCCGGCTGTCGGAGCCCAAGAAGCGGCTTCTTCGCGCAAAGACGATTGTGCCGCTCACAGTGCTCTCCTTAGCGCGGCTTCTGCCGAAAGACGCCCGGCAGCGGCTCTTACCTCCGGAGAGCATCCTACCTTCGTCTTTCGCGTCTTTTGTAGTCTACATCTTAGCAAAACGCTTTTCCACTATGTCTGGCTAGGAAAAACTGTGCCAGCACAGAAAACATCTCCCATCGTGTTCTAGAAGTTGCACGGATGTCTGCCAAGTGTTTGGCAGGAAGAAAAGAAAAGTTGTCCAAAACAGCTTCCAATCGAATGTTCCTGTGATTGGAAAAGTCAGGAGAGTGCAAAGGTACTGTTTTCTATCAGTTGGCAAGGTGCGCACACAATCCCAGTGTTGTACAGCTTGCTTCTTCACCTTCCCGAAGCTGCCGCTCTCGCCGGCTGTCGGAGCCCAAGAAGCGGCTTCTTCGCGCAAAGACGATTGTGCCGCTCACAGTGCTCTCCTTAGCGCGGCTTCTGCCGAAAGACGCCCGGCAGCGGCTCTTACCTCCTGAGAGTGGCAGCTTCGGGAAGGTGAAGAAGCAAGCTGTACAACACTGGGATTGTGTGCGCACCTTGCCAACTGATAGAAAACAGTACCTTTGCACTCTCCTGACTTTTCCAATCACAGGAACATTCGATTGGAAGCTGTTTTGGACAACTTTTCTTTTCTTCCTGCCAAACACTTGGCAGACATCCGTGCAACTTCTAGAACACGATGGGAGATGTTTTCTGTGCTGGCACAGTTTTTCCTAGCCAGACATAGTGGAAAAGCGTTTTGCTAAGATGTAGACTACAAAAGACGCGAAAGACGAAGGTAGGATGCTCTCCGGAGGTAAGAGCCGCTGCCGGGCGTCTTTCGGCAGAAGCCGCGCTAAGGAGAGCACTGTGAGCGGCACAATCGTCTTTGCGCGAAGAAGCCGCTTCTTGGGCTCCGGCAGCCGGCGAGAGCGGCAGCTTCGGGAAGGTGAAGAAGCAAGCTGTACAACACTGGGATTGTGTGCGCACCTTGCCAACTGATAGAAAACAGTACCTTTGCACTCTCCTGACTTTTCCAATCACAGGAACATTCGATTGGAAGCTGTTTTGGACAACTTTTCTTTTCTTCCTGCCAAACACTTGGCAGACATCCGTGCAACTTCTAGAACACGATGGGAGATGTTTTCTGTGCTGGCACAGTTTTTCCTAGCCAGACATAGTGGAAAAGCGTTTTGCTAAGATGTAGACTACAAAAGACGCGAAAGACGAAGGTAGGATGCTCTCCGGAGGTAAGAGCCGCTGCCGGGCGTCTTTCGGCAGAAGCCGCGCTAAGGAGAGCCCTGTGAGCGGCACAATCGTCTTTGCGCGAAGAAGCCGCTTCTTCGGTTCCGGGAGCCGGCGAGAGCGGCAGCTTCGGGAAGGTGAAGAAGCAAGCTGTACAACACTGGGATTGTGTGCGCACCTTGCCAACTGATAGAAAACAGTACCTTTGCACTCTCCTGACTTTTCCAATCACAGGAACATTCGATTGGAAGCTGTTTTGGACAACTTTTCTTTTCTTCCTGCCAAACACTTGGCAGACATCCGTGCAACTTCTAGAACACGATGGGAGATGTTTTCTGTGCTGGCACAGTTTTTCCTAGCCAGACATAGTGGAAAAGCGTTTTGCTAAGATGTAGACTACAAAAGACGCGAAAGACGAAGGTAGGATGCTCTCCGGAGGTAAGAGCCGCTGCCGGGCGTCTTTCGGCAGAAGCCGCGCTAAGGAGAGCACTGTGAGCGGCACAATCGTCTTTGCGCGAAGAAGCCGCTTCTTGGGCTCCGGCAGCCGGCGAGAGCGGCAGCTTCGGGAAGGTGAAGAAGCAAGCTGTACAACACTGGGATTGTGTGCGCACCTTGCCAACTGATAGAAAACAGTACCTTTGCACTCTCCTGACTTTTCCAATCACAGGAACATTCGATTGGAAGCTGTTTTGGACAACTTTTCTTTTCTTCCTGCCAAACACTTGGCAGACATCCGTGCAACTTCTAGAACACGATGGGAGATGTTTTCTGTGCTGGCACAGTTTTTCCTAGCCAGACATAGTGGAAAAGCTTTTTGCCGAGGTGTAGACTACATAAGACGCGAAAGACGAAGGTAGGATGCTCTCCGGAGGTAAGAGCCGCTGCCGGGCGTCTTTCGGCAGAAGCCGCGCTAAGGAGAGCACTGTGAGCGGCACAATCGTCTTTGCGCGAAGAAGCCGCTTCTTGGGCTCCGGCAGCCGGCGAGAGCGGCAGCTTCGGGAAGGTGAAGAAGCAAGCTGTACAACACTGGGATTGTGTGCGCACCTTGCCAACTGATAGAAAACAGTACCTTTGCACTCTCCTGACTTTTCCAATCACATGAACATTCGATTGGAAGCTGTTTTGGACAACTTTTCTTTTCTTCCTGCCAAACACTTGGCAGACATCCGTGCAACTTCTAGAACACGATGGGAGATGTTTTCTGTGCTGGCACAGTTTTTCCTAGCCAGACATAGTGGAAAAGCGTTTTGCCGAGGTGTAGATGAGAAGAGGAGCTAAAGACGAAGGTAGGATGCTCTCCGGAGGTAAGAGCCGCTGCCGGGCGTCTTTCGGCAGAAGCCGCGCTAAGGAGAGCACTGTGAGCGGCACAATCGTCTTTGCGCGAAGAAGCCGCTTCTTGGGCTCCGGCAGCCGGCGAGAGCGGCAGCTTCGGGAAGGTGAAGAAGCAAGCTGTACAACACTGGGATTGTGTGCGCACCTTGCCAACTGATAGAAAACAGTACCTTTGCACTCTCCTGACTTTTTCAATCACAGGAACATTCGATTGGAAGCTGTTTTGGACAACTTTTCTTTTCTTCCTGCCAAACACTTGGCAGACATCCGTGCAACTTCTAGAACACGATGGGAGATGTTTTCTGTGCTGGCACAGTTTTTCCTAGCCAGACATAGTGGAAAAGCTTTTTGCCGAGGTGTAGATGAGAAGAGGAGCTAAAGAGTGGATGTTAGCAAATGACACCCATCTTCAAAAAAGGCAATTAAGAGGACTCGCCATAGTACAAACCAGCCAGCCTCTTTTTTATCCCCAGGAAGTTGATGAAGCAGCTCTTCCTGGAAATCCTTGCCAGGCACATGACAGATGACCAAATAATGTAGTTAGCATGATTTTTCAGGGGAATTTCATGCTGAACATCACTTTAAACTCCTCTGATGAATCAACTTGACTGGTAGATGAAGGGAATATTATCTGCCTGGGCTTCAGGGAGGTTTTTGACATACCTCTACATGGCATCACACATACATATGGAAGCAATAGTGCAAAGGGGAGGGAATCAGTGTCTTTTCAGTGATGCTGAGGGAAAAGACAAGAGGCAGTGGGCACACACTGAAATACAGGAGATTGCCTTTGAACATCAGTAAATGTTTCTTTACTGTCAGGGTGACTGAACCACGGCACAGACTGCCCAGAAAGATTGTGGAGCCTGGATCTTTGAAGACATTAAAAGTACACCCAGATAGAATCCTGGGCAAGAGGCTCTAGGTATCCTGGTTTAGGCAGGGGGGTTGGGCCTGGTTAGCCCCACCAACCCCTTCCACTCTCTTTCATTCTGTGCTAGTGAATTCTCTTCAAGATGCATTTCAAAGCGCTGGCATGACAAAGTTCTGTGCAGACAGAGATCCAAATGGACATGGCATCTAAGTTCCTTAAGCAGTGTTCAAGAAGAATGTAAAACTCTGGCACAAGTGTCTCTTCCCTAACTGAATCCCTTTCATGGGAAAATTCCCAGCTCTAGAAAGATCTTCTGATACGCATGCTTAAGACTGACACTGGCTGAGCAAATTTCTCCCTATGTATATCTAAGACCAGTTAGGATCTTCACCCAAAGTGCAGTCAACATAGTCACAGAATGCCTATTGTTAAGAAGTGACAGCTTCCATCAGAATGGCAGCTATTGGTCCACAAAATGGATTAATGGATGGGAATTATCTACGTGGGTTAAAAACAAAAATAAAGAGTTGGTCTTTATTTATCAATTTCATGGCAATATTGATAAGGGAAGAAAAAGATCTAAGTCCTTGACTTTCTGGACTCGAGGAAAGATTTTAAAAATTCCTTGTAAAAATGTATGATCACAATCAGACTATTGAAACCATTTTAGTTGGGAACAAAGTTCCAAAATTGTCTAGATAGTGGCAAAGAAGCCAAGAAAATAGGAAAGAAACAAAAAGAGAGCAAAAGAGTCAGCTTCAGTGTACAAGCTCGTTCTAGAAGTAGTCTGCTGGGAAAAGGAACCCCCAGCTAAATTTCCAATGTATTCCTGCGCTTGATTCAGTAACTGGTCAATGTAAAAACCAATCCTTTTGTACAACTTCTTCCAGCAACAAAAACTCCAACAGGTTGACACTACCATCATGCCTGTTCCAGACATATTTAAAAGAGAAATGATGATTTTCTTGAAAACCTACTTACATAAAAGTTGCAAGATGGTGGAGGGATTCCCACATCCTCCTTCCTCCATCTGGCTTGAAAGTATATTTGATAAAATATGCAACAAAGCACATGATTTATAAGGGAGAGTCAAATGGATGATTTGGGAATCGATCTCTTGTTGATAGTAAACTTCATATCCACTCGGTGTGACCTTTTTAAAACAAAATGTGGAGCTGAGGCATGAATCTGCCACAACAATTGTAAAGCAAACATACACACTCCCCTTCATATGCCCCCCCCTCCACACACACCTAGGCACACACAGAGATCAGCATAGCAGATCATGAACACCTTGGAAAAGACTGAAATGCTAAATGCCTCTCTTGATGGGCAAAAGAGCTGGTGCAGTAATTCAAATGCCTGGTACAAAAATTCTGTTTAATATTTAGCTCCTATTTAAAACACAGCTTTTCATTTCATTCTATTTACAGAATATTTTCATTTCATTTGTTTCTTTAAAATTACTTAGTTCTCACCTGTTGTATGTCTAGGAATATTTTCTTCCAAAAATAGAAAAAAATAGATGATATCTTTTCAGCAGAAAACATTGGTTGATACAATTTTAAACCATCATGATATGGAAGAATTCTTCTGTCCCTCTCGAAGGTGGAAGAAGCATTTGGATCACAGATCATCTACAATGAAATACTTGACATGTTTAAGATGCTTTCAATCAATTTTGATCGTCAATTGCTTATTTGTTGTAAACAGTAATTTTTCAGTGAAGGGAAAGTGTGTGTGGTATATCTACATGATATGTTCAAAGGCAGTTCCTACTAATGGCCAGGCTGAATTCCAGTAAATAATGTCCCGAATGATATTTTGCCGCCTTCTTTGGCACTTCATGAAATCTTACCCCGATGAAGTGCTGAAACACAGAGATTTTCTCTTAGAGAGTGTCTCATGTTGTAACCTATCCCATGGATTTTATGCTGTAATTCTTATCTCTTTTAAAATTTACTATCTTCTGTACAGTTTTCATGAAACTTTCTGTTACAGTAGTGAATAGCACAGATAAATGTCATTTTGTACAACTTTGAATTTACCCCAAGAGCTGAGAGAAAACTTGATCCTATACTTCAATCCGAGTTTCTTCTATAGTCCAACTTTGTTTCTCTACCATCAAGCTTCTCCTTTGTTGCTGCTCCAAGCCCCGTCCAAGGTGACCTTGAATACTTTCAGGGATGGGACACCCACAACTTCTCTGGGCAACCTGTTCCAGTGTTCCAGCACTCCCACAGTAAAAAAGGCCTTCCTTTCATCTAATATGTGTAGGAAATCATAAATCTAGGCATAGAAGCTTGGAGTGCAAATTTGAAATTCTTTGGATTTGAAGCACATTTTATATGAATACTGACTTACAGATGACTAAAAGATGTTGATGGGCATTTGAGCTGACAAGTTTTGAAAAAGTGCACGGAAATTAAAATTGAAACCACTAAAATTAAAAACTCCTTGCCATTTTCTTTTTCCTCTCCTATTCAAAATTGCATATGTCAGATATCAGTGCTTCATGCAATCCTCTCAGATGCTCTCAGAGAAAAAGCTTTTCTTTCAGACTAAGTTGCGGTTGACGTAGAACACTAGCAGGAGTGAAAGATTTTCTGGGCATCGGGGCAGCCCGTTCTCCTTGGATTTGTGTGCAGAATGCATTTTATCCAAACTGGAAAATAGATCCCAGCTCTGTTCTATTCATCATTCTTACTTCATCAGGCCAGAAGATTCTGTGAAAAGTAGCCTGTGGACCTTGAAGACAGCGCATGTGAACCAGATGAGAGGTGATAGAGAAGTTGAGGGAGAGAAGAAAGAGCATGAGGCTGAAACCAGAAAGTATTTCTCCACGTGATCATGGAAGATTGCAGGAGCCACTTGGTACTATCAAACCAGCCCAACTTGGCACTGGTGCCACCTTGGGTCTGGGAGCCATGTTGCATATCGTGCATTTTAAGGAGCCAGCTGGCCACACCCAGCCATATGCCCCCAAACACAAACCAAGGCCCTTTTCTCTGGCAAACAAAACTCAGCTGCCCTGCTTCTGGATGGCAGATTGCAGGAACCACTTGGTACTATCAAACCAGCCCAACTTGGCACTGGTGCCACCATGGGTCTGGTCACCATCCTGCGTATTGTAGCTTTTCAGGAGCCAGCCGGTCACTCTCAGCCATAGGCCCCCAAACACAAACCTCGGCCCGTTTCCCTGGCAAACAAAAGTAAGCTGCCCCGCTTCTGGATGGCAGATTGCAGGAGCTACTTAGTACTATCAAATCAGCCCGACTTGGCACAGGTGCCACCTTGGATCTGGGAACCATCCTGTGTATCGTGGATTTTCAGGGGCCAGCCAGCCACTCTCAGCCATATGCCCCCAAAAACAAACCACGGACCTTTTCTCTGGCAAACAAAACTCAACTGCCCCTCTTCTGGATGGCAAATTTTAGGACGCACTTTGTACTACGAAAACCGCCCGACGTGGCACTGGTGCCACCTTGTGTCAGGGAACCATCCTGCATATCGAGCTTTTTAAGGAGCCAGCCGGCCAGGCCCAGCCATATACCCCCAAAAACAAACCACGGACCATTTCTCATGGAAACAAAAATCCGCTGCCCCGCGTCTGGATGGCAGATTGCAGGAGCCACTTTGCACCATCAAACCAGCCCGACTTGGCACTGGTGCCACCTTGGGTCTGGGAACAATCCTGCGTATCGTACATATTCAGGAACCAGCCGAACACTCCCAGCCACAGGCCCCCAAACACAAACAACGGCCCATTTCCCTGGCAAACAAAAGTCAGCTGCCCCGCTTCTGGATGGCAGTTTGCAGGAGTCACTTGGGACTATCAAACCAGCCCGACTTGGCACTGGTGCCACCTTGGGTCTGGGAACCATCCTGCGTATCGTGGATTCTAAGGAGCCAGCCGGCCACTCCCAGCCACAGGCCCCCAAACAAAATCAACGGCGCTGTTCCCTGGAAAACAAAACACGCCTGCCAACTTTTTGATGGAGTTTGCAGGAGCCACTTGGTACTATCAAACCAGCCCGACTTGGCACTGGTGCCACCTTGGGTCTGGGAAACATCCTGCGTATCGTGGATTCTTAGGAGCCAGCCGGCCACTCCTAGCCACAGGCCCCCAAACAAAAACCTAGGCCTATTTCTCTGGCAAACAAAAGTAAGCTGCCCCGCTTCTGGATGGCAGATTGCAGGAGACACTTGGTACTATCAAACCAGCCCAACTTGGCACTGGTGCCACCTTGGATCTGGGAACCATGCTGTGTATCGTGGATATTCAGGGGCCACCCGGCCACTCTCAGCCATATGTCCCCAAACAGAAACCTCGGCCCGTTTCTCTGGCAAACAAAACTCAACTGCCCCTCTTCTGGATGGCAAATTGCAGGATGAACTTGATACTAAAACCGCAGGCCGACTTGGTAGTGGTGACACCTTGGACCTGGGAACCATCATGCGTATCGAGCATTTTAAGGAGCCAGCCGGCCACTCCCAGCAATATGCCCCCAAAAACAATCCACGGAATTTTTCTCTGGCAAACAAAAATCAGCTGCCCCGCCTCTGGATGGCAGATTGCAGGAGCCACTTTGCACCATCAAACCAGCCCGACTTGGCACTGGTGCCACCTTGCATCTGGGAACCATGCTGCCTAGCGTGGATTTTCAGGAGCCAGCCGGCCACTCTCAGCTATAGGCCCCCATACAAAACCCACGGCCCGTTTCCCTGGCAAACAAAATTAAGCTGCCCCGCTTCTGGATGGCAGATTGCAGGACGCACTTGGTAGTATCAAACCAGCCCGACTTGGCACTGGTGCCACCTTGGGTCTGGGAACCATCCTGCGTATCGTGGGTTCAAAGGAGCCAGCTGGCCACTCCCAGCCACAGGCCCCCAAATACAAACAACGGCGCTTTTCCCTGGAAAACAAAACTGGCCTGCCAACTTTTTGATGGCAGATTGCAGGAGCCACTTGGTACTATCAAACCAGCCCAACTTGGCACTGGTGCCACCATGGGTCTGGTCACCATCCTGCCTATTGTAGCTTTCCAGGAGCCAGCCGGTCACTCCCAGCCATAGGTCCCCAGTCACAAACCTCGGCCCGTTTACCTGGCAAACAAAAGTAAGCTGCCCCGCTTCTGGATGGCAGATTGCAGGAGCCACTTGGTACTATCAAACCAGCCCAACTTGGCACTGGTGCCACCTCTGGTCTGGGAACCATGCTGCGTAACACAGATTCTAAGGCGCCAGTCGGCCACTCCCAGCCACAAGCCCCCAAACACAAACAACGGCGCTATTCTCTGGCAAACAAAACTCCACTGCCCCTCTTCTGGATGGCAAATTGCAGGACGCACTTGGTACTATAAAAACAGCCCTACTTGGCACTGGTGCCACCTTGGTTCTGGGAACCATCCTGCGTATCGATCTTTTTAATGAGACAGCCGGCCACTCCCAGCCATATGCCCCCAAACACAACCCACGGCCCTTTTCTCTGGCAAACAAAACTCAACTGCACCGCTTCTGGATGGCAGATTGCAGGAGCCACTTGGTACTATCAAACCAGCCCGACTTGGCACTGGTGCCACCTTGGGTCTGGGAACCATCCAGCCTATCGTGGATTTTAAGGAGCCAGCCGGCTACTCCCAGCCACAGGCCCCCAACAAAAACCACGGCCCTTTTTTCTCGCAAACAAAACTTAGCTGCCTCACTTCTGGATGGCAGATTGCAGGAGCCACTTGGTGTAATCAAACCAGCCCGACTTGGCACTGGTGCCACCTTGGGTCTGGGAACCATCCTGCGTATCGTGGATTCTAAGGAGCCAGCCGGCCACTCCCAGCCACAGGTCCCCAAACAAAATCAACGGCGCTGTTCCCTGGAAAACAAAACACGTCTGCCAACATTTTGATGGAGTTTGCAGGAGCCACTTGGTACTATCAAACCAGCCCGACTTGGCACTGGTGCCACCTTGGGTCTGGGAAACATCCTGCGTATCGTGGATTCTTAGGAGCCAGCCGGCCACTCCTAGCCACAGGCCCCCAAACAAAAACCTAGGCCTATTTCTCTGGCAAACAAAAGTAAGCTGCCCCGCTTCTGGATGGCAGATTGCAGGAGACACTTGGTACTATCAAACCAGCCCAACTTGGCACTGGTGCCACCTTGGATCTGGGAACCATGCTGTGTATCGTGGATATTCAGGGGCCAGCCGGCCACTCTCAGCCATATGTCCCCAAACAGAAACCTCGGCCCGTTTCTCTGGCAAACAAAACTCAACTGCCCCTCTTCTGGATGGCAAATTGCAGGATGAACTTGATACTAAAACCGCAGGCCGACTTGGTAGTGGTGACACCTTGGACCTGGGAACCATCATGCGTATCGAGCATTTTAAGGAGCCAGCCGGCCACTCCCAGCAATATGCCCCCAAAAACAATCCACGGAATTTTTCTCTGGCAAACAAAAATCAGCTGCCCCGCTTCTGGATGGCAGATTGCAGGAGCCACTTTGCACCATCAAACCAGCCCGACTTGGCACTGGTGCCACCTTGCATCTGGGAACCATGCTGCCTAGCGTGGATTTTCAGGAGCCAGCCGGCCACTCTCAGCTATAGGCCCCCATACAAAACCCACGGCCCGTTTCCCTGGCAAACAAAATTAAGCTGCCCCGCTTCTGGATGGCAGATTGCAGGAGCCACTTGGTAGTATCAAACCAGCCCAACTTGGCACTGGTGCCACCTCTGGTCTGGGAACCATCCTGCGTATCGTGGGTTCAAAGGAGCCAGCCGGCCACTCCCAGCCATAGGCCCCCAAATACAAACAACGGCGCTTTTCCCTGGAAAACAAAACTCGCCTGCCAACTTTTTGATGGCAGATTGCAGGAGCCACTTGGTACTATCAAACCAGCCCAACTTGGCACTGGTGCCACCATGGGTCTGGTCACCATCCTGCCTATTGTAGCTTTCCAGGAGCCAGCCGGTCACTCCCAGCCATAGGTCCCAAGTCACAAACCTCGGCCCGTTTCCCTGGCAAACAAAAGTAAGCTGCCCCGCTTCTGGATGGCAGATTGCAGGAGCCACTTGGTACTATCAAACCAGCCCAACTTGGCACTGGTGCCACCTTGGGTCTGGATACCATGCTGCGTAACACAGATTCTAAGGCGCCAGTCGGCCACTCCCAGCCACAAGCCCCCAAACACAAACAACGGCGCTATTCTCTGGCAAACAAAACTCAACTGCCCCTCTTCTGGATGGCAAATTGCAGGACGCACTTGGTACTATAAAAACAGCCCTACTTGGCACTGGTGCCACCTTGGTTCTGGGAACCATCCTGCGTATCGATCTTTTTAATGAGACAGCCGGCCACTCCCAGCCATATGCCCCCAAACACAACCCACGGCCCTTTTCTCTGGCAAACAAAACTCAACTGCACCGCTTCTGGATGGCAGATTGCAGGAGCCACTTGGTACTATCAAACCAGCCCGACTTGGCACTGGTGCCACCTTGGGTCTGGGAACCATCCTGCGTATTGTGGGTTGTCAGGAGCCAGCCGAACACTCTAGGCCACAGACCCCAATCAAAAACAACGGCCCGTTTCACAGGCAAACAAAACTCAGCTGCCCCGCTTCTGGATGGGAGATTGCAGGAGGCACTTGACACTGTGAAACCAGCCCCACTTGGCACTGGTGCCACATGGGTCTGGGAACCATGCTGCGTATCATGGATTTTCAGGAGCCAGCCGGCCACTCCCAGCCACAGGCCCCCAAACACAAACCACAGCCTTTTTCTCTGGCAAACAAAATTCAGCTGCCCCGCTTCTGGATGGCAGATTGCAGGAGCCACTTGGGACTATCACACCAGCACAACATGGCACTGCTGCCACCTTGGATCTGGGAACCATCCTTCCTATCGTGGATTTTCAGGGGCCAGCCGGTCACTCTCAGCCATAGGCCCCAAACACAAACCACGGCCCTTTTCTCTGGAAAACAAAACTCAACTGCCCCTCTTCCTGATGGGAGATTGCAGGAGCCACTGGGTACTATGAAACCAGCCCTACTTGGCACTGGTGCCACCTTGGGTCTGGGAACCATGCTGCGTATCATGGATTTTAAGGAGCCAGCCGGCCACTGCCAGCCACAGGCCCCGAAACACAAACAACAGCCTTTTTCTCTGGCAAACAAAATTCAGCTGCCCCGCTTCTGGATGGCAGATTGCAGGAACCACTTGGTACTAACAAACCAGCCTGACTTGGCACTGGTGCCACCTTGGGTCTGGGAACCATCCTGCGTATCGTGGATTCTAAGGAGCCAGCTGGCCACTCCCAGCCACAGGCCCCAAAACACACACAACGGTGCTTTTCCCTGGAAAACAAAACTCGCCTTCCAAACATTTGATGGCAGATTGCAGGAGCCACTTGGTTTTATCAAATCAGCCCAACTTGGCACTGGTGCCACCATGGGTCTGGTCACCATCCTGCCTATCGTAGCTTTTCAGGTGCCAGCCAGCCACCCCCAGCCGGAGGCCCCTAGACAAATATTTCGGCCCGTTTCCCTGGCAAACAAAAGTAAGCTACCCCGCTTCTGGATGGCAGATTGCAGGAGGCACTTTGCACCATCAAACCAGCCCAACTTGGCACTGGTGCCACCTCTGGTCTGGGAACCATCCTGCGTATCGTGGGTTCTAAGGAGCCAGCTGGCCACTCCCAGCCACAGGCCCCCAAACACAAACAACGGCGCTTTTCCCTGGAAAACAAAACTCGCCTGCCAACTTTTTGATGGCAGATTGCCGGAGCCACTTGGTACTATCAAACCAGCCCAACTTGGCACTGGTGCCACCATGGGTCTGGTCACCATCCTGCCTATCGTAGCTTTTCAGGAGCCAGCCGGTCACTCGCAGCCATAGGCCCCCAGACACAAACCTCGGCCCGTTTCCCTGGCAACCAAAAGTAAGCTGCCCCGCTTCTGCATGGCAGATTGCAGGAGCTATTTAGTACTATCAAACCAGCCCGACTTGGCACTGGTGACACCTCTGGTCTGGGAACCATCCTGCCTATCGTGGATTTTCAGGGGCCAGCCGGCCACTATCAGCCATATGCCCCCAAAAACAAACCACGGACCTTTTCTCTGGCAAACAAAACTCAACTGCCCCTCTTCTGGATGGCAAATTTTAGGACGCACTTTGTACTACGAAAACCGCCCGACGTGGCACTGGTGCCACCTTGTGTCAGGGAACCATCCTGCATATCGAGCTTTTTAAGGAGCCAGCCGGCCACGCCCAGCCATATACCCCCAAAAACAAACCACGGACCATTTCTCATGGAAACAAAAATCCGCTGCCCCGCGTCTGGATGGCAGATTGCAGGAGCCACTTTGCACCATCAAACCAGCCCGACTTGGCACTGGTGCCACCTTGGGTCTGGGAACAATCCTGCATATCGTGGATTCTAAGGAGCCAGCCGGCCACTCCCAGCCACAGGCCCCCAAACACAAACAACGGCGCTTTTCCCTGGAAAACAAAACTCGCCTGCCAGCTTTTTGATGGCAGATTGCAGGAGCCACTTGGTACTATCAAATCATCCCAACTTGGCACTGGTGCCACTATTGGTCTGGGAACCATCCTGCCTATGGTAGCATTTCAGGAGCCAGCCGGTCACTCCCAGCCATAGGCCCCCAGACACAAACCTCGGACCGTTTCCCTGGCAAACAAAATTAAGCTGCCCCGATTCTGGATGGCAGATTGCAGGAGCCACTTGGTAGTGTCAAACCAGCCCGACTTGGCACTGGTGCCACCTTGGGTCTGGGAACCATCCGGCGTATCGTGGATTCTAAGCAGCCACCCGGCCAGTCCCAGCCACAGGCGCCCAAACACAAACAACGGCGCTTTTCCCTGGAAAACAAAAATCGCCTGCCAACATTTTGATGGCAGATTGCAGGAGCCACTTGGTGCTATCAAACCAGCCCAACTTGGCACTGGTGCCACCATGGGTCTGGTCACCATCCTGCCTATCGTAGCTTTTCAGGAGCCAGCCGGTCACTCCCAGCCATAGACCCCCAGACACAAACCTCGGCCCGTTTCCCTGGAAAACAAAAGTAAGCTGCCCCGATTCTGGATGGCAGATTGCAGGAGCCACTTGGTACTATCAAATCAGCCCAACTTGGCACTGGTGCCACCATGGGTCTGGTAAACATCCTGCCTATCGTAGCTTTTCAGGAGCCAGACGGTCACTCCCTGCCATAGGCCCCCAGACACAAACCTCGGCCCGTTTCCCTGGCAAACAAAAGTGAATTGCCCCGCTTTTGGATGGCAGATTGCAGGATGCATTTGGTACTATCAAACCTGCCCGACTTGGCCCTGGTGCCACCTTGGCTCTGGGAACCATGCTGCGTAACGTAGATTCTACGAGGACAGGCGGCCACTCCCAGCCACAGGCCTCTAAACAAAAACAACGGCGCTTTTCCCTGGAAAACAAAACTCGCCTGCCAAATTTTTGATGGCAGATTGCAGGAGCCACTTGGTACTATCAAACCAGCCCAACTTGGTACTGGTTCCACTTTGGGTCTGGTCACCATCCTGCCTATCGTAGCTTTTCAGGAGCCAGCCGGTCACTCCCAGCCATAGGCCCCCAGACAAATATCTCGGCCCGTTTCCCTGGCAAACAAAAGTAAGCTGCCCCGCTTCTGGATGGCAGATTGCAGGAGCCACATGGTACTATCAAACCAGGCCAACATGGCACTGGTGCCACCTTGGCTCTGGGAACCATCCTGCCTATCGTGGATTTTCAGGGGCCAGCCGGCCACTCTCAGCCATATGCCCCCAAACACATACCACGGCCCTTTGCTCTGGCAAACAAAACTCAACTGCCCCTATTCTGGATGGCAAATTGCAGGACGCACTTGGTACTACGAAAACAGCCCGACTTGGCACTGATGCCACCTTGGGTCAGGGAACAATCCTGCATATCGAGCTTTTTAAGGAGCCAGCCGGCCACGTCCAGCCATATAACCCCAAAAAAAAACCACGGAACTTTTGTCCAGCAAACAAAAATCCGCTGGCCCGCGTCTGGATGGCAGATTGCAGGAGCTATTTAGTATTATCAAACCAGCCCGACTTGGCTATGGTACCACCATGAGTCTGGTAAACATCCTGCCTATCGTAGCTTTTCAGTAGCCAGCCAGTCACTCCCAGCCATAGGCCCCCAGACAAATACCTCGGCCCGTTTCCCTGGGAAACAAAATTAGGCTGTCCCGCTTCTGGATGGCAGATTGCAGGAGCCACTTGGTACTATCAAACCAGCCCAACTTGGCACTGACGCCACCTTGGCTCTGGGAACCATCCTGCGTATCCTGGGTTCAAAGGAGACAGCCGGCCACTCCCAGCCACAGGCCTCCAAACACAAACAACGGCGCTTTTCCCTGGAAAACAAAACTGGCCTGCCAACTTTTTGATGGCAGATTGCAGGAGCCACTTGGTACTATCAAACCAGCCCAACTTGGCACTGGTGCCACCATGGGTCTGGTCACCATCCTGCCTATCGTAGCTTTTCAGGCGCCAGCCGGTCACTCCCAGCCATAGGCCCCCAGAGAAAAACCTCGGCCCGTTTCCCTGGCAAACAAAAGTAAGCTACCCCGCTTCTGGATGGCAGATTGCAGGAGCCACTTTGTACCATCAAACCAGCCCGACTTGGCACTGGTGCCACCTCTGGTCTGGGAACCATCCTGCGTATCGTGGATTCTAAGGAGCCAGCTGGCCACTCCCAGCCACAGGCCCCCAAACACAAACAACGGTGCTTTTCCCTGGAAAACAAAACTCACCTGCCAACTTTTTGATGGCAGATTGCAGGAGCCACTTGGTACTATCAAACCAGCCCAACTTGGCACTGGTGCCACCATGGGTCTGGTCACCATCCTGCCTATCGTAGCTTTTCAGGAGCCAGCCGGTCACTCCCAGCCATAGGCCCCCAGACACAAAGCTCTGCCCGTTTCCCTGGCAAACAAAAGTAAGCTGCCCCGCTTCTGGATGGCAGATTGCAGGAGTCACTTTGCACCATCAAACCAGCCCGACTTGGCACTGGTGCCACCTCTGGTCTGGGACCAATCCTGCGTATCGTGGATTCTAAGGAGACAGCTGGCCACTCCCAGCCACAGGCCCCCAAACACAAACAACGGCGCTTTTCCCTGGAAAACAAAACTCGCTTGCAAACTTTTTGATGGCAGATTGCCGGAGCCACTTGGTACTATCAAACCACCCCAACTTGGCAACAAGTGGTTCCTGCAATCTGACATCCAGAAGCGGGGCAGCTTACTTTTTTTTGCCAGGGAAACGGACCGTTGTTTGTGTTTGGAGGCGTATGGCTGGGAGTGGCCGACTGGCTCCTTAAAATCCACGATACGCAGCATGGTTCCCAGACCAGAGGTGGCACCAGTGCCAAGTCGGGCTGGTTTGATAGTACCAAGTGGCTCCTGCAATCTGCCATCCAGAAGCGGGGCAGCTTACTTTTGTTTGCCAGGGAAACGGGCCGAGGTTTGTGACTGGGGACCTATGGCTGGGAGTGACCGGCTGGCTCCTGAAAAGTTACGATAGGCAGGATGGTGACCAGACCCATGGTGGCACCAGTGCCAAGTTGGGCTGGTTTGATAGTACCAAGTGGCTCCTGTAATCTGCCATCAAATAGTTGGTAGGCGAGTTTTGTTTTCCAGGGAAAAGCGCCGTTGTTTGTGTTTGGGGGCCTGTGGTAGGGAGTGGCCGGCTGGCTAATTAGAATCCACGATACGCAGGATGGTTCCCAGACCCAAGGTGGGACCAGTGCCAAGACGGGCTAGTTTGATGGTGCAAAGTGGCTCCTGCAATCTGCCATCCAGAAGCGGGGTAGCTTACTTTTGTTTGCCAGGGAAACGGGCCGAGCTTTTTGTCTGGGGGCGTATGGCTGGCAGTGACCGGCTGGCTCCTGAAAAGCTACGATAGGCAGGATGGTGACCAGACCCATGGTGGCACCAGTGCCAAGTTGGGCTGATTTGATAAAACCAAGTGGCTCCTGCAATCTGCCATCAAAAAGTTGGCAGGAGAGTTTTGTTTTCCAGGGAAAAGCGCCGTTGTTTGTGTTTGGGGGCCTGTGGCTGGGAGTGGCCGGCTGGCTCCTTAGAATCCACGATACGCAGCATGGTATCCAGACCCAAGGTGGCACCAGTGCCAAGTTTTGCTGGTTTGATAGTACCAAGTGGTTCCTGCAATCTGCCATCCAGAAGCAGGGCAGCTTACTTTTGTTTGCCAGGGAAACGGGCCGAGGTTTTTCTCTGGGGGCCTATGGCAGGGAGGGACCGGCTGGCTCCTGAAAAGCTACGATAGGCAGGATGGTGACCAGACCCATGGTGGCACCAGTGCCAAGTTGGGCTGATTTGATAGTAGCAAGTGGCTCCTGCAATCTGCCATCAAAATGTTGGCAGGCGAGTTTTGTTTTCCAGGGAAAAGCGCCGTTGTTTGTGTTTGGGGGCCTGTGGCTGGGAGTGACCGGCTGGCTCCTTAGAATCCACGATACGCAGGATGGTTCCCAGACCCAAGGTGGAACCACTGCCAAGTTTTGCTGGTTTGATAGTACCAAGTGGTTCCTGCAATCTGCCATCCAGAAGCAGGGCAGCTTACTTTTGTTTGCCAGGGAAACGGGCCGAGGTTTTTCTCTGGGGGCCTATGGCAGGGAGGGACCGGCTGGCTCCTGAAAAGCTACGATAGGCAGGATGGTGACCAGACCCATGGTGGCACCAGTGCCAAGTTGGGCTGATTTGATAGTAGCAAGTGGCTCCTGCAATCTGCCATCAAAAAGTTGGCAGGCGAGTTTTGTTTTCCAGGGAAAAGCGCCGTTGTTTGTGTTTGGGGGCCTGTGGCTGGGAGTGGCCGGCTGGCTCCTTAGAATCCACGATACGCAGCATGGTTCCCAGACCAGAGGTGGCACCAGTGACAAGTCGGGCCAGTTTGATGGTGCAAAGTGGCTCCTGCAATCTGCCATCCAGAAGCGGGGCAGCTTACTTTTGTTTTCCAGGGAAAAGGGCCGAGGTTTTTCTCTGGGGGCCTATGGCTGGGAGTGACCGGCTGGCGCGTGAACAGCTACGATAGGCAGGATGGTTCCCAGACCCATGGTGGCACCAGTGCCATGTTGGGCTGATTTGATAGTACCAAGTGGCTCCTGCAATCTGCCATCAAAATGTTGGCAGGCGAGTTTTGTTTTCCAGGGAAAAGCGCCGTTGTTGTATATGGGGGCCTGTGGCTGGGAGTGGCCGGCTGGCTGCTTAGAATCCACGATACGCAGGATGGTTCCCAGACCCAAGGTGGCACCAGTGCCAAGTTGTCTGGTTTGATAGTACCAAGTGGTTCCTGCAATCTGCCATCCAGAAGCGGGGCAGCTTACTTTTGTTTGCCAGGGAAACGGGCCGAGCTTTGTGTCTGGGGGCCTATGGCTGCGAGTGACCGGCTGGCTCCTGAAAAGCTACGATAGGCAGGATGGTGACCAGACCCATGGTGGCACCAGTGCCAAGTTGGGCTGGTTTGATAGTACCAAGTGGCTCCTGCAATCTGCCATCAAAAATTTGGCAGGCGAGTTTTGATTTCCAGGGAAAAGCGCCGTTGTTTGTGTTTGGGGGCCTGTGGCTGCGAGTGGCCGGCTTGCTAATTGGAATCCACGATACGCAGGATGGTTCCCAGACCTGACGTGGCACCAGTGCCAAGTCGGGCTAGTTTGATGCTGCAAAGTGGCTCCTGCAATCTGCCATGCAGAAGCGGGGTAGCATACTTTTGTTTGCCAGGGAAAATGGCCGAGGTTTTTGTCTGGGGCCTATGGCTGGGAGTGACCGGCTGGCTCCTGAAAAGCTACGATAGGCAGGATGGTGACCAGACCCATGGTGGCACCAGTGCCAAGTTGGGCTGATTTGATAGTAGCAAGTGGCTCCTGCAATCTGCCATCAAAATGTTGGCAGGCGAGTTTTTTTTTCCAGGGAAAAGCGCCGTTGTTTGTGTTTGGGGGCCTGTGGCTGGGAGTGACCGGCTGGTTCCTTAGAATCCACGATACGCAGGATGGTTCCCAGACCAGAGGTGGCACCAGTGCCAAGTCGGGCTGGTTTGATAGTACCAAGTGGCTCCTGCAATCTGCCATCCAGAAGCGGGGCAGCTTACTTTTGTTTGCCAGGGAAACGGGCCGAGGTTTGTGACTGGGGACCTATGGCTGGGAGTGACCGGCTGGCTCCTGAAAAGTTACGATAGGCAGGATGGTGACCAGACCCATGGTGGCACCAGTGCCAAGTTGGGCTGGTTTGATAGTACCAAGTGGCTCCTGTAATCTGCCATCAAATAATTGGTAGGCGAGTTTTGTTTTCCAGGGAAAAGCGCCGTTGTTTGTGTTTGGGGGCCTGTGGTAGGGAGTGGCCGGCTGGCTAATTAGAATCCACGATACGCAGGATGGTTCCCAGACCCAAGGTGGGACCAGTGCCAAGACGGGCTAGTTTGATGGTGCAAAGTGGCTCCTGCAATCTGCCATCCAGAAGCGGGGTAGCTTACTTTTGTTTGCCAGGGAAACGGGCCGAGCTTTTTGTCTGGGGGCGTATGGCTGGCAGTGACCGGCTGGCTCCTGAAAAGCTACGATAGGCAGGATGGTGACCAGACCCATGGTGGCACCAGTGCCAAGTTGGGCTGATTTGATAAAACCAAGTGGCTCCTGCAATCTGCCATCAAAAAGTTGGCAGGAGAGTTTTGTTTTCCAGGGAAAAGCGCCGTTGTTTGTGTTTGGGGGCCTGTGGCTGGGAGTGGCCGGCTGGCTCCTTAGAATCCACGATACGCAGCATGGTATCCAGACCCAAGGTGGCACCAGTGCCAAGTTTTGCTGGTTTGATAGTACCAAGTGGTTCCTGCAATCTGCCATCCAGAAGCAGGGCAGCTTACTTTTGTTTGCCAGGGAAACGGGCCGAGGTTTTTCTCTGGGGGCCTATGGCAGGGAGGGACCGGCTGGCTCCTGAAAAGCTACGATAGGCAGGATGGTGACCAGACCCATGGTGGCACCAGTGCCAAGTTGGGCTGATTTGATAGTAGCAAGTGGCTCCTGCAATCTGCCATCAAAATGTTGGCAGGCGAGTTTTGTTTTCCAGGGAAAAGCGCCGTTGTTTGTGTTTGGGGGCCTGTGGCTGGGAGTGACCGGCTGGCTCCTTAGAATCCACGATACGCAGGATGGTTCCCAGACCCAAGGTGGAACCACTGCCAAGTTGGGCTGGTTTGATAGTACCAAGTGATTCCTGCAATCTGCCGTCCAGATGCGGGGCAACTTACTTTTGTTTGCCAGGGAAAAGGGCCGAGCTTTGTGTCTGGGGGCCTATGGCTGGGAGTGACCGGCTGGCTCCTGAAAAGCTACGATAGGCAGGATGGTGACCAGACCCATGGTGGCACCAGTGCCAAGTTGGGCTGGTTTGATAGTACCAAGTGGCTCCTGCAATCTGCCATCAAAAAGTTGGCAGGCGAGTTTTGTTTTCCAGGGAAAAGCGCCGTTGTTTGTGTTTGGGGGCCTGTGGCTGGGAGTGGCCGGCTGGCTCCTTAGAATCCACGATACGCAGCATGGTTCCCAGACCAGAGGTGGCACCAGTGACAAGTCGGGCCAGTTTGATGGTGCAAAGTGGCTCCTGCAATCTGCCATCCAGAAGCGGGGCAGCTTAGTTTTGTTTTCCAGGGAAAAGGGCCGAGGTTTTTCTCTGGGGGCCTATGGCTGGGAGTGACCGGCTGGCGCGTGAACAGCTACGATAGGCAGGATGGTTCCCAGACCCATGGTGGCACCAGTGCCATGTTGGGCTGATTTGATAGTACCAAGTGGCTCCTGCAATCTGCCATCAAAATGTTGGCAGGCGAGTTTTGTTTTCCAGGGAAAAGCGCCGTTGTTGTATATGGGGGCCTGTGGCTGGGAGTGGCCGGCTGGCTGCTTAGAATCCACGATACGCAGGATGGTTCCCAGACCCAAGGTGGCACCAGTGCCAAGTTGTCTGGTTTGATAGTACCAAGTGGTTCCTGCAATCTGCCATCCAGAAGCGGGGCAGCTTACTTTTGTTTGCCAGGGAAACGGGCCGAGCTTTGTGTCTGGGGGCCTATGGCTGCGAGTGACCGGCTGGCTCCTGAAAAGCTACGATAGGCAGGATGGTGACCAGACCCATGGTGGCACCAGTGCCAAGTTGGGCTGCTTTGATAGTACCAAGTGGCTCCTGCAATCTGCCATCAAAAATTTGGCAGGCGAGTTTTGATTTCCAGGGAAAAGCGCCGTTGTTTGTGTTTGGGGGCCTGTGGCTGCGAGTGGCCGGCTTGCTAATTGGAATCCACGATACGCAGGATGGTTCCCAGACCTGACGTGGCACCAGTGCCAAGTCGGGCTAGTTTGATGCTGCAAAGTGGCTCCTGCAATCTGCCATGCAGAAGCGGGGTAGCATACTTTTGTTTGCCAGGGAAAATGGCCGAGGTTTTTGTCTGGGGCCTATGGCTGGGAGAGACCGGCTGGCTCCTGAAAAGCTACGATAGGCAGGATGGTGACCAGACCCATGGTGGCACCAGTGCCAAGTTGGGCTGATTTGATAGTAGCAAGTGGCTCCTGCAATCTGCCATCAAAATGTTGGCAGGCGAGTTTTTTTTTCCAGGGAAAAGCGCCGTTGTTTGTGTTTGGGGGCCTGTGGCTGGGAGTGACCGGCTGGTTCCTTAGAATCCACGATACGCAGGATGGTTCCCAGACCAGAGGTGGCACCAGTGCCAAGTCGGGCTGGTTTGATAGTACCAAGTGGCTCCTGCAATCTGCCATCCAGAAGCGGGGTAGCTTACTTTTGTATGCCAGGGAAAGGGGCCGAGGTTTTTGTCTGGGGGCCTATAGCTGGGAGTGACCGGCTGGCTCCTGAAAAGCTACGATAGGCAGGATGGTGACCAGACCCATGGTGGCACCAGTGCCAAGTTGGGCTGATTTGATAGTACCAAGTTGCTCCTGCAATCTGCCATCAAAATGTTGGCAGGCGAGTTTTGTTTTCCAGGGAAAAGCGCCGTTGTTTGTGTTTGGGGGCCTGTGGCTGGGAGTGACCGGCTGGCTCCTTAGAATCCACGATAAGCAGGATGGTTCCCAGACCCAAGGTGGCACCAGTGCCAAGTTGGGCTGGTTTGATAGTACCAAGTGCGTCCTGCAATCTGCCATCCAGAAGCGGGGTAGCTTACTTTTTTTTGCCAGGGAAACGGGCCGAGGTTTTTGTCTCGGGGCCTATGGCTGAGGGTGACCGGCTGGCTCCTGAAAAGCTACCATAGGCCGGATGGTGACCAGACCCATGGTGACACCAGTGCCAAGTTTGGCTTGTTTGATAGTACCAAGTTGCTCCTGCAATCTGCCATCAAAAAGTTGGCAGGCGAGTTTTGTTTTCCAGGGAAAAGCGCCGTTGTTTGTGTTTGGGGGCCTGTGGCTGGGAGTGGCCGGCTGGCTCCTTAGAATCCACGATACGCAGCATGGTATCCAGACCCAAGGTGGCACCAGTGCCAAGTCGGGCTGGTTTGATAGTACCAAGTGGCTCCTGCAATCTGCCATCCAGAAGCGGGGCAGCTTACTTTTGTTTGCCAGGGAAACGGGCCGAGGTTTGTGTCTCAGGGCCTATGGCTGGGAGTGACCGGCTGGCTCCTGAAAAGTTACGATAGGCAGGATGGTGACCAGACCCATGGTGGCACCAGTGCCAAGTCGGGCTGGTTTGATAGTACCAAGTGGCTCCTGCAATCTGCCATGAAAATGTTGGCAGGCGAGTTTTGTTTTCCAGGGAAAAGCGCCGTTGTTTGTGTTTGGGGGCCTGTGGCTGGGAGTGGCCGGCTGGCTCGTTAGAATCCACGATACGCAGCATGGTATCCAGACCCAAGGTGGCACCAGTGCCAAGTTGGGCTGGTTTGATAATACCAAGTGGTTCCTGCAAACTCCATCAAAATTTGGCAGGCGTGTTTTGTTTTCCAGGGAACAGCGCCGTTGATTTTGTTTGGGGGCCTGTGGCTGGGAGTGGCCGGCTGGCTCCTTAGAATCCACGATACGCAGGATGGTTCCCAGACCCAAGGTGGCACCAGTGCCAAGTCGGGCTGGTTTGATTACACCAAGTGGCTCCTGCAATCTGCCATCCAGAAGTGAGGCAGCTAAGTTTTGTTTGCCAGAGAAAAAGGCTGTGGTTTTTGTTTGGGGGCCTGTGGCTGGCAGTGGCCGGCTGGCTCCTGAAAATCCACGATACGCAGCATGGTTCCCAGACCCAAGGTGGCACCAGTACAAAGTGGGGCTCGTTTGACAGTGTCAAGTGCCTCCTGCAATCTCCCATCCAGAAGCGGGGCAGCTGAGTTTTTTTTGCCAGGGAAACGGACCTTTGTTTTTGATTGGGGTCTGTGGCCGAGAGTGGTCGGCTGTCTCCTGACAATCCACAATACGCAGGATGGTTCCCAGACCAAAGGTGGCACCAGTGCTAAGTCGGGCTGGTTTGATAGTACCAAGTGCCTCCTGCAATCTGCCATCCAGAAGCGGGGCAGCTGAGTTTTGTTTGCCAGAGAAAAGGGCCGTGGGTTGTGTTTGGGGGCATATGGCTGGGAGTGGCCACCTGGCTCCTTAAAATGCACGATACGCCGCATGGTAACCAGACGCAAGGTGGCACCAGTGCCAAGTCGGGCTGTTTTTGTAGTACCCAGTGGCTCCTGCAATTTGCCATCCAGAAGCGGGGCAGCTAAATTTTGTTTGCTAGAGAAAAGGGCTGTGGTTTGTGTTTGGGGGCCTATGGCCGAGAGTGGTAGGCTGGCCCCTGAAAATCAACGATAGGCAGGATGGTTCCCAGATCCAAGGTGGCACCAGTGCCAAGTAAGGCTGGTTGTATGGTTCAAAGTGACTCCTGCAATCTGCCATCCGGAAGCGGGACAGCTGAGTTTTTTTTGCCAGAGAAAAGGTCCGTGGTTTCTTTTTGGGGCATACGGCTGGGAATTGCCGGCTGGCTCCTTAAAATGCTCGATACGCAGGATGGTTCCCAGAGCCAAGGTGGCACCACTGCCAAGTCGGGCTCTTTTTGTAGTACCAAGTGCGTCCTGCAATTTGCCATCCAGAAGAGGGGCAGTTGAGTTTTGTTTGCCAGAGAAAAGGGCCGAGGTTTGTGTTTGGGAGCATATGGCTGGGAATGACCGGCTGGCCCCTGAAAATCCACGATACGCCGGATGGTTCCCAGATCCAAGGTGGTACCATTACCAAGTCGGGCTGGTTTGATAGTCCCAAGTGTCTCCTGCAAACTGCCATCCAGAAGCGGGGCAGCTTACTTTTGTTTGCCAGGGAAACGGGCCGAGCTTTGTGTCTCGGGGCCTATGGCTGGGAGTGGCCGGCTGGCTAATTAGAATCCACGTCAGGCAGGATGGTTCCCAGACCAGATGTGGCACCAGTGCCAAGTCGGGCTAGTTTGATGGTGCAAAGTGGCCCCTGCAATCTGCCATCCAGAAGCGGGGCAGCTTACTTTTGTTTGCCAGGGAACCAACCGAGGTTTTTGTCTGGGGGCCTATGGCTGGGAGTGACCGGCTGGCTCCTGAAAAGCTACGATAGGCAGGATGGTGACCAGAGCCATGGTGGCACCAGTGCCAAGTTGGGCTGGTTTGATAGTACCAAGTGGCTCCTGTAATCAGCCATCAAAATGTTGGCAGGCGAGTTTTGTTTTCAGGGAAAAGCGCCGTTGTTTGTGTTTGGGGGCCTGTGGCTGGGAGTGGCCGGCTGGCTCCTTAGAATCCACGATACGCAGCATGGTTCCAAGACCCAAGGTGGCACCAGTGCCAAGTCGGGCTGGTTTGATACTACCAAGTGGCTCCTGCAATCTGCCATCCAGAAGCGGGGCAGCTTACTTTTTTTGCCAGGGAAACGGGCCGAGGTTTTTGTCTGGGGGCCTATGGCTGGGAGTGACCGGCTGGCTCCTGAAAAGCTACGATAGGCAGGATGGTGATCAGACCCATGGTGACACCAGTGCCAAGTTGGGCTGGTTTGATAGTACCAAGTGGCTCCTGCAATCTGCCATCAAAAAGTTGGCAGGCGAGTTTTGTTTTCCAGGGAAAAGCGCCGTTGTTTTTGTCTGGGGGCCTGTGGCTGGGAGTGGCCGGCTGGCTCCTTAGAATCCACGATACGCAGCATGGTTCCCAGACCAGAGGTGGCACCAGTGCCAAGTTGGGCTGGTTTGATAGTACCAAGTGCGTCCTGCAATCAGACAGCCAGAAGAGGGGCAGCTTAATTTTGTTTGCCAGGGAAACGGGCCGAGGTATTTGTCTGGGGCCCTATGGCTGGGAGTGACCGGCTGGCTCCTGAAAAGCTACGATAGGCAAGATGGTGACCAGACCCATGGTGGCACCAGTGCCAAGTTGGGCTGGTTTGATAGTACCAAGTGGCTCCTGCAATCTGCCATCAAAAAGTTGGCAGGCGAGTTTTGTTTTCCAGGGAAAAGCGCCGTTGTGTGTGTTTTGGGGCCTGTGGCGGGGAGTGGCCAGCTGTCTCCTTAGAATCCACGATACGCAGGATGGTTCCCAGACCAGAGGTGGCACCAGTGCCAAGTCGGGCTGGTTTGATGGTGAAAAGTGGCTCCTGCAATCTGCCATCCAGAAGCGGGATAACTTACTTTTGTTTGCCAGGGAAACGGGCCGAGGTTTGTGTCTGGGGGCCTACGGCTGGGAGTGACCGGCTGGCTCCTGAAAAGCTACGATAGGCAGGATGGTGACCAGACCCATGGTGGCACCAGTGCCAAGTTGGGCTGGTTTGATAGTACCAAGTGGCTCC
Organism: Melospiza melodia melodia; assembly: GCF_035770615.1. Classification (NCBI taxonomy): domain Eukaryota; kingdom Metazoa; phylum Chordata; class Aves; order Passeriformes; family Passerellidae; genus Melospiza; species Melospiza melodia. The sequence continues at coordinate 50,412,636 of NC_086198.1, forward strand.
TGCAATCTGCCATCAAAATGTTGGCAGGCGAGTTTTGTTTTCCAGGGAAAAGCTCCGTTGTTTGTGTTTGGGGGCCTGTGGCTGGGAGTGGCCAGCTGTCTCCTTAGAATCCACGATACGCAGGATGGTTCCCAGACCAGAGGTGGCACCAGTGCCAAGTCGGGCTGGTTTGATGATACTAAATAGCTCCTGCAATCTGGCATCCAGACGCGGGGCAGCGGATTTTTGTTTGCTGGAGAAAAGTTCCGTGGTTTTTTTTTGGGGGTATATGGCTGGACGTGGCCGGCTGGCTCCTTAAAAAGCTCGATACGCAGGATTGTTCCCTGACCCAAGGTGGCATCAGTGCCAAGTCGGGCTCTTTTCGTAGTACCAAGTGCGTCCTGCAATTCGCCATCCAGAAGAGGGGCAGTTGAGTTTTGTTTGCCAGAGAAAAGGGCCGTGGTATGTGTTTGGGGGCATATGGCTGAGAGTGGCCGGCTGGCCCCTGAAAATCCACGACAGGCAGGATGGTTCCCAGAACCAAGGTGGCACCAGTGCCATGTTGGCCTGGTTTGATAGTACCATGTGGCTCCTGCAATCTGCCATCCAGAAGCGGGGCTGCTTACTTTTGTTTGCCAGGGAAACGGGCCGAGGTATTTGTCAGGGGGCCTATGGCTGGGAGTGACCGGCTGGCTCCTGAAAAGCTACGATAGGCAGGATGGTGACCAGACCCATGGTGGCACCAGTGCCAAGTTGGGCTGATTTGATAGTACCAAGTGGCTCCTGCAATCTGCCATCAAAAAGTTGTCAGGCGAGTTTTGTTTTCCAGGGAAAAGCGCCGTTGTTTGTGTTTGCGGGCCTGTGGCTGGGAGTGGCCGGCTGGCTCCTTAGAATCCACGATACGCAGGATGGTTCCCAGAGCCAAGGTGGCACCAGTGCAAAATTGGGCTGGTTTGATAGTACCAAGTGGCTCCTGCAATCTGCCATCCAGAAGCGAGGCAGCTTACTTTTGTTTCCCAGGGAAACGGGCCGAGCTATTTGTCTGGGGACCTATGGCTGGGAGTGACCGGCTGGCTCCTGAAAATCCATGATACGCAGCATGGTTCCCAGACCCAAGATGGCACCAGTGCCAAGTCGGGCTGGTTTATAATACTAAATAGCTCCCGAAATCTGCCATTCAGACGCGGGGCAGCGGATTTTTGTTTGCTGGATAAAAGTTCCGTGGTTGTTTTTTGGGGGTATATGGCTGGACGTGGCCGGCTGGCTCCTTAAAAAGATCGATACGCAGGATTGTTCCCTGACCCAAGGTGGCATCAGTGCCAAGTCGGGCTGTTTTCGTAGTACCAAGTGCGTCCTGCAATTTGCCATCCAGAAGAGGGGCAGTTGAGTTTTGTTTGCCAGAGAAAAGGGCCGTGGTATGTGTTTGGGGGCATATGGCTGAGAGTGGCCGGCTGGCCCCTGAAAATCCACGATAGGCAGGATGGTTCCCAGAGCCAAGGTGGCACCAGTGCCATGTTGGCCTGGTTTGATAGTACCATGTGGCTCCTGCAATCTGCCATCCAGAAGCGGGGCAGCTTACTTTTGTTTGCCAGGGAAACGGGCCGAGGTATTTGTCTGGGGGCCTATGACTGGGAGTGACCGGCTGGCTCCTGAAAAGCTACGATAGGCAGGATTGTGACCAGACCCATGGTGGCACCAGCGCCAAGTTGGGCTGGTTTGATAGTACCAAGTGGCTCCTGCAATCTGCCATCAAAAGTTGGCAGGCGAGTTTTGTTTTCCACGGAAAAGCGCCGTTGCTTTTGTTTAGAGGCCTGTGGCAGGGAGTGGCCGCCTGTCCTCGTAGAATCTACGTTACGCAGCATGGTTCCCAGAGCCAAGGTGGCACGAGGGCCAAGTCGGGCTGGTTTGATAGTACTAAGTGCATCCTGCAATCAGCCATCCAAAAGCCGGGCAGCTTACTTTTGTTTGCCAGGGAAACGGGCCGAGGTTTGTGTCTGGGGGCCTATGGCAGGGAGTGACCGGCTGGCTCCTGAAAAGCTACGATAGGCAGCATGTTTACCAGACCCATGGTGGCACCAGTGCCAAGTTGGGCTGATTTCATAGTACCAAGTGGCTCCTGCAATCTGCCATCCAGAATCGGGGCAGCTTACTTTTGTTTTCCAGGGAAACGGGCCGAGGTTTGTGTCTGGGGGCCTATGGCTGGGAGTGACCGGCTGGCTCCTGAAAAGCTACGATAGGCAGGATGGTGACCAGACCCATGGTGACACCAGTGCCAAGTTTGGCTTGTTTGATAGTACCAAGTGGCTCCTGCAATCTGCCATCAAAATGTTGGCAGGCGAGTTTTGTTTTCCAGGGAAAAGTGCCGTTGTTTGTGTTTGGGGGCCTGTGGCTCAGAGTGGCCGGGTGGCTGCTTAGAATCCACGATACGCAGGATGGTTCCCAGACCCAAGGTGGCACCAGTGCCAAGTCAGGCTGTTTTGACACTACCAAGTGGCTCCTGCACTCTGCCATCCAGAATCGGGGCAGCTTAATTTTGTTTGCCAGGGAAACGGGCCGGGGTTTGTGTCTGGGGGCCTATGGCTGGGAGTGACCGGCTGGCTCCTGAAATGCTACAATAGGCAGGATGGCTCCCAGACCCATAGTGGCACCAGTGCCAAGTTGGGATGATTTGATAGTACCAAGTGGCTCCTGCAATCTGCAATCAAAAAGTTGGCAGGCGAATTTTGTTTTCCAGGGAAAAGCGCCGTTGTTTGTGTTTGGGGGCCTGTGGCTGGGAGTGGCCGGCTGGCTCCTTAGAATCCACGATATGCAGGATTGTTCCCAGACCCAAGGTGGCACCAGTGCCAAGTCGGGCTGGTTTGATGGTGCAAAGTGGCTCCTGCAATCTGCCATCCAGACGCGGGGCAGCGGATTTTTGTTTCCAAGAGAAATGATCCGTGGTTTGTTTTTGGGGGTTTATGGCTGGGCGTGGCCGGCTGGCTCCTTAAAAAGCTCGATATGCAGGATGCTTCCCTGACACAAGGTGGCACCAGTGCCACGTCGGGCGGTTTTCGTAGTACAAAGTGCGTCCTAAAATTTGCCATCCAGAAGAGGGGCAGTTGAGTTATGTTTGCCAGAGAAAACGGCCGTGGTTTGTTTTTGGGGGCATATGGCTGAGAGTGGCCAGCTGGCTCCTGAAAAGCTACGATAGGCAGGATGTTTACCAGACCCATGGTAGAACCAGTGCCAAGTTGGGCTGTTTTTATAGTACCAAGTGGCTCCTGCAATCTGCCATCCAGAATCGGGGTAGCTTACTTTTGTTTTCCAGGGAAAAGTGCCGAGGTTTGTGTCTGGGGGTCTATGGTTGGGAGTGGCCGGCTGGCTCCTTAGAAACCACGATACGCAGCATGGTTCCCAGACAAGAGGTGCCACCAGTGCCAAGTTGGGCTGGTTTGATACTACCAAGTGGTTCCTGCAATCTGCCATCCAGAAGCGGGGCAGCTTACTTTTGTTTGCCTGGGAAACGGGCCGAGGTTTTTGTCTGGGGGCCTATGGCTGGGAGTGACCGGCTGGCTCCTGAAAAGCTACGATAGGCAGGATGGTGACCAGACCCATGCTGGCACCAGTGCCAAGTTGGGCTGATTTGATAGTACCAAGTGGCTCCTGCAATCTGCCATCAAAATGTCGGCAGGCGAGTTTTGTTTTCCAGGGAAAAGCGCCGTTGTTTGTGTCTGGGGGACTGTGGCTGGGAGTGACCGGCTGGCTCCTTAGAATCCACGATACGCAGCATGGTTCCCAGACCAGAGGTGGCACCACTGCCAAGTTGGGCTGGTTTGATAGTACCAAGTGCGTCCTGCAATCTGCCATCCAGAAGCAGGGCAGCTTACTTTTGTTTGCCAGGGAAACGGGCCGAGGTTTTTCTCTGGGGGCCTATGGCAGGGAGGGACCGGCTGGCTCCTGAAAACTACGATAGGCAGGATGGTGACCAGACCCATGGTGGCACGAGTGCCAAGTTGGGCTGATTTGATAGTAGCAAGTGGCTCCTGCAATCTGCCATCAAAATGTTGGCAGGCGAGTTTTGTTTTCCAGGGAAAAGCGCTGTGGCTTGTGTTTGGGGGACTGTGGGTGGGAGTGGCCGGCTGGCTCCTTAGAACACACGATACGCAGGATGGTTCCCAGACCCAAGGTGGCACCAGTGCCAAGTTGGGCTGGTTTGATAGTACCAAGTGGCTCCTGCAATCTGCCATCCAGAAGCGGGGCAGCTTAGTTTTGTTTGCCAGGGAAACGGGTCGAGCTTTGTGTCTGGGGGCCTATGGCTGGGAGTGACCGGCTGGCTCCTGAAAAGCTACGATAGGCAGGATGGTGACCAGACCCATGGTGGCACCAGTGCCAAGTTGGGCTGGTTTGATAGTACCAAGTGGCTCCTGCAATCTGCCATCAAAAAGCTGGCAGGCAAGTTTTGTTTTCCAGGGAAAAGCGCCGTTGTTTGTGTTTGGGGGACTGTGGGTGGGAGTGGCCGGCTGGCTCCTTAGAACACACGATACGCAGGATGGTTCCCAGACCCAAGGTGGCACCAGTGCCACGTCGGGCTGGTTTGATGGTGAAAAGTGGCTCCTGCAATCTGCCATCCTGAAGCGGGGTAGCTTACATTTTTGTGCCAGGGAAACGGGCCGAGGTTTATTACTGGGGGCCTAGGGCTAGGAGTGACCGGCTGGCTCCTGAAAAGCAACAATAGGCAGGATGGTTCCCAGACCCAAGGTGGCACCAGTGCCAAGTTGAGCTGGTTTGATGGTACCAACTGGCTCCTGCAATCTGCCATCTAAAAGTTGTCAGGCGAGTTTTGTTTTCCAGGGAAAAGCGCCGTTGATTTTGTTTGGAGGCCTGTGGCTGGCAGTGGCTGCCTGTCGTCTTAGAATCCGGGTTACGCAGCATGGTTCCCAGAGCCAAGGTGGCACCAGTGTCAAGTTGGGCTGGTTTGATAGTACCAAGTGGCTCCTGCAATCTGCCATCCAGAAGCGGGGCAGCTTACTTTTGTTTGCCAGGGAAACGGGCCGAGGTATTTGTCTGGGGACCTATGGCTGGGAGTGACCGGCTGGCTCCTGAAAAGCTACGATAGGCAGGATGGTGACCAGACCCATGGTGGCACCAGTGCCAAGTTGGGCTGGTTTGATAGTACCAAGTGGCTCCTGCAATCTGCCATCAAAAAGTTGGCAGGCCAGTTTTGTTTTCCAGGGAAAAGCGCCGTTGTTTGTGTTTGGGGGACTGTGGCTGGGAGTGGCCGGCTGTCTCCTTAGAACACACGATACGCAGGATGGTTCCCAGACCCAAGGTGGCACCAGTGCCAAGTCGGGCTGGTTTGATAACACCAAGTGGCTCCTGCAATCTGCCATCCAGAAGCAGGGCAGCTTACTTTTGTTTTCCAGGGAAACGGACCGAGGTTTTTTTCTGGGGGCCTATGGCTGGGAGTGACCGGCTGGCTCCTGAAAAGCTACGATAGGCAGGATGGTGACCAGACCCATGGTGGCACCAGTGCCAAGTTGGGCTGGTTTGATAGTACCAAGTGGCTCCTGCAATCTGCCATCAAAAAGTTGGCAGGCCAGTTTTGTTTTCCAGGGAAAAGCGCCGTTGTTTGTGTTTGGGGGACTGTGGCTGGGAGTGGCCGGCTGTCTCCTTAGAACACACGATACGCAGGATGGTTCCCAGACCCAAGGTGGCACCAGTGCCAAGTCGGGCTGGTTTGATAACACCAAGTGGCTCCTGCAATCTGCCATCCAGAAGCAGGGCAGCTTACTTTTGTTTTCCAGGGAAACGGACCGAGGTTTTTTTCTGGGGGCCTATGGCTGGGAGTGACCGGCTGGCTCCTGAAAAGCTACGATAGGCAGGATGGTGACCAGACCCATGGTGGCACCAGTGCCAAGTTGGGCTGGTTTGATAGTACCAAGTGGCTCCTGCAATCTGCCATCAAAAAGTTGGCAGGCGAGTTTTGTTTTCCAGGGAAAAGCGCCGTTGTGTGTGTTTTGGGGCCTGTGGCTGGGAGTGGCCAGCTGGCTCCTTAGAATCCACGATACGCAGGATGGTTCCCAGACCCAAGGTGGCACCAGTGCCAAGTCGGGCTGGTTTGTTAGTACCAAGTGGTTCCTGCAATCTGCCATCCAGAAGCGGGGCAGCTGAATTTTGTTTGCCAGAGAAAAAGGCTGTTGTTTGTGTTTCGGGGCCTGTGGCTGGCAGTGGACGGCTGGCTCCTGAAAATCCATGATACGCAGCATGGTTCCCAGACCCAAGGTGGCACCAGTGCCAAGTAGGGCTGGTTTCATAGTACCCAGTGGCTCCTGCAATCTGCCATCCAGAAGAGGGGCAGTTGAGTTTTGTTTTCCAGAGAAAAGGGCCGTGGTTTGTGTTTGGGGCCTATGGCTGAGAGTGACCGGCTGGCCCCTGAAAATCCACGATAGGAATGATGGTTCCCAGATCCAAGGTGGCACCAGTGCCATGTTGTGCTGGTGTGATAGTCCCAAGTGGCTCCTGCACTCTGCCATCCAGAAGTGGGGCAGCTGAATTTTGTTTGCCAGAGAAAAAGGCTGTGGATTTTGTTTGGGGGCCTATGGCTGGGAGTGGCCGGCTGGCTCCTGAAAATCCACGATAGGAAGGATGGTTCCAAGACCCAAGGTAGCACCAGTGCCAAGTGGGGCTGGTTTCACAGTGTCAAGTGCCTCCTGCAATCTCCCATCCAGAAGCGGGGCAGCTGAGTTTTGTTTGCCTGTGAAACGGGCCGTTGTTTTTGATTGGGGTCTGTGGCCGAGAGTGTTCAGCTGGCTCCTGACAATCCACAATACGCAGGATGGTTCCCAGACCCAAGGTGGCACCAGTGCCAAGTCGTGCTGGTTTGATAGTACCAAGTGGCTCCTGCAATCTGCCATCCAGAAGCGGTGCAGCTGAGTTTTGTTTGCCAGAGGAAAGGGCCGTGGGTTGTGTTCGGGGGCCTATGGCTGGGAGTGGCCGGCTGTCTCATTAAAAGATCGCTACGCACGATGGTTCCCAGACCGAATGTGGCACCAGTGCCAAGTCGGGCTGTTTTTATAGTACCAAGTGCGTCCTGCAATTTGCCATCCAGAAGAGGGGCAGTTGAGTTTTGTTTGCCAGAGAAAAGCGCCGTTGTTTGTGTTTGGGGGCTTGTGGCTGGGAGTGGCCGACTGGCGCCTTAGAATCTGCGATACGCAGCATGGTTCCCAGACCCAAGGTGGCACCAGTTCCAAGTTGGGCTGGTTTGATAGTACCAAGTGGCTCCTGCAATCTGCCATCCAGAAGCGGGGCAGCTTACTTTTGTTTGCCAGGGAAACGGGCCGAGGTTTGTGTTTTGGGGCCTATGGCTGGGAGTGACCGGCTGGCTCCTGGAAAGCTACAATAGGCAGGATGGTGACCAGACCCATGGTGGCACCAGTGCCAAGTTGGGCTGGTTTGATAGTACCAAGTTGCTCCTGCAATCTGCCATCAAAAAGTTGGCAGGCGAGTTTTGTTTTCCAGGGAAAAGCGCCGTTGTTTGTGTTTGGGGGCCTGTGGCAGGGAGTGGCCGGCTGGCTCCTTAGAATCCACGATACGCAGGATGGTTCCCAGACCCAAGGTGGCACCAGTGCCAAGTCGGGCTGGTTTGATACTACCAAGTGGTTCCTGCAATCTGCCATCCAGAAGCAGGGCAGCTTACTTTTGTTTGCCAGGGAAACGGGCCGTGGGTTTTGTTTGGGGGCATATAGCTGAGTGTGGCCGGCTGGCCCCTGAAAATCCACGCTAGGCAGCATGGTTCCCAGATGCAAGGTGGCACCAGTGCCAAGTCGGTCTGGTTTGATGGTGCAAAGTGGCTCCTGCAATCTGCCATCCAGAAGCGGGGCAGCTTACTTTTTTTGTTTCCCAGAGAAAAATTCCGTGGATTTTTTTTGGGGGCATATTGCTGGGAGTGGCCGGCTGGCTCCTTAAAATGCTCGATACGCATGATGGTTCCCAGGTCCAAGGTGTCACCACTACCAAGTCGGCCTGCGGTTTTAGTATCAAGTTCATCCTGCAATTTGCCATCCAGAAGAGGGGCAGATGACTTTTGTTTGCCAGAGAAACGGGCCGAGGTTTCTGTTTGGGGGCATATGGCTGAGAGTGGCCGGCTGGCCCCTGAAAATCCACGATACACAGCATGGTTCCCAGATCCAAGGTGGCACCAGTGCCAAGTTGGGCTGGTTTGATAGTCCCAAGTGTCTCCTGCAATCTGCCATCCAGAAGCGGGGCAGCTTACTTTTGTTTGCCAGAGAAATAGGCCTAGGTTTTTGTTTGGGGGCCTGTGGCTAGGAGTGGCCTGCTGGCTCCTAAGAATCCACGATACGCAGGATGTTTACCAGACCCATGGTGGCACCAGTGCCAAGTTGGGCTGGTTTGATAGTACCAAGTGGCTCCTGCAAACTCCATCAAAAAGTTGGCAGGCGTGTTTTGTTTTGCAGGGAACAGCGCCGTTGATTTTGTTTGGGGGCCTGTGGCTGGGAGTGGCCGGCTGGCTCCTTAGAATCCACGATACGCAGGATGGTTCCCAGACCCAAGGTGGCACCAGTGCCAAGTCGGGCTGGTTTGATTACAACAAGTGGCTCCTGCAATCTGCCATCCATAAGTGAGGCAGCTAAGTTTTGTTTGCCAGAAAAAAGGGCCGTGGTTTTTGTTGGGGGCCTGTGGCTGGGAGTAGCCGGCTGGCTCCTTAAAATCCACGATAGGCAGGATGGTTCCCAGACCCAAGGTGGTACCAGTGCCAAGTCGGGCTGGTTTGATAGTACCAAGTGGCTCCTGCAATCTGCCATCCAGAAGCGGGGCAGCTTACTTTTGTTTGCCAGGGAAACGGGCTGAGCTTTGTGTCTGGGGGCCTATGGCAGGGAGTGACCGGCTGGCTCCTGAAAAGCTACCATAGGCAGGATGGTGACCAGACCCATGGTGGCACCAGTGCCAAGTTGGGCTGGTTTGATAGTACCAAGTGGCTCCTGCAATCTGCCATCAAAAAGTTGGCAGGCCAGTTTTGTTTTCCAGGGAAAAGCGCCGTTGTTTGTGTTTTGGGGCCTGTGGCTGGCAGTGGACGGCTGGCTCCTGAAAATCCATGATACGCAGCATGGTTCCCAGACCCAAGGTGGCACCAGTGCCAAGTAGGGCTGGTTTCATAGTACCCAGTGGCTCCTGCAATCTGCCATCCAGAAGAGGGGCAGTTGAGTTTTGTTTTCCAGAGAAAAGGGCCGTGGTTTGTGTTTGGGGCCTATGGCTGAGAGTGACCGGCTGGCCCCTGAAAATCCACGATAGTAAGGATGGTTCCCAGATCCAAGGTGGCACCAGTGCCATGTTGTGCTGGTGTGATAGTCCCAAGTGGCTCCTGCAATCTGCCATCCAGAAGTGGGGCAGCTGAATTTTGTTTGCCAGAGAAAAAGGCTGTGGTTTTTGTTTGGGGGCCTATGGCTGGGAGTGGCCGGCTAGCTCCTGAAAATCCATGATACGCAGCATGGTTTCCGGACCCAAGGTGGCACCAGTGCCAAGTGGGGCTGGTTTCACAGTGTCAAGTGCCTCCTGCAATCTCCCATCCAGAAGCGGGGCAGCTTACTTTTGTTTGCCTGTGAAACGGGCCGTTGTTTTTGATTGGGCTCTGTGGCCGAGAGTGTTCAGCTGGCTCCTGACAATCCACAATACGCAGGATGGTTCCCAGACCCAAGGTGGCACCAGTGCCAAGTCGTGCTGGTTTGATAGTACCAAGTGCGTCCTGCAATTTGCCATCCAGAAGAGGGGCAGTTGAGTTTTGTTTGCCAGAGAAAAGCGCCATTGTTTGTGTTTGGGGGCTTGTGGCTGGGAGTGGCCGACTGGCGCCTTAGAATCTGCGATACGCAGCATGGTTCCCAGACCCAAGGTGGCACCAGTGCCAAGTCGGGCTGGTTTGATAGTACCAAGTGGTTCCTGCAATCTGCCATCCAGAAGCGGGGCAGCTTACTTTTGTTTGCCAGGGAAACGGGCCGAGGTTTGTGACTGGGGGCCTATGGCTGGGAGTGACCGCCTGGCTCCTGGAAAGCTACAATAGGCAGGATGGTTACCAGACCCATGGTGGCACCAGTGCCAAGTTGGGCTGGTTTGATAGTACCAAGTTGCTCCTGCAATCTGCCATCAAAAAGTTGGCAGGCGAGTTTTGTTTTCCAGGGAAAAGCGCCGTTGTTTGTATTTGGGGGCCTGTGGCTGGGAGTGGCCGGCTGGCTCCTTAGAATCCACGATACGCAGGATGGTTCCCAGACCCAAGGTGGCACCAGTGCCAAGTCGGGCTGGTTTGATACTACCAAGTGGTTCCTGCAATCTGCCATCCAGAAGCGGGGCAGCTTACTTTTGTTTGCCAGGGAAACGGGCCGTGGGTTTTGTTTGGGGGCATATAGCTGAGAGTGGCCAGCTGGCCCCTGAAAATCCACGCTAGGCAGCATGGTTCCAGGATGCAAGGTGGCACCAGTGCCAAGTCGGGCTGGTTTGATGGTGCAAAGTGGCTCCTGCAATCTGCCATCCAGAAGCGGGGCAGCTGATTTTTGTTTGCCAGAGAAAAATTCCGTGGATTGTTTTTGGGGGCATATTGCTGGGAGTGGCCGGCTGGCTCCTTAAAATGCTCGATACGCATGATGGTTCCCAGGCCCAAGGTGTCACCACTACCAAGTCGGCCTGCGGTTTTAGTATCAAGTTCATCCTGCAATTTGCCATCCAGAAGAGGGGCAGTTGAGTTTTGTTTGCCAGAGAAACGGGCCGAGGTTTCTGTTTGGGGGCATATGGCTGAGAGTGGCCGGCTGGCCCCTGAAAATCCACGATACACAGCATGGTTCCCAGATCCAAGGTGGCACCAGTGCCAAGTTGGGCTGGTTTGATAGTCCCAAGTGTCTCCTGCAATCTGCCATCCAGAAGCGGGGCAGCTTACTTTTGTTTGCCAGAGAAATAGGCCTAGGTTTTTGTTTGGGGGCCTGTGGCTAGGAGTGGCCGGCTGGCTCCTAAGAATCCACGATACGCAGGATGTTTACCAGACCCATGGTGGCACCAGTGCCAAGTTGGGCTGGTTTGATAGTACCAAGTGGCTCCTGCAAACTCCATCAAAAAGTTGGCAGGCGTGTTTTGTTTTCCGGGGAACAGCGCCGTTGATTTTGTTTGGGGGCCTGTGGCTGGGAGTGGCCGGCTGGCTCCTTAGAATCCACGATACGCAGGATGGTTCCCAGACCCAAGGTGGCACCAGTGCCAAGTCGGGCTGGTTTGATTACACCAAGTGGCTCCTGCAATCTGCCATCCAGAAGTGAGGCAGCTAAGTTTTGTTTGCGAGAAAAAAGGGCCGTGGTTTTTGTTGGGGGCCTGTGGCTGGGAGTAGCCGGCTGGCTCCTTAAAATCCACGATAGGCAGGATGGTTCCCAGACCCAAGGTGGCACCAGTGCCAAGTCGGGCTGGTTTGATAGTACCAAGTGGCTCCTGCAATCTGCCATCCAGAAGCGGGGCAGCTGAGTTTTGTTTGCCAGAGAAAAAGGCTGTGGTTTTTGTTTGGGGGCCTGTGGCTGGCAGTGGCCGGCTGGCTCCTGAAAATCCACGATACGCAGCATGGTTCCCAGACCCAAGGTGGCACCAGTACAAAGTGGGGCTCGTTTGACAGTGTCAAGTGCCTCCTGCAATCTCCCATCCAGAAGCGGGGCAGCTGAGTTTTTTTTGCCAGGGAAACGGACCTTTGTTTTTGATTGGGGTCTGTGGCCGAGAGTGGTCGGCTGTCTCCTGACAATCCACAATACGCAGGATGGTTCCCAGACCAAAGGTGGCACCAGTGCCAAGTCGGGCTGGTTTGATAGTACCAAGTGTCTCCTGCAATCTGCCATCCAGAAGCGGGGCAGCTGAGTTTTGTTTGCCAGAGAAAAGGGCCGTGGGTTGTGTTTGGGGGCATATGGCTGGGAGTGGCCACCTGGCTCCTTAAAATGCACGATACGCCGCATGGTAACCAGACGCAAGGTGGCACCAGTGCCAAGTCGGGCTGTTTTTGTAGTACCCAGTGGCTCCTGCAATTTGCCATCCAGAAGCGGGGCAGCTAAATTTTGTTTGCTAGAGAAAAGGGCTGTGGTTTGTGTTTGGGGGCCTATGGCCGAGAGTGGTAGGCTGGCCCCTGAAAATCAACGATAGGCAGGATGGTTCCCAGATCCAAGGTGGCACCAGTGCCAAGTAAGGCTGGTTGTATGGTTCAAAGTGACTCCTGCAATCTGCCATCCAGAAGCGGGACAGCTGAGTTTTTTTTGCCAGAGAAAAGGTCCGTGGTTTCTTTTTGGGGCATACGGCTGGGAATTGCCGGCTGGCTCCTTAAAATGCTCGATACGCAGGATGGTTCCCAGAGCCAAGGTGGCACCACTGCCAAGTCGGGCTCTTTTTGTAGTACCAAGTGCGTCCTGCAATTTGCCATCCAGAAGAGGGGCAGTTGAGTTTTGTTTGCCAGAGAAAAGGGCCGAGGTTTGTGTTTGGGAGCATATGGCTGGGAATGACCGGCTGGCCCCTGAAAATCCACGATACGCCGGATGGTTCCCAGATCCAAGGTGGCAGCAGTGCCATGTTGTGCTGGTGTGATAGTCCCAAGTGGCTCCTGCAATCTGCCATCCAGAAGTGGGGCAGCTGAGTTTTGTTTGCCAGAGAAAAGGTCCGTGGTTTGTGTTTGGGGGCATATGGCTGAGAGTGGCCGGCTGGCCCCTGAAAATCCACGATACACAGGATGGTTCCCAGATCCAAGGTGGCACCTGTGCCAAGTCGGGCTGATTTGATAGTACTAAGTAGCTCCTGCAATCTGCCATCCAGAAGCGGGGCAGCTTACTTTTGTTTGCCAGGGAAACGGGCCGAGGTTTCTGTTTGGGGGCCTATGGCTGGGAGTGACCGGCTGGCTCCTGAAAAGCTACAATAGGCAGGATGGTTCCCAGAGCCAAGGTGGCACCAGTGCCAAGTTGGGCTGGTTTGATAGTACCAAGTGGCTCCTGCAATCTGCCATCCAGAAGCAGGGCAGCTGAGTTTTGTTTGCCAGAGAAAAGGGCTTGGTTTGTGTTTGGGGGCATATGGCTGGGTGTGGCCAGCTGGCTCCTTAAAATGCACGATATGCAACATGGCTCCCAGACCCATAGTGGCACCAGTGCCAAGTCGGGCTGTTTTGATAGTACCAAGTGGCTCCTGCAATCTTCCATGATCACGTGGAGAAATACTTTCTGGTTTCAGCCATATGCTCTTTCTTCTCTCCCTCAACTTCTCTATCACCTCTCATCTGGTTCACATGCGCTGTCTTCAAGGTCCACAGGCTACTTTTCACAGAATCTTCTGGCCTGATGAAGTAAGAATGATGAATAGAACAGAGCTGGGATCTATTTTCCAGTTTGGATAAAATGCATTCTGCACACAAATCCAAGGAGAACGTGCTGCCCAATGCCCAGAAAATCTTTCACTCCTGCTAGTGTTCTACGTCAACCGCAACTTAGTCTGAAAGAAAAGCTTTTTCTCTGAGAGCATCTGAGAGGTTTGCATGAAGCACTGATATCTGACATATGCAATTTTGAATAGGAGAGGAAAAAGAAAATGGCAAGGAGTTTTTAATTTTAGTGGTTTCAATTTTAATTTCCGTGCACTTTTTCAAAACTTGTCAGCTCAAATGCCCATCAACATCTTTTAGTCATCTGTAAGTCAGTATTCATATAAAATGTGCTTCAAATCCAAAGAATTTCAAATTTGCACTCCAAGCTTCTATGCCTAGATTTATGATTTCCTACACATATTAGATGAAAGGAAGGCCTTTTTTACTGTGGGAGTGCTGGAACACTGGAACAGGTTGCCCAGAGAAGTTGTGGGTGTCCCATCCCTGAAAGTATTCAAGGTCACCTTGGACGGGGCTTGGAGCAGCAACAAAGGAGAAGCTTGATGGTAGAGAAACAAAGTTGGACTATAGAAGAAACTCGGATTGAAGTATAGGATCAAGTTTTCTCTCAGCTCTTGGGGTAAATTCAAAGTTGTACAAAATGACATTTATCTGTGCTATTCACTACTGTAACAGAAAGTTTCATGAAAACTGTACAGAAGATAGTAAATTTTAAAAGAGATAAGAATTACAGCATAAAATCCATGGGATAGGTTACAACATGAGACACTCTCTAAGAGAAAATCTCTGTGTTTCAGCACTTCATCGGGGTAAGATTTCATGAAGTGCCAAAGAAGGCGGCAAAATATCATTCGGGACATTATTTACTGGAATTCAGCCTGGCCATTAGTAGGAACTGCCTTTGAACATATCATGTAGATATACCACACACGCTTTCCCTTCACTGAAAAATTACTGTTTACAACAAATAAGCAATTGACGATCAAAATTGATTGAAAGCATCTTAAACATGTCAAGTATTTCATTGTAGATGATCTGTGATCCAAATGCTTCTTCCACCTTCGAGAGGGACAGAAGAATTCTTCCATATCATGATGGTTTAAAATTGTATCAACCAATGTTTTCTGCTGAAAAGATATCATCTATTTTTTTCTATTTTTGGAAGAAAATATTCCTAGACATACAACAGGTGAGAACTAAGTAATTTTAAAGAAACAAATGAAATGAAAATATTCTGTAAATAGAATGAAATGAAAAGCTGTGTTTTAAATAGGAGCTAAATATTAAACACAATTTTTGTACCAGGCATTTGAATTACTGCACCAGCTCTTTTGCCCATCAAGAGAGGCATTTAGCATTTCAGTCTTTTCCAAGGTGTTCATGATCTGCTATGCTGATCTCTGTGTGTGCCTAGGTGTGTGTGGAGGGGGGGGCATATGAAGGGGAGTGTGTATGTTTGCTTTACAATTGTTGTGGCAGATTCATGCCTCAGCTCCACATTTTGTTTTAAAAAGGTCACACCGAGTGGATATGAAGTTTACTATCAACAAGAGATCGATTCCCAAATCATCCATTTGACTCTCCCTTATAAATCATGTGCTTTGTTGCATATTTTATCAAATATACTTTCAAGCCAGATGGAGGAAGGAGGATGTGGGAATCCCTCCACCATCTTGCAACTTTTATGTAAGTAGGTTTTCAAGAAAATCATCATTTCTCTTTTAAATATGTCTGGAACAGGCATGATGGTAGTGTCAACCTGTTGGAGTTTTTGTTGCTGGAAGAAGTTGTACAAAAGGATTGGTTTTTACATTGACCAGTTACTGAATCAAGCGCAGGAATACATTGGAAATTTAGCTGGGGGTTCCTTTTCCCAGCAGACTACTTCTAGAACGAGCTTGTACACTGAAGCTGACTCTTTTGCTCTCTTTTTGTTTCTTTCCTATTTTCTTGGCTTCTTTGCCACTATCTAGACAATTTTGGAACTTTGTTCCCAACTAAAATGGTTTCAATAGTCTGATTGTGATCATACATTTTTACAAGGAATTTTTAAAATCTTTCCTCGAGTCCAGAAAGTCAAGGACTTAGATCTTTTTCTTCCCTTATCAATATTGCCATGAAATTGATAAATAAAGACCAACTCTTTATTTTTGTTTTTAACCCACGTAGATAATTCCCATCCATTAATCCATTTTGTGGACCAATAGCTGCCATTCTGATGGAAGCTGTCACTTCTTAACAATAGGCATTCTGTGACTATGTTGACTGCACTTTGGGTGAAGATCCTAACTGGTCTTAGATATACATAGGGAGAAATTTGCTCAGCCAGTGTCAGTCTTAAGCATGCGTATCAGAAGATCTTTCTAGAGCTGGGAATTTTCCCATGAAAGGGATTCAGTTAGGGAAGAGACACTTGTGCCAGAGTTTTACATTCTTCTTGAACACTGCTTAAGGAACTTAGATGCCATGTCCATTTGGATCTCTGTCTGCACAGAACTTTGTCATGCCAGTGCTTTGAAATGCATCTTGAAGAGAATTCACTAGCACAGAATGAAAGAGAGTGGAAGGGGTTGGTGGGGCTAACCAGGCCCAACCCCCCTGCCTAAACCAGGATACCTAGAGCCTCTTGCCCAGGATTCTATCTGGGTGTACTTTTAATGTCTTCAAAGATCCAGGCTCCACAATCTTTCTGGGCAGTCTGTGCCGTGGTTCAGTCACCCTGACAGTAAAGAAACATTTACTGATGTTCAAAGGCAATCTCCTGTATTTCAGTGTGTGCCCACTGCCTCTTGTCTTTTCCCTCAGCATCACTGAAAAGACACTGATTCCCTCCCCTTTGCACTATTGCTTCCATATGTATGTGTGATGCCATGTAGAGGTATGTCAAACACCTCCCTGAAGCCCAGGCAGATAATATTCCCTTCATCTACCAGTCAAGTTGATTCATCAGAGGAGTTTAAAGTGATGTTCAGCATGAAATTCCCCTGAAAAATATTGCTAACTACATTATTTGATCTTCTTTCATGTGCCTGGCAAGGATTTCCAGGAAGAGCTGCTTCATCAACTTCCTGGGGATAAAAAAGAGGCTGGCTGGTTTGTACTATGGCGAGTCCTCTTAATTGCCTTTTTTGAAGATGGGTGTCATTTGCTAACATCCACTCCTTACCCTCTCTTGTCGTCTACATCTTAGCAAAACGCTTTTCCACTATGTCTGGCTAGGAAAAACTGTGCCAGCACAGAAAACATCTCCCATCGTGTTCTAGAAGTTGCACGGATGTCTGCCAAGTGTTTGGCAGGAAGAAAAGAAAAGTTGTCCAAAACAGCTTCCAATCGAATGTTCCTGTGATTGGAAAAGTCAGGAGAGTGCAAAGGTACTGTTTTCTATCAGTTGGCAAGGTGCGCACACAATCCCAGTGTTGTACAGCTTGCTTCTTCACCTTCCCGAAGCTGCCGCTCTCGCCGGCTGCCGGAGCCCAAGAAGCGGCTTCTTCGCGCAAAGACGATTGTGCCGCTCACAGTGCTCTCCTTAGCGCGGCTTCTGCCGAAAGACGCCCGGCAGCGGCTCTTACCTCCGGAGAGCATCCTACCTTCGTCTTTAGCTCCTCTTCTCATCTACACCTCGGCAAAACGCTTTTCCACTATGTCTGGCTAGGAAAAACTGTGCCAGCACAGAAAACATCTCCCATCGTGTTCTAGAAGTTGCACGGATGTCTGCCAAGTGTTTGGCAGGAAGAAAAGAAAAGTTGTCCAAAACAGCTTCCAATCGAATGTTCCTGTGATTGGAAAAGTCAGGAGAGTGCAAAGGTACTGTTTTCTATCAGTTGGCAAGGTGCGCACACAATCCCAGTGTTGTACAGCTTGCTTCTTCACCTTCCCGAAGCTGCCGCTCTCGCCGGCTGCCGGAGCCCAAGAAGCGGCTTCTTCGCGCAAAGACGATTGTGCCGCTCACAGGGCTCTCCTTAGCGCGGCTTCTGCCGAAAGACGCCCGGCAGCGGCTCTTACCTCCGGAGAGCATCCTACCTTCATCTTTAGCTCCTCTTCTCATCTACACCTCGGCAAAACGCTTTTCCACTATGTCTGGCTAGGAAAAACTGTGCCAGCACAGAAAACATCTCCCATCGTGTTCTAGAAGTTGCACGGATGTCTGCCAAGTGTTTGGCAGGAAGAAAAGAAAAGTTGTCCAAAACAGCTTCCAATCGAATGTTCCTGTGATTGGAAAAGTCAGGAGAGTGCAAAGGTACTGTTTTCTATCAGTTGGCAAGGTGCGCACACAATCCCAGTGTTGTACAGCTTGCTTCTTCACCTTCCCGAAGCTGCCGCTCTCGCCGGCTGCCGGAGCCCAAGAAGCGGCTTCTTCGCGCAAAGACGATTGTGCCGCTCACAGGGCTCTCCTTAGCGCGGCTTCTGCCGAAAGACGCCCGGCAGCGGCTCTTACCTCCGGAGAGCATCCTACCTTCGTCTTTAGCTCCTCTTCTCATCTACACCTCGGCAAAAAGCTTTTCCACTATGTCTGGCTAGGAAAAACTGTGCCAGCACAGAAAACATCTCCCATCGTGTTCTAGACGTTGCACGGATGTCTGCCAAGTGTTTGGCAGGAAGAAAAGAAAAGTTGTCCAAAACAGCTTCCAATCGAATGTTCCTGTGATTGGAAAAGTCAGGAGAGTGCAAAGGTACTGTTTTCTATCAGTTGGCAAGGTGCGCACACAATCCCAGTGTTGTACAGCTTGCTTCTTCACCTTCCCGAAGCTGCCGCTCTCGCCGGCTGCCGGAGCCCAAGAAGCGGCTTCTTCGCGCAAAGACGATTGTGCCGCTCACAGTGCTCTCCTTAGCGCGGCTTCTGCCGAAAGACGCCCGGCAGCGGCTCTTACCTCCGGAGAGCATCCTACCTTCGTCTTTCGCGTCTTTTGTAGTCTACATCTTAGCAAAACGCTTTTCCACTATGTCTGGCTAGGAAAAACTGTGCCAGCACAGAAAACATCTCCCATCGTGTTCTAGAAGTTGCACGGATGTCTGCCAAGTGTTTGGCAGGAAGAAAAGAAAAGTTGTCCAAAACAGCTTCCAATCGAATGTTCCTGTGATTGGAAAAGTCAGGAGAGTGCAAAGGTACTGTTTTCTATCAGTTGGCAAGGTGCGCACACAATCCCAGTGTTGTACAGCTTGCTTCTTCACCTTCCCGAAGCTGCCGCTCTCGCCGGCTGCCGGAGCCCAAGAAGCGGCTTCTTCGCGCAAAGACGATTGTGCCGCTCACAGGGCTCTCCTTAGCGCGGCTTCTGCCGAAAGACGCCCGGCAGCGGCTCTTACCTCCGGAGAGCATCCTACCTTCGTCTTTCGCGTCTTTTGTAGTCTACATCTTAGCAAAACGCTTTTCCACTATGTCTGGCTAGGAAAAACTGTGCCAGCACAGAAAACATCTCCCATCGTGTTCTAGAAGTTGCACGGATGTCTGCCAAGTGTTTGGCAGGAAGAAAAGAAAAGTTGTCCAAAACAGCTTCCAATCGAATGTTCCTGTGATTGGAAAAGTCAGGAGAGTGCAAAGGTACTGTTTTCTATCAGTTGGCAAGGTGCGCACACAATCCCAGTGTTGTACAGCTTGCTTCTTCACCTTCCCGAAGCTGCCGCTCTCGCCGGCTGCCGGAGCCCAAGAAGCGGCTTCTTCGCGCAAAGACGATTGTGCCGCTCACAGGGCTCTCCTTAGCGCGGCTTCTGCCGAAAGACGCCCGGCAGCGGCTCTTACCTCCGGAGAGCATCCTACCTTCGTCTTTCGCGTCTTTTGCAGTCTACATCTTAGCAAAACGCTTTTCCACTATGTCTGGCTAGGAAAAACTGTGCCAGCACAGAAAACATCTCCCATCGTGTTCTAGAAGTTGCACGGATGTCTGCCAAGTGTTTGGCAGGAAGAAAAGAAAAGTTGTCCAAAACAGCTTCCAATCGAATGTTCCTGTGATTGGAAAAGTCAGGAGAGTGCAAAGGTACTGTTTTCTATCAGTTGGCAAGGTGCGCACACAATCCCAGTGTTGTACAGCTTGCTTCTTCACCTTCCCGAAGCTGCCGCTCTCGCCGGCTGCCGGAGCCCAAGAAGCGGCTTCTTCGCGCAAAGACGATTGTGCCGCTCACAGGGCTCTCCTTAGCGCGGCTTCTGCCGAAAGACGCCCGGCAGCGGCTCTTACCTCCGGAGAGCATCCTACCTTCGTCTTTCGCGTCTTTTGTAGTCTACATCTTAGCAAAACGCTTTTCCACTATGTCTGGCTAGGAAAAACTGTGCCAGCACAGAAAACATCTCCCATCGTGTTCTAGAAGTTGCACGGATGTCTGCCAAGTGTTTGGCAGGAAGAAAAGAAAAGTTGTCCAAAACAGCTTCCAATCGAATGTTCCTGTGATTGGAAAAGTCAGGAGAGTGCAAAGGTACTGTTTTCTATCAGTTGGCAAGGTGCGCACACAATCCCAGTGTTGTACAGCTTGCTTCTTCACCTTCCCGAAGCTGCCGCTCTCGCCGGCTGCCGGAGCCCAAGAAGCGGCTTCTTCGCGCAAAGACGATTGTGCCGCTCACAGTGCTCTCCTTAGCGCGGCTTCTGCCGAAAGACGCCCGGCAGCGGCTCTTACCTCCGGAGAGCATCCTACCTTCGTCTTTCGCGTCTTTTGTAGTCTACATCTTAGCAAAACGCTTTTCCACTATGTCTGGCTAGGAAAAACTGTGCCAGCACAGAAAACATCTCCCATCGTGTTCTAGAAGTTGCACGGATGTCTGCCAAGTGTTTGGCAGGAAGAAAAGAAAAGTTGTCCAAAACAGCTTCCAATCGAATGTTCCTGTGATTGGAAAAGTCAGGAGAGTGCAAAGGTACTGTTTTCTATCAGTTGGCAAGGTGCGCACACAATCCCAGTGTTGTACAGCTTGCTTCTTCACCTTCCCGAAGCTGCCGCTCTCGCCGGCTGCCGGAGCCCAAGAAGCGGCTTCTTCGCGCAAAGACGATTGTGCCGCTCACAGGGCTCTCCTTAGCGCGGCTTCTGCCGAAAGACGCCCGGCAGCGGCTCTTACCTCCGGAGAGCATCCTACCTTCGTCTTTCGCGTCTTTTGCAGTCTACATCTTAGCAAAACGCTTTTCCACTATGTCTGGCTAGGAAAAACTGTGCCAGCACAGAAAACATCTCCCATCGTGTTCTAGAAGTTGCACGGATGTCTGCCAAGTGTTTGGCAGGAAGAAAAGAAAAGTTGTCCAAAACAGCTTCCAATCGAATGTTCCTGTGATTGGAAAAGTCAAGAGAGTGCAAAGGTACTGTTTTCTATCAGTTGGCAAGGTGCGCACACAATCCCAGTGTTGTACAGCTTGCTTCTTCACCTTCCCGAAGCTGCCGCTCTCGCCGGCTGCCGGAGCCCAAGAAGCGGCTTCTTCGCGCAAAGACGATTGTGCCGCTCACAGGGCTCTCCTTAGCGCGGCTTCTGCCGAAAGACGCCCGGCAGCGGCTCTTACCTCCTGAGAGTGGCAGCTTCGGGAAGGTGAAGAAGCAAGCTGTACAACACTGGGATTGTGTGCGCACCTTGCCAACTGATAGAAAACAGTACCTTTGCACTCCTGACTTTTCCAATCACATGAACATTCGATTGGAAGCTGTTTTGGACAACGTTTCTTTTCTTCCTCCCAAACAATTGGCAGACATCTCTGCAATATCTAGAAAACGTTGGGAGATGTTTTCTGTGCTGGCACAGTTTTTCCTAGCCAGACATAGTGGAAAAGCGTTTTGCTAAGATGTAGACTACAAAAGACGCGAAAGACGAAGGTAGGATGCTCTCCGGAGGTAAGAGCCGCTGCCGGGCGTCTTTCGGCAGAAGCCGCGCTAAGGAGAGCCCTGTGAGCGGCACAATCGTCTTTGCGCGAAGAAGCCGCTTCTTGGGCTCCGGCAGCCGGCGAGAGCGGCAGCTTCGGGAAGGTGAAGAAGCAAGCTGTACAACACTGGGATTGTGTGCGCACCTTGCCAACTGATAGAAAACAGTACCTTTGCACTCTCCTGACTTTTCCAATCACAGGAACATTCGATTGGAAGCTGTTTTGGACAACTTTTCTTTTCTTCCTGCCAAACACTTGGCAGACATCCGTGCAACTTCTAGAACACGATGGGAGATGTTTTCTGTGCTGGCACAGTTTTTCCTAGCCAGACATAGTGGAAAAGCTTTTTGCCGAGGTGTAGATGAGAAGAGGAGCTAAAGACGAAGGTAGGATGCTCTCCGGAGGTAAGAGCCGCTGCCGGGCGTCTTTCGGCAGAAGCCGCGCTAAGGAGAGCACTGTGAGCGGCACAATCGTCTTTGCGCGAAGAAGCCGCTTCTTGGGCTCCGGCAGCCGGCGAGAGCGGCAGCTTCGGGAAGGTGAAGAAGCAAGCTGTACAACACTGGGATTGTGTGCGCACCTTGCCAACTGATAGAAAACAGTACCTTTGCACTCTCCTGACTTTTCCAATCACAGGAACATTCGATTGGAAGCTGTTTTGGACAACTTTTCTTTTCTTCCTGCCAAACACTTGGCAGACATCCGTGCAACTTCTAGAACACGATGGGAGATGTTTTCTGTGCTGGCACAGTTTTTCCTAGCCAGACATAGTGGAAAAGCGTTTTGCTAAGATGTAGACGACAAGAGAGGGTAAGGAGTGGATGTTAGCAAATGACACCCATCTTCAAAAAAGGCAATTAAGAGGACTCGCCATAGTACAAACCAGCCAGCCTCTTTTTTATCCCCAGGAAGTTGATGAAGCAGCTCTTCCTGGAAATCCTTGCCAGGCACATGACAGATGACCAAATAATGTAGTTAGCATGATTTTTCAGGGGAATTTCATGCTGAACATCACTTTAAACTCCTCTGATGAATCAACTTGACTGGTAGATGAAGGGAATATTATCTGCCTGGGCTTCAGGGAGGTTTTTGACATACCTCTACATGGCATCACACATACATATGGAAGCAATAGTGCAAAGGGGAGGGAATCAGTGTCTTTTCAGTGATGCTGAGGGAAAAGACAAGAGGCAGTGGGCACACACTGAAATACAGGAGATTGCCTTTGAACATCAGTAAATGTTTCTTTACTGTCAGGGTGACTGAACCACGGCACAGACTGCCCAGAAAGATTGTGGAGCCTGGATCTTTGAAGACATTAAAAGTACACCCAGATAGAATCCTGGGCAAGAGGCTCTAGGTATCCTGGTTTAGGCAGGGGGGTTGGGCCTGGTTAGCCCCACCAACCCCTTCCACTCTCTTTCATTCTGTGCTAGTGAATTCTCTTCAAGATGCATTTCAAAGCGCTGGCATGACAAAGTTCTGTGCAGACAGAGATCCAAATGGACATGGCATCTAAGTTCCTTAAGCAGTGTTCAAGAAGAATGTAAAACTCTGGCACAAGTGTCTCTTCCCTAACTGAATCCCTTTCATGGGAAAATTCCCAGCTCTAGAAAGATCTTCTGATACGCATGCTTAAGACTGACACTGGCTGAGCAAATTTCTCCTTATGTATATCTAAGACCAGTTAGGATCTTCACCCAAAGTGCAGTCAACATAGTCACAGAATGCCTATTGTTAAGAAGTGACAGCTTCCATCAGAATGGCAGCTATTGGTCCACAAAATGGATTAATGGATGGGAATTATCTACGTGGGTTAAAAACAAAAATAAAGAGTTGGTCTTTATTTATCAATTTCATGGCAATATTGATAAGGGAAGAAAAAGATCTAAGTCCTTGACTTTCTGGACTCGAGGAAAGATTTTAAAAATTCCTTGTAAAAATGTATGATCACAATCAGACTATTGAAACCATTTTAGTTGGGAACAAAGTTCCAAAATTGTCTAGATAGTGGCAAAGAAGCCAAGAAAATAGGAAAGAAACAAAAAGAGAGCAAAAGAGTCAGCTTCAGTGTACAAGCTCGTTCTAGAAGTAGTCTGCTGGGAAAAGGAACCCCCAGCTAAATTTCCAATGTATTCCTGCGCTTGATTCAGTAACTGGTCAATGTAAAAACCAATCCTTTTGTACAACTTCTTCCAGCAACAAAAACTCCAACAGGTTGACACTACCATCATGCCTGTTCCAGACATATTTAAAAGAGAAATGATGATTTTCTTGAAAACCTACTTACATAAAAGTTGCAAGATGGTGGAGGGATTCCCACATCCTCCTTCCTCCATCTGGCTTGAAAGTATATTTGATAAAATATGCAACAAAGCACATGATTTATAAGGGAGAGTCAAATGGATGATTTGGGAATCGATCTCTTGTTGATAGTAAACTTCATATCCACTCGGTGTGACCTTTTTAAAACAAAATGTGGAGCTGAGGCATGAATCTGCCACAACAATTGTAAAACAAACATACACACTCCCCTTCATATGCCCCCCCCTCCACACACACCTAGGCACACACAGAGATCAGCATAGCAGATCATGAACACCTTGGAAAAGACTGAAATGCTAAATGCCTCTCTTGATGGGCAAAAGAGCTGGTGCAGTAATTCAAATGCCTGGTACAAAAATTCTGTTTAATATTTAGCTCCTATTTAAAACACAGCTTTTCATTTCATTCTATTTACAGAATATTTTCATTTCATTTGTTTCTTTAAAATTACTTAGTTCTCACCTGTTGTATGTCTAGGAATATTTTCTTCCAAAAATAGAAAAAAATAGATGATATCTTTTCAGCAGAAAACATTGGTTGATACAATTTTAAACCATCATGATATGGAAGAATTCTTCTGTCCCTCTCGAAGGTGGAAGAAGCATTTGGATCACAGATCATCTACAATGAAATACTTGACATGTTTAAGATGCTTTCAATCAATTTTGATCGTCAATTGCTTATTTGTTGTAAACAGTAATTTTTCAGTGAAGGGAAAGCGTGTGTGGTATATCTACATGATATGTTCAAAGGCAGTTCCTACTAATGGCCAGGCTGAATTCCAGTAAATAATGTCCCGAATGATATTTTGCCGCCTTCTTTGGCACTTCATGAAATCTTACCCCGATGAAGTGCTGAAACACAGAGATTTTCTCTTAGAGAGTGTCTCATGTTGTAACCTATCCCATGGATTTTATGCTGTAATTCTTATCTCTTTTAAAATTTACTATCTTCTGTACAGTTTTCATGAAACTTTCTGTTACAGTAGTGAATAGCACAGATAAATGTCATTTTGTACAACTTTGAATTTACCCCAAGAGCTGAGAGAAAACTTGATCCTATACTTCAATCCGAGTTTCTTCTATAGTCCAACTTTGTTTCTCTACCATCAAGCTTCTCCTTTGTTGCTGCTCCAAGCCCCGTCCAAGGTGACCTTGAATACTTTCAGGGATGGGACACCCACAACTTCTCTGGGCAACCTGTTCCAGTGTTCCAGCACTCCCACAGTAAAAAAGGCCTTCCTTTCATCTAATATGTGTAGGAAATCATAAATCTAGGCATAGAAGCTTGGAGTGCAAATTTGAAATTCTTTGGATTTGAAGCACATTTTATATGAATACTGACTTACAGATGACTAAAAGATGTTGATGGGCATTTGAGCTGACAAGTTTTGAAAAAGTGCACGGAAATTAAAATTGAAACCACTAAAATTAAAAACTCCTTGCCATTTTCTTTTTCCTCTCCTATTCAAAATTGCATATGTCAGATATCAGTGCTTCATGCAAACCTCTCAGATGCTCTCAGAGAAAAAGCTTTTCTTTCAGACTAAGTTGCGGTTGACGTAGAACACTAGCAGGAGTGAAAGATTTTCTGGGCATTGGGGCAGCACGTTCTCCTTGGATTTGTGTGCAGAATGCATTTTATCCAAACTGGAAAATAGATCCCAGCTCTGTTCTATTCATCATTCTTACTTCATCAGGCCAGAAGATTCTGTGAAAAGTAGCCTGTGGACCTTGAAGACAGCGCATGTGAACCAGATGAGAGGTGATAGAGAAGTTGAGGGAGAGAAGAAAGAGCATATGGCTGAAACCAGAAAGTATTTCTCCACGTGATCATGGAAGATTGCAGGAGCCACTTGGTACTATCAAACCAGCCCGACTTGGCACTGGTGCCACTATGGGTCTGGGAGCCATGTTGCATATCGTGCATTTTAAGGAGCCAGCTGGCCACACCCAGCCATATGCCCCCAAACACAAACCAAGCCCTTTTCTCTGGCAAACAAAACTCAGCTGCCCTGCTTCTGGATGGCAGATTGCAGGAGCCACTTGGTACTATCAAACCAGCCCAACTTGGCACTGGTGCCACCTTGGCTCTGGGAACCATCCTGCCTATTGTAGCTTTTCAGGAGCCAGCCGGTCACTCCCAGCCATAGGCCCCCAAACAGAAACCTCGGCCCGTTTCCCTGGCAAACAAAAGTAAGCTGCCCCGCTTCTGGATGGCAGATTGCAGGAGCTACTTAGTACTATCAAATCAGCCCGACTTGGCACAGGTGCCACCTTGGATCTGGGAACCATCCTGTGTATCGTGGATTTTCAGGGGCCAGCCGGCCACTCTCAGCCATATGCCCCCAAACACAAACCACGGACCTTTTCTCTGGAAAACAAAACTCAGCTGCCCCACTTCTGGATGGCAGATTGCAGGAGCCACTTGGGACTATCACACCAGCACAACATGGCACTGCTGCCACCTTGGATCTGGGAACAATCCTGCGTATCGTACATATTCAGGAACCAGCCGAACACTCCCAGCCACAGGCCCCCAAACACAAACAACGGCCCATTTCCCTGGTAAACAAAACTCAGCTGCCCCGCTTCTGGATGGCAGTTTGCAGGAGCCACTTGGGACTATCAAACCAGCCCGACTTGGTAATGGTACCACCTTGGATCTGGGAACCATCCGGCGTATCGTGGATTTTCAGGGGCCAGCCGGTCATTCCCAGCCATATGCTCCCAAACACAAACCTCGGCCCTTTTCTCTGGCAAACAAAACTCAACTGCCCCTCTTCTGGATGGCAAATTGCAGCACGCACTTGGTACTACAAAAAGAGCCCGACTTGGCAGTGGTGCCACCTTGGCTCTGGGAACCATCCTGCGTATCGAGCATTTTAAGGAGCCAGCCGGCAATTCCCAGCCGTATGCCCCAAAAAGAAACCACGGGCCTTTTCTCTGGCAAAAAAAACTCAGCTGTCCCGCTTCTGGATGGCAGATTGCAGGAGTCACTTTGAACCATACAACCAGCCTTACTTGGCACTGGTGCCACCTTGGATCTGGGAACCATCCTGCCTATCGTTGATTTTCAGGGGCCAGCCTACCACTCTCGGCCATAGGCCCCCAAACACAAACCACAGCCCTTATCTCTAGCAAACAAAATTTAGCTGCCCCGCTTCTGGATGGCAAATTGCAGGAGCCACTGGGTACTATCAAACCAGCCCGACTTGGCACTGGTGCCACCTTTGGTCTGGGAACCATCCTGCGTATTGTGGATTGTCAGGAGACAGCCGACCACTCTCGGCCACAGACCCCAATCAAAAACAAAGGTCCGTTTCCCTGGCAAAAAAAACTCAGCTGCCCCGCTTCTGGATGGGAGATTGCAGGAGGCACTTGACACTGTCAAACGAGCCCCACTTTGTACTGGTGCCACCTTGGGTCTGGGAACCATGCTGCGTATCGTGGATTTTCAGGAGCCAGCCGGCCACTGCCAGCCACAGGCCCCCAAACAAAAACCACAGCCTTTTTCTCTGGCAACCAAAACTCAGCTGCCCCGCTTCTGGATGGCAGATTGCAGGAGCCACTTGGTACTATCAAACCAGCCCGACTTGGCACTGGTGCCACCTTGGGTCTGGGAACCATCCTGCCTATCGTGGATTTTAAGGAGCCAGCCGGCTACTCCCAGCCACAGGCCCCCAACAAAAACCACGGCCCTTTTTTCTCGCAAACAAAACTTAGCTGCCTCACTTCTGGATGGCAGATTGCAGGAGCCACTTGGTGTAATCAAACCAGCCCGACTTGGCACTGGTGCCACCTTGGGTCTGGGAACCATCCTGCGTATCGTGGATTCTAAGGAGCCAGCCGGCCACTCCCAGCCACAGGCCCCCAAACAAAATCGACGGCGCTGTTCCCTGGAAAACAAAACACGCCTGCCAACTTTTTGATGGAGTTTGCAGGAGCCACTTGGTACTATCAAACCAGCCCAACTTGGCACTGGTGCCACCATGGGTCTGGTAAACATCCTGCGTATCGTGGATTCTTAGGAGCCAGCCGGCCACTCCTAGCCACAGGCCCCCAAACAAAAACCTAGGCCTATTTCTCTGGCAAACAAAAGTAAGCTGCCCCGCTTCTGGATGGCAGATTGCAGGAGACACTTGGGACTATCAAACCAGCCCAACTTGGCACTGGTGCCACCTTGGATCTGGGAACCATGCTGTGTATCGTGGATTTTCAGGGGCCAGCCGGCCACTCTCAGCCATATGCCCCCAAATAGAAACCTCGGCCCGTTTCTCTGGCAAACAAAACTCAACTGCCCCTCTTCTGGATGGCAAATTGCAGGATGAACTTGATACTAAAACCGCAGGCCGACTTGGTAGTGGTGACACCTTGGGCCTGGGAACCATCATGCGTATCGAGCATTTTAAGGAGCCAGCCGGCCACTCCCAGCAATATGCCCCCAAAAACAATCCACGGAATTTTTCTCTGGCAAACAAAAATCAGCTGACCCGCTTCTGGATGGCAGATTGCAGGAGCCACTTTGCACCATCAAACCAGCCTGACTTGGCACTGGTGCCAACTTGCATCCTGGAACCATGCTGCCTAGAGTGGATTTTCAGGGGCCAGCCGGCCACTCTCAGCTATATGCCCCCAAACAAAACCCACGGCCCGTTTCCCTGGCAAACAAAATTAAGCTGCCCCGCTTCTGGATGGTAGATTGCAGGAACCACTTGGTAGTATCAAACCAGCCCGACTTGGCACTGGTGCCACCTTGGGTCTGGGAACCATCCTGCGTATCGTGGATTCTAAGGAGCCAGCCGGCCACTCCCAGCCACAGGCCCCCAAATACAAACAACGGCGCTTTTCCCTGGAAAACAAAACTCGCCTGCCAACTTTTTGATGGCAGATTGCAGGAGCAACTTGGTACTATCAAACCAGCCCAACTTGGCACTGGTGCCACCATGGGTCTGGTAACCATCCTGCCTATTGTAGCTTTCCAGGAGCCAGCCGGTCACTCCCAGCCATAGGCCCCCAGTCACAAACCTCGGCCCGTTTCCCTGGCAAACAAAAGTAAGCTACCCCGCTTCTGGATGGCAGATTGCAGGAGCCACTTGGTACTATCAAACCAGCCCGACTTGGCACTGGTGCCACCTTGGGTCTGGGAACCATGCTGCGTATCGCAGATTCTAAGGCGCCAGTCGGCCACTCCCAGCCACAAGCCCCCAAACACAAACAACGGCGCTTTTCTGTGGCAAACAAAACTCAACTGCCCCTCTTCTGGATGGCAGATTGCAGGAGCCACTTGGTACTATCAAACCAGCACGACTTGGCACTGGTGCCACCTTGGGTCTGGGAACCATCCTGCGTATTGTGGATTGTCAGGAGCCAGCTGAACACTCTCGGCCACAGACCCCAATCAAAAACAACGGCCCGTTTCACAGGCAAACAAAACTCAGCTGCCCCGCTTCTGGATGGGAGATTGCAGGAGGCACTTGACACTGTGAAACCAGCCCCACTTGGCACTGGTGCCACCTTGGGTCTGGGAACCATCCTTCCTATCGTGGATTTTCTGGAGCCAGCCGGCCACTCCCAGCCATAGGCCCCCAAACAAAAACCACAGCCTTTTTCTCTGGCAAACAAAATACAGCTGCCCCACTTCTGGATGGCAGATTGTAGGAGCCACTTGGGACTATCACACCAGCACAACATGGCACTGGTGCCACCTTGGATCTGGGAACCATCCTTCCTATCGTGGATTTTCAGGGGCCAGCCGGTCACTCTCAGCCATAGGCCCCAAACACAAACCACGGCCCTTTTCTCTGGAAAACAAAACTCAACTGCCCCTCTTCTGGATGGCAGATTGCAGGAGCCACTGGGTACTATGAAACCAGCCCTACTTGGCACTGGTGCCACCTTGGGTCTGGGAACCATGCTGCGTATCATGGATTTTTAGGAGCCAGCCGGCCACTCCCAGCCACAGGCCCCGAAACACAAACAGCCTTTTTCTCTGGCAAACAAAATTCAGCTGCCCCGCTTCTGGATGGGAGATTGCAGGAACCACTTGGTACTAACAAACCAGCCCGACTTGGCACTGGTGCCACCTTGGGTCTGGGAACCATCCTGCGTATCGTGGATTCTAAGGAGCCAGCTGGCCACTCCCAGCCACAGGCGCCAAAACACACACAACGGCGCTTTTCCCTGGAAAACAAAACTCGCCTGCCAACTTTTTGATGGCAGATTGCAGGAGCCACTTGGTACTATCAAACCAGCCCAACTTGGCACTGGTGCCACCATGGGTCTGGTCACCATCCTGCCTATCGTAGCTTTTCAGGAGCCAGCCGGTCACTCCCTGCCATAGGCCCCGAGACACAAAGCTCGGCCCGTTTCCCTGGCAAACAAAAGTAAGCTGCCCCGCTTCTGGATGGCAGATTGCAGGAGCCACTTGGTACTATCAAACCAGCCCGACTTGGCACTGGTACCACCTTGGGTCTGGGAACCATCCTGCCTATCGTGGATTTTAAGGAGCCAGCCGGCTACTCCCAGCCACAGGCCCCCAACAAAAACCACGGCCCTTTTTTCTCGCAAACAAAACTTAGCTGCCTCACTTCTGGATGGCAGATTGCAGGAGCCACTTGTTGTAATCAAACCAGCCCGACTTGGCACTGGTGTCACCTTGGGTCTGGGAACCATCCTGCGTATCGTGGATTCTAAGGAGCCAGCCGGCCACTCCCAGCCACAGGCCCCCACACAAAATCAACGGCGCTGTTCCCTGGAAAACAAAACACGCCTGCCAACTTTTTGATGGAGTTTGCAGGAGCCACTTGGTACTATCAAACCAGCCCAACTTGGCACTGGTGCCACCATGGGTCTGGTAAACATCCTGCGTATCGTGGATTCTTAGGAGCCAGCCGGCCACTCCTAGCCACAGGCCCCCAAACAAAAACCTAGGCCTATTTCTCTGGCAAACAAAAGTAAGCTGCCCCGCTTCTGGATGGCAGATTGCAGGAGACACTTGGGACTATCAAACCAGCCCAACTTGGCACTGGTGCCACCTTGGATCTGGGAACCATGTTGTGTATCGCGGATTTTCAGGGGCCAGCCGGCCACTCTCAGCCATATGCCCCCAAACAGAAACCTCGGCCCGTTTCTCTGGCAAACAAAACTCAACTGCCCCTCTTCTGGATGGCAAATTGCAGGATGAACTTGATACTAAAACCGCAGGCCGACTTGGTAGTGGTGACACCTTGGGCCTGGGAACCATCATGCGTATCGAGCATTTTAAGGAGCCAGCCGGCCACTCCCAGCAATATGCCCCCAAAAACAATCCACGGAATTTTTCTCTGGCAAACAAAAATCAGCTGCCCCGCTTCTGGATGGCAGATTGCAGGAGCCACTTTGCACCATCAAACCAGCCCGACTTGGCACTGGTGCCACCTTGCATCTGGGAACCATGCTGCCTAGCGTGGATTTTCAGGGGCCAGCCGGCCACTCTCAGCTATATGCCCCCAAACAAAACCCACGGCCCGTTTCCCTGGCAAACAAAAGTAAGCTGCCCTGCTTCTGGATGGCAGATTGCAGGAACCACTTGGTAGTATCAAACCAGCCCGACTTGGCACTGGTGCCACCTTGGGTCTGGGAACCATCCTGCGTATCGTGGATTCTAAGGAGCCAGCCGGCCACTCCCAGCCACAGGCCCCCAAACACAAAGAACGGCGCTTTTCCCTGGAAAACAAAACTCGCCTGCCAACTTTTTGATGGCAGATTGCAGGAGCAACTTGGTACTATCAAACCAGCCCAACTTGGCACTGGTGCCACCATGGGTCTGGTCACCATCCTGCCTATTGTAGCTTTCCAGGAGCCAGCCGGTCACTCCCAGCCATAGGCCCCCAAACACAAACCTCGGCCCGTTTCCCTGGCAAACAAAAGTAAGCTGCCCCGCTTCTGGATGGCAGATTGCAGGAGCCACTTGGTACTATCAAACCAGCCCAACTTGGAACTGGTGCCACCTTGGGTCTGGGAACCATGCTGCGTATCGCAGATTCTAAGGCGCCAGTCGGCCACTCCCAGCCACAAGCCCCCAAACACAAACAACGGCGCTTTTCTCTGGCAAACAAAACTCAACTGCCCCTCTTCTGGATGGCAAATTGCAGGACGCACTTGGTACTATAAAAAAAGCCCGACTTGGCACTGGTGCCACATTCGGTCTGGGAACCATCGTGCGTATCGATCTTTTTAATGAGACAGCCGGCCACTCCCAGCCATATGCCCCCAAACACAGCCCACGGCCCTTTCCTGTGGCAAACAAAACTCAGCTGCACCGCTTCTGGATAGCAGATTGCAGGAGCCACTTGGTACTATCAAACCAGCACGACTTGGCACTGGCGCCACCTTGGGTCTGGGAACCATCCTGCGTATTGTGGATTGTCAGGAGCCAGCTGAACACTCTCGGCCACAGACCCCAATCAAGAACAATGGCCCGTTTCACAGGCAAACAAAACTCAGCTGCCCCGCTTCTGGATGGGAGATTGCAGGAGGCACTTGACACTGTGAAACCAGCCCCACTTGGCACTGGTGCCACCTTGGGTCTGGGAACCATGCTGCGTATCATGGATTTTCAGGAGCCAGCCGGCCACTCCCAGCCATAGGCCCCCAAACAAAAACCACAGCCTTTTTCTCTGGCAAACAAAATTCAGCTGCCCCACTTCTGGATGGCAGATTGCAGGAGCCACTTGGGACTATCACACCAGCACAACATGGCACTGGTGCCACCTTGGATCTGGGAACCATCCTTCCTATCGTGGATTTTCAGGGGCCAGCCGGTCACTCTCAGCCATAGGCCCCAAACACAAACCACGGCCCTTTTCTCTGGAAAACAAAACTCACCTGCCCCTCTTCTGGATGGCAGATTGCAGGAGCCACTGGGTACTATGAAACTAGCCCTACTTGGCACTGTTGCCACCTTGGGTCTGGGAACCATGCTGCGTATCATGGATTTTCAGGAGCCAGCCGTCCACTGCCAGCCACAGGCCCCGAAACACAAACAACAGCCTTTTTCTCTGGCAAACAAAATTCAGCTGCCCCGCTTCTGGATGGCAGATTGCAGGAACCACTTGGTACTAACAAACCAGCCCGACTTGGCACTGGTGCCACCTTGGGTCTGGGAACCATCCTGCGTATCGTGGATTCTAAGGAGCCAGCTGGCCACTCCCAGCCACAGGCCCCAAAACACACACAACGGCGCTTTTCCCTGGAAAACAAAACTCGCCTGCCAACTTTTTGATGGCAGATTGCAGGAGCCACTTGGTACTATCAAACCAGCCCAACTTGGCACTGGTGCCACCATGGGTCTGGTCACCATCCTGCCTATCGTAGCTTTTCAGGAGCCAGCCGGTCACTCCCAGCCATAGGCCCCCAGACACAAACATCGGCCGGTTTCCCTGGCACACAAAAGTAAGCTACCGCACTTCTGGATGGCAGATTGCAGGAGCCACTTTGCACCATCAAACCAGCCCGACTTGGCACTGGTGCCACCTTGGGTCTGGGAACCATCCTGCGTATCGTGGATTCTAAGCAGCCACCCGGCCACTCCGTGCCAGAGGCGCCCAAAAACCAACAACGGCGCTTTTCCCTGGAAAACAAAACTCGCCTGCCAACTTTTTGATGGCAGATTGCAGGAGCCACTTGGTACTATCAAACCAGCCCAACTTGGCACTGGTGCCACCATGGGTCTGGTCACCATCCTGCCTATCGTAGCTTTTCAGGAGCCAGCCGGTCACTCCCAGCCATAAACCCCCAGAGAAAAACCTCGGCCCGTTTCCCTGGCAAACAAAAGTAAGCTGCCCCGCTTCTGGATGGCAGATTGCAGGAGCCACTTGGTAGTATCAAATTAGCCCAACTTGGCACTGGTGCCATCATGGGTCTGGTAAACATCCTGCCTATCTTAGCTTCTCAGGAGCCGGCCGGTCACTCCGTGCCATAGGCCCCCAGAGAAATACCTCGGCCCGTTTCCCTGGCAAACAAAAGTAAGCTGCCCCTCTTCTGGATGGCAGATTGCAGGAACCACTTGCTACTATCAAACCAGCCCAACTTGGCACTGGTGCCACCTTGGCTCTGGGAACCATGCTGCGTAACGTAGATTCTAAGAGGACAGGCGGACACTCCCAGCCACAGGCCTCTAAACAAAAACAACGGCGCGTTACCCTGGAAAACAAAACTCGCCTGCCAACTTTTTGATGGCAGATTGCAGGAGCCACTTGGTACTATCAAACCAGCCCAACTTGGCACTGGTGCCACCATGGGTCTGGTCACCATCCTGCCTATCGTAGCTTTTCAGGAGCCAGCTGGTCACTCCCAGCCTTAGGCCCCCAGACAAATACCTCGGCCCGTTTCCCTGGCAAACAAAAGTAAGCTGCCCCGCTTCTGGATGGCAGATTGCAGGAGCCACATGGTACTATCAAACCAGGCCAACATGGCACTGGTGCCACCTTGGCTCTGGGAACCATCCTGCCTATCGTGGATTTTCAGGCGCCAGCCGGCCACTCTCAGCCATATGCCCCCAAACACAAACCACGGCCCTTTTCTCTGGTAAACAAAACTCAACTGCCCCTCTTCTGGATGGCAAATTGCAGGACGCACTTGGTACTACGAAAACAGCCCGACTTGGCAGTGATGCCACCTTGGGTCAGGGAACCATCCTGCGTATCGATGTTTTTAAGGAGTCAGCCGGCAACGTCCAGCCATATACCCCCAAAAAAAACCCACGGAACTTTTCTCCAGCAAGCAAAAATCCGCTGCCCCGCGTCTGGATGGCAGATTGCAGGAGCTATTTAGTATTATCAAACCAGCCCGACTTGGCACTGGTGCCACCATGGGTCTGGTCACCATCCTGCCTATCGTAGCTTTTCAGGAGCCAGCCCGTCACTCTCAGCCATAGGCCCCAAACACAAACCACGGCCCTTTTCTCTGGAAAACAAAACTCAACTGCCCCTCTTCTGGATGGCAGATTGCAGGAGCCACTGGGTACTATGAAACCAGCCCTACTTGGCACTGGTGCCAGCTTGGGTCTGGGAACCATGCTGCGTATCATGGATTTTCAGGAGCCAGCCGGCCCCTCCCAGCCACAGGCCCCGAAACAAAAACAACAGCCTTTTTCTCTGGCAAACAAAATTCAGCTGCCCCGCTTCTGGATGGCAGATTGCAGGAGCCACTTGGTGCTATCAAACCAGCCCGACTTGGCACTGGTGCCACCTCTGGTCTGGGAACCATCCTGCGTATCGTGTGTTCTAAGGAGCCAGCCGGCCACTCCCAGCCACAGTCCCCCAAACACAAACAACGGCGCTTTTCCCTGGAAAACAAAACTGGCCTGCCAACTTTTTGATGGCAGATTGCAGGAGCCACTTGGTACTATCAAACCAGCCCAACTTGGCACTGGTGCCACCATGGGTCTGGTCACCATCCTGCCTATCGTAGCTTTTCAGGAGCCAGCCGGTCACACCCAGCCATAGGTCCCCAGACAAATACTTCGGCCCGTTTCCCTGGCAAACAAAAGTAAGCTGCCCCGCTTCTGGATGGCAGATTGCAGGAGCCACTTGGTACTATCAAACCAGCCCAACTTGACACTGGTGCCACCTTGGCTCTGGGAACCATGCTGCGTAACCCGGATTCTAAGACGACAGGCAGCCACTGCCAGCCACAGGCCTCCAAACAAAATCAACGGCGCTTTTCCCTGGAAAACAAAACTCGCCTGACAACTTTTAGATGGCAGATTGCAGGAGCCAGTTGGTACCATCAAACCAGCCCAACTTGGCACTGGTGCCACCTTGGGTCTGGGAACCATCCTGCCTATTGTTGCTTTTCAGGAGCCAGCCGGTCACTCCTAGCCCTAGGCCCCCAGTCATAAACCTCGGCCCGTTTCCCTGGCACACAAATGTAAGCTACCCCGCTTCAGGATGGCAGATTGCAGGAGCCACTTTTCACCATCAAACCAGCCCGACGTGGCACTGGTGCCACCTTGGGTCTGGGAACCATCCTGCGTATCGTGTGTTCTAAGGAGCCAGCCGGCCACTCCCACCCACAGTCCCCCAAACACAAACAACGGCGCTTTTCCCTGGAAAACAAAACTCGCCTGACAACTTTTTGATGGCAGATTGCAGGAGCCACTTGGTACTATCAAACCAGCCCAACTTGGCACTGGTGCCACCATGGGTCTGGTCACCATCCTGCCTATCGTAGCTTTTCAGGAGCCAGGCGGTCACTCCCAGCCATAGGCCCCCAGACACAAACCTCGGCCCGTTTCCCTGGCAAACAAAAGTAAGCTGCCCCGCTTCTGCATGGCAGATTGCAGGTGCTATTTAGTACTATCAAACCAGCCCGACTTGGCACTGGTGCCACCTCTGGTCTGGGAACCATCCTGCCTATCGTGGATTTTCAGGGGCCAGACGGCCACTATCAGCCATATGCCCCCAAAAACAAACCACGGCCCTTTTCTCTGGTAAACAAAAGTCAACTGCCCCTCTTCTGGATGGCAAATTTTAGGACGCACTTTGTACTACGAAAACCGCCCGACTTGGCACTGGTGCCACCTTGGTTCAGGGAACCATCCCGCCTATCGTAGCTTTTTAAGGAGCCAGCAGGCCACGCCCAGCCATATAGACCCAAAAACAAACCACGGACCATTTCTCTTGGAAACAAAAATCCGCTGCCCCGCGTCAGGATGGCAGATTGCAGGAGCCACTTTGCACCATCAAACCACCCCGACTTGGCACTGGTGCCATCTTGGATCTGGGAACCATCCTGCCTATCGTAGCTTTTCAGGAGCCAGGCGGTTACTCCCAACCATAGGACCCCAGACAGAAAGCCTGCCCGTTTCCCTGGCAAACAAAAGTAAGCTACCCCGCTTCTGGATGGCAGATTGCAGGAGCCACTTGGTACTATCAAACCAGCCCAACTTGACACTGGTGCCACTTTGGGTCTGGGAACCATGCTGCGTAACGTAGATTCTAAGGCGCCAGGCGGCCACTCCCAGCCACAGGCCCCCAAATACAAACAACGGCGCTTTTCCCTGGAAAACAAAACTCGCCTGCCAGCTTTTTGATGGCAGATTGCAGGAGCCACTTGGTACTATCAAATCATCCCAACTTGGCACTGGTGCCACTATGGGTCTGGGAAACATCCTGCCTATTGTAGCATTTCAGGAGCCAGCCGGTCACTCCCAGCCATAGGCCCCCAGACACAAACCTCGGACCGTTTCCCTGGCAAACAAAATTAAGCTACCCCGATTCTGGATGGCAGATTGCAGGAGCCACTTGGTAGTGTCAAAACAGCCCGACTTAACACTGGTGCCACCTTGGGTCTGGGAACCATCCTGCGTATCGTGGATTCTAAGCAGCCACCCGGCCACTCCCAGCCACAGGCCCCCAAACAGAAAGAACGGCGCTTTTCCCTGGAAAACAAAACTCGCCTGCCAACATTTTGATGGCAGATTGCAGGAGCCACTTGGTACTATCAAACCAGCCCAACTTGGCACTGGTGCCACCATGGGTCTGGTCACCATCCTGCCTATCGTAGCTTTTCAGGAGCCAGCCGGTCACTCCCAGCCATAAACGCCCAGACACAAACCTCGGCCCGTTTCCATGGAAAACAAAAGTAAGCTGCCCCGCTTCTGGATGGCAGATTGCAGGACGCACTTGGTAGTATCAAACCAGCCCAACTTGGCACTGGTGCCATCATGGGTCTGGTAAGCATCCTGCCTATCTTAGCTTTTCAGGAGCCGGCCGGTCACTCCCTGCCATAGGCCCCCAGAGAAAAACCTCGGCCTGTTTCCCTGGCAAACAAAAGTAAGCTGCCCCTCTTCTGGATGGCAGATTGTAGGAACCACGTGCTACTATCAAACCAGCCCAACTTGGCACTGGTGCCACCTTGGCTCTGGGAACCATGCTGCGTAACGTAGATTCTAAGAGGACAGGCGGACACTCCCAGCCACAGGCCTCTAAACAAAAACAACGGCGCGTTACCCTGGAAAACAAAACTCGCCTGCCAACTTTTTGATGGCAGATTGCAGGAGCCACTTGGTACTATCAAACCAGCCCAACTTGGCACTGGTGTCACCATGGGTCTGGTCACCATCCTGCCTATCGTAGCTTTTCAGGAGCCAGCCGGTCACTCCCAGCCATAGGCCCCCAGACAAATACCTCGGCCCGTTTCCCTGGCAAACAAAAGTAAGCTGCCCCGCTTCTGGATGGCAGATTGCAGGAGCCACATGGTACTATCAAACCAGGCCAACATGGCACTGGTGCCACCTTGGCTCTGGGAACCATCCTGCCTATCGTGGATTTTCAGGCGCCAGCCGGCCACTCTCAGCCATATGCCCCCAAACACAAACCACGGCCCTTTTCTCTGGTAAACAAAACTCAACTGCCCCTCTTCTGGATGGCAAATTGCAGGACGCACTTGGTACTACGAAAACAGCCCGTCTTGGCAGTGATGCCACCTTGGGTCAGGGAACCATCCTGCGTATCGATGTTTTTAAGGAGTCAGCCGGCAACGTCCAGCCATATACCCCCAAAAAAAACCCACGGAACTTTTCTCCAGCAAGCAAAAATCCGCTGCCCCGCGTCTGGATGGCAGATTGCAGGAGCTATTTAGTATTATCAAACCAGCCCGACTTGGCACTGGTGCCACCATGGGTCTGGTCACCATCCTGCCTATCGTAGCTTTTCAGGAGCCAGCCGGTCACTCTCAGCCATAGGCCCCAAACACAAACCACGGCCCTTTTCTCTGGAAAACAAAACTCAACTGCCCCTCTTCTGGATGGCAGATTGCAGGAGCCACTGGGTACTATGAAACCAGCCCTACTTGGCACTGGTGCCACCTTGGGTCTGGGAACCATGCTGCGTATCATGGATTTTCAGGAGCCAGCCGTCCACTGCCAGCCACAGGCCCCGAAACACAAACAACAGCCTTTTTCTCTGGCAAACAAAATTCAGCTGCCCCGCTTCTGGATGGCAGATTGCAGGAACCACTTGGTACTAACAAACCAGACCGACTTGGCACTGGTGCCACCTTGGGTCTGGGAACCATCCTGCGTATCGTGGATTCTAAGCAGCCACCCGGCCACTCTGTGCCACAGGCGCCCAAAAACAAACAACGGCGCTTTTCCCTGGAAAACAAAACTCGCCTGCCAACTTTTTGATGGCAGATTGCAGGAGCCACTTGGTACTATCAAACCAGCCCAACTTGGCACTGGTGCCACCATGGGTCTGGTCACCATCCTGCCTATCGTAGCTTTTCAGGAGCCAGCCGGTCACTCCCAGCCATAAACCCCCAGAGAAAAACCTCGGCCCGTTTCCCTGGCAAACAAAAGTAAGCTGCCCCGCTTCTGGATGGCAGATTGCAGGAGCCACTTGGTAGTATCAAATTAGCCCAACTTGGCACTGGTGCCATCATGGGTCTGGTAAACATCCTGCCTATCTTAGCTTTTCAGGAGCCGGCCGGTCACTCCGTGCCATAGGCCCCCAGAGAAATACCTCGGCCCGTTTCCCTGGCAAACAAAAGTAAGCTGCCCCTCTTCTGGATGGCAGATTGCAGGAACCACTTGCTACTATCAAACCAGCCCAACTTGGCACTGGTGCCACCTTGGCTCTGGGAACCATGCTGCGTAACGTAGATTCTAAGAGGACAGGCGGACACTCCCAGCCACAGGCCTCTAAACAAAAACAACGGCGCGTTACCCTGGAAAACAAAACTCGCCTGCCAACTTTTTGATGGCAGATTGCAGGAGCCACTTGGTACTATCAAACCAGCCCAACTTGGCACTGGTGCCACCATGGGTCTG
This sequence comes from Melospiza melodia melodia, assembly GCF_035770615.1. Classification (NCBI taxonomy): domain Eukaryota; kingdom Metazoa; phylum Chordata; class Aves; order Passeriformes; family Passerellidae; genus Melospiza; species Melospiza melodia. Next base: position 50,451,939 of record NC_086198.1, read on the forward strand.
GTCACCATCCTGCCTATCGTAGCTTTTCAGGAGCCAGCTGGTCACTCCCAGCCTTAGGCCCCCAGACAAATACCTCGGCCCGTTTCCCTGGCAAACAAAAGTAAGCTGCCCCGCTTCTGGATGGCAGATTGCAGGAGCCACATGGTACTATCAAACCAGGCCAACATGGCACTGGTGCCACCTTGGCTCTGGGAACCATCCTGCCTATCGTGGATTTTCAGGCGCCAGCCGGCCACTCTCAGCCATATGCCCCCAAACACAAACCACGGCCCTTTTCTCTGGTAAACAAAACTCAACTGCCCCTCTTCTGGATGGCAAATTGCAGGACGCACTTGGTACTACGAAAACAGCCCGACTTGGCAGTGATGCCACCTTGGGTCAGGGAACCATCCTGCGTATCGATGTTTTTAAGGAGTCAGCCGGCAACGTCCAGCCATATACCCCCAAAAAAAACCCACGGAACTTTTCTCCAGCAAGCAAAAATCCGCTGCCCCGCGTCTGGATGGCAGATTGCAGGAGCTATTTAGTATTATCAAACCAGCCCGACTTGGCACTGGTGCCACCATGGGTCTGGTCACCATCCTGCCTATCGTAGCTTTTCAGGAGCCAGCCCGTCACTCTCAGCCATAGGCCCCAAACACAAACCACGGCCCTTTTCTCTGGAAAACAAAACTCAACTGCCCCTCTTCTGGATGGCAGATTGCAGGAGCCACTGGGTACTATGAAACCAGCCCTACTTGGCACTGGTGCCACCTTGGGTCTGGGAACCATGCTGCGTATCATGGATTTTCAGGAGCCAGCCGGCCCCTCCCAGCCACAGGCCCCGAAACAAAAACAACAGCCTTTTTCTCTGGCAAACAAAATTCAGCTGCCCCGCTTCTGGATGGCAGATTGCAGGAGCCACTTGGTGCTATCAAACCAGCCCGACTTGGCACTGGTGCCACCTCTGGTCTGGGAACCATCCTGCGTATCGTGTGTTCTAAGGAGCCAGCCGGCCACTCCCAGCCACAGTCCCCCAAACACAAACAACGGCGCTTTTCCCTGGAAAACAAAACTGGCCTGCCAACTTTTTGATGGCAGATTGCAGGAGCCACTTGGTACTATCAAACCAGCCCAACTTGGCACTGGTGCCACCATGGGTCTGGTCACCATCCTGCCTATCGTAGCTTTTCAGGAGCCAGCCGGTCACACCCAGCCATAGGTCCCCAGACAAATACTTCGGCCCGTTTCCCTGGCAAACAAAAGTAAGCTGCCCCGCTTCTGGATGGCAGATTGCAGGAGCCACTTGGTACTATCAAACCAGCCCAACTTGACACTGGTGCCACCTTGGCTCTGGGAACCATGCTGCGTAACCCGGATTCTAAGACGACAGGCAGCCACTGCCAGCCACAGGCCTCCAAACAAAATCAACGGCGCTTTTCCCTGGAAAACAAAACTCGCCTGACAACTTTTAGATGGCAGATTGCAGGAGCCAGTTGGTACCATCAAACCAGCCCAACTTGCCACTGGTGCCACCTTGGGTCTGGGAACCATCCTGCCTATTGTTGCTTTTCAGGAGCCAGCCGGTCACTCCTAGCCCTAGGCCCCCAGTCATAAACCTCGGCCCGTTTCCCTGGCACACAAATGTAAGCTACCCCGCTTCAGGATGGCAGATTGCAGGAGCCACTTTTCACCATCAAACCAGCCCGACGTGGCACTGGTGCCACCTTGGGTCTGGGAACCATCCTGCGTATCGTGTGTTCTAAGGAGCCAGCCGGCCACTCCCACCCACAGTCCCCCAAACACAAACAACGGCGCTTTTCCCTGGAAAACAAAACTCGCCTGCCAACTTTTTGATGGCAGATTGCAGGAGCCACTTGGTACTATCAAACCAGCCCAACTTGGCACTGGTGCCACCATGGGTCTGGTCACCATCCTGCCTATCGTAGCTTTTCAGGAGCCAGGCGGTCACTCCCAGCCATAGGCCCCCAGACACAAACCTCGGCCCGTTTCCCTGGCAAACAAAAGTAAGCTGCCCCGCTTCTGCATGGCAGATTGCAGGTGCTATTTAGTACTATCAAACCAGCCCGACTTGGCACTGGTGCCACCTCTGGTCTGGGAACCATCCTGCCTATCGTGGATTTTCAGGGGCCAGACGGCCACTATCAGCCATATGCCCCCAAAAACAAACCACGGCCCTTTTCTCTGGTAAACAAAAGTCAACTGCCCCTCTTCTGGATGGCAAATTTTAGGACGCACTTTGTACTACGAAAACCGCCCGACTTGGCACTGGTGCCACCTTGGTTCAGGGAACCATCCCGCCTATCGTAGCTTTTTAAGGAGCCAGCAGGCCACGCCCAGCCATATAGACCCAAAAACAAACCACGGACCATTTCTCTTGGAAACAAAAATCCGCTGCCCCGCGTCAGGATGGCAGATTGCAGGAGCCACTTTGCACCATCAAACCACCCCGACTTGGCACTGGTGCCATCTTGGATCTGGGAACCATCCTGCCTATCGTAGCTTTTCAGGAGCCAGGCGGTTACTCCCAACCATAGGCCCCCAGACAGAAAGCCTGCCCGTTTCCCTGGCAAACAAAAGTAAGCTACCCCGCTTCTGGATGGCAGATTGCAGGAGCCACTTGGTACTATCAAACCAGCCCAACTTGACACTGGTGCCACTTTGGGTCTGGGAACCATGCTGCGTAACGTAGATTCTAAGGCGCCAGGCGGCCACTCCCAGCCACAGGCCCCCAAACACAAACAACGGCGCTTTTCCCTGGAAAACAAAACTCGCCTGCCAGCTTTTTGATGGCAGATTGCAGGAGCCACTTGGTACTATCAAATCATCCCAACTTGGCACTGGTGCCACTATGGGTCTGGGAACCATCCTGCCTATTGTAGCATTTCAGGAGCCAGCCGGTCACTCCCAGCCATAGGCCCCCAGACACAAACCTCGGACCGTTTCCCTGGCAAACAAAATTAAGCTACCCCGCTTCTGGATGGCAGATTGCAGGAGCCACTTGGTAGTGTCAAAACAGCCCGACTTAACACTGGTGCCACCTTGGGTCTGGGAACCATCCTGCGTATCGTGGATTCTAAGCAGCCACCCGGCCACTCCCAGCCACAGGCCCCCAAACAGAAAGAACGGCGCTTTTCCCTGGAAAACAAAACTCGCCTGCCAACATTTTGATGGCAGATTGCAGGAGCCACTTGGTACTATCAAACCAGCCCAACTTGGCACTGGTGCCACCATGGGTCTGGTCACCATCCTGCCTATCGTAGCTTTTCAGGAGCCAGCCGGTCACTCCCAGCCATAAACGCCCAGACACAAACCTCGGCCCGTTTCCATGGAAAACAAAAGTAAGCTGCCCCGCTTCTGGATGGCAGATTGCAGGACGCACTTGGTAGTATCAAACCAGCCCAACTTGGCACTGGTGCCATCATGGGTCTGGTAAGCATCCTGCCTATCTTAGCTTTTCAGGAGCCGGCCGGTCACTCCGTGCCATAGGCCCCCAGAGAAAAACCTCGGCCTGTTTCCCTGGCAAACAAAAGTAAGCTGCCCCTCTTCTGGATGGCAGATTGCAGGAACCACGTGCTACTATCAAACCAGCCCAACTTGGCACTGGTGCCACCTTGGCTCTGGGAACCATGCTGCGTAACGTAGATTCTAAGAGGACAGGCGGACACTCCCAGCCACAGGCCTCTAAACAAAAACAACGGCGCGTTACCCTGGAAAACAAAACTCGCCTGCCAACTTTTTGATGGCAGATTGCAGGAGCCACTTGGTACTATCAAACCAGCCCAACTTGGCACTGGTGCCACCATGGGTCTGGTCACCATCCTGCCTATCGTAGCTTTTCAGGAGCCAGCCGGTCACTCCCAGCCATAGGCCCCCAGACAAATACCTCGGCCCGTTTCCCTGGCAAACAAAAGTAAGCTGCCCCGCTTCTGGATGGCAGATTGCAGGAGCCACATGGTACTATCAAACCAGGCCAACATGGCACTGGTGCCACCTTGGCTCTGGGAACCATCCTGCCTATCGTGGATTTTCAGGCGCCAGCCGGCCACTCTCAGCCATATGCCCCCAAACACAAACCACGGCCCTTTTCTCTGGTAAACAAAACTCAACTGCCCCTCTTCTGGATGGCAAATTGCAGGACGCACTTGGTACTACGAAAACAGCCCGTCTTGGCAGTGATGCCACCTTGGGTCAGGGAACCATCCTGCGTATCGATGTTTTTAAGGAGTCAGCCGGCAACGTCCAGCCATATACCCCCAAAAAAAACCCACGGAACTTTTCTCCAGCAAGCAAAAATCCGCTGCCCCGCGTCTGGATGGCAGATTGCAGGAGCTATTTAGTATTATCAAACCAGCCCGACTTGGCACTGGTGCCACCATGGGTCTGGTCACCATCCTGCCTATCGTAGCTTTTCAGGAGCCAGCCGGTCACTCTCAGCCATAGGCCCCAAACACAAACCACGGCCCTTTTCTCTGGAAAACAAAACTCAACTGCCCCTCTTCTGGATGGCAGATTGCAGGAGCCACTGGGTACTATGAAACCAGCCCTACTTGGCACTGGTGCCACCTTGGGTCTGGGAACCATGCTGCGTATCATGGATTTTCAGGAGCCAGCCGTCCACTGCCAGCCACAGGCCCCGAAACACAAACAACAGCCTTTTTCTCTGGCAAACAAAATTCAGCTGCCCCGCTTCTGGATGGCAGATTGCAGGAACCACTTGGTACTAACAAACCAGACCGACTTGGCACTGGTGCCACCTTGGGTCTGGGAACCATCCTGCGTATCGTGGATTCTAAGCAGCCACCCGGCCACTCTGTGCCACAGGCGCCCAAAAACAAACAACGGCGCTTTTCCCTGGAAAACAAAACTCGCCTGCCAACTTTTTGATGGCAGATTGCAGGAGCCACTTGGTACTATCAAACCAGCCCAACTTGGCACTGGTGCCACCATGGGTCTGGTCACCATCCTGCCTATCGTAGCTTTTCAGGAGCCAGCCGGTCACTCCCAGCCATAAACCCCCAGAGAAAAACCTCGGCCCGTTTCCCTGGCAAACAAAAGTAAGCTGCCCCGCTTCTGGATGGCAGATTGCAGGAGCCACTTGGTAGTATCAAATTAGCCCAACTTGGCACTGGTGCCATCATGGGTCTGGTAAACATCCTGCCTATCTTAGCTTTTCAGGAGCCGGCCGGTCACTCCGTGCCATAGGCCCCCAGAGAAATACCTCGGCCCGTTTCCCTGGCAAACAAAAGTAAGCTGCCCCTCTTCTGGATGGCAGATTGCAGGAACCACTTGCTACTATCAAACCAGCCCAACTTGGCACTGGTGCCACCTTGGCTCTGGGAACCATGCTGCGTAACGTAGATTCTAAGAGGACAGGCGGACACTCCCAGCCACAGGCCTCTAAACAAAAACAACGGCGCGTTACCCTGGAAAACAAAACTCGCCTGCCAACTTTTTGATGGCAGATTGCAGGAGCCACTTGGTACTATCAAACCAGCCCAACTTGGCACTGGTGCCACCATGGGTCTGGTCACCATCCTGCCTATCGTAGCTTTTCAGGAGCCAGCTGGTCACTCCCAGCCTTAGGCCCCCAGACAAATACCTCGGCCCGTTTCCCTGGCAAACAAAAGTAAGCTGCCCCGCTTCTGGATGGCAGATTGCAGGAGCCACATGGTACTATCAAACCAGGCCAACATGGCACTGGTGCCACCTTGGCTCTGGGAACCATCCTGCCTATCGTGGATTTTCAGGCGCCAGCCGGCCACTCTCAGCCATATGCCCCCAAACACAAACCACGGCCCTTTTCTCTGGTAAACAAAACTCAACTGCCCCTCTTCTGGATGGCAAATTGCAGGACGCACTTGGTACTACGAAAACAGCCCGACTTGGCAGTGATGCCACCTTGGGTCAGGGAACCATCCTGCGTATCGATGTTTTTAAGGAGTCAGCCGGCAACGTCCAGCCATATACCCCCAAAAAAAACCCACGGAACTTTTCTCCAGCAAGCAAAAACCCGCTGCCCCGTGTCTGGATGGCAGATTGCAGGAGCTATTTAGTATTATCAAACCAGCCCGACTTGGCACTGGTGCCACCATGGGTCTGGTCACCATCCTGCCTATCGTAGCTTTTCAGGAGCCAGCCCGTCACTCTCAGCCATAGGCCCCAAACACAAACCACGGCCCTTTTCTCTGGAAAACAAAACTCAACTGCCCCTCTTCTGGATGGCAGATTGCAGGAGCCACATGGTACTATCAAACCAGGCCAACATGGCACTGGTGCCACCTTGGCTCTGGGAACCATCCTGCCTATCGTGGATTTTCAGGCGCCAGCCGGCCACTCTCAGCCATATGCCCCCAAACACAAACCACGGCCCTTTTCTCTGGTAAACAAAACTCAACTGCCCCTCTTCTGGATGGCAAATTGCAGGACGCACTTGGTACTACGAAAACAGCCCGACTTGGCAGTGATGCCACCTTGGGTCAGGGAACCATCCTGCGTATCGATGTTTTTAAGGAGTCAGCCGGCAACGTCCAGCCATATACCCCCAAAAAAAACCCACGGAACTTTTCTCCAGCAAGCAAAAATCCGCTGCCCCGCGTCTGGATGGCAGATTGCAGGAGCTATTTAGTATTATCAAACCAGCCCGACTTGGCACTGGTGCCACCATGGGTCTGGTCACCATCCTGCCTATCGTAGCTTTTCAGGAGCCAGCCCGTCACTCTCAGCCATAGGCCCCAAACACAAACCACGGCCCTTTTCTCTGGAAAACAAAACTCAACTGCCCCTCTTCTGGATGGCAGATTGCAGGAGCCACTGGGTACTATGAAACCAGCCCTACTTGGCACTGGTGCCACCTTGGGTCTGGGAACCATGCTGCGTATCATGGATTTTCAGGAGCCAGCCGGCCCCTCCCAGCCACAGGCCCCGAAACAAAAACAACAGCCTTTTTCTCTGGCAAACAAAATTCAGCTGCCCCGCTTCTGGATGGCAGATTGCAGGAGCCACTTGGTGCTATCAAACCAGCCCGACTTGGCACTGGTGCCACCTCTGGTCTGGGAACCATCCTGCGTATCGTGTGTTCTAAGGAGCCAGCCGGCCACTCCCAGCCACAGTCCCCCAAACACAAACAACGGCGCTTTTCCCTGGAAAACAAAACTGGCCTGCCAACTTTTTGATGGCAGATTGCAGGAGCCACTTGGTACTATCAAACCAGCCCAACTTGGCACTGGTGCCACCATGGGTCTGGTCACCATCCTGCCTATCGTAGCTTTTCAGGAGCCAGCCGGTCACACCCAGCCATAGGTCCCCAGACAAATACTTCGGCCCGTTTCCCTGGCAAACAAAAGTAAGCTGCCCCGCTTCTGGATGGCAGATTGCAGGAGCCACTTGGTACTATCAAACCAGCCCAACTTGACACTGGTGCCACCTTGGCTCTGGGAACCATGCTGCGTAACCCGGATTCTAAGACGACAGGCAGCCACTGCCAGCCACAGGCCTCCAAACAAAATCAACGGCGCTTTTCCCTGGAAAACAAAACTCGCCTGACAACTTTTAGATGGCAGATTGCAGGAGCCAGTTGGTACCATCAAACCAGCCCAACTTGGCACTGGTGCCACCTTGGGTCTGGGAACCATCCTGCCTATTGTTGCTTTTCAGGAGCCAGCCGGTCACTCCTAGCCCTAGGCCCCCAGTCATAAACCTCGGCCCGTTTCCCTGGCACACAAATGTAAGCTACCCCGCTTCAGGATGGCAGATTGCAGGAGCCACTTTTCACCATCAAACCAGCCCGACGTGGCACTGGTGCCACCTTGGGTCTGGGAACCATCCTGCGTATCGTGTGTTCTAAGGAGCCAGCCGGCCACTCCCACCCACAGTCCCCCAAACACAAACAACGGCGCTTTTCCCTGGAAAACAAAACTCGCCTGACAACTTTTTGATGGCAGATTGCAGGAGCCACTTGGTACTATCAAACCAGCCCAACTTGGCACTGGTGCCACCATGGGTCTGGTCACCATCCTGCCTATCGTAGCTTTTCAGGAGCCAGGCGGTCACTCCCAGCCATAGGCCCCCAGACACAAACCTCGGCCCGTTTCCCTGGCAAACAAAAGTAAGCTGCCCCGCTTCTGCATGGCAGATTGCAGGTGCTATTTAGTACTATCAAACCAGCCCGACTTGGCACTGGTGCCACCTCTGGTCTGGGAACCATCCTGCCTATCGTGGATTTTCAGGGGCCAGACGGCCACTATCAGCCATATGCCCCCAAAAACAAACCACGGCCCTTTTCTCTGGTAAACAAAAGTCAACTGCCCCTCTTCTGGATGGCAAATTTTAGGACGCACTTTGTACTACGAAAACCGCCCGACTTGGCACTGGTGCCACCTTGGTTCAGGGAACCATCCCGCCTATCGTAGCTTTTTAAGGAGCCAGCAGGCCACGCCCAGCCATATAGACCCAAAAACAAACCACGGACCATTTCTCTTGGAAACAAAAATCCGCTGCCCCGCGTCAGGATGGCAGATTGCAGGAGCCACTTTGCACCATCAAACCACCCCGACTTGGCACTGGTGCCATCTTGGATCTGGGAACCATCCTGCCTATCGTAGCTTTTCAGGAGCCAGGCGGTTACTCCCAACCATAGGCCCCCAGACAGAAAGCCTGCCCGTTTCCCTGGCAAACAAAAGTAAGCTATCCCGCTTCTGGATGGCAGATTGCAGGAGCCACTTGGTACTATCAAACCAGCCCAACTTGACACTGGTGCCACTTTGGGTCTGGGAACCATGCTGCGTAACGTAAATTCTAAGGCGCCAGGCGGCCACTCCCAGCCACAGGCCCCCAAACACAAACAACGGCGCTTTTCCCTGGAAAACAAAACTCGCCTGCCAGCTTTTTGATGGCAGATTGCAGGAGCCACTTGGTACTATCAAATCATCCCAACTTGGCACTGGTGCCACTATGGGTCTGGGAACCATCCTGCCTATTGTAGCATTTCAGGAGCCAGCCGGTCACTCCCAGCCATAGGCCCCCAGACACAAACCTCGGACCGTTTCCCTGGCAAACAAAATTAAGCTACCCCGATTCTGGATGGCAGATTGCAGGAGCCACTTGGTAGTGTCAAAACAGCCCGACTTAACACTGGTGCCACCTTGGGTCTGGGAACCATCCTGCGTATCGTGGATTCTAAGCAGCCACCCGGCCACTCCCAGCCACAGGCCCCCAAACAGAAAGAACGGCGCTTTTCCCTGGAAAACAAAACTCGCCTGCCAACATTTTGATGGCAGATTGCAGGAGCCACTTGGTACTATCAAACCAGCCCAACTTGGCACTGGTGCCACCATGGGTCTGGTCACCATCCTGCCTATCGTAGCTTTTCAGGAGCCAGCCGGTCACTCCCAGCCATAAACGCCCAGACACAAACCTCGGCCCGTTTCCATGGAAAACAAAAGTAAGCTGCCCCGCTTCTGGATGGCAGATTGCAGGACGCACTTGGTAGTATCAAACCAGCCCAACTTGGCACTGGTGCCATCATGGGTCTGGTAAGCATCCTGCCTATCTTAGCTTTTCAGGAGCCGGCCGGTCACTCCCTGCCATAGGCCCCCAGAGAAAAACCTCGGCCTGTTTCCCTGGCAAACAAAAGTAAGCTGCCCCTCTTCTGGATGGCAGATTGCAGGAACCACGTGCTACTATCAAACCAGCCCAACTTGGCACTGGTGCCACCTTGGCTCTGGGAACCATGCTGCGTAACGTAGATTCTAAGAGGACAGGCGGACACTCCCAGCCACAGGCCTCTAAACAAAAACAACGGCGCGTTACCCTGGAAAACAAAACTCGCCTGCCAACTTTTTGATGGCAGATTGCAGGAGCCACTTGGTACTATCAAACCAGCCCAACTTGGCACTGGTGCCACCATGGGTCTGGTCACCATCCTGCCTATCGTAGCTTTTCAGGAGCCAGCCGGTCACTCCCAGCCATAGGCCCCCAGACAAATACCTCGGCCCGTTTCCCTGGCAAACAAAAGTAAGCTGCCCCGCTTCTGGATGGCAGATTGCAGGAGCCACATGGTACTATCAAACCAGGCCAACATGGCACTGGTGCCACCTTGGCTCTGGGAACCATCCTGCCTATCGTGGATTTTCAGGCGCCAGCCGGCCACTCTCAGCCATATGCCCCCAAACACAAACCACGGCCCTTTTCTCTGGTAAACAAAACTCAACTGCCCCTCTTCTGGATGGCAAATTGCAGGACGCACTTGGTACTACGAAAACAGCCCGTCTTGGCAGTGATGCCACCTTGGGTCAGGGAACCATCCTGCGTATCGATGTTTTTAAGGAGTCAGCCGGCAACGTCCAGCCATATACCCCCAAAAAAAACCCACGGAACTTTTCTCCAGCAAGCAAAAATCCGCTGCCCCGCGTCTGGATGGCAGATTGCAGGAGCTATTTAGTATTATCAAACCAGCCCGACTTGGCACTGGTGCCACCATGGGTCTGGTCACCATCCTGCCTATCGTAGCTTTTCAGGAGCCAGCCGGTCACTCTCAGCCATAGGCCCCAAACACAAACCACGGCCCTTTTCTCTGGAAAACAAAACTCAACTGCCCCTCTTCTGGATGGCAGATTGCAGGAGCCACTGGGTACTATGAAACCAGCCCTACTTGGCACTGGTGCCACCTTGGGTCTGGGAACCATGCTGCGTATCATGGATTTTCAGGAGCCAGCCGTCCACTGCCAGCCACAGGCCCCGAAACACAAACAACAGCCTTTTTCTCTGGCAAACAAAATTCAGCTGCCCCGCTTCTGGATGGCAGATTGCAGGAACCACTTGGTACTAACAAACCAGACCGACTTGGCACTGGTGCCACCTTGGGTCTGGGAACCATCCTGCGTATCGTGGATTCTAAGCAGCCACCCGGCCACTCTGTGCCACAGGCGCCCAAAAACAAACAACGGCGCTTTTCCCTGGAAAACAAAACTCGCCTGCCAACTTTTTGATGGCAGATTGCAGGAGCCACTTGGTACTATCAAACCAGCCCAACTTGGCACTGGTGCCACCATGGGTCTGGTCACCATCCTGCCTATCGTAGCTTTTCAGGAGCCAGCCGGTCACTCCCAGCCATAAACCCCCAGAGAAAAACCTCGGCCCGTTTCCCTGGCAAACAAAAGTAAGCTGCCCCGCTTCTGGATGGCAGATTGCAGGAGCCACTTGGTAGTATCAAATTAGCCCAACTTGGCACTGGTGCCATCATGGGTCTGGTAAACATCCTGCCTATCTTAGCTTTTCAGGAGCCGGCCGGTCACTCCGTGCCATAGGCCCCCAGAGAAATACCTCGGCCCGTTTCCCTGGCAAACAAAAGTAAGCTGCCCCTCTTCTGGATGGCAGATTGCAGGAACCACTTGCTACTATCAAACCAGCCCAACTTGGCACTGGTGCCACCTTGGCTCTGGGAACCATGCTGCGTAACGTAGATTCTAAGAGGACAGGCGGACACTCCCAGCCACAGGCCTCTAAACAAAAACAACGGCGCGTTACCCTGGAAAACAAAACTCGCCTGCCAACTTTTTGATGGCAGATTGCAGGAGCCACTTGGTACTATCAAACCAGCCCAACTTGGCACTGGTGCCACCATGGGTCTGGTCACCATCCTGCCTATCGTAGCTTTTCAGGAGCCAGCTGGTCACTCCCAGCCTTAGGCCCCCAGACAAATACCTCGGCCCGTTTCCCTGGCAAACAAAAGTAAGCTGCCCCGCTTCTGGATGGCAGATTGCAGGAGCCACATGGTACTATCAAACCAGGCCAACATGGCACTGGTGCCACCTTGGCTCTGGGAACCATCCTGCCTATCGTGGATTTTCAGGCGCCAGCCGGCCACTCTCAGCCATATGCCCCCAAACACAAACCACGGCCCTTTTCTCTGGTAAACAAAACTCAACTGCCCCTCTTCTGGATGGCAAATTGCAGGACGCACTTGGTACTACGAAAACAGCCCGACTTGGCAGTGATGCCACCTTGGGTCAGGGAACCATCCTGCGTATCGATGTTTTTAAGGAGTCAGCCGGCAACGTCCAGCCATATACCCCCAAAAAAAACCCACGGAACTTTTCTCCAGCAAGCAAAAACCCGCTGCCCCGTGTCTGGATGGCAGATTGCAGGAGCTATTTAGTATTATCAAACCAGCCCGACTTGGCACTGGTGCCACCATGGGTCTGGTCACCATCCTGCCTATCGTAGCTTTTCAGGAGCCAGCCCGTCACTCTCAGCCATAGGCCCCAAACACAAACCACGGCCCTTTTCTCTGGAAAACAAAACTCAACTGCCCCTCTTCTGGATGGCAGATTGCAGGAGCCACATGGTACTATCAAACCAGGCCAACATGGCACTGGTGCCACCTTGGCTCTGGGAACCATCCTGCCTATCGTGGATTTTCAGGCGCCAGCCGGCCACTCTCAGCCATATGCCCCCAAACACAAACCACGGCCCTTTTCTCTGGTAAACAAAACTCAACTGCCCCTCTTCTGGATGGCAAATTGCAGGACGCACTTGGTACTACGAAAACAGCCCGACTTGGCAGTGATGCCACCTTGGGTCAGGGAACCATCCTGCGTATCGATGTTTTTAAGGAGTCAGCCGGCAACGTCCAGCCATATACCCCCAAAAAAAACCCACGGAACTTTTCTCCAGCAAGCAAAAATCCGCTGCCCCGCGTCTGGATGGCAGATTGCAGGAGCTATTTAGTATTATCAAACCAGCCCGACTTGGCACTGGTGCCACCATGGGTCTGGTCACCATCCTGCCTATCGTAGCTTTTCAGGAGCCAGCCCGTCACTCTCAGCCATAGGCCCCAAACACAAACCACGGCCCTTTTCTCTGGAAAACAAAACTCAACTGCCCCTCTTCTGGATGGCAGATTGCAGGAGCCACTGGGTACTATGAAACCAGCCCTACTTGGCACTGGTGCCACCTTGGGTCTGGGAACCATGCTGCGTATCATGGATTTTCAGGAGCCAGCCGGCCCCTCCCAGCCACAGGCCCCGAAACAAAAACAACAGCCTTTTTCTCTGGCAAACAAAATTCAGCTGCCCCGCTTCTGGATGGCAGATTGCAGGAGCCACTTGGTGCTATCAAACCAGCCCGACTTGGCACTGGTGCCACCTCTGGTCTGGGAACCATCCTGCGTATCGTGTGTTCTAAGGAGCCAGCCGGCCACTCCCAGCCACAGTCCCCCAAACACAAACAACGGCGCTTTTCCCTGGAAAACAAAACTGGCCTGCCAACTTTTTGATGGCAGATTGCAGGAGCCACTTGGTACTATCAAACCAGCCCAACTTGGCACTGGTGCCACCATGGGTCTGGTCACCATCCTGCCTATCGTAGCTTTTCAGGAGCCAGCCGGTCACACCCAGCCATAGGTCCCCAGACAAATACTTCGGCCCGTTTCCCTGGCAAACAAAAGTAAGCTGCCCCGCTTCTGGATGGCAGATTGCAGGAGCCACTTGGTACTATCAAACCAGCCCAACTTGACACTGGTGCCACCTTGGCTCTGGGAACCATGCTGCGTAACCCGGATTCTAAGACGACAGGCAGCCACTGCCAGCCACAGGCCTCCAAACAAAATCAACGGCGCTTTTCCCTGGAAAACAAAACTCGCCTGACAACTTTTAGATGGCAGATTGCAGGAGCCAGTTGGTACCATCAAACCAGCCCAACTTGGCACTGGTGCCACCTTGGGTCTGGGAACCATCCTGCCTATTGTTGCTTTTCAGGAGCCAGCCGGTCACTCCTAGCCCTAGGCCCCCAGTCATAAACCTCGGCCCGTTTCCCTGGCACACAAATGTAAGCTACCCCGCTTCAGGATGGCAGATTGCAGGAGCCACTTTTCACCATCAAACCAGCCCGACGTGGCACTGGTGCCACCTTGGGTCTGGGAACCATCCTGCGTATCGTGTGTTCTAAGGAGCCAGCCGGCCACTCCCACCCACAGTCCCCCAAACACAAACAACGGCGCTTTTCCCTGGAAAACAAAACTCGCCTGACAACTTTTTGATGGCAGATTGCAGGAGCCACTTGGTACTATCAAACCAGCCCAACTTGGCACTGGTGCCACCATGGGTCTGGTCACCATCCTGCCTATCGTAGCTTTTCAGGAGCCAGGCGGTCACTCCCAGCCATAGGCCCCCAGACACAAACCTCGGCCCGTTTCCCTGGCAAACAAAAGTAAGCTGCCCCGCTTCTGCATGGCAGATTGCAGGTGCTATTTAGTACTATCAAACCAGCCCGACTTGGCACTGGTGCCACCTCTGGTCTGGGAACCATCCTGCCTATCGTGGATTTTCAGGGGCCAGACGGCCACTATCAGCCATATGCCCCCAAAAACAAACCACGGCCCTTTTCTCTGGTAAACAAAAGTCAACTGCCCCTCTTCTGGATGGCAAATTTTAGGACGCACTTTGTACTACGAAAACCGCCCGACTTGGCACTGGTGCCACCTTGGTTCAGGGAACCATCCCGCCTATCGTAGCTTTTTAAGGAGCCAGCAGGCCACGCCCAGCCATATAGACCCAAAAACAAACCACGGACCATTTCTCTTGGAAACAAAAATCCGCTGCCCCGCGTCAGGATGGCAGATTGCAGGAGCCACTTTGCACCATCAAACCACCCCGACTTGGCACTGGTGCCATCTTGGATCTGGGAACCATCCTGCCTATCGTAGCTTTTCAGGAGCCAGGCGGTTACTCCCAACCATAGGCCCCCAGACACAAACCTCGGACCGTTTCCCTGGCAAACAAAAGTAAGCTACCCCGCTTCTGGATGGCAGATTGCAGGAGCCACTTGGTACTATCAAACCAGCCCAACTTGACACTGGTGCCACTTTGGGTCTGGGAACCATGCTGCGTAACGTAGATTCTAAGGCGCCAGGCGGCCACTCCCAGCCACAGGCCCCCAAATACAAACAACGGCGCTTTTCCCTGGAAAACAAAACTCGCCTGCCAGCTTTTTGATGGCAGATTGCAGGAGCCACTTGGTACTATCAAATCATCCCAACTTGGCACTGGTGCCACTATGGGTCTGGGAACCATCCTGCCTATTGTAGCATTTCAGGAGCCAGCCGGTCACTCCCAGCCATAGGCCCCCAGACACAAACCTCGGACCGTTTCCCTGGCAAACAAAATTAAGCTACCCCGATTCTGGATGGCAGATTGCAGGAGCCACTTGGTAGTGTCAAAACAGCCCGACTTAACACTGGTGCCACCTTGGGTCTGGGAACCATCCTGCGTATCGTGGATTCTAAGCAGCCACCCGGCCACTCCCAGCCACAGGCCCCCAAACAGAAAGAACGGCGCTTTTCCCTGGAAAACAAAACTCGCCTGCCAACATTTTGATGGCAGATTGCAGGAGCCACTTGGTACTATCAAACCAGCCCAACTTGGCACTGGTGCCACCATGGGTCTGGTCACCATCCTGCCTATCGTAGCTTTTCAGGAGCCAGCCGGTCACTCCCAGCCATAAACGCCCAGACACAAACCTCGGCCCGTTTCCATGGAAAACAAAAGTAAGCTGCCCCGCTTCTGGATGGCAGATTGCAGGACGCACTTGGTAGTATCAAACCAGCCCAACTTGGCACTGGTGCCATCATGGGTCTGGTAAGCATCCTGCCTATCTTAGCTTTTCAGGAGCCGGCCGGTCACTCCCTGCCATAGGCCCCCAGAGAAAAACCTCGGCCTGTTTCCCTGGCAAACAAAAGTAAGCTGCCCCTCTTCTGGATGGCAGATTGCAGGAACCACGTGCTACTATCAAACCAGCCCAACTTGGCACTGGTGCCACCTTGGCTCTGGGAACCATGCTGCGTAACGTAGATTCTAAGAGGACAGGCGGACACTCCCAGCCACAGGCCTCTAAACAAAAACAACGGCGCGTTACCCTGGAAAACAAAACTCGCCTGCCAACTTTTTGATGGCAGATTGCAGGAGCCACTTGGTACTATCAAACCAGCCCAACTTGGCACTGGTGCCACCATGGGTCTGGTCACCATCCTGCCTATCGTAGCTTTTCAGGAGCCAGCCGGTCACTCCCAGCCATAGGCCCCCAGACAAATACCTCGGCCCGTTTCCCTGGCAAACAAAAGTAAGCTGCCCCGCTTCTGGATGGCAGATTGCAGGAGCCACATGGTACTATCAAACCAGGCCAACATGGCACTGGTGCCACCTTGGCTCTGGGAACCATCCTGCCTATCGTGGATTTTCAGGCGCCAGCCGGCCACTCTCAGCCATATGCCCCCAAACACAAACCACGGCCCTTTTCTCTGGTAAACAAAACTCAACTGCCCCTCTTCTGGATGGCAAATTGCAGGACGCACTTGGTACTACGAAAACAGCCCGTCTTGGCAGTGATGCCACCTTGGGTCAGGGAACCATCCTGCGTATCGATGTTTTTAAGGAGTCAGCCGGCAACGTCCAGCCATATACCCCCAAAAAAAACCCACGGAACTTTTCTCCAGCAAGCAAAAATCCGCTGCCCCGCGTCTGGATGGCAGATTGCAGGAGCTATTTAGTATTATCAAACCAGCCCGACTTGGCACTGGTGCCACCATGGGTCTGGTCACCATCCTGCCTATCGTAGCTTTTCAGGAGCCAGCCGGTCACTCTCAGCCATAGGCCCCAAACACAAACCACGGCCCTTTTCTCTGGAAAACAAAACTCAACTGCCCCTCTTCTGGATGGCAGATTGCAGGAGCCACTGGGTACTATGAAACCAGCCCTACTTGGCACTGGTGCCACCTTGGGTCTGGGAACCATGCTGCGTATCATGGATTTTCAGGAGCCAGCCGTCCACTGCCAGCCACAGGCCCCGAAACACAAACAACAGCCTTTTTCTCTGGCAAACAAAATTCAGCTGCCCCGCTTCTGGATGGCAGATTGCAGGAACCACTTGGTACTAACAAACCAGACCGACTTGGCACTGGTGCCACCTTGGGTCTGGGAACCATCCTGCGTATCGTGGATTCTAAGCAGCCACCCGGCCACTCTGTGCCACAGGCGCCCAAAAACAAACAACGGCGCTTTTCCCTGGAAAACAAAACTCGCCTGCCAAATTTTTGATGGCAGATTGCAGGAGCCACTTGGTACTATCAAACCAGCCCAACTTGGCACTGGTGCCACCATGGGTCTGGTCACCATCCTGCCTATCGTAGCTTTTCAGGAGCCAGCCGGTCACTCCCAGCCATAAACCCCCAGAGAAAAACCTCGGCCCGTTTCCCTGGCAAACAAAAGTAAGCTGCCCCGCTTCTGGATGGCAGATTGCAGGAGCCACTTGGTAGTATCAAATTAGCCCAACTTGGCACTGGTGCCATCATGGGTCTGGTAAACATCCTGCCTATCTTAGCTTTTCAGGAGCCGGCCGGTCACTCCGTGCCATAGGCCCCCAGAGAAATACCTCGGCCCGTTTCCCTGGCAAACAAAAGTAAGCTGCCCCTCTTCTGGATGGCAGATTGCAGGAACCACTTGCTACTATCAAACCAGCCCAACTTGGCACTGGTGCCACCTTGGCTCTGGGAACCATGCTGCGTAACGTAGATTCTAAGAGGACAGGCGGACACTCCCAGCCACAGGCCTCTAAACAAAAACAACGGCGCGTTACCCTGGAAAACAAAACTCGCCTGCCAACTTTTTGATGGCAGATTGCAGGAGCCACTTGGTACTATCAAACCAGCCCAACTTGGCACTGGTGCCACCATGGGTCTGGTCACCATCCTGCCTATCGTAGCTTTTCAGGAGCCAGCTGGTCACTCCCAGCCTTAGGCCCCCAGACAAATACCTCGGCCCGTTTCCCTGGCAAACAAAAGTAAGCTGCCCCGCTTCTGGATGGCAGATTGCAGGAGCCACATGGTACTATCAAACCAGGCCAACATGGCACTGGTGCCACCTTGGCTCTGGGAACCATCCTGCCTATCGTGGATTTTCAGGCGCCAGCCGGCCACTCTCAGCCATATGCCCCCAAACACAAACCACGGCCCTTTTCTCTGGTAAACAAAACTCAACTGCCCCTCTTCTGGATGGCAAATTGCAGGACGCACTTGGTACTACGAAAACAGCCCGACTTGGCAGTGATGCCACCTTGGGTCAGGGAACCATCCTGCGTATCGATGTTTTTAAGGAGTCAGCCGGCAACGTCCAGCCATATACCCCCAAAAAAAACCCACGGAACTTTTCTCCAGCAAGCAAAAATCCGCTGCCCCGCGTCTGGATGGCAGATTGCAGGAGCTATTTAGTATTATCAAACCAGCCCGACTTGGCACTGGTGCCACCATGGGTCTGGTCACCATCCTGCCTATCGTAGCTTTTCAGGAGCCAGCCCGTCACTCTCAGCCATAGGCCCCAAACACAAACCACGGCCCTTTTCTCTGGAAAACAAAACTCAACTGCCCCTCTTCTGGATGGCAGATTGCAGGAGCCACATGGTACTATCAAACCAGGCCAACATGGCACTGGTGCCACCTTGGCTCTGGGAACCATCCTGCCTATCGTGGATTTTCAGGCGCCAGCCGGCCACTCTCAGCCATATGCCCCCAAACACAAACCACGGCCCTTTTCTCTGGTAAACAAAACTCAACTGCCCCTCTTCTGGATGGCAAATTGCAGGACGCACTTGGTACTACGAAAACAGCCCGACTTGGCAGTGATGCCACCTTGGGTCAGGGAACCATCCTGCGTATCGATGTTTTTAAGGAGTCAGCCGGCAACGTCCAGCCATATACCCCCAAAAAAAACCCACGGAACTTTTCTCCAGCAAGCAAAAATCCGCTGCCCCGCGTCTGGATGGCAGATTGCAGGAGCTATTTAGTATTATCAAACCAGCCCGACTTGGCACTGGTGCCACCATGGGTCTGGTCACCATCCTGCCTATCGTAGCTTTTCAGGAGCCAGCCGGTCACTCTCAGCCATAGGCCCCAAACACAAACCACGGCCCTTTTCTCTGGAAAACAAAACTCAACTGCCCCTCTTCTGGATGGCAGATTGCAGGAGCCACTGGGTACTATGAAACCAGCCCTACTTGGCACTGGTGCCACCTTGGGTCTGGGAACCATGCTGCGTATCATGGATTTTCAGGAGCCAGCCGGCCCCTCCCAGCCACAGGCCCCGAAACAAAAACAACAGCCTTTTTCTCTGGCAAACAAAATTCAGCTGCCCCGCTTCTGGATGGCAGATTGCAGGAACCACTTGGTGCTATCAAACCAGCCCGACTTGGCACTGGTGCCACCTCTGGTCTGGGAACCATCCTGCGTATCGTGTGTTCTAAGGAGCCAGCCGGCCACTCCCAGCCACAGTCCCCCAAACACAAACAACGGCGCTTTTCCCTGGAAAACAAAACTGGCCTGCCAACTTTTTGATGGCAGATTGCAGGAGCCACTTGGTACTATCAAACCAGCCCAACTTGGCACTGGTGCCACCATGGGTCTGGTCACCATCCTGCCTATCGTAGCTTTTCAGGAGCCAGCCGGTCACACCCAGCCATAGGTCCCCAGACAAATACTTCGGCCCGTTTCCCTGGCAAACAAAAGTAAGCTGCCCCGCTTCTGGATGGCAGATTGCAGGAGCCACTTGGTACTATCAAACCAGCCCAACTTGACACTGGTGCCACCTTGGCTCTGGGAACCATGCTGCGTAACCCGGATTCTAAGACGACAGGCAGCCACTGCCAGCCACAGGCCTCCAAACAAAATCAACGGCGCTTTTCCCTGGAAAACAAAACTCGCCTGACAACTTTTAGATGGCAGATTGCAGGAGCCAGTTGGTACCATCAAACCAGCCCAACTTGGCACTGGTGCCACCTTGGGTCTGGGAACCATCCTGCCTATTGTTGCTTTTCAGGAGCCAGCCGGTCACTCCTAGCCCTAGGCCCCCAGTCATAAACCTCGGCCCGTTTCCCTGGCACACAAATGTAAGCTACCCCGCTTCAGGATGGCAGATTGCAGGAGCCACTTTTCACCATCAAACCAGCCCGACGTGGCACTGGTGCCACCTTGGGTCTGGGAACCATCCTGCGTATCGTGTGTTCTAAGGAGCCAGCCGGCCACTCCCACCCACAGTCCCCCAAACACAAACAACGGCGCTTTTCCCTGGAAAACAAAACTCGCCTGACAACTTTTTGATGGCAGATTGCAGGAGCCACTTGGTACTATCAAACCAGCCCAACTTGGCACTGGTGCCACCATGGGTCTGGTCACCATCCTGCCTATCGTAGCTTTTCAGGAGCCAGCCGGTCACTCCCAGCCATAGGCCCCCAGACACAAACCTCGGCCCGTTTCCCTGGCAAACAAAAGTAAGCTGCCCCGCTTCTGCATGGCAGATTGCAGGTGCTATTTAGTACTATCAAACCAGCCCGACTTGGCACTGGTGCCACCTCTGGTCTGGGAACCATCCTGCCTATCGTGGATTTTCAGGGGCCAGACGGCCACTATCAGCCATATGCCCCCAAAAACAAACCACGGCCCTTTTCTCTGGTAAACAAAACTCAACTGCCCCTCTTCTGGATGGCAAATTTTAGGACGCACTTTGTACTACGAAAACCGCCCGACTTGGCACTGGTGCCACCTTGGTTCAGGGAACCATCCCGCCTATCGTAGCTTTTTAAGGAGCCAGCAGGCCACGCACAGCCATATAGACCCAAAAACAAACCACGGACCATTTCTCTTGGAAACAAAAATCCGCTGCCCCGCGTCAGGATGGCAGATTGCAGGAGCCACTTTGCACCATCAAACCACCCCGACTTGGCACTGGTGCCATCTTGGATCTGGGAACCATCCTGCCTATCGTAGCTTTTCAGGAGCCAGGCGGTTACTCCCAACCATAGGCCCCCAGACAGAAAGCCTGCCCGTTTCCCTGGCAAACAAAAGTAAGCTACCCCGCTTCTGGATGGCAGATTGCAGGAGCCACTTGGTACTATCAAACCAGCCCAACTTGACACTGGTGCCACTTTGGGTCTGGGAACCATGCTGCGTAACGTAGATTCTAAGGCGCCAGGCGGCCACTCCCAGCCACAGGCCCCCAAATAAAAACAACGGCGCTTTTCCCTGGAAAACAAAACTCGCCTGCCAGCTTTTTGATGGCAGATTGCAGGAGCCACTTGGTACTATCAAATCATCCCAACTTGGCACTGGTGCCACTATGGGTCTGGGAACCATCCTGCCTATTGTAGCATTTCAGGAGCCAGCCGGTCACTCCCAGCCATAGGCCCCCAGACACAAACCTCGGACCGTTTCCCTGGCAAACAAAATTAAGCTACCCCGATTCTGGATGGCAGATTGCAGGAGCCACTTGGTGGTGTCAAAACAGCCCGACTTAACACTGGTGCCACCTTGGGTCTGGGAACCATCCTGCGTATCGTGGATTCTAAGCAGCCACCCGGCCACTCCCAGCCACAGGCCCCCAAACAGAAAGAACGGCGCTTTTCCCTGGAAAACAAAACTCGCCTGCCAACATTTTGATGGCAGATTGCAGGAGCCACTTGGTACTATCAAACCAGCCCAACTTGGCACTGGTGCCACCATGGGTCTGGTCACCATCCTGCCTATCGTAGCTTTTCAGGAGCCAGCCGGTCACTCCCAGCCATAAACGCCCAGACACAAACCTCGGCCCGTTTCCATGGAAAACAAAAGTAAGCTGCCCCGCTTCTGGATGGCAGATTGCAGGACGCACTTGGTAGTATCAAACCAGCCCAACTTGGCACTGGTGCCATCATGGGTCTGGTAAGCATCCTGCCTATCTTAGCTTTTCAGGAGCCGGCCGGTCACTCCCTGCCATAGGCCCCCAGAGAAAAACCTCGGCCTGTTTCCCTGGCAAACAAAAGTAAGCTGCCCCTCTTCTGGATGGCAGATTGCAGGAACCACGTGCTACTATCAAACCAGCCCAACTTGGCACTGGTGCCACCTTGGCTCTGGGAACCATGCTGCGTAACGTAGATTCTAAGAGGACAGGCGGACACTCCCAGCCACAGGCCTCTAAACAAAAACAACGGCGCGTTACCCTGGAAAACAAAACTCGCCTGCCAAATTTTTGATGGCAGATTGCAGGAGCCACTTGGTACTATCAAACCAGCCCAACTTGGCACTGGTGCCACCATGGGTCTGGTCACCATCCTGCCTATCGTAGCTTTTCAGGAGCCAGCCGGTCACTCCCAGCCATAAACGCCCAGACACAAACCTCGGCCCGTTTCCATGGAAAACAAAAGTAAGCTGCCCCGCTTCTGGATGGCAGATTGCAGGACGCACTTGGTAGTATCAAACCAGCCCAACTTGGCACTGGTGCCATCATGGGTCTGGTAAGCATCCTGCCTATCTTAGCTTTTCAGGAGCCGGCCGGTCACTCCCTGCCATAGGCCCCCAGAGAAAAACCTCAGCCTGTTTCCCTGGCAAACAAAAGTAAGCTGCCCCTCTTCTGGATGGCAGATTGCAGGAACCACGTGCTACTATCAAACCAGCCCAACTTGGCACTGGTGCCACCTTGGCTCTGGGAACCATGCTGCGTAACGTAGATTCTAAGAGGACAGGCGGACACTCCCAGCCACAGGCCTCTAAACAAAAACAACGGCGCGTTACCCTGGAAAACAAAACTCGCCTGCCAACTTTTTGATGGCAGATTGCAGGAGCCACTTGGTACTATCAAACCAGCCCAACTTGGCACTGGTGCCACCATGGGTCTGGTCACCATCCTGCCTATCGTAGCTTTTCAGGAGCCAGCCGGTCACTCCCAGCCATAGGCCCCCAGACAAATACCTCGGCCCGTTTCCCTGGCAAACAAAAGTAAGCTGCCCCGCTTCTGGATGGCAGATTGCAGGAGCCACATGGTACTATCAAACCAGGCCAACATGGCACTGGTGCCACCTTGGCTCTGGGAACCATCCTGCCTATCGTGGATTTTCAGGCGCCAGCCGGCCACTCTCAGCCATATGCCCCCAAACACAAACCACGGCCCTTTTCTCTGGTAAACAAAACTCAACTGCCCCTCTTCTGGATGGCAAATTGCAGGACGCACTTGGTACTACGAAAACAGCCCGTCTTGGCAGTGATGCCACCTTGGGTCAGGGAACCATCCTGCGTATCGATGTTTTTAAGGAGTCAGCCGGCAACGTCCAGCCATATACCCCCAAAAAAAACCCACGGAACTTTTCTCCAGCAAGCAAAAATCCGCTGCCCCGCGTCTGGATGGCAGATTGCAGGAGCTATTTAGTATTATCAAACCAGCCCGACTTGGCACTGGTGCCACCATGGGTCTGGTCACCATCCTGCCTATCGTAGCTTTTCAGGAGCCAGCCGGTCACTCTCAGCCATAGGCCCCAAACACAAACCACGGCCCTTTTCTCTGGAAAACAAAACTCAACTGCCCCTCTTCTGGATGGCAGATTGCAGGAGCCACTGGGTACTATGAAACCAGCCCTACTTGGCACTGGTGCCACCTTGGGTCTGGGAACCATGCTGCGTATCATGGATTTTCAGGAGCCAGCCGTCCACTGCCAGCCACAGGCCCCGAAACACAAACAACAGCCTTTTTCTCTGGCAAACAAAATTCAGCTGCCCCGCTTCTGGATGGCAGATTGCAGGAACCACTTGGTACTAACAAACCAGACCGACTTGGCACTGGTGCCACCTTGGGTCTGGGAACCATCCTGCGTATCGTGGATTCTAAGGAGCCAGCTGGCCACTCCCAGCCACAGGCCCAAAAACAGACACAACGGCGCTTTTCCCTGGAAAACAAAACTCGCCTGCCAACTTTTTGATGGCAGATTGCAGGAACCACTTGGTACTATCAAACCAGCCCGACTTGGCACTGGTGCTACCTTGGGTCTGGGAACCATGCTGCGTATCGTGGATTCTAAGGAGCCAGCCGGCCACTCCAGCCACAGGCCCGCAGACACAAACAACGGCGCTTTTCCCTGGAAAACAAAACTCGCCTGCCGACTTTTTGATGGCAGCTTGCAGGAGCCACTTGGTACTATGAAATCAGCCGAAAATGGCACTGGTGCCACCATGGGTCTGGTCACCATCCTGCCTATCGTAGCTTTTAAGGAGCCAGCCGGTCACTCCCAGCCATAGGCCCCCAGACACAAACATCGGCCGGTTTCCCTGGCACACAAAAGTAAGCTACCGCACTTCTGGATGGCAGATTGCAGGAGCCACTTTGCACCATCAAACCAGCCCGACTTGGCACTGGTGCCACCTTGGGTCTGGGAACCATCCTGCGTATCGTGGATTCTAAGCAGCCACCCGGCCACTCCGTGCCACAGGCGCCCAAAAACAAACAACGGCGCTTTTCCCTGGAAAACAAAACTCGCCTGCCAACTTTTTGATGGCAGATTGCAGGAGCCACTTGGTACTATCAAACCAGCCCAACTTGGCACTGGTGCCACCATGGGTCTGGTCACCATCCTGCCTATCGTAGCTTTTCAGGAGCCAGCCGGTCACTCCCAGCCATAAACCCCCAGAGAAAAACCTCGGCCCGTTTCCCTGGCAAACAAAAGTAAGCTGCCCCGCTTCTGGATGGCAGATTGCAGGAGCCACTTGGTAGTATCAAATTAGCCCAACTTGGCACTGGTGCCATCATGGGTCTGGTAAACATCCTGCCTATCTTAGCTTTTCAGGAGCCGGCCGGTCACTCCGTGCCATAGGCCCCCAGAGAAATACCTCGGCCCGTTTCCCTGGCAAACAAAAGTAAGCTGCCCCTCTTCTGGATGGCAGATTGCAGGAACCACTTGCTACTATCAAACCAGCCCAACTTGGCACTGGTGCCACCTTGGCTCTGGGAACCATGCTGCGTAACGTAGATTCTAAGAGGACAGGCGGACACTCCCAGCCACAGGCCTCTAAACAAAAACAACGGCGCGTTACCCTGGAAAACAAAACTCGCCTGCCAACTTTTTGATGGCAGATTGCAGGAGCCACTTGGTACTATCAAACCAGCCCAACTTGGCACTGGTGCCACCATGGGTCTGGTCACCATCCTGCCTATCGTAGCTTTTCAGGAGCCAGCTGGTCACTCCCAGCCTTAGGCCCCCAGACACAAACCTCGGACGGTTTCCCTGGCAAACAAAAGTAAGCTGCCCCGCTTCTGGATGGCAGATTGCAGGAGCCACATGGTACTATCAAACCAGGCCAACATGGCACTGGTGCCACCTTGGCTCTGGGAACCATCCTGCCTATCGTGGATTTTCAGGCGCCAGCCGGCCACTCTCAGCCATATGCCCCCAAACACAAACCACGGCCCTTTTCTCTGGTAAACAAAACTCAACTGCCCCTCTTCTGGATGGCAAATTGCAGGACGCACTTGGTACTACGAAAACAGCCCGACTTGGCAGTGATGCCACCTTGGGTCAGGGAACCATCCTGCGTATCGATGTTTTTAAGGAGTCAGCCGGCAACGTCCAGCCATATACCCCCAAAAAAAACCCACGGAACTTTTCTCCAGCAAGCAAAAATCCGCTGCCCCGCGTCTGGATGGCAGATTGCAGGAGCTATTTAGTATTATCAAACCAGCCCGACTTGGCACTGGTGCCACCATGGGTCTGGTCACCATCCTGCCTATCGTAGCTTTTCAGGAGCCAGCCCGTCACTCTCAGCCATAGGCCCCAAACACAAACCACGGCCCTTTTCTCTGGAAAACAAAACTCAACTGCCCCTCTTCTGGATGGCAGATTGCAGGAGCCACTGGGTACTATGAAACCAGCCCTACTTGGCACTGGTGCCACCTTGGGTCTGGGAACCATGCTGCGTATCATGGATTTTCAGGAGCCAGCCGGCCCCTCCCAGCCACAGGCCCCGAAACAAAAACAACAGCCTTTTTCTCTGGCAAACAAAATTCAGCTGCCCCGCTTCTGGATGGCAGATTGCAGGAGCCACTTGGTGCTATCAAACCAGCCCGACTTGGCACTGGTGCCACCTCTGGTCTGGGAACCATCCTGCGTATCGTGTGTTCTAAGGAGCCAGCCGGCCACTCCCAGCCACAGTCCCCCAAACACAAACAACGGCGCTTTTCCCTGGAAAACAAAACTGGCCTGCCAACTTTTTGATGGCAGATTGCAGGAGCCTCTTGGTACTATCAAACCAGCCCAACTTGGCACTGGTGCCACCATGGGTCTGGTCACCATCGTGCCTATCGTAGCTTTTCAGGAGCCAGCCGGTCACACCCAGCCATAGGTCCCCAGACAAATACTTCGGCCCGTTTCCCTGGCAAACAAAAGTAAGCTGCCCCGCTTCTGGATGGCAGATTGCAGGAGCCACTTGGTACTATCAAACCAGCCCAACTTGACACTGGTGCCACCTTGGCTCTGGGAACCATGCTGCGTAACCCGGATTCTAAGACGACAGGCAGCCACTGCCAGCCACAGGCCTCCAAACAAAATCAACGGCGCTTTTCCCTGGAAAACAAAACTCGCCTGACAACTTTTAGATGGCAGATTGCAGGAGCCAGTTGGTACCATCAAACCAGCCCAACTTGGCACTGGTGCCACCTTGGGTCTGGGAACCATCCTGCCTATTGTTGCTTTTCAGGAGCCAGCCGGTCACTCCTAGCCCTAGGCCCCCAGTCATAAACCTCGGCCCGTTTCCCTGGCACACAAATGTAAGCTACCCCGCTTCAGGATGGCAGATTGCAGGAGCCACTTTTCACCATCATACCAGCCCGACGTGGCACTGGTGCCACCTTGGGTCTGGGAACCATCCTGCGTATCGTGTGTTCTAAGGAGCCAGCCGGCCACTCCCAGCCACAGTCCCCCAAACACAAACAACGGCGCTTTTCCCTGGAAAACAAAACTCGCCTGACAACTTTTTGATGGCAGATTGCAGGAGCCACTTGGTACTATCACACCAGCCCAACTTGGCACTGGTGCCACCATGGGTCTGGTCACCATCCTGCCTATCGTAGCTTTTCAGGAGCCAGGCGGTCACTCCCAGCCATAGGCCCCCAGACACAAACCTCGGCCCGTTTCCCTGGCAAACAAAAGTAAGCTGCCCCGCTTCTGCATGGCAGATTGCAGGTGCTATTTAGTACTATCAAACCAGCCCGACTTGGCACTGGTGCCACCTCTGGTCTGGGAACCATCCTGCCTATCGTGGATTTTCAGGGGCCAGACGGCCACTATCAGCCATATGCCCCCAAAAACAAACCACGGCCCTTTTCTCTGGTAAACAAAACTCAACTGCCCCTCTTCTGGATGGCAAATTTTAGGACGCACTTTGTACTACGAAAACCGCCCGACTTGGCACTGGTGCCACCTTGGTTCAGGGAACCATCCCGCCTATCGTAGCTTTTTAAGGAGCCAGCAGGCCACGCCCAGCCATATAGACCCAAAAACAAACCACGGACCATTTCTCTTGGAAACAAAAATCCGCTGCCCCGCGTCAGGATGGCAGATTGCAGGAGCCACTTTGCACCATCAAACCACCCCGACTTGGCACTGGTGCCATCTTGGATCTGGGAACCATCCTGCCTATCGTAGCTTTTCAGGAGCCAGGTGGTTACTCCCAACCATAGGCCCCCAGACAGAAAGCCTGCCCGTTTCCCTGGCAAACAAAAGTAAGCTACCCCGCTTCTGGATGGCAGATTGCAGGAGCCACTTGGTACTATCAAACCAGCCCAACATGACACTGGTGCCACTTTGGGTCTGGGAACCATGCTGCGTAACGTAGATTCTAAGGCGCCAGGCGGCCACTCCCAGCCACAGGCCCCCAAATACAAACAACGGCGCTTTTCCCTGGAAAACAAAACTCGCCTGCCAGCTTTTTGATGGCAGATTGCAGGAGCCACTTGGTACTATCAAATCATCCCAACTTGGCACTGGTGCCACTATGGGTCTGGGAACCATCCTGCCTATTGTAGCATTTCAGGAGCCAGCCGGTCACTCCCAGCCATAGGCCCCCAGACACAAACCTCGGACCGTTTCCCTGGCAAACAAAATTAAGCTACCCCGATTCTGGATGGCAGATTGCAGGAGCCACTTGGTAGTGTCAAAACAGCCCGACTTAACACTGGTGCCACCTTGGGTCTGGGAACCATCCTGCGTATCGTGGATTCTAAGCAGCCACCCGGCCACTCCGTGCCACAGGCGCCCAAACACAAACAACGGCGCTTTTCCCTGGAAAACAAAACTCGCCTGCCAACTTTTTGATGGCAGATTGCAGGAGCCACTTGGTACTATCAAACCAGCCCAACTTGGCACTGGTGCCACCATGGGTCTGGTCACCATCCTGCCTATCGTAGCTTTTCAGGAGCCAGCCGGTCACTCCCAGCCATAAACGCCCAGACACAAACCTCGGCCCGTTTCCATGGAAAACAAAAGTAAGCTGCCCCGCTTCTGGATGGCAGATTGCAGGACGCACTTGGTAGTATCAAACCAGCCCAACTTGGCACTGGTGCCATCATGGGTCTGGTAAGCATCCTGCCTATCTTAGCTTTTCAGGAGCCGGCCGGTCACTCCCTGCCATAGGCCCCCAGAGAAAAACCTCGGCCTGTTTCCCTGGCAAACAAAAGTAAGCTGCCCCTCTTCTGGATGGCAGATTGCAGGAACCACGTGCTACTATCAAACCAGCCCAACTTGGCACTGGTGCCACCTTGGCTCTGGGAACCATGCTGCGTAACGTAGATTCTAAGAGGACAGGCGGACACTCCCAGCCACAGGCCTCTAAACAAAAACAACGGCGCGTTACCCTGGAAAACAAAACTCGCCTGCCAACTTTTTGATGGCAGATTGCAGGAGCCACTTGGTACTATCAAACCAGCCCAACTTGGCACTGGTGCCACCATGGGTCTGGTCACCATCCTGCCTATCGTAGCTTTTCAGGAGCCAGCCGGTCACTCCCAGCCATAGGCCCCCAGACAAATACCTCGGCCCGTTTCCCTGGCAAACAAAAGTAAGCTGCCCCGCTTCTGGATGGCAGATTGCAGGAGCCACTTGGTACTATCAAACCAGCCCAACTTGGCACTGGTGCCACCATGGGTCTGGTCACCATCCTGCCTATCGTGGATTTTCAGGCGCCAGCCGGCCACTCTCAGCCATATGCCCCCAAACACAAACCACGGCCCTTTTCTCTGGTAAACAAAACTCAACTGCCCCTCTTCTGGATGGCAAATTGCAGGACGCACTTGGTACTACGAAAACAGCCCGTCTTGGCAGTGATGCCACCTTGGGTCAGGGAACCATCCTGCGTATCGATGTTTTTAAGGAGTCAGCCGGCAACGTCCAGCCATA
This sequence comes from Melospiza melodia melodia, assembly GCF_035770615.1. NCBI lineage: Eukaryota > Metazoa > Chordata > Aves > Passeriformes > Passerellidae > Melospiza > Melospiza melodia. The sequence continues at coordinate 50,481,165 of NC_086198.1, forward strand.
TACCCCCAAAAAAAACCCACGGAACTTTTCTCCAGCAAGCAAAAATCCGCTGCCCCGCGTCTGGATGGCAGATTGCAGGAGCTATTTAGTATTATCAAACCAGCCCGACTTGGCACTGGTGCCACCATGGGTCTGGTCACCATCCTGCCTATCGTAGCTTTTCAGGAGCCAGCCGGTCACTCTCAGCCATAGGCCCCAAACACAAACCACGGCCCTTTTCTCTGGAAAACAAAACTCAACTGCCCCTCTTCTGGATGGCAGATTGCAGGAGCCACTGGGTACTATGAAACCAGCCCTACTTGGCACTGGTGCCACCTTGGGTCTGGGAACCATGCTGCGTATCATGGATTTTCAGGAGCCAGCCGTCCACTGCCAGCCACAGGCCCCGAAACACAAACAACAGCCTTTTTCTCTGGCAAACAAAATTCAGCTGCCCCGCTTCTGGATGGCAGATTGCAGGAACCACTTGGTACTAACAAACCAGACCGACTTGGCACTGGTGCCACCTTGGGTCTGGGAACCATCCTGCGTATCGTGGATTCTAAGGAGCCAGCTGGCCACTCCCAGCCACAGGCCCAAAAACACACACAACGGCGCTTTTCCCTGGAAAACAAAAGTAAGTTAACCCGCTTCTGGATGGCAGATTGCAGGAACCACTTGCTACTATCAAACCAGCCCAACTTGGCACTGGTGCCACCTCAGGTCTGGGAACCATCCTGCGTATTTTGGATTCTAAGGAGCCAGCCGGCCACTCCCAGCCACAGGCCCCCAAACACAAACTACGGCGCTTTTCCCTGGAAAACAAAACTCGCCTGCCAACATTTTGATGGCAGCTTGCAGGAGCCACTTGGTACTATCAAACCAGCCCAACTTGGCACTGGTGCCACCATGGGTCTGGTCACCATCCTGCCTATCGTAGCTTTTCAGGAGACAGCCGGTCACTCCCAGCCATAGGCCCCCAGACAAAAACCTCGGCCCTTTTCCCTGGCAAACAAAAGTAAGTTAACCCGCTTCTGGATGGCAGATTGCAGGAGCCACTTTTCACCATCAAACCAGCCCGACTTGGCACTGGTGTCACCTCTGGTCTGGGAACCATCCTGCCTGTCGTGGATTCTAATTAGCCAGCCGGCCACTCCCAGCCACAGCCCCCAAACACAAACAACTGCGCTTTTCCCTGGGAAACAAAACTCGCCTGCCAAGTTTTGGATGGCAGATTGCAGGAGCCACTTGGTACTATCAAACCAGCCCAACTTGGCACTGGTGCCACCATGGGTCTGGTCACCATCCTGCCTATCGTAGCTTTTCAGGAGCCAGCCGGTCACTCCCAGCCATAGGCCCCCAGTCACAAACCTCGGCCCGTTTCCCTGGCAAACAAAAGTAAGCTGCCCCGCTTCTGGATGGCAGATTGCAGGACGCACTTGGTACTATCAAACCAGCCCAACTTGGCACTGGTGCCACCTTGGGTCTGGGAACCATGCTGCGTAACGTAGATTCTAAGGCGCCAGGCGGCCACTCCCAGCCACAGGCCCCCAAATACAAACAACGGCGCTTTTCCCTGGAAAACAAAACTCGCCTGCCAGCTTTTTGATGGCAGATTGCAGGAGCCACTTGGTACTATCAAATCATCCCAACTTGGCACTGGTGCCACTATGGGTCTGGGAACCATCCTGCCTATTGTAGCATTTCAGGAGCCAGCCGGTCACTCCCAGCCATAGGCCCCCAGACACAAACCTCGGACCGTTTCCCTGGCAAACAAAATTAAGCTACCCCGATTCTGGATGGCAGATTGCAGGAGCCACTTGGTAGTGTCAAAACAGCCCGACTTAACACTGGTGCCACCTTGGGTCTGGGAACCATCCTGCGTATCGTGGATTCTAAGCAGCCACCCGGCCACTCCGTGCCACAGGCGCCCAAACACAAACAACGGCGCTTTTCCCTGGAAAACAAAACTCGCCTGCCAACTTTTTGATGGCAGATTGCAGGAGCCACTTGGTACTATCAAACCAGCCCAACTTGGCACTGGTGCCACCATGGGTCTGGTCACCATCCTGCCTATCGTAGCTTTTCAGGAGCCAGCCGGTCACTCCCAGCCATAAACGCCCAGACACAAACCTCGGCCCGTTTCCATGGAAAACAAAAGTAAGCTGCCCCGCTTCTGGATGGCAGATTGCAGGACGCACTTGGTAGTATCAAACCAGCCCAACTTGGCACTGGTGCCATCATGGGTCTGGTAAGCATCCTGCCTATCTTAGCTTTTCAGGAGCCGGCCGGTCACTCCCTGCCATCGGCCCCCAGAGAAAAACCTCGGCCTGTTTCCCTGGCAAACAAAAGTAAGCTGCCCCTCTTCTGGATGGCAGATTGCAGGAACCACGTGCTACTATCAAACCAGCCCAACTTGGCACTGGTGCCACCTTGGCTCTGGGAACCATGCTGCGTAACGTAGATTCTAAGAGGACAGGCGGACACTCCCAGCCACAGGCCTCTAAACAAAAACAACGGCGCGTTACCCTGGAAAACAAAACTCGCCTGCCAACTTTTTGATGGCAGATTGCAGGAGCCACTTGGTACTATCAAACCAGCCCAACTTGGCACTGGTGCCACCATGGGTCTGGTCACCATCCTGCCTATCGTAGCTTTTCAGGAGCCAGCCGGTCACTCCCAGCCATAGGCCCCCAGACAAATACCTCGGCCCGTTTCCCTGGCAAACAAAAGTAAGCTGCCCCGCTTCTGGATGGCAGATTGCAGGAGCCACTTGGTACTATCAAACCAGCCCAACTTGGCACTGGTGCCACCATGGGTCTGGTCACCATCCTGCCTATCGTGGATTTTCAGGCGCCAGCCGGCCACTCTCAGCCATATGCCCCCAAACACAAACCACGGCCCTTTTCTCTGGTAAACAAAACTCAACTGCCCCTCTTCTGGATGGCAAATTGCAGGACGCACTTGGTACTACGAAAACAGCCCGTCTTGGCAGTGATGCCACCTTGGGTCAGGGAACCATCCTGCGTATCGATGTTTTTAAGGAGTCAGCCGGCAACGTCCAGCCATATACCCCCAAAAAAAACCCACGGAACTTTTCTCCAGCAAGCAAAAATCCGCTGCCCCGCGTCTGGATGGCAGATTGCAGGAGCTATTTAGTATTATCAAACCAGCCCGACTTGGCACTGGTGCCACCATGGGTCTGGTCACCATCCTGCCTATCGTAGCTTTTCAGGAGCCAGCCGGTCACTCTCAGCCATAGGCCCCAAACACAAACCACGGCCCTTTTCTCTGGAAAACAAAACTCAACTGCCCCTCTTCTGGATGGCAGATTGCAGGAGCCACTGGGTACTATGAAACCAGCCCTACTTGGCACTGGTGCCACCTTGGGTCTGGGAACCATGCTGCGTATCATGGATTTTCAGGAGCCAGCCGTCCACTGCCAGCCACAGGCCCCGAAACACAAACAACAGCCTTTTTCTCTGGCAAACAAAATTCAGCTGCCCCGCTTCTGGATGGCAGATTGCAGGAACCACTTGGTACTAACAAACCAGACCGACTTGGCACTGGTGCCACCTTGGGTCTGGGAACCATCCTGCGTATCGTGGATTCTAAGGAGCCAGCTGGCCACTCCCAGCCACAGGCCCAAAAACACACACAACGGCGCTTTTCCCTGGAAAACAAAAGTAAGTTCACCCGCTTCTGGATGGCAGATTGCAGGAACCACTTGCTACTATCAAACCAGCCCAACTTGGCACTGGTGCCACCTCAGGTCTGGGAACCATCCTGCGTATTTTGGATTCTAAGGAGCCAGCCGGCCACTCCCAGCCACAGGCCCCCAAACACAAACTACGGCGCTTTTCCCTGGAAAACAAAACTCGCCTGCCAACATTTTGATGGCAGCTTGCAGGAGCCACTTGGTACTATCAAACCAGCCCAACTTGGCACTGGTGCCACCATGGGTCTGGTCACCATCCTGCCTATCGTAGCTTTTCAGGAGACAGCCGGTCACTCCCAGCCATAGGCCCCCAGACAAAAACCTCGGCCCTTTTCCCTGGCAAACAAAAGTAAGTTAACCCGCTTCTGGATGGCAGATTGCAGGAGCCACTTTTCACCATCAAACCAGCCCGACTTGGCACTGGTGTCACCTCTGGTCTGGGAACCATCCTGCCTGTCGTGGATTCTAATTAGCCAGCCGGCCACTCCCAGCCACAGCCCCCAAACACAAACAACGGCGCTTTTCCCTGGGAAACAAAACTCGCCTGCCAAGTTTTGGATGGCAGATTGCAGGAGCCACTTGGTACTATCAAACCAGCCCAACTTGGCACTGGTGCCACCATGGGTCTGGTCACCATCCTGCCTATCGTAGCTTTTCAGGAGACAGCCGGTCACTCCCAGCCATAGGCCCCCAGACAAAAACCTCGGCCCTTTTCCCTGGCAAACAAAAGTAAGTTAACCCGCTTCTGGATGGCAGATTGCAGGAGCCACTTTTCACCATCAAACCAGCCCGACTTGGCACTGGTGTCACCTCTGGTCTGGGAACCATCCTGCCTGTCGTGGATTCTAATTAGCCAGCCGGCCACTCCCAGCCACAGCCCCCAAACACAAACAACGGCGCTTTTCCCTGGGAAACAAAACTCGCCTGCCAAGTTTTGGATGGCAGATTGCAGGAGCCACTTGGTACTATCAAACCAGCCCAACTTGGCACTGGTGCCACCATGGGTCTGGTCACCATCCTGCCTATCGTAGCTTTTCAGGAGCCAGCCGGTCACTCCCAGCCATAGGCCCCCAGACACAAACCTCGGCCCGTTTCCCTGGCAAACAAAAGTAAGCTGCCCCGCTTCTGGATGGCAGATTGCAGGACGCACTTTGTACTATCAAACCAGCCCAACTTGGCACTGGTGCCACCTTGGGTCTGGGAACCATCCTGCGTATCGTGGATTCTAAGGAGCCAGCCGGCCACTCCCAGCCACAGGCCCCCAAACAAAAACAACGGCGCTTTTCCCTGGAAAACAAAACTCGCCTGCCAACTTTTTGATGGCAGATTGCAGGAACCACTTGGTACTATCAAACCAGCCCAACTTGGCACTGGTGCCACCTTGGGTCTGGGAACCATGCTGCGTATCGTGGATTCTAAGGAGCCAGCCGGCCACTCCAGCCACAGGCCCGCAGACACAAACACCGGCGCTTTTCCCTGGAAAACAAAACTCGCCTGCCGACTTTTTGATGGCAGATTGCAGGAGCCACTTGGTACTATGAAATCAGCCGAACATGGCACTGGTGCCACCATGGGTCTGGTCACCATCCTGCCTATCGTAGCTTTTCAGGAGCCAGCCGGTCTCTCCCAGCCATTGGCCCCCAGACACAAAGCTCGGCCCATTTCCCTGGCAAACAAAAGTAAGCTGCCCCGCTTCTGGATGGCAGATTGCAGGAACCACTTGCTACTATCAAACCAGCCCAACTTGGCACTGGTGCCAGCTTGGGTCTGGGAACCATCCTGCGTATCGTGGATTCTAAGGAGCCAGCCGGCCACTCCCAGCCACAGGCCCCCAAACACAAACCACGGCCCTTTTCTCTGGTAAACAAAACTCAACTGCCCCTCTTCTGGATGGCAAATTGCAGGACGCACTTGGTACTACGAAAACAGCCCGACTTGGCAGTGATGCCACCTTGGGTCATGGAACCATCCTGCGTATCGATGTTTTTAAGGAGTCAGCCGGCAACGTCCAGCCATATACCCCCAAAAAAAACCCACGGAACTTTTCTCCAGCAAGCAAAAATCCGCTGCCCCGCGTCTGGATGGCAGATTGCAGGAGCTATTTAGTATTATCAAACCAGCCCGACTTGGCACTGGTGCCACCATGGGTCTAGTCACCATCCTGCCTATCGTAGCTTTTCAGGAGCCAGCCGGTCACTCCCAGCCATAGGCCCCCAGACACAAAGCTCGGCCCGTTTCCCTGGCAAACAAAAGTAAGCTGCCCCGCTTCTGGATGGCAGATTGCAGGAACCACTTGCTACTATCAAACCAGCCCAACTTGGCACTGGTGCCACCTTGGGTCTGGGAACCATCCTGCGTATCGTGGATTCTAATTAGCCAGCCGGCCACTCCCAGCCACAGGCCCCCTAACACAAACAACGGCGCTTTTCCCTGGAAAACAAAACTCGCCTGCCAACTTTTTGATGGCAGATTGCCGGAGCCACTTGGTACTATCAAACCAGCCCAACTTGGCACTGGTGCCACCATGGGTCTGGTCACCATCCTGCCTATCGTAGTTTTTCAGGAGCCAGCCGGTCACTCCCTGCCATAAGCCCCCAGACAAAAACCTCGGCCCGTTTCCCTGGCAAACAAAATTAAGCTGCCCCGCTTCTGGATGGCAGATTGCAGGACGCACTTGGTAGTATCAAACCAGCCCAACTTGGCACTGGTGCCACCTCAGGTCTGGGAACCATGCTGCGTATCGTGGATTCTAATTAGCCATCCCGCCACTCCCAGCCACAGGCCCCCAAACAAAAACAACGGCGCTTTTCCCTGGATAACAAACTCGCCTGCCAACTTTTTGATGGCAGATTGCAGGAGCCACTTGGTACTATCAAACCAGCCCAACTTGGCACTGGTGCCACCATGGGTCTGGTCACCATCCTGCCTATCGTAGCTTTTCAGGAGACAGCCGGTCACTCCCAGCCATAGGCCCCCAGACAAAAACCTCGGCCCTTTTCCCTGGCAAACAAAAGTAAGCTGCCCCGCTTCTGGATGGCAGATTGCAGGAACCACTTGGTACTATCAAACCAGCCCAACTTGGCACTGGTGCCACCTTGGGTCTGGGAACCATCCTGCGTATCGTGGATTCTAAGGAGCCAGCCGGCCACTCCCAGCCACAGGCCCCCAAACAAAAACAACGGCGCTTTTCCCTGGAAAACAAAACTCGCCTGCCAACTTTTTGATGGCAGATTGCAGGAACCACTTGGTACTATCAAACCAGCCCAACTTGGCACTGGTGCCACCTTGGGTCTGGGAACCATGCTGCGTATCGTGGAATCTAAGGAGCCAGCCTGCAACTCCAGCCACAGGCCCGCAGACACAAACAACGGCGCTTTTCCCTGGAAAACAAAACTCGCCTGCCAACTTTTTGATGGCAGATTGCAGGAGCCACTTGGTACTATCAAACCAGCTCAACTTGGCACTGGTGCCACCATGGGTCTGGTCACCATCCTGCCTATCGTAGCTTTCCAGGAGCCAGCCGGTCACTCCCAGCCATAGGCCCCCAGACACAAATCTCGGCCCGTTTCCCTGGCAAACATAAGTAAGCTGCCCCGCTTCTGGATGGCAGATTGCAGGACGCACTTGGTATTATCAAACCAGCCCAACTTGGCACTGGTGCCACCTCTGGTCTGGGAACCATCCTGCGTATCGTGGATTCTAAGGAGCCAGCCGGCCACTCCCAGCCACAGGCCCCCAAACAAAAACAACGGCGCTTTTCCCTGGAAAACAAAACTCGCCTGCCAACTTTTTGATGGCAGATTGCAGGAGCCACTTGGTACTATCAAACCAGCCCAACTTGGCACTGGTGCCACCATGGGTCTGGTCACCATCCTGCCTATCGTAGCTTTTCAGGAGCCAGCCGGTCACTCCCAGCCATAGGCCCCCAGACACAAACCTCGGCCCGTTTCCCTGGCGAACAAAAGTAAGCTGTCCAGCTTCTGGATGGCAGATTGCAGGAGCCACTTGGTACTATCAAACCAGCCCAACTTGGCACTGGTGCCACCTCTGGTCTGGGAACCATCCTGCGTATCGTGGATTCTAAGGAGCCAGCCGGCCACTCCCAGCCACAGGCCCCCAAACACAAACAACGGCGCTTTTCCCTGGAAAACAAAACTCGCCTGCCAACTTTTTGATGGCAGATTGCAGGAGCCACTTGGTACTATCAAACCAGCCCAACTTGGCACTGGTGCCACCATGGGTCTGGTCACCATCCTGCCTATCGTAGCTTTTCAGGACCTAGCCGGTCACTCCCAGCCATAGGCCCCCAGACACAAAGCTCGGCCCGTTTCCCTGGCAAACAAAAGTAAGCTGCCCCGCTTCTGGATGGCAGATTGCAGGAACCACTTTGCACCATCAAACTAGCCCGACTTGGCACTGGTGCCACCTCTGGTCTGGGAACCATGCTGCGTATCGTGGATTCTAAGGAGCCATCCGTCCACTCCCAGCCACAGGCCCCCAAACACAAACAACGGCGCTTTTCCCTGGAAAACAAAACTCGCCTGCCAACTTTTTGATGGCAGATTGCAGGAGCCACTTGGTACTATCAAACCAGCCCAACTTGGCACTGGTGCCACCATGGGTCTGGTCACCATCCTGCCTATCGTAGCTTTTCAGGAGCCAGCCGGTCACTCCCAGCCATAGGCCCCCAGACACAAACCTCGGCCCGTTTCCCTGGCAAACAAAAGTAAGCTGCCCCGCTTCTGGATGGCAGATTGCAGGACGCACTTGGTAGTATCAAACCAGCCCGACTTGGCACTGGTGCCACCTCTGGTCTGGGAACCATCCTGCGTATCGTGGATTCCAATTAGCAAGCCGGCCACTCCCAGCCACAGGTCCCCAAACACAAACAACGGCGCTTTTCCCTGGAAAACAAAACTCGCCTGCCAACTTTTTGATGGCAGATTGCAGGAGCCACTTGGTACTATCAAACCAGCCCAACTTGGCACTGGTGCCACCATGGGTCTGGTCACCATCCTGCCTATCGTAGCTTTTCAGGACCTAGACGGTCACTCCCAGCCATAGGCCCCCAGACACAAAGCTCGGCCGGTTTCCCTGGCAAACAAAAGTAAGCTGTCCCGCTTCTGGATGGCAGATTGCAGGATCCACTAGGTATTATCAAACCAGCTCAACTTGGCACTGGTGCCACCTCTGGTCTGGGAACAATGCTGCGTATCGTGGATTCTAAGGAGCCAGCCGGCCACTCCCTGCCACAGGCCCCCAAACACAAACAACGGCGCTTTTCCCTGGAAAACAAAACTCGCCTGCCAACTTTTTGATGGCAGATTGCAGGAGCCACTTGGTACTATCAAACCAGCCCAACTTGGCACTGGTGCCACCATGGGTCTGGTCACCATCCTGCCTATCGTAGCTTTTCAGGAGCCAGCCGGTCACTCCCAGCCATAGGCCCCCAGACAAAATCCTCGGCCCGTTTCCCTGGCAAACAAAAGTAAGCTGCCCTGCTTCTGGATGGCAGATTGCAGGAGCCCCTTTGCACCATCAAAATGGCCCGACTTGGCACTGGTGCCACCTCTGGTCTGGGAACCATCCTGCGTATCGTGGATTCTAATTAGCCATCCCGCCACTCTCAGCCATATGCCCCCAAACAAAAACAACGGCGCTTTTCCCTGGAAAACAAAACTCGCCTGCCAACTTTTTGATGGCAGATTGCAGGAGCCACTTGGTACTATCAAACCAGCCCAACTTGGCATTGGTGCCACCATGGATCTGGTCACCATCCTGCCTATCGTAGCTTTTCAGGACCTAGCCGGTCACTCCAAGCCATAGGCGCCCAGACACAAAGCTCGACCCGTTTCCCTGGCAAACAAAAGTAAGCTACCCCGCTTCTGGATGGCAGATTGCAGGAGCCACCTGGTACTATCAAACCAGCCCGACTTGGCACTGATGCCACCATGGGTCTGGTCACCATCCTGCCTATTGTAGCTTTTCAGGAGCCAGCCGGTCAATCCCAGCCATAGGCCCCCAGACACAAAGCTCTGCCCGTTTCCCTGGCAAACAAAAGTAAGCTGCCCCGCTTCTGGATGGCAGATTGCAGGAACCACTGGGTACTATCAAGCCAGCCCGACTTGGCACTGGTGCCACCTTGGGTCTGGGAACCATGCTGCGTATCGTGGATTCTAAGGAGCCAGCCGGCCACTCCCTGCCACAGGCGCCCAAACACAAACAACGGCGCCTTTCCCTGGAAATCAAAACTCGCCTGCCGACATTTTGATGGCAGATTGCAGGAGCCACTTGGTACTATCAAATCAGCCCAACTTGGCACTGGTGCCACTATGGGTCTGGTCACCATCCTGCCTATCGTAGCTTTTCAGGAGCCAGCCGGTCACTCCCAGCCATAGGGCCCCAGACACAAAGCTCTGCCCGTTTCCCTGGCAAACAAAAGTAAGCTGCCCCGATTCTGGATATCAGATTGCAGGAGCCACTTTTCACCATCAAACTAGCCCGACTTGGCAATGGTGCCACCTCTGGTCTGGGAACCATCCTGCGTATCGTGGATTCTAATTAGCCATCCGTCCACTCCCAGCCACAGGCCCCCAAACACAAACAACGGCGCTTTTCCCTGGAAAACAAAACTCGCCTGCCAACTTTTTGATGGCAGATTGCAGGAGCCACTTGGTACTATCAAACCAGCCCAACTTGGCACTGGTGCCACCATGGGTCTGGTCACCATCCTGCCTATCGTAGCTTTTCAGGACCTAGCCGGTCACTCGCAGCCATAGGCCCCCAGACAAATACCTCGGCCCGTTTCCCTGGCAAACAAAAGTAAGCTGCCCCGCTTCTGGATGGCAGATTGCAGGAACCACTTTGCACCATCAAACTAGCCCGACTTGGCACTGGTGCCACCTCTGGTCTGGGAACCATGCTGCGTATCGTGGATTCTAAGGAGCCATCCGTCCACTCCCAGCCACAGGCGCCCAAACACAAACAACGGCGCTTTTCCCTGGAAAACAAAACTCGCCTGCCAACTTTTTGATGGCAGATTGCAGGAGCCACTTGGTACTATCAAACCAGCCCAACTTGGCACTGGTGCCACCATGGGTCTGGTCACCATCCTGCCTATCGTAGCTTTTCAGGAGCCAGCCGGTCACTCCCAGCCATAGGCCCCCAGACACAAACCTCGGCCCGATTCCCTGGCAAACAAAAGTAAGCTGCCCCGCTTCTGGATGGCAGATTGCAGAAGCCACTTGGTAGTATCAAACCAGCCCGACTTGGCACTGGTGCCACCTCTGGTCTGGGAACCATCCTGCGTATCGTGGATTCTAAGGAGCCAGCCGGCCACTCCCAGCCACAGGCCCCCAGACACAAACAACGGCGCTTTTCCCTGGAAAACAAAACTCGCCTGCCAACATTTTGATGGCAGATTGCAGGAGCCACTTGGTACTATCAAATCAGCCCAACTTGGCACTGGTGCCACCATGGGTCTGGTCACCATCCTGCCTATCGTAGCTTTTCAGGCGCCAGCCGGTCACTCCAAGCCATAGGCGCCCAGACACAAACCTCGGCCCGTTTCCCTGGCAAACAAAAGTAAGCTACCCCGCTTCTGGATGGCAGATTGCAGGAGCCACTTTGCACCATCAAACTAGCCCGACTTGGCACTGGTGCCACCTCAGGTCTGGGAACCATCCTGCGTATCGTTCATTCTAAGGAGCCAGCCGGCCACTCCCAGCCACAGGCCCCCAGACACAAACAACGGCGCTTTTCCCTGGAAAACAAAACTCGCCTGCCAACATTTTGATGGCAGATTGCAGGAGCCACTTGCTACTATCAAATCAGCCCAACTTGGCACTGGTGCCACCATGGGTCTGGTCACCATCCTGCCTATCGTAGCTTTCCAGGCGCCAGCCGGTCACTCCAAGCCATAGGCGCCCAGACACAAACCTCGGCCCGTTTCCATGGCAAACAAAAGTAAGCTACCCCGCTTCTGGATGGCAGATTGCAGGAGCCACTTTGCACCATCAAACTAGCCCGACTTGGCACTGGTGCCACCTCTGGTCTGGGAACCATCCTGCGTCTCGGGGATTCCAATTATCAAGCCGGCCACTCCCAGCCACAGGCCCCCAAACATAAACAACGGCGCTTTTCCCTGGAAAACAAAACTCGCCTGCCAACTTTTTGATGGCAGATTGCAGGAGCCACTTGGTACTATCAAACCAGCCCGACTTGGCACTGATGCCACCATGGGTCTGGTCACCATCCTGCCTATCGTAGCTTTTCAGGAGCCAGCCGGTCAATCCCAGCCATAGGCCACCAGACACAAAGCTCGGCCCGTTTCCCTGGCAAACAAAAGTAAGCTGCCCCGCTTCTGGATGGCAGATTGCAGGAACCACTGGGTACTATCAAGCCAGCCCGACTTGGCACTGGTGCCACCTTGGGTCTGGGAACCATGCTGCGTATCGTGGATTCTAAGGAGCCAGCCGGCCTCTCCCTGCCACAGGCGCCCAAACACAAACAACGGCGCCTTTCCCTGGAAATCAAAACTCGCCTGCCGACATTTTGATGGCAGATTGCAGGAACCACTTGGTACTATCAAATCAGCCCAACTTGGCACTGGTGCCACTATGGGTCTGGTCACCATCCTGCCTATCGTAGCTTTTCAGGAGCCAGCCGGTCACTCCCAGCCATAGGGCCCCAGACACAAAGCTCTGCCCGTTTCCCTGGCAAACAAAAGTAAGCTGTCCCGATTCTGGATATCAGATTGCAGGAGCCACTTTTCACCATCAAACTAGCCCGACTTGGCAATGGTGCCAACTCTGGTCTGGGAACCATCCTGCGTATCGTGGATTCTAATTAGCCATCCGTCCACTCCCAGCCACAGGCCCCCAAACACAAACAACGGCGCTTTTCCCTGGAAAACAAAACTCGCCTGCCAACTTTTTGATGGCAGATTGCAGGAGCCACTTGGTACTATCAAACCAGCCCAACTTGGCACTGGTGCCACCATGGGTCTGGTCACCATCCTGCCTATCGTAGCTTTTCAGGACCTAGCCGGTCACTCCCAGCCATAGGCCCCCAGACACAAAGCTCGGCCCGTTTCCCTGGCAAACAAAAGTAAGCTGCCCCGCTTCTGGATGGCAGATTGCAGGAACCACTTTGCACCATCAAACTAGCCCGACTTGGCACTGGTGCCACCTCTGGTCTGGGAACCATGCTGCGTATCGTGGATTCTAAGGAGCCATCCGTCCACTCCCAGCCACAGGCCCCCAAACACAAACAACGGCGCTTTTCCCTGGAAAACAAAACTCGCCTGCCAACTTTTTGATGGCAGATTGCAGGAGCCACTTGGTACTATCAAACCAGCCCAACTTGGCACTGGTGCCACCATGGGTCTGGTCACCATCCTGCCTATCGTAGCTTTTCAGGAGCCAGCCGGTCACTCCCAGCCATAGGCCCCCAGACACAAACCTCGGCCCGATTCCCTGGCAAACAAAAGTAAGCTGCCCCGCTTCTGGATGGCAGATTGCAGGACGCACTTGGTAGTATCAAACCAGCCCGACTTGGCACTGGTGCCACCTCTGGTCTGGGAACCATCCTGCGTATCGTGGATTCTAAGGAGCCAGCCGGCCACTCCCAGCCACAGGCCCCCAGACACAAACAACGGCGCTTTTCCCTGGAAAACAAAACTCGCCTGCCAACATTTTGATGGCAGATTGCAGGAGCCACTTGGTACTATCAAATCAGCCCAACTTGGCACTGGTGCCACCATGGGTCTGGTCACCATCCTGCCTATCGTATCTTTTCAGGCGCCAGCCGGTCACTCCCAGCCATAGGCCCCCAGACAAAAACCTCGGCCCGTTTCCCTGGGAAACAAAAGTAGGCTGCACCGCTTCTGGATGGCAGATTGCAGGAGCCACTTTGCACCATCAAACTGGCCCGACTTCTCACTGGTGCCACCTCAGGTCTGGGAACCATGCTGCGTATCGTGGATTCCAATTAGCAAGCCGGCCACTCCCAGCCACAGGTCCCCAAACACAAACAACGGCGCTTTTCCCTGGAAAACAAAACTCGCCTGCCAACTTTTTGATGGCAGATTGCAGGAGCCACTTGGTACTATCAAACCAGCCCAACTTGGCACTGGTGCCACCATGGGTCTGGTCACCATCCTGCCTATCGTAGCTTTTCAGGACCTAGACGGTCACTCCCAGCCATAGGCCCCCAGACACAAAGCTCGGCCGGTTTCCCTGGCAAACAAAAGTAAGCTGTCCCGCTTCTGGATGGCAGATTGCAGGATCCACTAGGTATTATCAAACCAGCCCGACTTGGCACTGGTGCCACCTCTGGTCTGGGAACCATGCTGCGTATCGTGGATTCTAAGGAGCCAGCCGGCCACTCCCTGCCACAGGTCCCCAAACACAAACAACGGCGCTTTTCCCTGGAAAACAAAACTCGCCTGCCAACTTTTTGATGGCAGATTGCAGGAGCCACTTGGTACTATCAAACCTGCCCAACTTGGCACTGGTGCCACCATGGGTCTGGTCACCATCCTGCCTATCGTAGCTTTTCAGGAGCCAGCAGGTCACTCCCAGCCATAGGCCCCCAGACAAAATCCTCGGCCCGTTTCCCTGGCAAACAAAAGTAAGCTGCCCTGCTTCTGGATGGCAGATTGCAGGAGCCCCTTTGCACCATCAAACTAGCCCGACTTGGCACTGGTGCCACCTCTGGTCTGGGAACCATCCTGCGTATCGTGGATTCTAATTAGCCATCCGGCCACTCTCAGCCATATGCCCCCAAACACAAACAACGGCGCTTTTCCCTGGAAAACAAAACTCGCCTGCCAACTTTTTGATGGCAGATTGCAGGAGCCACTTGGTACTATCAAACCAGCCCAACTTGGCATTGGTGCCACCATGGATCTGGTCACCATCCTGCCTATCGTAGCTTTTCAGGACCTAGCCGGTCACTCCAAGCCATAGGCGCCCAGACACAAAGCTCGGCCCGTTTCCCTGACAAACAAAAGTAAGCTGCCCCGCTTCTGGATGGCAGATTGCAGGAACCACTTGGTACTATCAAACCAGCCCAACTTGGCACTGGTGCCACCTTGGGTCTGGGAACCATCCTGCGTATCGTGGATTCTAAGGAGCCAGCCGGTCACTCCCACCCACAGGCCCCCAAACACAAACAACGGCGCTTTTCCCTGGAAAACAAAACTCGCCTGCCAACTTTTTGATGGCAGATTGCAGGAGCCACTTGCTACTATCAAATCAGCCCAACTTGGCACTGGTGCCACCATGGGTCTGGTCACCATCCTGCCTATCGTAGCTTTTCAGGAGCCAGCCGGTCCCTCCCTGCCATAGGCCCCCAGAGAAAAACCTCGGCCCGTTTCCCTGGCAAACAAAAGTAAGCTACCCCGCTTCTGGATGGCAGATTGCAGGAGCCACTTTGCACCATCAAACTAGCCCGACGTGGCACTGGTGCCACCTCAGGTCTGGGAACCATCCTGCGTATCGTTCATTCTAAGGAGCCAGCTGGCCACTCTACCCACAGGCCCCCAGACACAAACAACGGCGCTTTTCCCTGGAAAACAAAACTCGCCTGCCAACTTTTTGATGGCAGATTGCAGGAGCCACTTGGTACTATCAAATCAGCCCAACTTGGCACTGGTGCCACCATGGGTCTGGTCACCATCCTGCCTATCGTAGCTTTTCAGGAGCCAGCCGGTCACTCGCAGCCATAGGCCCCCAGACACAAACCTCGGCCCGTTTCCCTGGCAAACAAAAGTAAGCTACCCCGCTTCTGGATGGCAGATTGCAGGAGCCACTTTGCACCATCAAACCAGCCCGGCTTGGCACTGGTGCCACCTCTGGTCTGGGAACCATCCTGCGTATCGTGGATTCTAATTAGCCAGCCGGCCACTCCCAGCCACAGGCCCCCAAACAAAAACAACGGCGCTTTTCCCTGGAAAACAAAACTCGCCTGCCAATTTTTTGATGGCAGATTGCAGGAGCCACTTGGTACTATCAAACCAGCCCAACTTGGCACTGGTGCCACCATGGGTCTGGTCACCATCCTGCCTATCGTAGCTTTTCAGGAGCCAGCCGGTCACTCCCAGCCATAGGCCCCCAGACACAAACCTCGGCCCGTTTCCCTGGCAAACAAAAGTAAGCTACCCCGCTTCTGGATGTCAGATTGCAGGACGCACTTGATAGTATCAAACCAGCCCGACTTGGCACTGGTGCCACCTCAGGTCTGGGAACCATGCGGCGTATCGTGGATTCTAATTAGCCATCTGGCCACTCCCACCCACAGGCCCCCAAACAAAACAACGGCGCTTTTCCCTGGAAAACAAAACTCGCCTGCCAACATTTTGATGGCAGATTGCCGGAGCCACTTGGTACTATCAAACCAGCCCAACTTGACACTGGTGCCACCATGGGTCTGGTCACCATCCTGCTTATCGTAGCTTTTCAGGAGCCAGCCGGTCACTCCCAGCCATAGGCCCCCAGAAAAAAACCTTGCCTGTTTCCCTGGCAAACAAAAGTAAGCTACCCCGCTTCTGGATGGCAGATTGCAGGAGCCACTTTGCACCATCAAACTAGCCCGACTTGGCACTGGTGCCACCTCTGGTCTGGGAACCATCCTGCGTATCGTGGATTCTAAGGAGCCAGCCGGCCACTCCCTGCCACAGGCCCCCAAACACAAACCACAGCGCTTTTCCCTGGAAAACAAAACTCGCCTGCCAACTTTTTGATGGCAGATTGCAGGAGCCACTTGGTACTATCAAACCAGCCCAACTTGGCACTGGTGCCACCATGGATCTGGTCACCATCCTGCCTATCGTAGCTTTTCAGGACCTAGCCGGTCACTCCAAGCCATAGGCCCCCAGAGAAAAACCTCGGCCCGTTTCCCTGGCAAACAAAAGTAAGCTGTCCCGCTTCTGGATGGCAGATTGCAGGAACCACTTGGTACTATCAAACCAGCCCAACTTGGCACTGGTGCCACCTTGGGTCTGGGAACCATCCTGCGTATCGTGGATTCTAAGGAGCCAGCCGGTCACTCCCAGCCACAGGCCACCAAACACAAACAACGGCGCTTTTCCCTGGAAAACAAAACTCGCCTGCCAACATTTTGATGGCAGATTGCAGGAGCCACTTGCTACTATCAAATCAGCCCAACTTGGCACTGGTGCCACCATGGGTCTGGTCACCATCCTGCCTATCGTAGCTTTTCAGGAGCCAGCCGGTCCCTCCCTGCCATAGGCCCCCAGAGAAAAACCTCGGCCCCTTTCCCTGGCAAACAAAAGTAAGCTACCCCGCTTCTGGATGGCAGATTGCAGGACACACTTGGTAGTATCAAACCAGCCCGACTTGGCACTGGTGCCACCTCTGGTCTGGGAACCATCCTGCGTATCGTTCATTCTATGGAGCCAGCCGGCCACTCCAGCCACAGGCCCCCAGACACAAACAACGGCGCTTTTCCCTGGAAAACAAAACTCGCCTGCCAACTTTTTGATGGCAGATTGCAGGAGCCACTTGGTACTATCAAATCAGCCCAACTTGGCACTGGTGCCACCATGGGTCTGGTCACCATCCTGCCTATCGTAGCTTTTCAGGAGCCAGCCGGTCACTCGCAGCCATAGGCCCCCAGACACAAACCTCGGCCCGTTTCCCTGGCAAACAAAAGTAAGCTACCCCGCTTCTGGATGGCAGATTGCAGGAGCCACTTTGCACCATCAAACCAGCCCGGCTTGGCACTGGTGCCACCTCTGGTCTGGGAACCATCCTGCGTATCATGGATTCTAATTAGCCAGCCGGCCACTCCCAGCCACAGGCCCCCAAACAAAAACAACGGCGCTTTTCCCTGGAAAACAAAACTCGCCTGCCAATTTTTTGATGGCAGATTGCAGGAGCCACTTGGTACTATCAAACCAGCCCAACTTGGCACTGGTGCCACCATGGGTCTGGTCACCATCCTGCCTATCGTAGCTTTTCAGGAGCCAGCCGGTCACTCCCAGCCATAGGCCCCCAGACACAAACCTCGGCCCGTTTCCCTGGCAAACAAAAGTAAGCTACCCCGCTTCTGGATGTCAGATTGCAGGACGCACTTGATAGTATCAAACCAGCCCGACTTGGCACTGGTGCCACCTCAGGTCTGGGAACCATGCGGCGTATCGTGGATTCTAAGGAGCCATCCGTCCACTCCCAGCCACAGGCCCCCAAACACAAACAACGGCGCTTTTCCCTGGAAAACAAAACTCGCCTGCCAACTTTTTGATGGCAGATTGCAGGAGCCACTTGGTACTATCAAACCAGCCCAACTTGGCACTGGTGCCACCATGGGTCTGGTCACCATCCTGCCTATCGTAGCTTTTCAGGAGCCAGCCGGTCACTCCCAGCCATAGGCCCCCAGACACAAACCTCGGCCCGATTCCCTGGCAAACAAAAGTAAGCTGCCCCGCTTCTGGATGGCAGATTGCAGGACGCACTTGGTAGTATCAAACCAGCCCGACTTGGCACTGGTGCCACCTCTGGTCTGGGAACCATCCTGCGTATCGTGGATTCTAAGGAGCCAGCCGGCCACTCCCAGCCACAGGCCCCCAGACACAAACAACGGCGCTTTTCCCTGGAAAACAAAACTCGCCTGCCAACATTTTGATGGCAGATTGCAGGAGCCACTTGGTACTATCAAATCAGCCCAACTTGGCACTGGTGCCACCATGGGTCTGGTCACCATCCTGCCTATCGTATCTTTTCAGGCGCCAGCCGGTCACTCCCAGCCATAGGCCCCCAGACAAAAACCTCGGCCCGTTTCCCTGGGAAACAAAAGTAGGCTGCACCGCTTCTGGATGGCAGATTGCAGGAGCCACTTTGCACCATCAAACTGGCCCGACTTCTCACTGGTGCCACCTCAGGTCTGGGAACCATGCTGCGTATCGTGGATTCCAATTAGCAAGCCGGCCACTCCCAGCCACAGGTCCCCAAACACAAACAACGGCGCTTTTCCCTGGAAAACAAAACTCGCCTGCCAACTTTTTGATGGCAGATTGCAGGAGCCACTTGGTACTATCAAACCAGCCCAACTTGGCACTGGTGCCACCATGGGTCTGGTCACCATCCTGCCTATCGTAGCTTTTCAGGACCTAGACGGTCACTCCCAGCCATAGGCCCCCAGACACAAAGCTCGGCCGGTTTCCCTGGCAAACAAAAGTAAGCTGTCCCGCTTCTGGATGGCAGATTGCAGGATCCACTAGGTATTATCAAACCAGCCCGACTTGGCACTGGTGCCACCTCTGGTCTGGGAACCATGCTGCGTATCGTGGATTCTAAGGAGCCAGCCGGCCACTCCCTGCCACAGGTCCCCAAACACAAACAACGGCGCTTTTCCCTGGAAAACAAAACTCGCCTGCCAACTTTTTGATGGCAGATTGCAGGAGCCACTTGGTACTATCAAACCTGCCCAACTTGGCACTGGTGCCACCATGGGTCTGGTCACCATCCTGCCTATCGTAGCTTTTCAGGAGCCAGCAGGTCACTCCCAGCCATAGGCCCCCAGACAAAATCCTCGGCCCGTTTCCCTGGCAAACAAAAGTAAGCTGCCCTGCTTCTGGATGGCAGATTGCAGGAGCCCCTTTGCACCATCAAACTAGCCCGACTTGGCACTGGTGCCACCTCTGGTCTGGGAACCATCCTGCGTATCGTGGATTCTAATTAGCCATCCGGCCACTCTCAGCCATATGCCCCCAAACACAAACAACGGCGCTTTTCCCTGGAAAACAAAACTCGCCTGCCAACTTTTTGATGGCAGATTGCAGGAGCCACTTGGTACTATCAAACCAGCCCAACTTGGCATTGGTGCCACCATGGATCTGGTCACCATCCTGCCTATCGTAGCTTTTCAGGACCTAGCCGGTCACTCCAAGCCATAGGCGCCCAGACACAAAGCTCGGCCCGTTTCCCTGACAAACAAAAGTAAGCTGCCCCGCTTCTGGATGGCAGATTGCAGGAACCACTTGGTACTATCAAACCAGCCCAACTTGGCACTGGTGCCACCTTGGGTCTGGGAACCATCCTGCGTATCGTGGATTCTAAGGAGCCAGCCGGTCACTCCCACCCACAGGCCCCCAAACACAAACAACGGCGCTTTTCCCTGGAAAACAAAACTCGCCTGCCAACTTTTTGATGGCAGATTGCAGGAGCCACTTGCTACTATCAAATCAGCCCAACTTGGCACTGGTGCCACCATGGGTCTGGTCACCATCCTGCCTATCGTAGCTTTTCAGGAGCCAGCCGGTCCCTCCCTGCCATAGGCCCCCAGAGAAAAACCTCGGCCCGTTTCCCTGGCAAACAAAAGTAAGCTACCCCGCTTCTGGATGGCAGATTGCAGGAGCCACTTTGCACCATCAAACTAGCCCGACGTGGCACTGGTGCCACCTCAGGTCTGGGAACCATCCTGCGTATCGTTCATTCTAAGGAGCCAGCTGGCCACTCTACCCACAGGCCCCCAGACACAAACAACGGCGCTTTTCCCTGGAAAACAAAACTCGCCTGCCAACTTTTTGATGGCAGATTGCAGGAGCCACTTGGTACTATCAAATCAGCCCAACTTGGCACTGGTGCCACCATGGGTCTGGTCACCATCCTGCCTATCGTAGCTTTTCAGGAGCCAGCCGGTCACTCGCAGCCATAGGCCCCCAGACACAAACCTCGGCCCGTTTCCCTGGCAAACAAAAGTAAGCTACCCCGCTTCTGGATGGCAGATTGCAGGAGCCACTTTGCACCATCAAACCAGCCCGGCTTGGCACTGGTGCCACCTCTGGTCTGGGAACCATCCTGCGTATCGTGGATTCTAATTAGCCAGCCGGCCACTCCCAGCCACAGGCCCCCAAACAAAAACAACGGCGCTTTTCCCTGGAAAACAAAACTCGCCTGCCAATTTTTTGATGGCAGATTGCAGGAGCCACTTGGTACTATCAAACCAGCCCAACTTGGCACTGGTGCCACCATGGGTCTGGTCACCATCCTGCCTATCGTAGCTTTTCAGGAGCCAGCCGGTCACTCCCAGCCATAGGCCCCCAGACACAAACCTCGGCCCGTTTCCCTGGCAAACAAAAGTAAGCTACCCCGCTTCTGGATGTCAGATTGCAGGACGCACTTGATAGTATCAAACCAGCCCGACTTGGCACTGGTGCCACCTCAGGTCTGGGAACCATGCGGCGTATCGTGGATTCTAATTAGCCATCTGGCCACTCCCACCCACAGGCCCCCAAACAAAACAACGGCGCTTTTCCCTGGAAAACAAAACTCGCCTGCCAACATTTTGATGGCAGATTGCCGGAGCCACTTGGTACTATCAAACCAGCCCAACTTGACACTGGTGCCACCATGGGTCTGGTCACCATCCTGCTTATCGTAGCTTTTCAGGAGCCAGCCGGTCACTCCCAGCCATAGGCCCCCAGAAAAAAACCTTGCCTGTTTCCCTGGCAAACAAAAGTAAGCTACCCCGCTTCTGGATGGCAGATTGCAGGAGCCACTTTGCACCATC
Source organism: Melospiza melodia melodia (assembly GCF_035770615.1). NCBI lineage: Eukaryota > Metazoa > Chordata > Aves > Passeriformes > Passerellidae > Melospiza > Melospiza melodia. The sequence continues at coordinate 50,502,397 of NC_086198.1, forward strand.
AAACTAGCCCGACTTGGCACTGGTGCCACCTCTGGTCTGGGAACCATCCTGCGTATCGTGGATTCTAAGGAGCCAGCCGGCCACTCCCTGCCACAGGCCCCCAAACACAAACCACAGCGCTTTTCCCTGGAAAACAAAACTCGCCTGCCAACTTTTTGATGGCAGATTGCAGGAGCCACTTGGTACTATCAAACCAGCCCAACTTGGCACTGGTGCCACCATGGATCTGGTCACCATCCTGCCTATCGTAGCTTTTCAGGACCTAGCCGGTCACTCCAAGCCATAGGCCCCCAGAGAAAAACCTCGGCCCGTTTCCCTGGCAAACAAAAGTAAGCTGTCCCGCTTCTGGATGGCAGATTGCAGGAACCACTTGGTACTATCAAACCAGCCCAACTTGGCACTGGTGCCACCTTGGGTCTGGGAACCATCCTGCGTATCGTGGATTCTAAGGAGCCAGCCGGTCACTCCCAGCCACAGGCCACCAAACACAAACAACGGCGCTTTTCCCTGGAAAACAAAACTCGCCTGCCAACATTTTGATGGCAGATTGCAGGAGCCACTTGCTACTATCAAATCAGCCCAACTTGGCACTGGTGCCACCATGGGTCTGGTCACCATCCTGCCTATCGTAGCTTTTCAGGAGCCAGCCGGTCCCTCCCTGCCATAGGCCCCCAGAGAAAAACCTCGGCCCCTTTCCCTGGCAAACAAAAGTAAGCTACCCCGCTTCTGGATGGCAGATTGCAGGACACACTTGGTAGTATCAAACCAGCCCGACTTGGCACTGGTGCCACCTCTGGTCTGGGAACCATCCTGCGTATCGTTCATTCTATGGAGCCAGCCGGCCACTCCAGCCACAGGCCCCCAGACACAAACAACGGCGCTTTTCCCTGGAAAACAAAACTCGCCTGCCAACTTTTTGATGGCAGATTGCAGGAGCCACTTGGTACTATCAAATCAGCCCAACTTGGCACTGGTGCCACCATGGGTCTGGTCACCATCCTGCCTATCGTAGCTTTTCAGGAGCCAGCCGGTCACTCGCAGCCATAGGCCCCCAGACACAAACCTCGGCCCGTTTCCCTGGCAAACAAAAGTAAGCTACCCCGCTTCTGGATGGCAGATTGCAGGAGCCACTTTGCACCATCAAACCAGCCCGGCTTGGCACTGGTGCCACCTCTGGTCTGGGAACCATCCTGCGTATCATGGATTCTAATTAGCCAGCCGGCCACTCCCAGCCACAGGCCCCCAAACAAAAACAACGGCGCTTTTCCCTGGAAAACAAAACTCGCCTGCCAATTTTTTGATGGCAGATTGCAGGAGCCACTTGGTACTATCAAACCAGCCCAACTTGGCACTGGTGCCACCATGGGTCTGGTCACCATCCTGCCTATCGTAGCTTTTCAGGAGCCAGCCGGTCACTCCCAGCCATAGGCCCCCAGACACAAACCTCGGCCCGTTTCCCTGGCAAACAAAAGTAAGCTACCCCGCTTCTGGATGTCAGATTGCAGGACGCACTTGATAGTATCAAACCAGCCCGACTTGGCACTGGTGCCACCTCAGGTCTGGGAACCATGCGGCGTATCGTGGATTCTAATTAGCCATCTGGCCACTCCCACCCACAGGCCCCCAAACAAAACAACGGCGCTTTTCCCTGGAAAACAAAACTCGCCTGCCAACATTTTGATGGCAGATTGCCGGAGCCACTTGGTACTATCAAACCAGCCCAACTTGACACTGGTGCCACCATGGGTCTGGTCACCATCCTGCTTATCGTAGCTTTTCAGGAGCCAGCCGGTCACTCCCAGCCATAGGCCCCCAGAAAAAATCCTTGCCTGTTTCCCTGGCAAACAAAAGTAAGCTACCCCGCTTCTGGATGGCAGATTGCAGGAGCCACTTTGCACCATCAAACTAGCCCGACTTGGCACTGGTGCCACCTCTGGTCTGGGAACCATCCTGCGTATCGTGGATTCTAAGGAGCCAGCCGGCCACTCCCTGCCACAGGCCCCCAAACACAAACCACAGCGCTTTTCCCTGGAAAACAAAACTCGCCTGCCAACTTTTTGATGGCAGATTGCAGGAGCCACTTGGTACTATCAAACCAGCCCAACTTGGCACTGGTGCCACCATGGATCTGGTCACCATCCTGCCTATCGTAGCTTTTCAGGACCTAGCCGGTCACTCCAAGCCATAGGCCCCCAGAGAAAAACCTCGGCCCGTTTCCCTGGCAAACAAAAGTAAGCTGTCCCGCTTCTGGATGGCAGATTGCAGGAACCACTTGGTACTATCAAACCAGCCCAACTTGGCACTGGTGCCACCTTGGGTCTGGGAACCATCCTGCGTATCGTGGATTCTAAGGAGCCAGCCGGTCACTCCCAGCCACAGGCCACCAAACACAAACAACGGCGCTTTTCCCTGGAAAACAAAACTCGCCTGCCAACATTTTGATGGCAGATTGCAGGAGCCACTTGCTACTATCAAATCAGCCCAACTTGGCACTGGTGCCACCATGGGTCTGGTCACCATCCTGCCTATCGTAGCTTTTCAGGAGCCAGCCGGTCCCTCCCTGCCATAGGCCCCCAGAGAAAAACCTCGGCCCCTTTCCCTGGCAAACAAAAGTAAGCTACCCCGCTTCTGGATGGCAGATTGCAGGACACACTTGGTAGTATCAAACCAGCCCGACTTGGCACTGGTGCCACCTCTGGTCTGGGAACCATCCTGCGTATCGTTCATTCTATGGAGCCAGCCGGCCACTCCAGCCACAGGCCCCCAGACACAAACAACGGCGCTTTTCCCTGGAAAACAAAACTCGCCTGCCAACTTTTTGATGGCAGATTGCAGGAGCCACTTGCTACTATCAAATCAGCCCAACTTGGCACTGGTGCCACCATGGGTCTGGTCACCATCCTGCCTATCGTAGCTTTTCAGGAGCCAGCCGGTCACTCCCAGCCATAGGCCCCCAGACACAAACCTCGGCCCGTTTCCCTGGCAAACAAAAGTAAGCTACCCCGCTTCTGGATGGCAGATTGCAGGAGCCACTTTGCACCATCAAACTAGCCCGACTTGGCACTGGTGCCACCCCTGGTCTGGGAACCATCCTGCGTATCGTGGATTCTAAGGAGCCAGCCGGTCACTCCCACCCACAGGCCCCCAAACACAAACAACGGCGCTTTTCCCAGGAAAACAAAACTCGCCTGCCATCTTTTTGATGGCAGATTGCAGGAGCCACTTGGTATACTATCAAACCAGCCCAACTTGGCACTGGTGCCACCATGGGTCTGGTCACCATCCTGCCTATCGTAGCTATTCAGGACCTAGACGGTCACTCCCAGCCATAGGCCCCCAGACAAAAACCTCGGCCCGTTTCCCTGGCAAACAAAAGTAAGCTACCCCGCTTCTGGATGGCAGATTGCAGGAGCCACTTTTCACCATCAAACCAGCCCGACTTGGCACTGGTGCCACCTCTGGTCTGGGAACCATCCTGCGTATCGTGGATTCTAAGGAGCCAGCCGGCCACTCCCAGCCACAGGCCCCCAAACAGGCGCGTTTCCCTGGATAACAAACTCGCCTGCCAACATTTTGATGGCAGATTGCAGGAGCCACTTGGTACTATCAAACCAGCCCAACTTGGCACTGGTGCCACCATGGGTCTGGTCACCATCCTGCCTATCGTAGCTTTTCAGGAGCCAGCCGGTCACTCCCAGCCATAGGCCCCCAGACACAAAACTCGGCCCGTTTCCCTGGCAAACAAAAGTAAGCTACCCCGCTTCTGGATGGCAGATTGCAGGACGCACTTGATAGTATCAAACCAGCCCGACTTGGCACTGGTGCCACCTCAGGTCTGGGAACCATGCGGCGTATGGTGGATTCTAATTAGCCATCTGGCCACTCCCACCCACAGGCCCCCAAACAAAAACAACGGCGCTTTTCCCTGGAAAACAAAACTCGCCTGCCAACATTTTGATGGCAGATTGCCGGAGCCACTTGGTACTATCAAACCAGCCCAACTTGACACTGGTGCCACCATGGGTCTGGTCACCATCCTGCCTATCGTAGCTTTTCAGGAGCCAGCCGGTCACTCCCAGCCATAGGCCCCCAGAAAAAAACCTTGCCTGTTTCCCTGGAAACAAAAGTAAGCTACCCCGCTTCTGGATGGCAGATTGCAGGAGCCACTTTGCACCATCAAACTAGCCCGACTTGGCACTGGTGCCACCTCTGGTCTGGGAACCATCCTGCGTATCGTGGATTCTAAGGAGCCAGCCGGCCACTCCCTGCCACAGGCCCCCAAACACAAACCACAGCGCTTTTCCCTGGAAAACAAAACTCGCCTGCCAACTTTTTGATGGCAGATTGCAGGAGCCACTTGGTACTATCAAACCAGCCCAACTTGGCACTGGTGCCACCATGGATCTGGTCACCATCCTGCCTATCGTAGCTTTTCAGGAGCCAGCCGGTCACTCCAAGCCATAGGCCCCCAGAGAAAAACCTCGGCCCGTTTCCCTGGCAAACAAAAGTAAGCTGTCCCGCTTCTGGATGGCAGATTGCAGGAACCACTTGGTACTATCAAACCAGCCCAACTTGGCACTGGTGCCACCTCTGGTCTGGGAACCATCCTGCGTATCGTGGATTCTAAGGAGCCAGCCGGTCACTCCCAGCCACAGGCCACCAAACACAAACAACGGCGCTTTTCCCTGGAAAACAAAACTCGCCTGCCAACATTTTGATGGCAGATTGCAGGAGCCACTTGCTACTATCAAATCAGCCCAACTTGGCACTGGTGCCACCATGGGTCTGGTCACCATCCTGCCTATCGTAGCTTTTCAGGAGCCAGCCGGTCCCTCCCTGCCATAGGCCCCCAGAGAAAAACCTCGGCCCGTTTCCCTGGCAAACAAAAGTAAGCTACCCCGCTTCTGGATGGCAGATTGCAGGACACACTTGGTAGTATCAAACCAGCCCGACTTGGCACTGGTGCCACCTCTGGTCTGGGAACCATCCTGCGTATCGTTCATTCTAAGGAGCCAGCCGGCCACTCCAGCCACAGGCCCCCAGACACAAACAACGGCGCTTTTCCCTGGAAAACAAAACTCGCCTGCCAACTTTTTGATGGCAGATTGCAGGAGCCACTTGCTACTATCAAATCAGCCCAACTTGGCACTGGTGCCACCATGGGTCTGGTCACCATCCTGCCTATCGTAGCTTTTCAGGAGCCAGCCGGTCCCTCCCTGCCATAGGCCCCCAGACACAAACCTCGGCCCGTTTCCCTGGCAAACAAAAGTAAGCTACCCCGCTTCTGGATGGCAGATTGCAGGAGCCACTTTGCACCATCAAACTAGCCTGACTTGGCACTGGTGCCACCCCTGGTCTGGGAACCATCCTGCGTATCGTGGATTCTAAGGAGCCAGCCGGTCACTCCCACCCACAGGCCCCCAAACACAAACAACGGCGCATTTCCCAGGAAAACAAAACTCGCCTGCCAACTTTTTGATGGCAGATTGCAGGAGCCACTTGGTACTATCAAACCAGCCCAACTTGGCACTGGTGCCACCATGGGTCTGGTCACCATCCTGCCTATCGTAGCTTTTCAGGAGCCAGCCGGTCACTCCCAGCCATAGGCCCTGAGACACAAACCTCGGCCCGTTTCCCTGGCAAACAAAAGTAAGCTGCCCCGCTTCTGGATGGCAGATTGCAGGAACCACTTGGTACTATCAAACCAGCCCAACTTGGCACTGGTGCCACCTCTGGTCTGGGAACCATGACGCGTATCGTGGATTCTAAGGAGCCAGCCGACCACTCCCAGCCACAGGCCCCAAAACAGAAAGAACGGCGCTTTTCCCTGGAAAACAAACTCGCCTGCCAACTTTTTGATGGCAGATTGCAGGAGCCACTTGGTACTATCAAATCAGCCCAACTTGGCACTGGTGCCACCATGGGTCTGGTCACCATCCTGCCTATCGTAGCTTTTCAGGAGCCAGCCGGTCACTCGCAGCCATAGGCCCCCAGACACAAAACTCGGCCCGTTTCCCTGGCAAACAAAAGTAAGCTGCCCCGCTTCTGGATGGCAGATTGCAGGAGCCACTTTGCACCATCAAACTAGCCCGACTTGGCACTGGTGCCACCTCTGGTCTGGGAACCATCCTGCGTATCGTGGATTCTAAGGAGCCATCCGTCCACTCCCAGCCACAGGCCCCCAAACACAAACAACGGCGCTTTTCCCTGGATAACAAACTCGCCTGCCAACTTTTTGATGGCAGATTGCAGGAGCCACTTGGTACTATCAAACCAGCCCAACTTGGCACTGGTGCCACCATGGGTCTGGTCACCATCCTGCCTATCGTAGCTTTTCAGGAGCCAGCCGGTCACTCGCAGCCATAGGGCCCCAGACACAAACCTCGGCCCGTTTCCCTGGCAAACAAAAGTAAGCTGCCCCGCTTCTGGATGGCAGATTGCAGGACGCACTTGGTAGTATCAAACCAGCCCGACTTGGCACTGGTGCCACCTCTGGTCTGGGAACCATGCTGCGTATCGTGGATTCTAAGCAGCCAGCCGGCCACTCCCAGCCACAGGCCCCCAAACACAAACAACGGCGCTTTTCCCTGGAAAACAAAACTCGCCTGCCAACATTTTGATGGCAGATTGCAGGAGCCACTTGGTACTATCAAATCAGCCCAACTTGGCACTGGTGCCACCATGCGTTTGGTCACCATCCTGCCTATCGTAGCTTTTCAGGAGCCAGACGGTCACTCCCAGCTATAGGCCCCCAGACAAAAACCTCTGCCCGTTTCCCTGGCATACAAAAGTAAGCTGCCCCGCTTCTGGATGGCAGATTGCAGGAACCACTTGGTACTATCAAACTAGCCCGACTTGGCAATGGTGCCACCTCTGGTCTGGGAACCATCCTGCGTATCGTGGATTCTAAGTAGCCAGCCGGTCACTCCCAGCCACAGGCCCCCAAACACAAACAACGGCGCTTTTCCCTGGAAAACAAAACTCGCCTGCCAACATTTTGATGGCAGATTGCAGGAGCCACTTGGTACTATCAAACCAGCCCAACTTGGCACTGGTGCCACCATGGGTCTGGTCACCATCCTGCCTATCGTAGCTTTTCAGGAGCCAGCCGGTCCCTCCCTGCCATAGGCCCCCAGAGAAAAACCTCGGCCACTTTCCCTGGCAAACAAAAGTAAGCTACCCCTCTTCTGGATGGCAGATTGCAGGAGCCACTTTGCACCATCAAACTAGCCCGACTTGGCACTGGTGCCACCTCAGGTCTGGGAACCATCCTGGGTATCGTTCATTGTAAGGAGCCAGCCGGCCACTCCAGCCACAGGCCCCCAGACACAAACAACGGCGCTTTTCCCTGGAAAACAAAACTCGCCTGCCAACTTTTTGATGGCAGATTGCAGGAGCCACTTGGTACTATCAAATCAGCCCAACTTGGCACTGGTGCCACCATGGGTCTGGTCACCATCCTGCCTATCGTAGCTTTTCAGGAGCCAGCCGGTCACTCGCAGCCATAGGCCCCCAGACACAATACTCGGCCCGTTTCCCTGGCAAACAAAAGTAAGCTACCCCGCTTCTGGATGGCAGATTGCAGGAGCCACTTGGTACTATCAAACCAGCCCAACTTGGCACTGGTGCCACCTTGGGTCTGGGAACCATCCTGCGTATCGTGGATTCTAAGCAGCCAGCCGGCCACTCCCTGCCACAGGCACCCAAACACAAACAACGGCGCTTTTCCCTGGAAAACAAAACTCGCCTGCCAACTTTTTGATGGCAGATTGCAGGAGCCACTTGCTACTATCAAACCAGCCCAACTTGGCACTGGTGCCACCATGGGTCTGGTCACCATCCTGCCTATCGTAGCTGTTCAGGCGCCAGCCGGTCACTCCCAGCCATAGGCCCCCAGAGAAAAACCTCGGCCCGTTTCCCTGGCAAACAAAAGTAAGCTGCCCCGCTTCTGGATGGCAGATTGCAGGAGCCACTTTGCACCATCAAACTAGCCTGACTTGGCACTGGTGCCACCCCTGGTCTGGGAACCATCCTGCGTATCGTGGATTCTAAGGAGCCAGCCGGTCACTCCCACCCACAGGCCCCCAAACACAAACAACGGCGCTTTTCCCTGGAAAACAAAACTCGCCTGCCAACTTTTTGATGGCAGATTGCAGGAGCCACTTGCTACTATCAAACCAGCCCAACTTGGCACTGGTGCCACCATGGGTCTGGTCACCATCCTGCCTATCGTCGCTATTCAGGACCTAGACGGTCACTCCCAGCCATAGGCCCCGTGACACAAAGCTAGGCCCGTTTCCCTGGCAAACAAAAGTAAGCTGCCCCGCTTCTGGATGGCAGATTGCAGGATCCACTAGGTATTATCAAACCAGCCCGACTTGGCACTGGTGCCACCTCAGGTCTGGGAACCATGCTGCGTATCGTGGATTCTAATTAGCCATCTGGCCACTCCCACCCACAGGCCCCCAAACAAATACAACGGCGCTTTTCCCTGGAAAACAAACCTCGCCTGCCAAATTTTGATGGCAGATTGCCGGAGCCACTTGGTACTATCAAACCAGCCCAACTTGGCACTGGTGCCACCATGGGTCTGGTCACCATCCTGCCTATCGTAGCTTTTCAGGAGCCAGCCGGTCACTCCCAGCCATAGGCCCTGAGACACAAACCTTGGCCCGTTTCCCTGGCAAACAAAAGTAAGTTATCCCGCTTCTGGATGGCAGATTGCAGGAGCCACTTTGCACCATTAAACCAGCCCGACTTGGCACTGGTGCCACCTCAGGTCTGGGAACCATCCTGCGTATCGTGGATTCTAAGGAGCCAGCCGGCCACTCCCAGCCACAGGCCCCCAAACACAAACCACAGCGCTTTTCCCTGGAAAACAAAACTCGCCTGCCAACTTTTTGATGGCAGATTGCAGGAGCCACTTGGTACTATCAAACCAGCCCAACTTGGCACTGGTGCCACCATGGATCTGGTCACCATCCTGCCTATCGTAGCTTTTCAGGACCTAGCCGGTCACTCCAAGCCATAGGCCCCCAGAGAAAAACCTCGGCCCGTTTCCCTGGCAAACAAAAGTAAGCTGCCCCGCTTCTGGATATCAGATTGCAGGACGCACTTGGTACTATCAAACCAGCCCAACTTGGCACTGGTGCCACCTTGGGTCTGGGAACCATCCTGCGTATCGTGGATTCTAAGGAGCCAGCCGGTCACTCCCAGCCACAGGCCCCCAAACACAAACAACGGCGCTTTTCCCTGGAAAACAAAACTCGCCTGCCAACATTTTGATGGCAGATTGCAGGAGCCACTTGCTACTATCAAATCAGCCCAACTTGGCACTGGTGCCACCATGGGTCTGGTCACCATCCTGCCTATCGTAGCTTTTCAGGAGCCAGCCGGTCCCTCCCTGCCATAGGCCCCCAGAGAAAAACCTCGGCCCGTTTCCCTGGCAAACAAAAGTAAGTTACCCCGCTTCTGGATGGCAGATTGCAGGAGCCACTTTGCACCATCAAACTAGCCCGACTTGGCACTGGTGCCACCTCTGGTCTGGGAACCATCCTGCGTATCGTGGATTCTAAGGAGCCAGCCGGTCACTCCCCCCCACAGGCCCCCAAACACAAACAACGGCGCTTTTCCCAGGAAAACAAAACTCGCCTGCCAACTTTTTGATGGCAGATTGCAGGAGCCACTTGGTACTATCAAACCAGCCAAACTTGGCACTGGTGCCACCATGGGTCTGGTCACCATCCTGCCTATCGTAGCTTTTCAGGAGCCAGCCGGTCACTCCCAGCCATAGGCCCCCAGACACAAACCTCGGCCCGTTTCCCTGGCAAACAAAAGTAAGCTACCCCGCTTCTGGATGGCAGATTGCAGGACGCACTTGATAGTATCAAACCAGCCCGACTTGGCACTGGTGCCACCTCAGGTCTGGGAACCATGCGGCGTATGGTGGATTCTAATTAGCCATCTGGCCACTCCCACCCACAGGCCCCCAAACAAAAACAACGGCGCTTTTCCCTGGAAAACAAAACTCGCCTGCCAACATTTTGATGGCAGATTGCCGGAGCCACTTGGTACTATCAAACCAGCCCAACTTGACACTGGTGCCACCATGGGTCTGGTCACCATCCTGCCTATCGTAGCTTTTCAGGAGCCAGCCGGTCACTCCCAGCCATAGGCCCCCAGAAAAAAACCTTGCCTGTTTCCCTGGCAAACAAAAGTAAGCTACCCCGCTTCTGGATGGCAGATTGCAGGAGCCACTTTGCACCATCAAACTAGCCCGACTTGGCACTGGTGCCACCTCTGGTCTGGGAACCATCCTGCGTATCGTGGATTCTAAGGAGCCAGCCGGCCACTCCCTGCCACAGGCCCCCAAACACAAACCACAGCGCTTTTCCCTGGAAAACAAAACTCGCCTGCCAACTTTTTGATGGCAGATTGCAGGAGCCACTTGGTACTATCAAACCAGCCCAACTTGGCACTGGTGCCACCATGGATCTGGTCACCATCCTGCCTATCGTAGCTTTTCAGGACCTAGCCGGTCACTCCAAGCCATAGGCCCCCAGAGAAAAACCTCGGCCCGTTTCCCTGGCCAACAAAAGTAAGCTGTCCCGCTTCTGGATGGCAGATTGCAGGAACCACTTGGTACTATCAAACCAGCCCAACTTGGCACTGGTGCCACCTTGGGTCTGGGAACCATCCTGCGTATCGTGGATTCTAAGGAGCCAGCCGGTCACTCCCAGCCACAGGCCACCAAACACAAACAACGGCGCTTTTCCCTGGAAAACAAAACTCGCCTGCCAACATTTTGATGGCAGATTGCAGGAGCCACTTGCTACTATCAAATCAGCCCAACTTGGCACTGGTGCCACCATGGGTCTGGTCACCATCCTGCCTATCGTAGCTTTTCAGGAGCCAGCCGGTCCCTCCCTGCCATAGGCCCCCAGAGAAAAATCTCGGCCCGTTTCCCTGGCAAACAAAAGTAAGCTACCCCGCTTCTGGATGGCAGATTGCAGGACACACTTGGTAGTATCAAACCAGCCCGACGTGGCACTGGTGCCACCTCAGGTCTGGGAACCATCCTGCGTATCGTTCATTGTAAGGAGCCAGCCAGCCACTCCAGCCACAGGCCCCCAGACACAAACAACGGCGCTATTCCCTGGAAAACAAAACTCGCCTGCCAACTTTTTGATGGCAGATTGCAGGAGCCACTTGCTACTATCAAATCAGCCCAACTTGGCACTGGTGCCACCATGGGTCTGGTCACCATCCTGCCTATCGTAGCTTTTCAGGAGCCAGCCGGTCACTCCCAGCCATAGGCCCCCAGACACAAACCTCGGCCCGTTTCCCTGGCAAACAAAAGTAAGCTACCCCGCTTCTGGATGGCAGATTGCAGGAGCCACTTTGCACCATCAAACTAGCCTGACTTGGCACTGGTGCCACCTCTGGTCTGGGAACCATCCTGCGTATCGTGGATTCTAAGGAGCCAGCCGGTCACTCCCACCCACAGGACCCCAAACACAAACAACGGCGCTTTTCCCAGGAAAACAAAACTCGCCTGCCAACTTTTTGATGGCAGATTGCAGGAGCCACTTGGTATACTATCAAATCAGCCCAACTTGGCACTGGTGCCACCATGGGTCTGGTCACCATCCTGCCTATCGTAGCTTTTCAGGAGCCAGCCGGTCACTCCCAGCCATAGGCCCCCAGACACAAACCTCGGCCCGTTTCCCTGGCAAACAAAAGTAAGTTATCCCGCTTCTGGATGGCAGATTGCAGGAGCCACTTTTCACCATCAAACCAGCCCGACTTGGCACTGGTGCCACCTCTGGTCTGGGAACCATCCTGCGTATCGTGGATTCTAAGGAGCCAGCCGGCCACTCCCATCCACAGGCCCCCAGACACAAACAACGGCGCTTTTCCCTGGATAACAAACTCGCCTGCCAACATTTTGATGGCAGATTGCAGGAGCCACTTGGTACTATCAAACCAGCCCAACTTGGCACTGGTGCCACCATGGGTCTGGTCACCATCCTGCCTATCGTAGCTTTTCAGGAGCCAGCCGGTCACTCCCAGCCATAGGCCCCCAGACACAAACCTCGGCCCGTTTCCCTGGCAAACAAAAGTAAGCTACCCCGCTTCTGGATGGCAGATTGCAGGACGCACTTGATAGTATCAAACCAGCCCGACTTGGCACTGGTGCCACCTCAGGTCTGGGAACCATGCGGCGTATCGTGGATTCTAATTAGCCATCTGGCCACTCCCACCCACAGGCCCCCAAACAAAAACAACGGCGCTTTTCCCTGGAAAACAAAACTCGCCTGCCAACATTTTGATGGCAGATTGCCGGAGCCACTTGGTACTATCAAACCAGCCCAACTTGACACTGGTGCCACCATGGGTCTGGTCACCATCCTGCCTATCGTAGCTTTTCAGGAGCCAGCCGGTCACTCCCAGCCATAGGCCCCCAGAAAAAAACCTTGCCTGTTTCCCTGGCAAACAAAAGTAAGCTACCCCGCTTCTGGATGGCAGATTGCAGGAGCCACTTTGCACCATCAAACTAGCCCGACTTGGCACTGGTGCCACCTCTGGTCTGGGAACCATCCTGCGTATCGTGGATTCTAAGGAGCCAGCCGGCCACTCCCTGCCACAGGCCCCCAAACACAAACAACGGCGCTTTTCCCTGGAAAACAAAACTCGCCTGCCAACTTTTTGATGGCAGATTGCAGGAGCCACTTGGTACTATCAAACCAGCCCAACTTGGCACTGGTGCCACCATGGATCTGGTCACCATCCTGCCTATCGTAGCTTTTCAGGACCTAGCCGGTCACTCCAAGCCATAGGCCCCCAGAGAAAAACCTCGGCCCGTTTCCCTGGCAAACAAAAGTAAGCTGTCCCGCTTCTGGATGGCAGATTGCAGGAACCACTTGGTACTATCAAACCAGCCCAACTTGGCACTGGTGCCACCTTGGGTCTGGGAACCATCCTGCGTATCGTGGATTCTAAGGAGCCAGCCGGTCACTCCCAGCCACAGGCCACCAAACACAAACAACGGCGCTTTTCCCTGGAAAACAAAACTCGCCTGCCAACATTTTGATGGCAGATTGCAGGAGCCACTTGCTACTATCAAATCAGCCCAACTTGGCACTGGTGCCACCATGGGTCTGGTCACCATCCTGCCTATCGTAGCTTTTCAGGAGCCAGCCGGTCCCTCCCTGCCATAGGCCCCCAGAGAAAAACCTCGGCCCGTTTCCCTGGCAAACAAAAGTAAGCTACCCCGCTTCTGGATGGCAGATTGCAGGACACACTTGGTAGTATCAAACCAGCCCGACTTGGCACTGGTGCCACCTCTGGTCTGGGAACCATCCTGCGTATCGTGGATTCTAAGGAGCCAGCCGGTCACTCCCACCCACAGGCCCCCAAACACAAACAACGGCGCTTTTCCCTGGAAAACAAAACTCGCCTGCCAACTTTTTGATGGCAGATTGCAGGAGCCACTTGGTACTATCAAACCAGCCCAACTTGGCACTGGTGCCACCATGGGTCTGGTCACCATCCTGCCTATCGTAGCTTTTCAGGAGCCAGCCGGTCACTCCCAGCCATAGGCCCCCAGAGAAAAACCTCGGCCCGTTTCCCTGGCAAACAAAAGTAAGTTATCCCGCTTCTGGATGGCAGATTGCAGGAGCCACTTTTCACCATCAAACCAGCCCGACTTGGCACTGGTGCCACCTCTGGTCTGGGAACCATCCTGCGTATCGTGGATTCTAAGGAGCCAGCCGGCCACTCCCACCCACAGGCCCCCAAACACAAACAACGGCGCTTTTCCCTGGATAACAAACTCGCCTGCCAACTTTTTGATGGCAGATTGCAGGAGCCACTTGGTACTATCAAACCAGCCCAACTTGGCACTGGTGCCACCATGGGTCTGGTCACCATCCTGCCTATCGTAGCTTTTCAGGAGCCAGCCGGTCACTCCCAGCTATAGGCCCTGAGACACAAACCTCGGCCCGTTTCCCTGGCAAAAAAAAGTAAGCTGCCCCGCTTCTGGATGGCAGATTGCAGGACGCACTTGGCACTATCAAACCAGCCCAACTTGGCACTGGTGCCACCTCTGGTCTGGGAACCATGACGCGTATCGTGGATTCTAAGGAGCCAGCCGACCACTCCCAGCCACAGGCCCCCAAACAGAAAGAACGGCGCTTTTCCCTGGAAAACAAACTCGCCTGCCAACTTTTTGATGGCAGATTGCAGGAGCCACTTGGTACTATCAAATCAGCCCAACTTGGCACTGGTGCCACCATGGGTCTGGTCACCATCCTGCCTATCGTAGCTTTTCAGGAGCCAGCCGGTCACTCGCAGCCATAGGCCCCCAGACACAAAGCTCGGCCCGTTTCCCTGGCAAACAAAAGTAAGCTGCCCCGCTTCTGGATGGCAGATTGCAGGAGCCACTTTGCACCATCAAACTAGCCCGACTTGGCACTGGTGCCACCTCTGGTCTGGGAACCATGCTGCGTATCGTGGATTCTAAGGAGCCATCCGTCCACTCCCAGCCACAGGCCCCCAAACACAAACAACGGCGCTTTTCCCTGGAAAACAAAACTCGCCTGCCAACATTTTGATGGCAGATTGCAGGAGCCACTTGGTACTATCAAATCAGCCCAACTTGGCACTGGTGCCACCATGCGTTTGGTCACCATCCTGCCTATCGTAGCTTTTCAGGAGCCAGACGGTCACTCCCAGCTATAGGCCCCCAGACAAAAACCTCGGCCCGTTTCCCTGGCATACAAAAGTAAGCTGCCCCGCTTCTGGATGGCAGATTGCAGGAACCACTTGGTACTATCAAACTAGCCCGACTTGGCAATGGTGCCACCTCTGGTCTGGGAACCATCCTGCGTATCGTGGATTCTAAGTAGCCAGCCGGTCACTCCCAGCCACAGGCCCCCAAACACAAACAACGGCGCTTTTCCCTGGAAAACAAAACTCGCCTGCCAACATTTTGATGGCAGATTGCAGGAGCCACTTGGTACTATCAAACCAGCCCAACTTGGCACTGGTGCCACCATGGGTCTGGTCACCATCCTGCCTATCGTAGCTTTTCAGGAGCCAGCCGGTCCCTCCCTGCCATAGGCCCCCAGAGAAAAACCTCGGCCCGTTTCCCTGGCAAACAAAAGTAAGCTACCCCGCTTCTGGATGGCAGATTGCAGGAGCCACTTTGCACCATCAAACTAGCCCGACTTGGCACTGGTGCCACCTCTGGTCTGGGAACCATCCTGCGTATGGTTCATTGTAAGGAGCCAGCCGGCCACTCCAGCCACAGGCCCCCAGACACAAACAACGGCGCTTTTCCCTGGAAAACAAAACTCGCCTGCCAACTTTTTGATGGCAGATTGCAGGAGCCACTTGGTACTATCAAATCAGCCCAACTTGGCACTGGTGCCACCATGGGTCTGGTCACCATCCTGCCTATCGTAGCTTTTCAGGAGCCAGCCGGTCACTCGCAGCCATAGGCCCCCAGACACAATACTCGGCCCGTTTCCCTGGCAAACAAAAGTAAGCTACCCCGCTTCTGGATGGCAGATTGCAGGATCCACTAGGTATTATCAAACCAGCCCGACTTGGCACTGGTGCCACCTCAGGTCTGGGAACCATCCTGCGTATCGTGGATTCTAATTAGCCATCTGGCCACTCCCACCCACAGGCCCCCAAACAAAAACAACGGCGCTTTTCCCTGGAAAACAAAACTCGCCTGCCAAATTTTGATGGCAGATTGCCGGAGCCACTTGGTACTATCAAACCAGCCCAACTTGGCACTGGTGCCACCATGGGTCTGGTCACCATCCTGCCTATCGTAGCTTTTCAGGAGCCAGCCGGTCACTCCCAGCCATAGGCCCCCAGACAAAAACCTTGGCCCGTTTCCCTGGCAAACAAAAGTAAGCTGCCCCGCTTCTGGATGGTAGAATGCAGGAGCCACTTTGCACCATTAAACCAGCCCGACTTGGCACTGGTGCCACCTCTGGTCTGGGAACCATCCTGCGTATCGTGGATTCTAAGGAGCCAGCCGGCCACTCCCTGCCACAGGCCCCCAAACACAAACCACAGCGCTTTTCCCTGGAAAACAAAACTCGCCTGCCAACTTTTTGATGGCAGATTGCAGGAGCCACTTGGTACTATCAAACCAGCCCAACTTGGCACTGGTGCCACCATGGATCTGGTCACCATCCTGCCTATCGTAGCTTTTCAGGACCTAGCCGGTCACTCCAAGCCATAGGCCCCCAGAGAAAAACCTCGGCCCGTTTCCCTGGCAAACAAAAGTAAGCTGCCCCGCTTCTGGATATCAGATTGCAGGAACCACTTGCTACTATCAAACCAGCCCAACTTGGCACTGGTGCCACCTTGGGTCTGGGAACCATCCTGCGTATCGTGGATTCTAAGGAGCCAGCCGGTCACTCCCAGCCACAGGCCACCAAACAAAAACAACGGCGCTTTTCCCTGGAAAACAAAACTCGCCTGCCAACATTTTGATGGCAGATTGCAGGAGCCACTTGCTACTATCAAATCAGCCCAACTTGGCACTGGTGCCACCATGGGTCTGGTCACCATCCTGCCTATCGTAGCTTTTCAGGAGCCAGCCGGTCCCTCCCTGCCATAGGCCCCCAGAGAAAAACCTCGGCCCGTTTCCCTGGCAAACAAAAGTAAGCTACCCCGCTTCTGGATGGCAGATTGCAGGAGCCACTTTGCACCATCAAACTAGCCCGACTTGGCACTGGTGCCACCTCAGGTCTGGGAACCATCCTGCGTATCGTTCATTGTAAGGAGCCAGCCGGCCACTCCCAGCCACAGGCCCCCAGACACAAACAACGGCGCTTTTCCCTGGAAAACAAAACTCGCCTGCCAACATTTTGATGGCAGATTGCAGGAGCCACTTGGTACTATCAAATCAGCCCAACTTGGCACTGCTGTCACCATGGGTCTGGTCACCATCCTGCCTATCGTAGCTTTTCAGGAGCCAGCCGGTCACTCCCAGCCATAGGCCCCCAGACACAAAACTCGGCCCGTTTCCCTGGCAAACAAAAGTAAGCTACCCCGCTTCTGGATGGCAGATTGCAGGAGCCACTTTGCACCATCAAACTAGCCCGACTTGGCACTGGTGCCACCTCTGGTCTGGGAACCATCCTGCGTATCGTGGATTCTAAGGAGCCAGCCGGTCCCTCCCCCCCACAGGCCCCCAAACACAAACAACGGCGCTTTTCCCAGGAAAACAAAACTCGCCTGCCAACTTTTTGATGGCAGATTGCAGGAGCCACTTGGTACTATCAAACCAGCCAAACTTGGCACTGGTGCCACCATGGGTCTGGTCACCATCCTGCCTATCGTAGCTTTTCAGGAGCCAGCCGGTCACTCCCAGCCATAGGCCCCCAGACAAAAACCTCGGCCCGTTTCCCTGGCAAAATAAAGTAAGTTATCCCGCTTCTGGATGGCAGATTGCAGGAGCCACTTTTCACCATCAAACCAGCCCGACTTGGCACTGGTGCCACCTCTGGTCTGGGAACCATCCTGCGTATCGTGGATTCTAAGGAGCCAGCCGGCCACCCACAGCCACAGGCCCACAAACACAAACAACGGCGCTTTTCCCTGGATAAGAAACTCGCCTGCCAACATTTTGATGGCAGATTGCAGGAGCCACTTGGTACTATCAAACCAGCCTAACTTGGCACTGGTGCCACCATGGGTCTGGTCACCATCCTGCCTATCGTAGCTTTTCAGGAGCCAGCCGGTCACTCCCAGCCATAGGCCCCCAGACACAAACCTCGGCCCGTTTCCCTGGCAAACAAAAGTAAGCTGCCCCGCTTCTGGATGGCAGATTGCAGGACGCACTTGGTACTATCAAACCAGCCCAACTTGGCACTGGTGCCACCTCTGGTCTGGGAACCATGCCGCGTATCGTGGATTCTAAGGAGCCAGCCGGCCACTCCCAGCCACAGGCCCCCAAACAGAAAGAACGGCGCTTTTCCCTGGAAAACAAAACTCGCCTGCCAACATTTTGATGGCAGATTGCAGGAGCCACTTGGTACTATCAAACCAGCCCAACTTGGCACTGGTGCCACCATGGGTCTGGTCACCATCCTGCCTATCGTAGCTTTTCAGGAGCCAGCCGGTCACTCCCAGCCATAGGCCCCCAGACACAAACCTCGGCCCGTTTCCCTGGCAAACAAAAGTAAGCTGCCCCGCTTCTGGATGGCAGATTGCAGGACACACTTGGTAGTATCAAACCAGCCCGACTTGGCACTGGTGCCACCTCTGGTCTGGGAACCATCCTGCGTATCGTGGATTCTAAGCAGCCAGCCGGCCACTCCCAGCCACAGGCCCCCAAACACAAACAACGGCGCTTTTCCCTGGAAAACAAAACTCGCCTGCCAACATTTTGATGTCAGATTGCAGGAGCCACTTGGTACTATCAAATCAGCCCAACTTGGCACTGGTGCCACCATGCGTTTGGTCACCATCCTGCCTATCGTAGCTTTTCAGGAGCCTGACGGTCACTCCCAGCTATAGGTCCCCAGACAAAAACCTCGGCCCGTTTCCCTGGCATACAAAAGTAAGCTGCCCCGCTTCTGGATGGCAGATTGCAGGAACCACTTGATACTATCAAACCAGCCCGACTTGGCACTGGTGCCACCTCTGGTCTGGGAACCATGCTGCGTATCGTTCATTGTAAGGAGCCAGCCGGCCACTCCAGCCACAGGCCCCCAGACACAAACAACGGCGCTTTTCCCTGGAAAACAAAACTCGCCTGCCAACATTTTGATGGCAGATTGCAGGAGCCACTTGCTACTATCAAATCAGCCCAACTTGGCACTGGTGCCACCATAGGTCTGGTCACCATCCTGCCTATCGTAGCTTTTCAGGACCTAGACGGTCACTCCCAGCCATAGGCCCCGTGACACAAAGCTCTGCCCGTTTCCCTGGCAAACAAAAGTAAGCTGTCCCGCTTCTGGATGGCAGATTGCAGGATCCACTAGGTATTATCAAACCAGCCCGACTAGGCACTGGTGCCACCTCTGGTCTGGGAACCATCCTGCGTATCGTGGATTCTAAGCAGCCAGCCGGCCACTCCCAGCCACAGGCCCCCAAACACAAACAACGGCGCTTTTCCCTGGAAAACAAAACTCGCCTGCCAACTTTTTGATGGCAGATTGCAGGAGCCACTTGGTACTATCAAACCAGCCCAACTTGGCACTGGTGCCACCATGGGTCTGCTCACCATCCTGCCTATCGTAGCTTTTCAGGAGCCAGCCGGTCACTCCTAGCCATAGGCCCCCAGACAAAAAGCTCGGCCCGTTTCCCTGGCAAAGAAAACTAAGCTGCCCCGCTTCTGGATGGCAGATTGCAGGAGCCACTTTGCACCATCAAACTAGCCCGACGTGGCACTGGTGCCACCTCTGGTCTGGGAACCATGCTGCGTATCGTGGATTCTAAGGAGCCAGCCGGCCACTCCAAGCCACAGGCCCCCAAACACAAACAACGGCGCTTTTCCCTGGAAAACAAAACTCGCCTGCCAAATTTTGATGGCAGATTGCAGGAGCCACTTGGTACTATCAAACCAGCCCAACTTGGCACTGCTGCCACCATGGGTCTGGTCACCATCCTGCCTATCTTAGCTTTTCAGGACCTAGCCGGTCACTCCCAGCCATAGGCCCCCAGACACAAAGCTCGACCCGTTTCCCTGGCAAACAAAAGTAAGCTGTCCCGCTTCTGGATGGCAGATTGCAGGAGCCACTTGGTACTATCAAACCAGCCCAACTTGGCACTGGTGCCACCTTGGGTCTGGGAACCATCCTGCGTATCGTGGATTCTAAGGAGCCAGCCGGTCACTCCCAGCCACAGGCCCCCAAACACAAACAACGGCGCTTTTCCCTGGAAAACAAAACCCGCCTGCCAACATTTTGATGGCAGATTGCAGGAGCCACTTGGTACTATCAAATCAGCCCAACTTGGCACTGGTGCCACCATGGGTCTGGTCACCATCCTGCCTATCATAGCTTTTCAGGAGCCAGCCGGTCCCTCTCTGCCATAGGGCCCCAGAGAAAAACCTCAGCCAGTTTCCCTGGCAAACAAAAGTAAGCTGCCCCGCTTCTGGATGGCAGATTGCAGGAGCCACTTTGCACCATCAAACTAGCCCGACTTGGCACTGGTGCCACCTCAGGTCTGGGAACCATCCTGCGTATCGTGGATTCTAAGGAGCCAGCCGGCCACTCCAGCCACAGGCCCCCAGACACAAACAACGGCGCTTTTCCCTGGAAAACAAAACTCGCCTGCCGATTTTGATGGCAGATTGCAGGAGCCACTTGGTACTATCAAATCAGCCCAACTTGGCACTGGTGCCACCATGGGTCTGGTCACCATCCTGCCTATCGTAGCTTTTCAGGACCTAGCCGGTCACTCCCAGCCATAGGCGCCCAGACAAAAAGCTCGGCCCGTTTCCCAGGCAAACAAAAGCAAGCTGCCCCGCTTCTGGATGGCAGATTGCAGGAGCCACTTTGCACCATCAAACTAGCCCGACTCGGCACTGGTGCCACCTCAGGTCTGGGAACCATGCTGCGTATCGTGGATTCTAATTAGCCATCCGGCCACTCCCACCCACAGGCCCCCAAACAAAAACAACGGCGCTTTTCACTGGAAAACAAACCTCGCCTGCCAAATTTTGATGGCAGATTGCCGGAGCCACTTGGTACTATCAAACCAGCCCAACTTGACACTGGTGCCACCATGGGTCTGGTCACCATCCTGCCTATCGTAGCTTTTCAGGAGCCAGCCGGTCACTCCCAGCCATAGGCCCCCAGACACAAACCTCGGCCCGTTTCCCTGGCAAACAAAAGTAAGCTACCCCGCTTCTGGATGGCAGATTGCAGGAACCACTTGGTACTATCAAACCAGCCCAACTTGGCACTGGTGCCACCTTGGGTCTGGGAACCATCCTGCGTATCGTGGATTCTAATTAGCCATCCGTCCACTCCCAGCCACAGGCCCCCAAACAAAAACAACGGCGCTTTTCCCTGGAAAACAAAACTCGCCTGCCCAATTTTGATGACAGATTGCCGGAGCCAATTGGTAATATCAAACCAGCCCAACTTGACACTGATGCCACCATGGGTCTGGTCACCATCCTGCCTATCGTAGCATTTCAGAGGCCAGCCGGTCACTCCCAGCCATAGGCCCCCAGACAAAAACCTCGGCCCGTTTCCCTGGCAAACAAAAGTAAGTTATCCCGCTACTGGATGGCAGATTGCAGGAGCCACTTTTCACCACCAAACCAGACCGACTTGGCACTGGTGCCACCTCAGGTCTGGGAACCATGCTGCGTATCGTGGATTCTGAGGAGCCAGCCGGCCACTCCCAGCCACAGGCCCCCAAACAAAAACAACGGCGCTTTTCCCTGGATAACACACTCGCCTGCCAACTTTTTGATGGCAGATTGCAGGAGCCACTTGGTACTATCAAACCAGCCCAACTTGGCACTGGTGCCACCATGGGTCTGGTCACCATCCTGCCTATCGTAGCTTTTCAGGAGCCAGCCGGTCACTCCCAGCCATAGGCCCCGAGACACAAACCTCGGCCCGTTTCCCTGGCAAACAAAAGTAAGCTGCCCCGCTTCTGGATGGCAGATTGCAGGAGCCACTTGGTACTATCAAATTAGCCCAACTTGGCACTGGTGCCACCATGGGTCTGGTCACCATCCTGCCTATCGTAGCTTTTCAGGAGCCAGCCGGTCACTCGCAGCCATAGGCCCCCAGACACAATACTCGGCCCGTTTCCCTGGCAAACAAAAGTAAGCTACCCCGCTTCTGGATGGCAGATTGCAGGAACCACTTGGTACTATCAAACCAGCCCAACTTGGCACTGGTGCCACCTTGGGTCTGGGAACCATCCTGCGTATCGTGGATTCTAAGCAGCCAGCCGGCCACTCCCTGCCACACGCACCCAAACACAAACAACGGCGCTTTTCCCTGGAAAACAAAACTCGCCTGCCAACATTTTGATGGCAGATTGCAGGAGCCACTTGCTACTATCAAATCAGCCCAACTTGGCACTGGTGCCACCATAGGTCTGGTCACCATCCTGCCTATCGTAGCTTTTCAGGACCTAGACGGTCACTCCCAGCCATAGGCCCCGTGACACAAAGCTCTGCCCGTTTCCCTGGCAAACAAAAGTAAGCTGTCCCGCTTCTGGATGGCAGATTGCAGGATCCACTAGGTATTATCAAACCAGCCCGACTAGGCACTGGTGCCACCTCTGGTCTGGGAACCATCCTGCGTATCGTGGATTCTAAGCAGCCAGCCGGCCACTCCCAGCCACAGGCCCCCAAACACAAACAACGGCGCTTTTCCCTGGAAAACAAAACTCGCCTGCCAACTTTTTGATGGCAGATTGCAGGAGCCACTTGGTACTATCAAACCAGCCCAACTTGGCACTGGTGCCACCATGGGTCTGCTCACCATCCTGCCTATCGTAGCTTTTCAGGAGCCAGCCGGTCACTCCTAGCCATAGGCCCCCAGACAAAAAGCTCGGCCCGTTTCCCTGGCAAAGAAAAGTAAGCTGCCCCGCTTCTGGATGGCAGATTGCAGGAGCCACTTTTCACCATCAAACTAGCCCGACGTGGCACTGGTGCCACCTCTGGTCTGGGAACCATGCTGCGTATCGTGGATTCTAAGGAGCCAGCCGTCCACTCCAAGCCACAGGCCCCCAAACACAAACAACGGCGCTTTTCCCTGGAAAACAAAACTCGCCTGCCAAATTTTGATGGCAGATTGCAGGAGCCACTTGGTACTATCAAACCAGCCCAACTTGGCACTGCTGCCACCATGGGTCTGGTCACCATCCTGCCTATCTTAGCTTTTCAGGACCTAGCCGGTCACTCCCAGCCATAGGCCCCCAGACACAAAGCTCGACCCGTTTCCCTGGCAAACAAAAGTAAGCTGTCCCGCTTCTGGATGGCAGATTGCAGGAGCCACTTGGTACTATCAAACCAGCCCAACTTGGCACTGGTGCCACCTTGGGTCTGGGAACCATCCTGCGTATCGTGGATTCTAAGGAGCCAGCCGGTCACTCCCAGCCACAGGCCCCCAAACACAAACAACGGCGCTTTTCCCTGGAAAACAAAACCCGCCTGCCAACATTTTGATGGCAGATTGCAGGAGCCACTTGGTACTATCAAATCAGCCCAACTTGGCACTGGTGCCACCATGGGTCTGGTCACCATCCTGCCTATCATAGCTTTTCAGGAGCCAGCCGGTCCCTCTCTGCCATAGGGCCCCAGAGAAAAACCTCAGCCAGTTTCCCTGGCAAACAAAAGTAAGCTGCCCCGCTTCTGGATGGCAGATTGCAGGAGCCACTTTGCACCATCAAACTAGCCCGACTTGGCACTGGTGCCACCTCAGGTCTGGGAACCATCCTGCGTATCGTGGATTCTAAGGAGCCAGCCGGCCACTCCAGCCACAGGCCCCCAGACACAAACAACGGCGCTTTTCCCTGGAAAACAAAACTCGCCTGCCGATTTTGATGGCAGATTGCAGGAGCCACTTGGTACTATCAAATCAGCCCAACTTGGCACTGGTGCCACCATGGGTCTGGTCACCATCCTGCCTATCGTAGCTTTTCAGGACCTAGCCGGTCACTCCCAGCCATAGGCGCCCAGACAAAAAGCTCGGCCCGTTTCCCAGGCAAACAAAAGCAAGCTGCCCCGCTTCTGGATGGCAGATTGCAGGAGCCACTTTGCACCATCAAACTAGCCCGACTCGGCACTGGTGCCACCTCAGGTCTGGGAACCATGCTGCGTATCGTGGATTCTAATTAGCCATCCGGCCACTCCCACCCACAGGCCCCCAAACAAAAACAACGGCGCTTTTCACTGGAAAACAAACCTCGCCTGCCAAATTTTGATGGCAGATTGCCGGAGCCACTTGGTACTATCAAACCAGCCCAACTTGACACTGGTGCCACCATGGGTCTGGTCACCATCCTGCCTATCGTAGCTTTTCAGGAGCCAGCCGGTCACTCCCAGCCATAGGCCCCCAGACACAAACCTCGGCCCGTTTCCCTGGCAAACAAAAGTAAGCTACCCCGCTTCTGGATGGCAGATTGCAGGAACCACTTGGTACTATCAAACCAGCCCAACTTGGCACTGGTGCCACCTTGGGTCTGGGAACCATCCTGCGTATCGTGGATTCTAATTAGCCATCCGTCCACTCCCAGCCACAGGCCCCCAAACAAAAACAACGGCGCTTTTCCCTGGAAAACAAAACTCGCCTGCCCAATTTTGATGGCAGATTGCCGGAGCCACTTGGTAATATCAAACCAGCCCAACTTGACACTGATGCCACCATGGGTCTGGTCACCATCCTGCCTATCGTAGCATTTCAGAGGCCAGCCGGTCCCTCCCAGCCATAGGCCCCCAGACAAAAACCTCGGCCCGTTTCCCTGGCAAACAAAAGTAAGTTATCCCGCTACTGGATGGCAGATTGCAGGAGCCACTTTTCACCACCAAACCAGCCCGACTTGGCACTGGTGCCACCTCAGGTCTTGGAACCATGCTGCGTATCGTGGATTCTGAGGAGCCAGCCGGCCACTCCCAGCCACAGGCCCCCAAACACAAACAACGGCGCTTTTCCCTGGAAAACAAAACTCGCCTGCCAACATTTTGATGGCAGATTGCAGGAGCCACTTGCTACTATCAAACCAGCCCAACTTGGCACTGGTGCCACCATGGGTCTGCTCACCATCCTGCCTATCGTAGCTTTTCAGGAGCCAGCCGGTCACTCCCAGCCATAGGCCCCGAGACACAAACCTCGGCCCGTTTCCCTGGCAAACAAAAGTAAGCTGCCCCGCTTCTGGATGGCAGATTGCAGGAACCACTTGGTACTATCAAACCAGCCCAACTTGGCACTGGTGCCACCTCTGGTCTGGGAACCATGGTGCGTATCGTGGATTCGAAGGAGCCAGCCGGCCACTCCCAGCCACAGGCCCCCAAACAAAAACAACGGCGCTTTTCCCTGGAAAACAAAACTCGCCTGCCAACATTTCGATGGCAGATTGCAGGAGCCACTTGCTACTATCAAACCAGCCCAACTTGGCACTGGTGCCACCATGGGTCTGCTCACCATCCTGCCTATCGTAGCTTTTCAGGAGCCAGCCGGTCACTCCTAGCCATAGGCCCCCAGACAAAAAGCTCGGCCCGTTTCCCTGGCAAAGAAAAGTAAGCTGCCCCTCTTCTGGATGGCAGATTGCAGGAGCCACTTTGCACCATCAAACTAGCCCGACGTGGCACTGGTGCCACCTCTGGTCTGGGAACCATGCTGCGTATCGTGGATTCTAAGGAGCCAGCCGTCCACTCCAAGCCACAGGCCCCCAAACACAAACAACGGCGCTTTTCCCTGGAAAACAAAACTCGCCTGCCAAATTTTGATGGCAGATTGCAGGAGCCACTTGGTACTATCAAACCAGCCCAACTTGGCACTGCTGCCACCATGGGTCTGGTCACCATCCTGCCTATCTTAGCTTTTCAGGACCTAGCCGGTCACTCCCAGCCATAGGCCCCCAGACACAAAGCTCGACCCGTTTCCCTGGCAAACAAAAGTAAGCTGTCCCGCTTCTGGATGGCAGATTGCAGGAGCCACTTGGTACTATCAAACCAGCCCAACTTGGCACTGGTGCCACCTTGGGTCTGGGAACCATCCTGCGTATCGTGGATTCTAAGGAGCCAGCCGGTCACTCCCAGCCACAGGCCCCCAAACACAAACAACGGCGCTTTTCCCTGGAAAACAAAACCCGCCTGCCAACATTTTGATGGCAGATTGCAGGAGCCACTTGGTACTATCAAATCAGCCCAACTTGGCACTGGTGCCACCATGGGTCTGGTCACCATCCTGCCTATCATAGCTTTTCAGGAGCCAGCCGGTCCCTCTCTGCCATAGGGCCCCAGAGAAAAACCTCAGCCAGTTTCCCTGGCAAACAAAAGTAAGCTGCCCCGCTTCTGGATGGCAGATTGCAGGAGCCACTTTGCACCATCAAACTAGCCCGACTTGGCACTGGTGCCACCTCAGGTCTGGGAACCATCCTGCGTATCGTGGATTCTAAGGAGCCAGCCGGCCACTCCCACCCACAGGCCCCCAGACACAAACAACGGCGCTTTTCCCTGGAAAACAAAACTCGCCTGCCGATTTTGATGGCAGATTGCAGGAGCCACTTGGTACTATCAAATCAGCCCAACTTGGCACTGGTGCCACCATGGGTCTGGTCACCATCCTGCCTATCGTAGCTTTTCAGGACCTAGCCGGTCACTCCCAGCCATAGGCGCCCAGACAAAAAGCTCGGCCCGTTTCCCAGGCAAACAAAAGCAAGCTGCCCCGCTTCTGGATGGCAGATTGCAGGAGCCACTTTGCACCATCAAACTAGCCCGACTCGGCACTGGTGCCACCTCAGGTCTGGGAACCATGCTGCGTATCGTGGATTCTAATTAGCCATCCGGCCACTCCCACCCACAGGCCCCCAAACAAAAACAACGGCGCTTTTCACTGGAAAACAAACCTCGCCTGCCAAATTTTGATGGCAGATTGCCGGAGCCACTTGGTACTATCAAACCAGCCCAACTTGACACTGGTGCCACCATGGGTCTGGTCACCATCCTGCCTATCGTAGCTTTTCAGGAGCCAGCCGGTCACTCCCAGCCATAGGCCCCCAGACACAAACCTCGGCCCGTTTCCCTGGCAAACAAAAGTAAGCTACCCCGCTTCTGGATGGCAGATTGCAGGAACCACTTGGTACTATCAAACCAGCCCAACTTGGCACTGGTGCCACCTTGGGTCTGGGAACCATCCTGCGTATCGTGGATTCTAATTAGCCATCCGTCCACTCCCAGCCACAGGCCCCCAAACAAAAACAACGGCGCTTTTCCCTGGAAAACAAAACTCGCCTGCCCAATTTTGATGGCAGATTGCCGGAGCCACTTGGTAATATCAAACCAGCCCAACTTGACACTGATGCCACCATGGGTCTGGTCACCATCCTGCCTATCGTAGCATTTCAGAGGCCAGCCGGTCACTCCCAGCCATAGGCCCCCAGACAAAAACCTCGGCCCGTTTCCCTGGCAAACAAAAGTAAGTTATCCCGCTACTGGATGGCAGATTGCAGGAGCCACTTTTCACCACCAAACCAGCCCGACTTGGCACTGGTGCCACCTCAGGTCTGGGAACCATGCTGCGTATCGTGGATTCTGAGGAGCCAGCCGGCCACTCCCAGCCACAGGCCCCCAAACACAAACAACTGCGCATTTCCCTGGATAACACACTTGCCTGCCAACTTTTTGATGGCAGATTGCAGGAGCCACTTGGTACTATCAAACCAGCCCAACTTGGCACTGGTGCCACCATGGGTCTGGTCACCATCCTGCCTATCGTAGCTTTTCAGGAGCCAGCCGGTCACTCCCAGCCATAGGCCCCGAGACACAAACCTCGGCCCGTTTCCCTGGCAAACAAAAGTAAGCTGCCCCGCTTCTGGATGGCAGATTGCAGGAACCACTTGGTACTATCAAACCAGCCCAACTTGGCACTGGTGCCACCTCTGGTCTGGGAACCATGGTGCGTATCGTGGATTCTAAGGAGCCAGCCGGCCACTCCCAGCCACAGGCCCCCAAACAAAAACAACGGCGCTTTTCCCTGGAAAACAAAACTCGCCTGCCAACTTTTTGATGGCAGATTGCAGGAGCCACTTGGTACTATCAAACCAGCTCAACTTGGCACTGGTGCCACCATGGGTCTGCTCACCATCCTGCCTATCGTAGCTTTTCAGGAGCCAGCAGGTCACTCCCAGCCATAGGCCGCCAGACAAAAAGCTCGGCCCGTTTCCCTGGCAAACAAAATTAAGCTGCCCCGCTTCTGGATGGCAGATTGCAGGAGCCACTTTGCACCATCAAACTAGCCCGACTTGGCACTGGTGCCACCTCAGGTCTGGGAACCATCCTGCGTATCGTGGATTCTAAGGAGCCAGCCGGCCACTCCCAGCCACAGGCCCCCAAACACAAACAACGGCGCTTTTCCCTGGAAAACAAAGCTCGCCTGCCAAATTTTGATGGCAGATTGCAGGAGCCACTTGGTACTATCAAACCAGCCCAACTTGGCACTGGTGCCACCATGGGTCTGGTCACCATCCTGCCTATCGTAGCTTTTCAGGAGCCAGCCGGTCACTCCCAGCCATAGGCCCCCAGACAAAAACCTCGGCCCGTTTCCCTGGCAAACAAAAGTAAGCTGCCCCGCTTCTGGATGGCAGATTGCAGGAACCACTTGGTACTATCAAACCAGCCCGACTTGGCACTGGTGCCACCTTGGGTCTGGATACCATGCTGCGTATCGTGGATTCTAAGGAGCCAGCCGGCCACTCCCAGCCACAGGCCCCCAAACACAAACAACGGCGCTTTTCCCTGGAAAACAAAACTCTCCTGCCAACTTTTTGATGGGAGATTGCAGGAGCCACTTGGTTTTATCAAATCAGACCAACTTGGCACTGGTGCCACCATGGGTCTGGTCACCATCCTGCCTATCGTAGCTTTTCAGGAGGCAGCCGGTCACTCCCAGCCATAGGCCCCCAGACACAAACCTCGGCCCGTTTCCCTGACAAACAAAAGTAAGTTGTCCCGCTTCTGGATGGCAGATTCCAGGAGCCACTTGGTACTATCAAACCAGCCCGACTTGGCACTGGTGCCACCATGGGTCTGGTCACCATCCTGCGTATCGTGGATTCTAATTAGCCATCCGTCCACTCCCAGCCACAGGCCCCCAAACAAAAACAACGGCCCGTTTCCCTGGAAAACAAAACTCGTCTGCCAACTTTTTGATGGCAGATTGCCAGAGCCACTTGGTACTATCAAACCAGCCCAACTTGGCACTGGTGCCACCTTGGGTCTGGGAACCATGCTGCGTATCGTGGATTATAAGGAGCCAGCCGGCCACTCCCAGCCACAGGCCCCCAAACAAAAACCACAGCGCTTTTCCCTGGAAAACAAAATTCGCCGGCCAACTTTTTGATGGCAGATTGCAGGAGCCACTTGGTACTATCAAACCAGCCCAACTTGGCACTGGTGCCACCATGGGTCTGGTCACCATCCTGCTTATCGTAGCTTTTCAGGAGCCAGCCGGTCACTCCCAGCCATAGGCGCCCAGACACAATGCTCTGCCCTTTTCCCTGGCAAACCAAAGTAAGCTCCCCCGCTTCTGGATGGCAGATTGCAGGAACCACTTTTCACCATCAAATAGCCCGACTTGGAACTGGTGCCACCTCAGGTCTGGGAACCATGCTGCGTATCGTGGATTCTAAGGAGCCAGCCGGCCACTCCCTGCCACAGGCCCCCAAACACAAACAACGGCGCTTTTCCCTGGAAAACAAAACTCGCCTGCCAAATTTTGACGGCAGATTGCAGGAGCCACTTGGTACTATCAAATCAGCCCAACTTGGGACTGGTGCCACCATGGGTCTGGTCACCATCCTGCCTATCGTAGCTTTTCAGGAGCCAGCCGGTCACTCCCAGCCATAGGCCCCCAGACAAAAACCTCGGCCCGTTTCCCTGGCAAACAAAAGTAAGCTGTCCTGCTTCTGGATGGCAGATTGCAGGAACCACTTGGTAGTATCAAACCAGCCCGACTTGGCACTGGTGCCACCTTGGGTCTGGATACCATGCTGCGTATCGTGGATTCTAAGGAGCCAGCCGGCCACTCCCAGCCACAGGCCCCCAAACACAAACAACGGCGCTTTTCCCTGGAAAACAAAACTCGCCTGCCAACTTTTTGATGGCAGATTGCAGGAGCCACTTGGTACTATCAAACCAGCCCAACTTGGCACTTGTGCCACCATGGGTCTGGTCACCATCCTGCCTACCTTAGCTTTTCAGGACCTAGCCGGTCACTCCCAGCCATAGGCCCCCAGACACAAAGCTCGAACCTTTTCCCTGGCAAACAAAAGTAAGCTGCCCCGCTTCTGGATGGCAGATTGTAGGACGCACTTGCTACTATCAAACCAGCCCGACTTGGCACTGGTGCCACCTCTGGTCTGGGAACCATCCTGCGTATCGTGGATTCTAAGGAGCCAGCCGGCCACTCCCAGACATAGGCACCCAAACACAAACAACGGTGCTTTTCCCTGGAAAACAAAACTCGCCTGCCAACTTTTTGATGGCAGATTGCAGGAGCCACTTGGTGCTATCAAACCAGCCCAACTTGGCACTTGTGCCACCATGGGTCTGCTCACCATTCTGCCTATCGTAGCTTTTCAGGAGCCAGCCGCTCACTCCCAGCCATAGGCCCACAGACAAAAAGCTCGGCCCGTTTCCCTGGCAAACAAAATTAAGCTGCCCCGCTTCTGGATGGCAGATTGCAGGACGCACTTGGTACTATCAAACCAGCCCGACTTGGCACTGGTGCCATCTCAGGTCTGGGAACCATCCTGCGTATCGTGGATTCTAAGGAGCCAGCCGGCCACTCCCAGCCACAGGTCCCCAAACACAAACAACGGCGCTTTTCCCTGGAAAACAAAACTCGCCTGCCGACATTTTGATGGCAGATTGCAGGAGCCACTTGGTACTATCAAACCAGCCCAACTTGGCACTGGTGCCACCATGGGTCTGGTCACCATCCTGCCTATCGGAGCTTTTCAGGAGCCAGCCGGTCACTCCCAGCCATAGGTCCCGAGACACAATGCTCGGCCCTTTTCCCTGGCAAACAAAAGTAAGCTGCCCCGCTTCTGGATGGCAGATTGCAGGAGCCACTTTGCACCATCATAGTAGCCCGACTTGGCACTGGTGCCACGTCAGGTCTGGGAACCATCCTGCGTATCGTGGATTCTAAGGAGCCAGCCGGCCACTCCCAGCCACAGGCCCCCAAACACAAACAACGGCGCTTTTCCCTGGAAAACAAAACTCGCCTGCCAACATTTTGATGGCAGATTGCAGGAGCCACTTGGTACTATCAAATCAGCCCAACTTGGCACTGGTGCCACCATGGGTCTGGTCACCATCCTGCCTATCGTAGCTTTTCAGGAGCCAGCCGGTCACTCCCAGCCATAGGCCCCCAGACAAAAACCTCGGCTCCTTTCCCTGGCAAACAAAAGTAAGCTGCCCCGCTTCTGGATGGCAGATTGCAGGAACCACTTGGTACTATCAAACAAGCCAAACTTGGCACTGGTGCCACCTTGGGTCTGGATACCATGCTGCGTATCATGGATTCTAAGGAGCCAGCCGGCCACTCCCAGCCACAGGTCCCCAAACACAAACAACGGCGCTTTTCCCTGGAAAACAAAACTCTCCTGCCAACTTTTTGATGGCAGATTGCAGGAGCCACTTGGTTTTATCAAATCAGCCCAACTTGGCACTGGTGCCACCATGGGTCTGGTCACCATCCTGCCTATCGTAGCTTTTCAGGAGCCAGCCGGTCACTCCCAGCCATAGGCCCCCAGACAAAAAGCTCGGCCCGTTTCCCTGGCAAACAAAAGTAAGCTACCCCGCTTCTGGATGACAGATTGCAGGAGCCACTTTGCACCATCAAACTAGCCCGTCTTGGCACTGGTGCCACCTTGGGTCTGGGAACCATCCTGTGTATCGTGGATTCTAATTAGCCAGCCGGCCACTCCCTACCACAGGCCCCCAAACACAAACAACAGCGCTTTTCCCTGGAAAACAAAACTCGCCAACCAACTATTTGATGGCAGATTACAGGAGCCACTTGGTACTATCAAACCAGCCCAACTTGGCACTGGTGCCACCATGGGTCTGGTCACCATCCTGCCTATCGTAACTTTTCAGGAGGCAGCCGGTCACTCCCAGCCATAGGTCCCCAGTCACAAACCTCGGCCCGTTTCCCTGGCAAACAAAAGTAAGCTGCCCCGCTTCTGGATGGCAGATTGCAGGAGCCACTTGGTACTATCAAACCAGCCCGACTTGTCACTGGTGCCACATCTGGTCTGGGAACCATCCTGCGTATCGTGGATTTTAAGGAGCCAGTCGGCCACTCCCAGCCATACGCCTCCAAACACAAACAACGGTCCGTTTC
The DNA here is from genome assembly GCF_035770615.1 of Melospiza melodia melodia. Classification (NCBI taxonomy): domain Eukaryota; kingdom Metazoa; phylum Chordata; class Aves; order Passeriformes; family Passerellidae; genus Melospiza; species Melospiza melodia. The sequence continues at coordinate 50,534,478 of NC_086198.1, forward strand.
CCTGGCAAACAAAAGTAAGCTGCCCCGCTTCTGGATGTCAGATTGCAGGAACAACTTGTTGCCAAGTTGGGGTGGTTTGATAGTACCAAGTGGCTCCTGCAATCTGCCATCAAAAAGTTGGCAGGTGAGTTTTGTTTTCCAGGGAAAAGCGCCGTTGTTTGTGTTTGGGGGCCTGTGGCTGGGAGTGGCCAGCTGGCTCCTTAGAATCCACGATACGCAGGATGGTTCCCAGACCAGAGGTGGCACCAGTGCCAAGTCGGGCTAGTTTGATGGTACAAAGTGGCTCCTGCAATCTGCCATCCAGAAGCGGGGTAGCTTACTTTTGTTTGCCAGGGAAACGGGCCGAGGTTTGTGACTGGGGGCCTATGGCTGGGAGTGACCGGCTGGCGCCTGAAAAGCTACGATAGGCAGGATGGTGACCAGACCCATGGTGGCACCAGTGCCAAGTAGGGCTGGTTTCATAGTACCCAGTGGCTCCTGCAATCTCCCATCAGGAAGAGGGGCAGTTGAGTTTTGTTTTCCAGAGAAAAGGGCTGTGGTTTGTGTTTGGGGGCCTGTGGCTGGGAGTGGCCGGCTGGCTCCTGAAAATCCATGATACGCAGCATGGTTCCCAGACCCAAGGTGGCACCAGTGCCAAGTGGGGCTGGTTTCACAGTGTCAAGTGCCTCCTGCAATCTCCCATCCAGAAGCGGGGCAGCTGAGTTTTGTTTGCCTGTGAAACGGGCCGTTGTTTTTGATTGGGGTCTGTGGCCGAGAGTGTTCGGCTGGCTCCTGACAACCCACAATACGCAGGATGGTTCCCAGACCCAAGGTGGCACCAGTGCCAAGTCGGGCTGGTTTGATAGTACCAAGTGGCTCCTGCAATCTGCCATCAAAAAGCTGGCAGGCGAGTTTTGTTTTCCAGGGAAAAGCGCCGTTGTTTGTATTTGGGGGCCTGTGGCTGGGAGTGGCCGGCTGGCTCCTTTGAACCCACGATACGCAGGATGGTTCCCAGACCCAAGGTGGCACCAGTGCCAAGTTGGGCTGGTTTGATACTACCAAGTGCGTCCTGCAATCTGCCATCCAGAAGCGGGGCAGCTGAATTTTGTTTGCCAGGGAAACGGGCCGTGGGTTTTGTATGGGGGCCTATGGCTGAGAGTGGCCGGCTGGCTCCTGAAAATCCACGCTAGGCAGCATGGTTCCCAGATGCAAGGTGGCACCAGTGCCAAGTCGGGCTGGTTTGATGGTGCAAAGTGGCTCCTGCAATCTGCCATCCAGAAGCGGGGCAGCTGATTTTTGTTTGCCAGAGAAAAATTCCGTGGATTGTTTTTGGGGGCATATTGATGGGAGTGGCCGGTTGGCTCCTTAAAATGCTCGATACGCATGATGGTTCCCAGGCCCAAGGTGTCACCACTACCAAGTCGGCCTGCGGTTTTAGTATCAAGTTCATCCTGCAATTTGCCATCCAGAAGAGGGGCAGTTGAGTTTTGTTTGCCAGAGAAACGGGCCGAGGTTTCTGTTTGGGGACATATGGCTGAGAGTGGCCGGGTGGCCCCTGAATATCCACGATACACAGGATGGTTCCCAGATCCAAGGTGGCACCTGTGCCAAGTCGGGCTGATTTGATAGTACTAAGTAGCTCCTGCAATCTGCCATCCAGAAGCAGGGCAGCTTACTTTTGTTTGCCAGGGAAACGGGCCTTGGTTTGTGTTTGGGGGCATATGGCTGGGAGTGGCCGGCTGTCTCATTAAAAAGATCGATACGCAGGATGGTTCCCAGACCCAAGGTGGCACCAGTGCCAAGTCGGGCTGTTTTTATAGTACCAAGTGCGTCCTGCAATTTGCCATCCAGGAGAGGGGCAGTGGAGTTTTGTTTGCCAGAGAATAGCGCAGTTGTTTGTGTTTGGGGGCTTGTGGCTGGGAGTGGCCGACTGGCGCCTAAGAATCTGTGTTACGCAGCATGGTTCCCAGACCAGAGGTGGCACCAGTGCCAAGTTGGGCTGGTTTGATAGTACCAAGTGGCTCCTGCAATCTGCCATCCAGAAGCGGGGCAGCTTACTTTTGTTTGCCAGGGAAACGGGCCGAGGTTTGTGACTTGGGACCTATGGCTGGGAGTGACCGGCTGGCTCCTGGAAAGCTACAATAGGCAGGATGGTGACCAGACCCATGGTGGCACCAGTGCCAAGTTGGGCTGGTTTGATAGTACCAAGTGGCTCCTGCAATCTGCCATCAAAAAGTTGGCAGGCGAGTTTTGTTTTCCAGGGAAAAGCGCCGTTGTTTGTATTTGGGGGCCTGTGGCTGGGAGTGGCCGGCTGGCTCCTTTGAACCCACGATACGCAGGATGGTTCCCAGACCCAAGGTGGCACCAGTGCCAAGTCGGGCTGGTTTGATTACACCAAGTGGCTCCTGCAATCTGCCATCCAGAAGTGAGGCAGCTAAGTTTTGTTTGCCAGAAAAAAGGGCCGTGGTTTTTGTTGGGGGCCTGTGGCTGGGAGTGGCCGGCTGGCTCCTTAGAATCCACCATACGCAGGATGGTTCCCAGACCCAAGGTGGCACCAGTGCCAAGTCGGGCTGGTTTGATGGTGCAAAGTGGCTCCTGCAATCTGCCATCCAGACGCGGGGCAGCGGATTTTTGTTTCCATGAGAAATGGTCCGTGGTTTGTTTTTGGGGGTATATGGCTGGGCCTGGCCGGCTGGCTCCTTAAAAAGCTCAATATGCAGGATGGTTCCCTGACACAAGGTGGCACCAGTGCCACGTCGGGCGGTTTTCGTAGTACAAAGTGCGTCCTAAAATTTGCCATCCAGAAGAGGGGCAGTTGAATTTTGTTTGCCAGAGAAAAGGTCCGTGGTTTGTTTTTGGGGGCATATGGCTGAGAGTGGCTGGCTGGCCCCTGAAAATCCACGATACACAGGATGGTTCCCAGATCCAAGGTGGCACCTGTGCCAAGTCGGGCTGATTTGATAGTACTAAGTAGCTCCTGCAATCTGCCATCCAGAAGCGGGGCAGCTTACTTTTGTTTGCCAGGGAAACGGGCCGAGGTTTGTGTTTGGGGGCCTATGGCTGAGAGTGACCGGCTGGCTCCTGAAAAGCTACGATAGGCAGGATGGTGACCAGACCCATGGTGGCACCAGTGCCAAGTTGGGCTGGTTTGATAGTACCAAGTGGTTCCTGCAATCTGCCATCCAGAAGCAGGGCAGCTGAGTTTTGTTTGCCAGAGAAAAGGGCCTTGGTTTGTGTTTGGGGGCATATGGCTGGGTGTGGCCAGCTGGCTCCTTAAAATGCACGATATGCAACATGGCTCCCAGACCCAAGGTGGCACCAGTGCCAAGTTGGGCTGGTTTGATAGTACCAAGTGGCTCCTGCAATCTTCCATGATCACGTGGAGAAATACTTTCTGGTTTCAGCCTCATGCTCTTTCTTCTCTCCCTCAACTTCTCTATCACCTCTCATCTGGTTCACATGCGCTGTCTTCAAGGTCCACAGGCTACTTTTCACAGAATCTTCTGGCCTGATGAAGTAAGAATGATGAATAGAACAGAGCTGGGATCTATTTTCCAGTTTGGATAAAATGCATTCTGCACACAAATCCAAGGAGAACGGGCTGCCCCGATGCCCAGAAAATCTTTCACTCCTGCTAGTGTTCTACGTCAACCGCAACTTAGTCTGAAAGAAAAGCTTTTTCTCTGAGAGCATCTGAGAGGTTTGCATGAAGCACTGATATCTGACATATGCAATTTTGAATAGGAGAGGAAAAAGAAAATGGCAAGGAGTTTTTAATTTTAGTGGTTTCAATTTTAATTTCCGTGCACTTTTTCAAAACTTGTCAGCTCAAATGCCCATCAACATCTTTTAGTCATCTGTAAGTCAGTATTCATATAAAATGTGCTTCAAATCCAAAGAATTTCAAATTTGCACTCCAAGCTTCTATGCCTAGATTTATGATTTCCTACACATATTAGATGAAAGGAAGGCCTTTTTTACTGTGGGAGTGCTGGAACACTGGAACAGGTTGCCCAGAGAAGTTGTGGGTGTCCCATCCCTGAAAGTATTCAAGGTCGCCTTGGACGGGGCTTGGAGCAGCAACAAAGGAGAAGCTTGATGGTAGAGAAACAAAGTTGGACTATAGAAGAAACTCGGATTGAAGTATAGGATCAAGTTTTCTCTCAGCTCTTGGGGTAAATTCAAAGTTGTACAAAATGACATTTATCTGTGCTATTCACTACTGTAACAGAAAGTTTCATGAAAACTGTACAGAAGATAGTAAATTTTAAAAGAGATAAGAATTACAGCATAAAATCCATGGGATAGGTTACAACATGAGACACTCTCTAAGAGAAAATCTCTTTGTTTCAGCACTTCATCGGGGTAAGATTTCATGAAGTGCCAAAGAAGGCGGCAAAATATCATTCGGGACATTATTTACTGGAATTCAGCCTGGCCATTAGTAGGAACTGCCTTTGAACATATCATGTAGATATACCACACACGCTTTCCCTTCACTGAAAAATTACTGTTTACAACAAATAAGCAATTGACGATCAAAATTGATTGAAAGCATCTTAAACATGTCAAGTATTTCATTGTAGATGATCTGTGATCCAAATGCTTCTTCCACCTTCGAGAGGGACAGAAGAATTCTTCCATATCATGATGGTTTAAAATTGTATCAACCAATGTTTTCTGCTGAAAAGATATCATCTATTTTTTTCTATTTTTGGAAGAAAATATTCCTAGACATACAACAGGTGAGAACTAAGTAATTTTAAAGAAACAAATGAAATGAAAATATTCTGTAAATAGAATGAAATGAAAAGCTGTGTTTTAAATAGGAGCTAAATATTAAACAGAATTTTTGTACCAGGCATTTGAATTACTGCACCAGCTCTTTTGCCCATCAAGAGAGGCATTTAGCATTTCAGTCTTTTCCAAGGTGTTCATGATCTGCTATGCTGATCTCTGTGTGTGCCTAGGTGTGTGTGGAGGGGGGGGCATATGAAGGGGAGTGTGTATGTTTGCTTTACAATTGTTGTGGCAGATTCATGCCTCAGCTCCACATTTTGTTTTAAAAAGGTCACACCGAGTGGATATGAAGTTTACTATCAACAAGAGATCGATTCCCAAATCATCCATTTGACTCTCCCTTATAAATCATGTGCTTTGTTGCATATTTTATCAAATATACTTTCAAGCCAGATGGAGGAAGGAGGATGTGGGAATCCCTCCACCATCTTGCAACTTTTATGTAAGTAGGTTTTCAAGAAAATCATCATTTCTCTTTTAAATATGTCTGGAACAGGCATGATGGTAGTGTCAACCTGTTGGAGTTTTTGTTGCTGGAAGAAGTTGTACAAAAGGATTGGTTTTTACATTGACCAGTTACTGAATCAAGCGCAGGAATACATTGGAAATTTAGCTGGGGGTTCCTTTTCCCAGCAGACTACTTCTAGAACGAGCTTGTACACTGAAGCTGACTCTTTTGCTCTCTTTTTGTTTCTTTCCTATTTTCTTGGCTTCTTTGCCACTATCTAGACAATTTTGGAACTTTGTTCCCAACTAAAATGGTTTCAATAGTCTGATTGTGATCATACATTTTTACAAGGAATTTTTAAAATCTTTCCTCGAGTCCAGAAAGTCAAGGACTTAGATCTTTTTCTTCCCTTATCAATATTGCCATGAAATTGATAAATAAAGACCAACTCTTTATTTTTGTTTTTAACCCACGTAGATAATTCCCATCCATTAATCCATTTTGTGGACCAATAGCTGCCATTCTGATGGAAGCTGTCACTTCTTAACAATAGGCATTCTGTGACTATGTTGACTGCACTTTGGGTGAAGATCCTAACTGGTCTTAGATATACATAGGGAGAAATTTGCTCAGCCAGTGTCAGTCTTAAGCATGCGTATCAGAAGATCTTTCTAGAGCTGGGAATTTTCCCATGAAAGGGATTCAGTTAGGGAAGAGACACTTGTGCCAGAGTTTTACATTCTTCTTGAACACTGCTTAAGGAACTTAGATGCCATGTCCATTTGGATCTCTGTCTGCACAGAACTTTGTCATGCCAGCGCTTTGAAATGCATCTTGAAGAGAATTCACTAGCACAGAATGAAAGAGAGTGGAAGGGGTTGGTGGGGCTAACCAGGCCCAACCCCCCTGCCTAAACCAGGATACCTAGAGCCTCTTGCCCAGGATTCTATCTGGGTGTACTTTTAATGTCTTCAAAGATCCAGGCTCCACAATCTTTCTGGGCAGTCTGTGCCGTGGTTCAGTCACCCTGACAGTAAAGAAACATTTACTGATGTTCAAAGGCAATCTCCTGTATTTCAGTGTGTGCCCACTGCCTCTTGTCTTTTCCCTCAGCATCACTGAAAAGACACTGATTCCCTCCCCTTTGCACTATTGCTTCCATATGTATGTGTGATGCCATGTAGAGGTATGTCAAAAACCTCCCTGAAGCCCAGGCAGATAATATTCCCTTCATCTACCAGTCAAGTTGATTCATCAGAGGAGTTTAAAGTGATGTTCAGCATGAAATTCCCCTGAAAAATCATGCTAACTACATTATTTGGTCATCTGTCATGTGCCTGGCAAGGATTTCCAGGAAGAGCTGCTTCATCAACTTCCTGGGGATAAAAAAGAGGCTGGCTGGTTTGTACTATGGCGAGTCCTCTTAATTGCCTTTTTTGAAGATGGGTGTCATTTGCTAACATCCACTCTTTAGCTCCTCTTCTCATCTACACCTCGGCAAAAAGCTTTTCCACTATGTCTGGCTAGGAAAAACTGTGCCAGCACAGAAAACATCTCCCATCGTGTTCTAGAAGTTGCACGGATGTCTGCCAAGTGTTTGGCAGGAAGAAAAGAAAAGTTGTCCAAAACAGCTTCCAATCGAATGTTCCTGTGATTGAAAAAGTCAGGAGAGTGCAAAGGTACTGTTTTCTATCAGTTGGCAAGGTGCGCACACAATCCCAGTGTTGTACAGCTTTCTTCTTCACCTTCCCGAAGCTGCCGCTCTCGCCGGCTGCCGGAGCCCAAGAAGCGGCTTCTTCGCGCAAAGACGATTGTGCCGCTCACAGTGCTCTCCTTAGCGCGGCTTCTGCCGAAAGACGCCCGGCAGCGGCTCTTACCTCCGGAGAGCATCCTACCTTCGTCTTTAGCTCCTCTTCTCATCTACACCTCGGCAAAACGCTTTTCCACTATGTCTGGCTAGGAAAAACTGTGCCAGCACAGAAAACATCTCCCATCGTGTTCTAGAAGTTGCACGGATGTCTGCCAAGTGTTTGGCAGGAAGAAAAGAAAAGTTGTCCAAAACAGCTTCCAATCGAATGTTCCTGTGATTGAAAAAGTCAGGAGAGTGCAAAGGTACTGTTTTCTATCAGTTGGCAAGGTGCGCACACAATCCCAGTGTTGTACAGCTTGCTTCTTCACCTTCCCGAAGCTGCCGCTCTCGCCGGCTGCCGGAGCCCAAGAAGCGGCTTCTTCGCGCAAAGACGATTGTGCCGCTCACAGGGCTCTCCTTAGCGCGGCTTCTGCCGAAAGACGCCCGGCAGCGGCTCTTACCTCCGGAGAGCATCCTACCTTCGTCTTTCGCGTCTTATGTAGTCTACACCTCGGCAAAAAGCTTTTCCACTATGTCTGGCTAGGAAAAACTGTGCCAGCACAGAAAACATCTCCCATCGTGTTCTAGAAGTTGCACGGATGTCTGCCAAGTGTTTGGCAGGAAGAAAAGAAAAGTTGTCCAAAACAGCTTCCAATCGAATGTTCCTGTGATTGGAAAAGTCAGGAGAGTGCAAAGGTACTGTTTTCTATCAGTTGGCAAGGTGCGCACACAATCCCAGTGTTGTACAGCTTGCTTCTTCACCTTCCCGAAGCTGCCGCTCTCGCCGGCTGCCGGAGCCCAAGAAGCGGCTTCTTCGCGCAAAGACGATTGTGCCGCTCACAGTGCTCTCCTTAGCGCGGCTTCTGCCGAAAGACGCCCGGCAGCGGCTCTTACCTCCGGAGAGCATCCTACCTTCGTCTTTCGCGTCTTTTGTAGTCTACACCTCGGCAAAAAGATTTTCCACTATGTCTGGCTAGGAAAAACTGTGCCAGCACAGAAAACATCTCCCATCGTGTTCTAGAAGTTGCACGGATGTCTGCCAAGTGTTTGGCAGGAAGAAAAGAAAAGTTGTCCAAAACAGCTTCCAATCGAATGTTCCTGTGATTGGAAAAGTCAGGAGAGTGCAAAGGTACTGTTTTCTATCAGTTGGCAAGGTGCGCACACAATCCCAGTGTTGTACAGCTTTCTTCTTCACCTTCCCGAAGCTGCCGCTCTCGCCGGCTCCCGGAGCCCAAGAAGCGGCTTCTTCGCGCAAAGACGATTGTGCCGCTCACAGGGCTCTCCTTAGCGCGGCTTCTGCCGAAAGACGCCCGGCAGCGGCTCTTACCTCCGGAGAGCATCCTACCTTCGTCTTTAGCTCCTCTTCTCATCTACACCTCGGCAAAACGCTTTTCCACTATGTCTGGCTAGGAAAAACTGTGCCAGCACAGAAAACATCTCCCATCGTGTTCTAGAAGTTGCACGGATGTCTGCCAAGTGTTTGGCAGGAAGAAAAGAAAAGTTGTCCAAAACAGCTTCCAATCGAATGTTCCTGTGATTGGAAAAGTCAGGAGAGTGCAAAGGTACTGTTTTCTATCAGTTGGCAAGGTGCGCACACAATCCCAGTGTTGTACAGCTTGCTTCTTCACCTTCCCGAAGCTGCCGCTCTCGCCGGCTGCCGGAGCCCAAGAAGCGGCTTCTTCGCGCAAAGACGATTGTGCCGCTCACAGGGCTCTCCTTAGCGCGGCTTCTGCCGAAAGACGCCCGGCAGCGGCTCTTACCTCCGGAGAGCATCCTACCTTCGTCTTTCGCGTCTTATGTAGTCTACACCTCGGCAAAAAGCTTTTCCACTATGTCTGGCTAAGAAAAACTGTGCCAGCACAGAAAACATCTCCCATCGTGTTCTAGAAGTTGCACGGATGTCTGCCAAGTGTTTGGCAGGAAGAAAAGAAAAGTTGTCCAAAACAGCTTCCAATCGAATGTTCCTGTGATTGGAAAAGTCAGGAGAGTGCAAAGGTACTGTTTTCTATCAGTTGGCAAGGTGCGCACACAATCCCAGTGTTGTACAGCTTGCTTCTTCACCTTCCCGAAGCTGCCGCTCTCGCCGGCTGCCGGAGCCCAAGAAGCGGCTTCTTCGCGCAAAGACGATTGTGCCGCTCACAGGGCTCTCCTTAGCGCGGCTTCTGCCGAAAGACGCCCGGCAGCGGCTCTTACCTCCGGAGAGCATCCTACCTTCGTCTTTCGCGTCTTATGTAGTCTACACCTCGGCAAAAAGCTTTTCCACTATGTCTAGCTAGGAAAAACTGTGCCAGCACAGAAAACATCTCCCATCGTGTTCTAGAAGTTGCACGGATGTCTGCCAAGTGTTTGGCAGGAAGAAAAGAAAAGTTGTCCAAAACAGCTTCCAATCGAATGTTCCTGTGATTGGAAAAGTCAGGAGAGTGCAAAGGTACTGTTTTCTATCAGTTGGCAAGGTGCGCACACAATCCCAGTGTTGTACAGCTTGCTTCTTCACCTTCCCGAAGCTGCCGCTCTCGCCGGCTCCCGGAGCCCAAGAAGCGGCTTCTTCGCGCAAAGACGATTGTGCCGCTCACAGGGCTCTCCTTAGCGCGGCTTCTGCCGAAAGACGCCCGGCAGCGGCTCTTACCTCCTGAGAGTGGCAGCTTCGGGAAGGTGAAGAAGCAAGCTGTACAACACTGGGATTGTGTGCGCACCTTGCCAACTGATAGAAAACAGTACCTTTGCACTCTCCTGACTTTTCCAATCACAGGAACATTCGATTGGAAGCTGTTTTGGACAACTTTTCTTTTCTTCCTGCCAAACACTTGGCAGACATCCGTGCAACTTCTAGAACACGATGGGAGATGTTTTCTGTGCTGGCACAGTTTTTCCTAGCCAGACATAGTGGAAAAGCGTTTTGCTAAGATGTAGACTACAAAAGACGCGAAAGACGAAGGTAGGATGCTCTCCGGAGGTAAGAGCCGCTGCCGGGCGTCTTTCGGCAGAAGCCGCGCTAAGGAGAGCACTGTGAGCGGCACAATCGTCTTTGCGCGAAGAAGCCGCTTCTTGGGCTCCGGCAGCCGGCGAGAGCGGCAGCTTCGGGAAGGTGAAGAAGCAAGCTGTACAACACTGGGATTGTGTGCGCACCTTGCCAACTGATAGAAAACAGTACCTTTGCACTCTCCTGACTTTTCCAATCACAGGAACATTCGATTGGAAGCTGTTTTGGACAACTTTTCTTTTCTTCCTGCCAAACACTTGGCAGACATCCGTGCAACTTCTAGAACACGATGGGAGATGTTTTCTGTGCTGGCACAGTTTTTCCTAGCCAGACATAGTGGAAAAGCGTTTTGCCGAGGTGTAGATGAGAAGAGGAGCTAAAGACGAAGGTAGGATGCTCTCCGGAGGTAAGAGCCGCTGCCGGGCGTCTTTCGGCAGAAGCCGCGCTAAGGAGAGCACTGTGAGCGGCACAATCGTCTTTGCGCGAAGAAGCCGCTTCTTGGGCTCCGGCAGCCGGCGAGAGCGGCAGCTTCGGGAAGGTGAAGAAGCAAGCTGTACAACACTGGGATTGTGTGCGCACCTTGCCAACTGATAGAAAACAGTACCTTTGCACTCTCCTGACTTTTCCAATCACAGGAACATTCGATTGGAAGCTGTTTTGGACAACTTTTCTTCCTGCCAAACACTTGGCAGACATCCGTGCAACTTCTAGAACACGATGGGAGATGTTTTCTGTGCTGGCACAGTTTTTCCTAGCCAGACATAGTGGAAAAGCTTGTTGCCGAGGTGTAGATGAGAAGAGGAGCTAAAGAGGAAGGTAGGATGCTCTCCGGAGGTAAGAGCCGCTGCCGGGCGTCTTTCGGCAGAAGCCGCGCTAAGGAGAGCGCTGTGAGCGGCACAATCGTCTTTGCGCGAAGAAGCCGCTTCTTGGGCTCCGGCAGCCGGCGAGAGCGGCAGCTTCGGGAAGGTGAAGAAGAAAGCTGTACAACACTGGGATTGTGTGCGCACCTTGCCAACTGATAGAAAACAGTACCTTTGCACTCTCCTGACTTTTCCAATCACAGGAACATTCGATTGGAAGCTGTTTTGGACAACTTTTCTTTTCTTCCTGCCAAACACTTGGCAGACATCCGTGCAACTTCTAGAACACGATGGGAGATGTTTTCTGTGCTGGCACAGTTTTTCCTAGCCAGACATAGTGGAAAAGCTTTTTGCCGAGGTGTAGACTACATAAGACGCGAAAGACGAAGGTAGGATGCTCTCCGGAGGTAAGAGCCGCTGCCGGGCGTCTTTCGGCAGAAGCCGCGCTAAGGAGAGCACTGTGAGCGGCACAATCGTCTTTGCGCGAAGAAGCCGCTTCTTGGGCTCCGGCAGCCGGCGAGAGCGGCAGCTTCGGGAAGGTGAAGAAGAAAGCTGTACAACACTGGGATTGTGTGCGCACCTTGCCAACTGATAGAAAACAGTACCTTTGCACTCTCCTGACTTTTCCAATCACAGGAACATTCGATTGGAAGCTGTTTTGGACAACTTTTCTTTTCTTCCTGCCAAACACTTGGCAGACATCCGTGCAACTTCTAGAACACGATGGGAGATGTTTTCTGTGCTGGCACAGTTTTTCCTAGCCAGACATAGTGGAAAAGCGTTTTGCTAAGATGTAGACTACAAAAGACGCGAAAGACGAAGGTAGGATGCTCTCCGGAGGTAAGAGCCGCTGCCGGGCGTCTTTCGGCAGAAGCCGCGCTAAGGAGAGCACTGTGAGCGGCACAATCGTCTTTGCGCGAAGAAGCCGCTTCTTGGGCTCCGGCAGCCGGCGAGAGCGGCAGCTTCGGGAAGGTGAAGAAGCAAGCTGTACAACACTGGGATTGTGTGCGCACCTTGCCAACTGATAGAAAACAGTACCTTTGCACTCTCCTGACTTTTCCAATCACAGGAACATTCGATTGGAAGCTGTTTTGGACAACTTTTCTTTTCTTCCTGCCAAACACTTGGCAGACATCCGTGCAACTTCTAGAACACGATGGGAGATGTTTTCTGTGCTGGCACAGTTTTTCCTAGCCAGACATAGTGGAAAAGCGTTTTGCCGAGGTGTAGATGAGAAGAGGAGCTAAAGACGAAGGTAGGATGCTCTCCGGAGGTAAGAGCCGCTGCCGGGCGTCTTTCGGCAGAAGCCGCGCTAAGGAGAGCACTGTGAGCGGCACAATCGTCTTTGCGCGAAGAAGCCGCTTCTTGGGCTCCGGCAGCCGGCGAGAGCGGCAGCTTCGGGAAGGTGAAGAAGCAAGCTGTACAACACTGGGATTGTGTGCGCACCTTGCCAACTGATAGAAAACAGTACCTTTGCACTCTCCTGACTTTTCCAATCACAGGAACATTCGATTGGAAGCTGTTTTGGACAACTTTTCTTCCTGCCAAACACTTGGCAGACATCCGTGCAACTTCTAGAACACGATGGGAGATGTTTTCTGTGCTGGCACAGTTTTTCCTAGCCAGACATAGTGGAAAAGCGTTTTGCCGAGGTGTAGATGAGAAGAGGAGCTAAAGACGAAGTTAGGATGCTCTCCGGAGGTAAGAGCCGCTGCCGGGCGTCTTTCGGCAGAAGCCGCGCTAAGGAGAGCCCTGTGAGCGGCACAATCGTCTTTGCGCGAAGAAGCCGCTTCTTGGGCTCCGGCAGCCGGCGAGAGCGGCAGCTTCGGGAAGGTGAAGAAGCAAGCTGTACAACACTGGGATTGTGTGCGCAACTTGCCAACTGATAGAAAACAGTACCTTTGCACTCTCCTGACTTTTTCAATCACAGGAACATTCGATTGGAAGCTGTTTTGGACAACTTTTCTTTTCTTCCTGCCAAACACTTGGCAGACATCCGTGCAACTTCTAGAACACGATGGGAGATGTTTTCTGTGCTGGCACAGTTTTTCTTAGCCAGACATAGTGGAAAAGCGTTTTGCTAAGATGTAGACTACAAAAGACGCGAAAGACGAAGGTAGGATGCTCTCCGGAGGTAAGAGCCGCTGCCGGGCGTCTTTCGGCAGAAGCCGCGCTAAGGAGAGCACTGTGAGCGGCACAATCGTCTTTGCGCGAAGAAGCCGCTTCTTGGGCTCCGGCAGCCGGCGAGAGCGGCAGCTTCGGGAAGGTGAAGAAGCAAGCTGTACAACACTGGGATTGTGTGCGCACCTTGCCAACTGATAGAAAACAGTACCTTTGCACTCTCCTGACTTTTCCAATCACAGGAACATTCGATTGGAAGCTGTTTTGGACAACTTTTCTTTTCTTCCTGCCAAACACTTGGCAGACATCCGTGCAACTTCTAGAACACGATGGGAGATGTTTTCTGTGCTGGCACAGTTTTTCCTAGCCAGACATAGTGGAAAAGCTTTTTGCCGAGGTGTAGACTACAAAAGACGCGAAAGACGAAGGTAGGATGCTCTCCGGAGGTAAGAGCCGCTGCCGGGCGTCTTTCGGCAGAAGCCGCGCTAAGGAGAGCACTGTGAGCGGCACAATCGTCTTTGCGCGAAGAAGCCGCTTCTTGGGCTCCGGCAGCCGGCGAGAGCGGCAGCTTCGGGAAGGTGAAGAAGCAAGCTGTACAACACTGGGATTGTGTGCGCACCTTGCCAACTGATAGAAAACAGTACCTTTGCACTCTCCTGACTTTTCCAATCACAGGAACATTCGATTGGAAGCTGTTTTGGACAACTTTTCTTTTCTTCCTGCCAAACACTTGGCAGACATCCGTGCAACTTCTAGAACACGATGGGAGATGTTTTCTGTGCTGGCACAGTTTTTCCTAGCCAGACATAGTGGAAAAGCGTTTTGCCGAGGTGTAGATGAGAAGAGGAGCTAAAGACGAAGGTAGGATGCTCTCCGGAGGTAAGAGCCGCTGCCGGGCGTCTTTCGGCAGAAGCCGCGCTAAGGAGAGCACTGTGAGCGGCACAATCGTCTTTGCGCGAAGAAGCCGCTTCTTGGGCTCCGGCAGCCGGCGAGAGCGGCAGCTTCGGGAAGGTGAAGAAGCAAGCTGTACAACACTGGGATTGTGTGCGCACCTTGCCAACTGATAGAAAACAGTACCTTTGCACTCTCCTGACTTTTCCAATCACAGGAACATTCGATTGGAAGCTGTTTTGGACAACTTTTCTTTTCTTCCTGCCAAACACTTGGCAGACATCCGTGCAACTTCTAGAACACGATGGGAGATGTTTTCTGTGCTGGCACAGTTTTTCCTAGCCAGACATAGTGGAAAAGCTTTTTGCCGAGGTGTAGATGAGAAGAGGAGCTAAAGAGTGGATGTTAGCAAATGACACCCATCTTCAAAAAAGGCAATTAAGAGGACTCGCCATAGTACAAACCAGCCAGCCTCTTTTTTATCCCCAGGAAGTTGATGAAGCAGCTCTTCCTGGAAATCCTTGCCAGGCACATGACAGATGACCAAATAATGTAGTTAGCATGATTTTTCAGGGGAATTTCATGCTGAACATCACTTTAAACTCCTCTGATGAATCAACTTGACTGGTAGATGAAGGGAATATTATCTGCCTGGGCTTCAGGGAGGTTTTTGACATACCTCTACATGGCATCACACATACATATGGAAGCAATAGTGCAAAGGGGAGGGAATCAGTGTCTTTTCAGTGATGCTGAGGGAAAAGACAAGAGGCAGTGGGCACACACTGAAATACAGGAGATTGCCTTTGAACATCAGTAAATGTTTCTTTACTGTCAGGGTGACTGAACCACGGCACAGACTGCCCAGAAAGATTGTGGAGCCTGGATCTTTGAAGACATTAAAAGTACACCCAGATAGAATCCTGGGCAAGAGGCTCTAGGTATCCTGGTTTAGGCAGGGGGGTTGGGCCTGGTTAGCCCCACCAACCCCTTCCACTCTCTTTCATTCTGTGCTAGTGAATTCTCTTCAAGATGCATTTCAAAGCGCTGGCATGACAAAGTTCTGTGCAGACAGAGATCCAAATGGACATGGCATCTAAGTTCCTTAAGCAGTGTTCAAGAAGAATGTAAAACTCTGGCACAAGTGTCTCTTCCCTAACTGAATCCCTTTCATGGGAAAATTCCCAGCTCTAGAAAGATCTTCTGATACGCATGCTTAAGACTGACACTGGCTGAGCAAATTTCTCCCTATGTATATCTAAGACCAGTTAGGATCTTCACCCAAAGTGCAGTCAACATAGTCACAGAATGCCTATTGTTAAGAAGTGACAGCTTCCATCAGAATGGCAGCTATTGGTCCACAAAATGGATTAATGGATGGGAATTATCTACGTGGGTTAAAAACAAAAATAAAGAGTTGGTCTTTATTTATCAATTTCATGGCAATATTGATAAGGGAAGAAAAAGATCTAAGTCCTTGACTTTCTGGACTCGAGGAAAGATTTTAAAAATTCCTTGTAAAAATGTATGATCACAATCAGACTATTGAAACCATTTTAGTTGGGAACAAAGTTCCAAAATTGTCTAGATAGTGGCAAAGAAGCCAAGAAAATAGGAAAGAAACAAAAAGAGAGCAAAAGAGTCAGCTTCAGTGTACAAGCTCGTTCTAGAAGTAGTCTGCTGGGAAAAGGAACCCCCAGCTAAATTTCCAATGTATTCCTGCGCTTGATTCAGTAACTGGTCAATGTAAAAACCAATCCTTTTGTACAACTTCTTCCAGCAACAAAAACTCCAACAGGTTGACACTACCATCATGCCTGTTCCAGACATATTTAAAAGAGAAATGATGATTTTCTTGAAAACCTACTTACATAAAAGTTGCAAGATGGTGGAGGGATTCCCACATCCTCCTTCCTCCATCTGGCTTGAAAGTATATTTGATAAAATATGCAACAAAGCACATGATTTATAAGGGAGAGTCAAATGGATGATTTGGGAATCGATCTCTTGTTGATAGTAAACTTCATATCCACTCGGTGTGACCTTTTTAAAACAAAATGTGGAGCTGAGGCATGAATCTGCCACAACAATTGTAAAGCAAACATACACACTCCCCTTCATATGCCCCCCCCTCCACACACACCTAGGCACACACAGAGATCAGCATAGCAGATCATGAACACCTTGGAAAAGACTGAAATGCTAAATGCCTCTCTTGATGGGCAAAAGAGCTGGTGCAGTAATTCAAATGCCTGGTACAAAAATTCTGTTTAATATTTAGCTCCTATTTAAAACACAGCTTTTCATTTCATTCTATTTACAGAATATTTTCATTTCATTTGTTTCTTTAAAATTACTTAGTTCTCACCTGTTGTATGTCTAGGAATATTTTCTTCCAAAAATAGAAAAAAATAGATGATATCTTTTCAGCAGAAAACATTGGTTGATACAATTTTAAACCATCATGATATGGAAGAATTCTTCTGTCCCTCTCGAAGGTGGAAGAAGCATTTGGATCACAGATCATCTACAATGAAATACTTGACATGTTTAAGATGCTTTCAATCAATTTTGATCGTCAATTGCTTATTTGTTGTAAACAGTAATTTTTCAGTGAAGGGAAAGCGTGTGTGGTATATCTACATGATATGTTCAAAGGCAGTTCCTACTAATGGCCAGGCTGAATTCCAGTAAATAATGTCCCGAATGATATTTTGCCGCCTTCTTTGGCACTTCATGAAATCTTACCCCGATGAAGTGCTGAAACAAAGAGATTTTCTCTTAGAGAGTGTCTCATGTTGTAACCTATCCCATGGATTTTATGCTGTAATTCTTATCTCTTTTAAAATTTACTATCTTCTGTACAGTTTTCATGAAACTTTCTGTTACAGTAGTGAATAGCACAGATAAATGTCATTTTGTACAACTTTGAATTTACCCCAAGAGCTGAGAGAAAACTTGATCCTATACTTCAATCCGAGTTTCTTCTATAGTCCAACTTTGTTTCTCTACCATCAAGCTTCTCCTTTGTTGCTGCTCCAAGCCCCGTCCAAGGCGACCTTGAATACTTTCAGGGATGGGACACCCACAACTTCTCTGGGCAACCTGTTCCAGTGTTCCAGCACTCCCACAGTAAAAAAGGCCTTCCTTTCATCTAATATGTGTAGGAAATCATAAATCTAGGCATAGAAGCTTGGAGTGCAAATTTGAAATTCTTTGGATTTGAAGCACATTTTATATGAATACTGACTTACAGATGACTAAAAGATGTTGATGGGCATTTGAGCTGACAAGTTTTGAAAAAGTGCACGGAAATTAAAATTGAAACCACTAAAATTAAAAACTCCTTGCCATTTTCTTTTTCCTCTCCTATTCAAAATTGCATATGTCAGATATCAGTGCTTCATGCAAACCTCTCAGATGCTCTCAGAGAAAAAGCTTTTCTTTCAGACTAAGTTGCGGTTGACGTAGAACACTAGCAGGAGTGAAAGATTTTCTGGGCATCGGGGCAGCCCGTTCTCCTTGGATTTGTGTGCAGAATGCATTTTATCCAAACTGGAAAATAGATCCCAGCTCTGTTCTATTCATCATTCTTACTTCATCAGGCCAGAAGATTCTGTGAAAAGTAGCCTGTGGACCTTGAAGACAGCGCATGTGAACCAGATGAGAGGTGATAGAGAAGTTGAGGGAGAGAAGAAAGAGCATGAGGCTGAAACCAGAAAGTATTTCTCCACGTGATCATGGAAGATTGCAGGAGCCACTTGGTACTATCAAACCAGCCCAACTTGGCACTGGTGCCACCTTGGGTCTGGGAGCCATGTTGCATATCGTGCATTTTAAGGAGCCAGCTGGCCACACCCAGCCATATGCCCCCAAACACAAACCAAGGCCCTTTTCTCTGGCAAACAAAACTCAGCTGCCCTGCTTCTGGATGGCAGATTGCAGGAACCACTTGGTACTATCAAACCAGCCCAACTTGGCACTGGTACCACCCTGGGTCTGGTCACCATCCTGCCTATCGTAGCTTTTCAGGAGCCAGCCGGTCACTCTCAGCCATAGGCCCCCAAACACAAACCTCGGCCCGTTTCCCTGGCAAACAAAAGTAAGCTGCCCCGCTTCTGGATGGCAGATTGCAGGAGCTACTTAGTACTATCAAATCAGCCCGACTTGGCACAGGTGCCACCTTGGATCTGGGAACCATCCTGTGTATCGTGGATTTTCAGGGGCCAGCCAGCCACTCTCAGCCATATGCCCCCAAAAACAAACCACGGACCTTTTCTCTGGCAAACAAAACTCAACTGCCCCTCTTCTGGATGGCAAATTTTAGGACGCACTTTGTACTACGAAAACCGCCCGACGTGGCACTGGTGCCACCTTGTGTCAGGGAACCATCCTGCATATCGAGCTTTTTAAGGAGCCAGCCGGCCAGGCCCAGCCATATACCCCCAAAAACAAACCACGGACCATTTCTCATGGAAACAAAAATCCGCTGCCCCGCGTCTGGATGGCAGATTGCAGGAGCCACTTTGCACCATCAAACCAGCCCGACTTGGCACTGGTGCCACCTTGGGTCTGGGAACAATCCTGCGTATCGTACATATTCAGGAACCAGCCGAACACTCCCAGCCACAGGCCCCCAAACACAAACAACGGCCCATTTCCCTGGCAAACAAAACTCAGCGGCCCCGCTTCTGGATGGCAGTTTGCAGGAGCCACTTGGGACTATCAAACCAGCCCGACTTGGCACTGGTGCCACCTTGGGTCTGGGAACCATCCTGCGTATCGTGGATTCTAAGGAGCCAGCCGGCAACTCCCAGCCACAGGCCCCCAACAAAAACCACGGCCCTTTTTTCTGGCAAACAAAACTTAGCTGCCTCACTTCTGGATGGCAGATTGCAGGAGCCACTTGGTGTAATCAAACCAGCCCGACTTGGCACTGGTGCCACCTTGGGTCTGGGAACCATCCTGCGTATGGTGGATTCTAAGGAGCCAGCCGGCCACTCCCAGCCACAGGCCCCCAACAAAAACCACGGCCCTTTTTTCTGGCAAACAAAACTTAGCTGCCTCACTTCTGGATGGCAGATTGCAGGAGCCACTTGGTGTAATCAAACCAGCCCGACTTGGCACTGGTGCCACCTTGGGTCTGGGAACCATCCTGCGTATCGTGGGTTCAAAGGAGCCAGCCGGCCACTCCCAGCCACAGGCCCCCAAATACAAACAACGGCGCTTTTCCCTGGAAAACAAAACTCGCCTGCCAACTTTTTGATGGCAGATTGCAGGAGCCACTTGGTACTATCAAACCAGCCCAACTTGGCACTGGTGCCACCATGGGTCTGGTCACCATCCTGCCTATTGTAGCTTTCCAGGAGCCAGCCGGTCACTCCCAGCCATAGGTCCCAAGTCACAAACCTCGGCCCGTTTCCCTGGCAAACAAAAGTAAGCTGCCCCGCTTCTGGATGGCAGATTGCAGGAGCCACTTGGTACTATCAAACCAGCCCAACTTGGCACTGGTGCCACCTCTGGTCTGGGAACCATGCTGCGTAACACAGATTCTTAGGCGCCAGTCGGCCACTCCCAGCCACAAGCCCCCAAACACAAACAACTGCGCTATTCTCTGGCAAACAAAACTCCACTGCCCCTCTCCTGGATGGCAAATTGCAGGACGCACTTGGTACTATAAAAACAGCCCGACTTGGCACTGGTGCCACCTTGGGTCTGGGAACCATCCTGCGTATCGATCTTTTTAATGAGACAGCCGGCCACTCCCAGCCATATGCCCCCAAACACAACCCACGGCCCTTTTCTCTGGCAAACAAAACTCAACTGCACCGCTTCTGGATGGCAGATTGCAGGAGCCACTTGGTACTATCAAACCAGCCCGACTTGGCACTGGTGCCACCTTGGGTCTGGGAACCATCCTGCGTATTGTGGGTTGTCAGGAGCCAGCCGAACACTCTCGGCCACAGACCCCAATCAAAAACAACGGCCCGTTTCACAGGCAAACAAAACTCAGCTGCCCCGCTTCTGGATGGGAGATTGCAGGAGGCACTTGACACTGTGAAACCAGCCCCACTTGGCACTGGTGCCACCTTGGGTCTGGGAACCATTCTGCGTATAATGGATGTTCAGGAGCCAGCCGGCCACTCCCAGCCACAGGCCCCCAAACACAAACCACAGCCTTTTTCTCTGGCAAACAAAATTCAGCTGCCCCGCTTCAGGATGGCAGATTGCAGGAGCCACTTGGGACTATCACACCAGCACAACATGGCACTGCTGCCACCTTGGATCTGGGAACCATCCTTCCTATCGTGGATTTTCAGGGGCCAGCTGGTCACTCTCAGCCATAGGCCCCAAACACAAACCACGGCCCTTTTCTCTGGAAAACAAAACTCAACTGCCCCTCTTCTGGATGGCAGATTGCAGGAGCCACTGGGTACTATGAAACCAGCCCTACTTGGCACTGGTGCCACCTTGGGTCTGGGAACCATGCTGCGTATCATGGATTTTCAGTAGCCAGCCGGTCACTCCCAGCCATAGGCCCCCAGACAAATACCTCAGCCCGTTTCCCTGGGAAACAAAAGTAAGCTGTCCCGCTTCTGGATGGCTGATTGCAGGAGCCACTTGGTATTATCAAACCAGCCCAACTTGGCACTGGTGCCACTTTGGCTCTGGGAACCATGCTGCCTATCGTGGATTTTCAGGGGCCAGCCGGCCACTCTCAACCATATGCCCCCAAACATATACCACGGCCCTTTTCTCTGGCAAACAAAACTCAACTGCCCCTCTTCTGGATGGCAAATTGCAGGACGCACTTTGTACTACGAAAACAGCCCGACTTGGCACTGATGCCACCTTGGGTCAGGGAACAATCCTGCGTATCGAGCGTTTTAAGGAGCCAGCCGGCCACGTCCAGCCATATACCCCCAAAAAAAAACCACGGAACTTTTCTCCAGCAAACAAAAATCCGCTGCCCCGCGTCTGGATGGCAGATTGCAGGAGCTATTTAGTATTATCAAACCAGCCCGACTTGGCACTGGTGCCACCATGAGTCTGGTAACCATCCTGCCTATCGTAGCTTTTCAGTAGCCAGCCAGTCACTCCCAGCCATAGGCCCCCAGACAAATACCTCGGCCCGTTTCCCTGGGAAACAAAAGTAAGCTGTCCCGCTTCTGGATGGCAGATTGCAGGAGCCACTTGGTACTATCAAACCAGCCCAACTTGGCACTGGCGCCACCTTGGCTCTGGGAACCATCCTGCGTATCCTGGGTTCAAAGGAGGCAGCCGGCCACTCCCAGCCACAGGCCTCCAAACACAAACAACGGCGCTTTTCCCTGGAAAACAAAACTGGCCTGCCAACTTTTTGATGGCAGATTGCAGGAGACACTTGGTACTATCAAACCAGCCCAACTTGGCACTGGTGCCACCATGGGTCTGGTCACCATCCTGCCTATCGTAGCTTTTCAGGCGCCAGCCGGTGCTCCCAGCCATTGGCCCCCAGTCACAAACCTCGGCCCGTTTCCCTGGCAAACAAAAGTAAGCTACCCCGCTTCTGGATGGCAGATTGCAGGAGCCACTTTGCACCATCAAACCAGCCCGACTTGGCACTGGTGCCACCTCTGGTCTGGGAACCATCCTGCGTATCGTGGAGTCGAAGGAGCCAGCCGGCCACTCCCAGCCACAGGCCCCCAAACACAAACAACGGCGATTTTCCCTGGAAAACAAAACTCGCCTGCCAACTTTTTGATGGCAGATTGCAGGAGCCACTTGGTACTATCAAACCAGCCCAACTTGGCACTGGTGCCACCATGGGTCTGGTCACCATCCTGCCTATCGTAGCTTTTCAGGAGCCAGCCGGTCACTCCCAGCCATAGGCCCCCAGACAAAAACCTCGGCCCGTTTCCCTGGCAAACAAAAGTAAGCTGCCCCGCTTCTGGATGGCAGATTGCAGGACGCACTTGGTACTATCAAACCAGCCCAACTTGGCACTGGTGCCACCTCTGGTCTGGGAACCATGCCGCGTATCGTGGATTCTAAGGAGCCAGCCGGCCACTCCCAGCCACAGGCCCCCAAACACAAACAACGGCGCTTTTCCCTGGAAAACAAAACTCGCCTGCCAACTTTTTGATGGCAGATTGCAGGAGCCACTTGGTACTATCAAATCAGCCCAACTTGGCACTGGTGCCACCATGGGTCTGGTCACCATCCTGCCTATCGTAGCTTTTCAGGACCTAGCCGGTCACTCCAAGCCATAGGCGCCCAGACACAAAGCTCGGCCCGTTTCCCTGGCAAACAAAAGTAAGCTACCCCGCTTCTGGATGGCAGATTGCAGGAGCCACTTTGCACCATCAAACTAGCCCGACTTGGCACTGGTGCCACCTCAGGTCTGGGAACCATCCTGCGTATCGTTCATTGTAAGGAGCCAGCCGGCCACTCCAGCCACAGGCCCCCAGACACAATCAACGGCGCTTTTCCCTGGAAAACAAAACTCGCCTGCCAAGTTTTTGATGGCAGATTGCAGGAGCCACTTGGTACTATCAAATCAGCCCAACTTGGCACTGGTGCCACCATGGGTCTGGTCACCATCCTGCCTATCGTAGTTTTCAGGAGCCAGCCCGTCACTCGCAGCCATAGGCCCCCAGACACAATACTCGGCCCGTTTCCCTGGCAAAAAAAAGTAAGCTACCCCGCTTCTGGATGGCAGATTGCAGGAACCACTTGGTACTATCAAACCAGCCCAACTTGGCACTGGTGCCACCTTGGGTCTGGGAACCATCCTGCGTATCGTGGGTTCTAAGCAGCCAGCCGGCCACTCCCTGCCACAGGCACCCAAACACAAACAACGGCGCTTTTCCCTGGAAAACAAAACTCGCCCTCCCACTTTTGATGGCGGATTGCAGGAGCCACTTGGTACTATCAAACCAGCCCAACTTGGCACTGGTGCCACCATGGGTCTGGTCACCATCCTGCCTATCGTAGCTTTTCAGGACCTAGCAGGTCACTCCCAGCCATAGGCGCCCAGACACAAAGCTCGGCCCGTTTCCCTGGCAAACAAAAGCAAGCTGCCCCGCTTCTGGATGGCAGATTGCCGGAGCCACTTGGTACTATCAAACCAGCCCGACTTGGCACTGGTGCCACCTCTGGTCTGGGAACCATGCTGCGTATCGTGGATTCTAAGGAGCCAGCCGGCCACTCCCACCCACAGGCCCCCAAACACAAACAACGGCGCTTTTCCCTCGAAAACAAAACTCGCCTGCCAACATTTTGATGGCAGATTGCAGGAGCCACTTGCTACTATCAAATCAGCCCAACTTGGCACTGGTGCCACCATGGGTCTGGTCACCATCCTGCCTATCGTAGCTGTTCAGGCGCCAGCCGGTCACTCCCAGCCATAGGCCCCCAGAGAAAAACCTCGGCCCGTTTCCCTGGGAAACAAAAGTAAGCTGCCCCGCTTCTGGA
Organism: Melospiza melodia melodia; assembly: GCF_035770615.1. Taxonomy (NCBI): domain Eukaryota; kingdom Metazoa; phylum Chordata; class Aves; order Passeriformes; family Passerellidae; genus Melospiza; species Melospiza melodia. The sequence continues at coordinate 50,557,862 of NC_086198.1, forward strand.
TGGCAGATTGCAGGAGCCAGTTTGCACCATCAAACCAGCCCAACTTGGCACTGGTGCCACCTCTGGTCTGGGAACCATGCCGCGTATCGTGGATTCTAAGGAGCCAGCCGGCCACTCCCAGCCACAGGCCCCCAAACACAAACAACGGCGCTTTTCCCTGGAAAACAAAACTCGCCTGCCAACATTTTGATGGCAGATTGCAGGAGCCACTTGGTACTATCAAACCAGCCCAACTTGGCACTGGTGCCACCATGGGTCTGCTCACCATCCTGCCTATCGTAGCTTTTCAGGAGCCAGCCGGTCACTCCAAGCCATAGGCCCCCAGACAAAAACCTCGGCACGTTTCCCTGGCAAAGAAAAGTAAGCTGCCCCGCTTCTGGATGGCAGATTGCAGGAGCCACTTTGCACCATCAAACTAGCCAGACTTGGCACTTGTGCCACCTCTGGTCTGGGAACCATGCTGCGTATCGTGGATTCTAAGGAGCCAGCCGGCCACTCCAAGCCACAGGCCCCCAAACACAAACAACGGCGCTTTTCCCTGGAAAACAAAACTCGCCTGCCAAATTTTGATGGCAGATTGCAGGAGCCACTTGGTACTATCAAACCAGCCCAACTTGGCACTGCTGCCACCATGGGTCTGGTCACCATCCTGCCTATCTTAGCTTTTCAGGTCCTAGCCGGTCACTCCCAGCCATAGGCCCCCAGACACAAAGCTCGACCCGTTTCCCTGGCAAACAAATATAAGCTGCCCCGCTTCTGGATGGCAGATTGCAGGAGCCACTTGGTACTATCAAACCAGCCCAACTTGGCACTGGTGCCACCTTGGGTCTGGGAACCATCCTGCGTATCGTGGATTCTAAGGAGCCAGCCGGTCACTCCCAGCCACAGGCCGCCAAACACAAACAACGGCGCTTTTCCCTGGAATACAAAACCCGCCTGCCAACTTTTTGATGGCAGATTGCAGGAGCCACTTGGTACTATCAAATCAGCCCAACTCGGCACTGGTGCCACCATGGGTCTGGTCACCATCCTGCCTATCATAGATTTTCAGGAGCCAGCCGGTCCCTCTCTGCCATAGGGCCCCAGAGAAATCCTCGGCCAGTTTCCCTGGCAAAAAAAAGTAACCTACCCCGCTTCTGGATGGCAGATTGCAGGAGCCACTTTACACCATCAAACTAGCCCGACTTGGCACTGGTGCCACCTCAGGTCTGGGAACCATCCTGCGTATCGTGGATTCTAAGGAGCCAGCCGGCCACTCCAGCCACAGGCCCCCAGACACAATCAACGGCGCTTTTCCCTGGAAAACAAAACTCGCCTGCCGACTTTTTGATGGCAGATTGCAGGAGCCACTTGGTACTATCAAATCAGCCCAACTTGGCACTGGTGCCACCATGGGTCTGGTCACCATCCTGCCTATCGTAGCTTTTCAGGAGCCAGCCGGTCACTCCCAGCCATAGGCCCCCAGACACAATACTCGGCCCGTTTCCCTGGCAAACAAAAGCAAGCTGCCCTGCTTCTGGATGGCATATTGCAGGAGCCACATTGCACCATCAAACTAGCCCGACTCGGCACTGGTGCCACCTCAGGTCTGGGAACCATGCTGCGTATCGTGGATTCTAATTAGCCATCCGGCCACTCCTACCCACAGGCCCCCAAACAAAAACAACGGCGCTTTTCCCTGGAAAACAAAACTCGCCTGCCAAATTTTGATGGCAGATTGCAGGAGCCACTTGGTACTATCAAACCAGCCCGACTTGGCACTGGTGCCACCATGGGTCTGGTCACCATCCTGCCTATCGTAGCTTTTCAGGAGCCAGCCGGTCAATCCCAGCCATAGGCCCCCAGACACAAACCTCGGCCCGTTTCCCTGGCAAACAAAAGTAAGCTACCCCGCTTCTGGATGGCAGATTGCAGGACGCACTTGGTACTATCAAACCAGCCCAACTTGGCAGTGGTGCCACCTTGGGTCTGGGAACCATCCTGCGTATCGTGGATTCTAATTAGCCATCCGTCCACTCCCAGCCACAGGCCCCCAAACAGAAACAACGGCGCTTTTCCCTGGAAATCAAAACTCGCCTGCCAACATTTTGATGGCAGATTGCCGGAGCCACTTGGTACTATCAAACCAGCCCAACCTTACACTGGTGCCACCATGGGTCTGGTCACCATCCTGCCTATCGTAGCATTTCAGGAGCCAGCCGGTCACTCCCAGCCATAGGCCCCCAGACAAAAACCTTGGCCCGTTTCCCTGGCAAACAAAAGTAAGTTATCCCGCTACTGGATGGCAGATTGCAGGAGCCACTTTTCACCATCAAACCAGCCCGACTTGGCACTGGTGCCACCTCAGGTCTGGGAACCATGCTGCGTATCGTGGATTCTAAGGAGCCAGCCGGCCACTCCCAGCCACAGGCCCCCAAACACAAACAACGGCGCATTTCCCTGGATAACAAACTCGCCTGCCAACTTTTTGATGGCAGATTGCAGGAGCCACTTGGTACTATCAAACCAGCCCAACTTGGCACTGGTGCCACCATGGGTCTGGTCACCATCCTGCCTATCGTAGCTTTTCAGGAGCCAGCCGGTCACTCCCAGCCATAGGCCCCCAGACAAAACCTCGGCCCGTTTCCCTGGCAAACAAAAGTAAGCTGCCCCGCTTCTGGATGGCAGATTGCAGGACGCACTTGGTACTGTAAAACCAGCCCAACTTGGCACTGGTGCCACCTCTGGTCTGGGAACCATCCTGCGTATCGTGGATTCTAAGGAGCCAGCCGGCCACTCCCAGCCACAGGCCCCCAAACAAAAACAACGGCGCTTTTCCCTGGAAAACAAAATTCGCCTGCCAACTTTTTGATGGCAGATTGCAGGAGCCACTTGGTACTATCAAACCAGCCCAACTTGACACTGGTGCCACCATGGGTCTGGTCACCATCCTGCCTATCGTAGCTTTTCAGGAGCCAGCCGGTCACTCCCAGCCATAGGCCCCCAGACACAAAGCTCGGCCCGTTTCCCTGACAAACAAAAGTAAGCTGTCCCGCTTCTGGATGGCAGATTCCAGGAGCCACTTGGTACTATCAAATCAGCCCAATTTGGCACTGGTGCCACCTCTGGTCTGGGAACCATCCTGCATATCGTGGATTCTAATTAGCCATCCGTCCACTCCCAGCCACAGGCCCCCAAACGCAAACAACGGCGCTTTACCCTGGAAAACAAAACTCGTCTGCCAACTTTTTGATGGCAGATTGCCGGAGCCACTTGGTACTATCAAACCAGCCCAACTTGGCACTGTTGCCACCTTGGGTCTGGGAACCATCCTGCGTATCGTGGATTATAAGGAGCCAGCCGGCCACTCCCTGCCACAGGCCCCCAAACAGAAACAACGGCGCTTTTCCCTGGAAAACATAATTCGCCGGCCAACTATTTGATGGCAGATTGCAGGAGCCACTTGGTACTATCAAATCAGCCCAACTTGGCACTGGTTGCACCTCAGGTCTGGGAACCATCCTGCCTATCGTAGCTTTTCAGGACCTCGCCGGTCACTCCCAGCCATAGGCGCCCAGACACAAAGCTCGGCCCGTTTCCCTGGCAAACCAAAGTAAGCTGCCCCGCTTCTTGATGGCAGATTGCAGGAGCCACTTGGTACTATCAAATCAGCCCAACTTGGCACTGGTGCCACCATGGGTCTGGTCACCATCCTGCCTATCGTAGCTTTTCAGGACCTAGCCGGTCACTCCAAGCCATAGGCGCCAAGACAAAAATCTCGGCCCGTTTCCCTGGCAAACAAATGTAAGCTGTCCCGCTTCTGGATGGCAGATTGCAGGATCCACTAGGTATTATCAAACCAGCCCGACTTGGCACTGGTGCCACCTCTGGTCTGGGAACCATCCTGCGTATCGTGGATTCTAAGCAGCCAGCCGGCCACTCCCAGCCACAGGCCCCCAAACACAAACAACGGCGCTTTTCCCTGGAAAACAAAACTCGCCTGCCAACATTTTGATGGCAGATTGCAGGAGCCACTTGGTACTATCAAACCAGCCCAACTTGGCACTGGTGCCACCATGGGTCTGCTCACCATCCTGCCTATCGTAGCTTTTCAGGAGCCAGCCGGTCACTCCAAGCCATAGGCCCCCAGACAAAAACCTCGGCACGTTTCCCTGGCAAAGAAAAGTAAGCTGCCCCGCTTCTGGATGGCAGATTGCAGGAGCCACTTTGCACCATCAAACTAGCCAGACTTGGCACTTGTGCCACCTCTGGTCTGGGAACCATGCTGCGTATCGTGGATTCTAAGGAGCCAGCCGGCCACTCCAAGCCACAGGCCCCCAAACACAAACAACGGCGCTTTTCCCTGGAAAACAAAACTCGCCTGCCAAATTTTGATGGCAGATTGCAGGAGCCACTTGGTACTATCAAACCAGCCCAACTTGGCACTGCTGCCACCATGGGTCTGGTCACCATCCTGCCTATCTTAGCTTTTCAGGTCCTAGCCGGTCACTCCCAGCCATAGGCCCCCAGACACAATACTCGACCCGTTTCCCTGGCAAACAAATATAAGCTGCCCCGCTTCTGGATGGCAGATTGCAGGAGCCACTTGGTACTATCAAACCAGCCCAACTTGGCACTGGTGCCACCTTGGGTCTGGGAACCATCCTGCGTATCGTGGATTCTAAGGAGCCAGCCGGTCACTCCCAGCCACAGGCCGCCAAACACAAACAACGGCGCTTTTCCCTGGAATACAAAACCCGCCTGCCAACTTTTTGATGGCAGATTGCAGGAGCCACTTGGTACTATCAAATCAGCCCAACTCGGCACTGGTGCCACCATGGGTCTGGTCACCATCCTGCCTATCATAGATTTTCAGGAGCCAGCCGGTCCCTCTCTGCCATAGGGCCCCAGAGAAATCCTCGGCCAGTTTCCCTGGCAAAAAAAAGTAACCTACCCCGCTTCTGGATGGCAGATTGCAGGAGCCACTTTACACCATCAAACTAGCCCGACTTGGCACTGGTGCCACCTCAGGTCTGGGAACCATCCTGCGTATCGTGGATTCTAAGGAGCCAGCCGGCCACTCCAGCCACAGGCCCCCAGACACAATCAACGGCGCTTTTCCCTGGAAAACAAAACTCGCCTGCCGACTTTTTGATGGCAGATTGCAGGAGCCACTTGGTACTATCAAATCAGCCCAACTTGGCACTGGTGCCACCATGGGTCTGGTCACCATCCTGCCTATCGTAGCTTTTCAGGAGCCAGCCGGTCACTCCCAGCCATAGGCCCCCAGACACAAAGCTCGGCCCGTTTCCCTGGCAAACAAAAGCAAGCTGCCCCGCTTCTGGATGGCATATTGCAGGAGCCACATTGCACCATCAAACTAGCCCGACTCGGCACTGGTGCCACCTCAGGTCTGGGAACCATGCTGCGTATCGTGGATTCTAATTAGCCATCCGGCCACTCCTACCCACAGGCCCCCAAACAAAAACAACGGCGCTTTTCCCTGGAAAACAAAACTCGCCTGCCAAATTTTGATGGCAGATTGCAGGAGCCACTTGGTACTATCAAACCAGCCCAACTTGGCACTGGTGCCACCATGGGTCTGGTCACCATCCTGCCTATCTTAGCTTTTCAGGAGCCAGCCGGTCAATCCCAGCCATAGGCCCCCAGACACAAACCTCGGCCCGTTTCCCTGGCAAACAAAAGTAAGCTACCCCGCTTCTGGATGGCAGATTGCAGGACGCACTTGGTACTATCAAACCAGCCCAACTTGGCACTGGTGCCACCTTGGGTCTGGGAACCATCCTGCGTATCGTGGATTCTAATTAGCCATCCGTCCACTCCCAGCCACAGGCCCCCAAACAGAAACAACGGCGCTTTTCCCTGGAAATCAAAACTCGCCTGCCAACATTTTGATGGCAGATTGCCGGAGCCACTTGGTACTATCAAACCAGCCCAACCTTACACTGGTGCCACCATGGGTCTGGTCACCATCCTGCCTATCGTAGCATTTCAGGAGCCAGCATGTCACTCCCAGCCATAGGCCCCCAGACAAAAACCTTGGCCCGTTTCCCTGGCAAACAAAAGTAAGTTATCCCGCTACTGGATGGCAGATTGCAGGAGCCACTTTTCACCATCAAACCAGCCCGACTTGGCACTGGTGCCACCTAAGGTCTGGGAACCATGCTGCGTATCGTGGATTCTAAGGAGCCAGCCGGCCACTCCCAGCCACAGGCCCCCAAACACAAACAACGGCGCATTTCCCTGGATAACAAACTCGCCTGCCAACTTTTTGATGGCAGATTGCAGGAGCCACTTGGTACTATCAAACCAGCCCAACTTGGCACTGGTGCCACCATGGGTCTGGTCACCATCCTGCCTATCGTAGCTTTTCAGGAGCCAGCCGGTCACTCCCAGCCATAGGCCCCCAGACAAAAACCTCGGCCCGTTTCCCTGGCAAACAAAAGTAAGCTGCCCCGCTTCTGGATGGCAGATTGCAGGACGCACTTGGTACTGTAAAACCAGCCCAACTTGGCACTGGTGCCACCTCTGGTCTGGGAACCATGCTGCGTATCGTGGATTCTAAGGAGCCAGCCGGCCACTCCCAGCCACAGGCCCCCAAACAAAAACAACGGCGCTTTTCCCTGGAAAACAAAACTCGCCTGCCAACTTTTTGATGGCAGATTGCAGGAGCCACTTGGTACTATCAAACCAGCCCAACTTGGCACTGGTGCCACCATGGGTCTGGTCACCATCCTGCCTATCGTAGCTTTTCAGGAGCCAGCCGGTCACTCCCAGCCATAGGCCCCCAGACACAAAGCTCGGCCCGTTTCCCTGACAAACAAAAGTAAGCTGTCCCGCTTCTGGATGGCAGATTCCAGGAGCCACTTGGTACTATCAAATCAGCCCAATTTGGCACTGGTGCCACCTCTGGTCTGGGAACCATCCTGCATATCGTGGATTCTAATTAGCCATCCGTCCACTCCCAGCCACAGGCCCCCAAACGCAAACAACGGCGCTTTACCCTGGAAAACAAAACTCGTCTGCCAACTTTTTGATGGCAGATTGCCGGAGGCACTTGGTACTATCAAACCAGCCCAACTTGGCACTGTTGCCACCTTGGGTCTGGGAACCATGCCGCGTATCGTGGATTATAAGGAGCCAGCCGGCCACTCCCTGCCACAGGCCCCCAAACAGAAACAACGGCGCTTTTCCCTGGAAAACATAATTCGCCGGCCAACTATTTGATGGCAGATTGCAGGAGCCACTTGCTACTATCAAATCAGCCCAACTTGGCACTGGTTGCACCTCAGGTCTGGGAACCATCCTGCCTATCGTAGCTTTTCAGGACCTCGCCGGTCACTCCCAGCCATAGGCGCCCAGACACAAAGCTCGGCCCGTTTCCCTGGCAAACCAAAGTAAGCTGCCCCGCTTCTTGATGGCAGATTGCAGGAACCACTTTTCACCATCAAAGTAGCCCGACTTGGAACTGGTGCCACCTTGGGTCTGGGAACCATGCTGCGTATCGTGGATTCTAAGGAGCCAGCCGGCCACTCCCAGCCACAGGCCCCCAAACACAAACAACGGCGCTTTTCCCTGGAAAACAAAACTCGCCTGCCAACTTTTTGATGGCAGATTGCAGGAGCCACTTGCTACTATCAAATCAGCCCAACTTGGCACTGGTGCCACCATGGGTCTGGTCACCATCCTGCCTATCGTAGCTTTTCAGGAGCCAGCCGGTCACTCCCAGCCATAGGCCCCCAGACAAAAACCTCGGCCCGTTTCCCTGGCAAACAAAAGTAAGCTGCCCCGCTTCTGCATGGCAGATTGCAGGAACCACTTGGTATTATAAAACCAGCCCGACTTGGCACTGGTGCCACCTCTGGTCTGGGAACCATGCTGCGTATCGGGGATTCTAAGGAGCCAGCCGGCCACTCCCACCCAAAGGCCCCCAAACACAAACAACGGCGCTTTTCCCTGGAAAACAAAACTCGCCTGCCAACTTTTTGATGGCAGATTGCAGGAGCCACTTGGTACTATCAAACCAGCTCAACTTGGCACTGGTGCCACCATGGGTCTGGTCACCATCCTGCCTATCTTAGCTTTTCAGGACCTAGCCGGTCACTCCCAGCCATAGGCCCGCAGACACAAAGCTCGGCCCGTTTCCCTGGCAAACAAAAGTAAGCTGCCCTGCTTCTGGATGGCAGATTGCAGGAACCACTTGGTACTATCAAACCAGCCCAATTTTGCACTGGTGCCACCTTGGCTCTGGGAACCATCCTACGTATCCTGGGTTCAAAGGAGGCAGCCGGCCACTCCCAGCCACAGGCCTCCAAACAAAAACAACGGCGCTTTTCCCTGGAAAACAAAACTCGCCTGACAACTTTTTGATGGCAGATTGCAGGAGCCACTTGGTACTATCAAACCAGCCCAACTTGGCACTGGTGCCACCATGGGTCTGGTCACCATCCTGCCTATCGTAGCTTTTCAGGAGCCAGCCGGTCACTCCCAGCCATAGACCCCCAGACACAAACCTCGGCCCGTTTCCCTGGAAAACAAAAGTAAGCTGCTCCGATTCTGGATGGCAGATTGCAGGAGCCACTTGGTACTATCAAATCAGCCCGACTTGGCACTGGTGCCACCATGGGTCTGGTAAACCTCCTGCCTATCGTAGCTTTTCAGGAGCCAGACGGTCACTCCCTGCCATAGGCCCCCAGACACAAACCTCGGCCCGTTTCCCTGGAAAACAAAAGTAAACTGCCCCGCTTTTGGATGGCAGATTGCAGGATGCATTTGGTACTATCAAACCTGCCCGACTTGGCCCTCGTGCCACCTTGGCTCTGGGAACCATGCTGCGTAACCTAGATTCTACGAGGACAGGCGGCCACTCCCAGCCACAGGCCTCTAAACAACAACAACGGCGCTTTTCCCTGGAAAACAAAACTCGCCTGCCAACTTTTTGATGGCAGATTGCAGGAGCCACTTGGTACTATCAAACCAGCCCAACTTGGTACTGGTTCCACTTTGGGTCTGGTCACCATCCTGCCTATCGTAGCTTTTCAGGAGCCAGCCGGTCACTCCCAGCCATAGGCCCCCAGACAAATATCTCGGCCCGTTTCCCTGGCAAACAAAAGTAAGCTGCCCCGCTTCTGGATGGCAGATTGCAGGAGCCACATGGTACTATCAAACCAGGCCAACATGGCACTGGTGCCACCTTGGCTCTGGGAACCATCCTGCCTATCGTGGATTTTCAGGGGCCAGCCGGCCACTCTCAGCCATATGCCCCCAAACACATACCACGGCCCTTTGCTCTGGCAAACAAAACTCAACTGCCCCTCTTCTGGATGGCAAATTGCAGGACGCACTTGGTACTACGAAAACAGCCCGACTTGGCACTGATGCCACCTTGGGTCAGGGAACAATCCTGCGTATCGATCTTTTTAAGGAGCCAGCCGGCCACGTCCAGCCATATACCCCCAAAAAAAAACCACGGAACTTTTCTCCAGCAAACAAAAATCCGCTGCCCCGCGTCTGAATGGCAGATTTCAGGAGCTATTTAGTATTATCAAACCAGCCCGACTTGGCACTGGTGCCACCATGAGTCTGGTAACCATCCTGCCTATCGTAGCTTTTCAGTAGCCAGCCGGTCACTCCCAGCCATAGGCCCCCAGACAAATACCTCAGCCCGTTTCCCTGGGAAACAAAAGTAAGCTGTCCCGCTTCTGGATGGCAGATTGCAGGAGCCACTTGGTATTATCAAACCAGCCCAACTTGGCACTGGTGCCACTTTGGCTCTGGGAACCATCCTGCGTATCCTGGGTTCAAAGGAGGCAGCCGGCCACTCCCAGCCACAGGCCTCTAAACAAGAACAACGGCGCTTTTCCCTGGAAAACACAACTCGCCTGCCAACTTTTTGATGGCAGATTGCAGGAGCCACTTGGTACTATCAAACCAGCCCAACTTGGCACTGGTGCCACCATGGGTCTGGTCACCATCCTGCCTATCGTAGCTTTTCAGGAGCCAGCCGCTCACTCCCAGCCATAGGCCCCCAGACAAATATCTCGGCCCGTTTCCCTGGCAAACAAAAGTAAGCAGCCCCGCTTCTGGATGGCAGATTGCAGGAGCCACATGGTACTATCAAACCAGGCCAACATGGCACTGGTGCCACCTTGGTTCTGGGAACCATCCTGCCTATCGTGGATTTTCAGGGGCCAGCCGGCCACTCTCAACCATATGCCCCCAAACATATACCACGGCCCTTTTCTCTGGCAAACAAAACTCAACTGCCCCTCTTCTGGATGGCAAATTGCAGGACGCACTTGGTACTACGAAAACAGCCCGACTTGGCACTGATGCCACCTTGGGTCAGGGAACAATCCTGCGTATCGAGCTTTTTAAGGAGCCAGCCGGCCACGTCCAGCCATATACCCCCAAAAAAAACCACGGAACTTTTCTCCAGCAAACAAAAATCCTCAGCCCCGCGTCTGGATGGCAGATTGCACGAGCTATTTAGTATTATCAAACCAGCCCGACTTGGCACTGGTGCCACCATGAGTCTGGTAACCATCCTGCCTATCGTAGCTTTTCAGTAGCCAGCCAGTCGCTCCCAGCCATAGGCCCCCAGACAAATACCTCGGCCCGTTTCCCTGGGAAACAAAAGTAAGCTGTCCCGCTTCTGGATGGCAGATTGCAGGAGCCACTTGGTACTATCAAACCAGCCCAACTTGGCACTGGCGCCACCTTGGCTCTGGGAACCATCCTGCGTATCCTGGGTTCAAAGGAGGCAGCCGGCCACTCCCAGCCACAGGCCTCCAAACAAAAACAACGGCGCTTTTCCCTGGAAAACAAAACTGGCCTGCCAACTTTTTGATGGCAGATTGCAGGAGCCACTTGGTACTATCAAACCAGCCCAACTTGGCACTGGTGCCACCATGGGTCTGGTCACCATCCGGCCTATCGTAGCTTTTCAGGCGCCAGCCGGTGCTCCCAGCCATTGGCCCCCAGTCACAAACCTCGGCCCGTTTCCCTGGCAAACAAAAGTAAGCTACACCGCTTATGGATGGCAGATTGCAGGAGTCACTTTGCACCATCAAACCAGCCCGACTTGGCACTGGTGCCACCTCTGGTCTGGGACCCATCCTGCGTATCGTGGATTCTAAGGAGACAGCTGGCCACTCCCAGCCACAGGCCCCCAAACACAAACAACGGCGATTTTCCCTGGAGAACAAAACTCGCTTGCCAACTTTTTGATGGCAGATTGCAGGAGCCACTTGGTACTATCAAACCACCCCAACTTGGCAACAAGTGGTTCCTGCAATCTGCCATCCAGAAGCGGGGCAGCTTACTTTTCTTTGCCAGGGAAACGGACCGTTGTTTGTGTTTGGAGGCGTATGGCTGGGAGTGGCCGACTGGCTCCTTAAAATCCACGATACGCAGGATGGTTCCCAGACCCAAGGTGGCACCATTGCCTAGTCGGGCTGGTTTGATGGTGAAAAGTGGCTCCTGCAATCTGCCATCCAGAAGCGGGGGTGCTTACTTTTGTTTGCCAGGGAAACGGGCCGAGCTTTGTGTCTCGGGGCCTATGGCAGGGAGTGACCGGCTGCCTCCTGAAAAGCTACGATAGGCAGGATGGTGACCAGACCCATGGTGGCACCAGTGCCAAGTTGGGCTGGTTTGATAGTACCAAGTGGCTCCTGCAATCTGCCATCAAAAAGTTGGCAGGCGAGTTTTGTTTTCCAGGGAAAAGCGCCATTGTTTGTGTTTGGGGGCCTGTGGTTGGGAGTGCCCGGCTGGCTCCTTAGAAACCACGATACGCAGCATGGTTACCAGACAAGAGGTGCCACCAGTGCCAAGTTGTGCTGGTTTGATACTACCAAGTGGTTCCTGCAATCTGCCATCCAGAAGCGGGGCAGCTTACTTTTGTTTGCCACGGAAACGGGCCGTTGTTTGTGTTTGGGGGCCTGTGGCTGGGAGTGGCCGACTGGCTCCTTAGAATCCACGATACGCAGGATGGGTCCCAGACCAGAGGTGGCACCAGTGCCAAGTTGGGCTGGTTTGATAGTACCAAGTGGTTCCTGCAATCTGCCATCCAGAAGCGGGGCAGCTTACTTTTGTTTGCCAGGGAAACGGGCCGAGGTTTGTGACTGGGGACCTATGGCTGGGAGTGACCGGCTGGCTCCTGAAAAGCTACGATAGGCAGGATGGTGACCAGACCCAAAGTGGAACCAGTACCAAGTTGGGCTGGTTTGATAGTACCAAGTGGCTCCTGCAATCTGCCATCAAAAAGTTGGCAGGCGAGTTTTGTTTTCCAGGGAAAAGCGCCGTTGTTTGTATTTGGGGGCCTGTGGCTGGGAGTGGCCGCCTGTCCTCGTAGAATCTACGTTACGCAGCATGGTTCCCAGAGCCAAGGTGGCACGAGGGCCAAGTCGGGCAGGTTTGATAGTACCAAATGCATCCTGCAATCTGCCATCCAAAAGCGGGGCAGTTTACTTTTGTTTGCCAGGGAAACGGGCAGAGGTTTGTGTCTGGGGGCCTATGGCAGGGAGTGACCGTCTGGCTCCTGAAAAGCTACGATAGGCAGGATGTTTACCAGACCCATGGTGGCACCAGTGCCAAGTTGGGCTGATTTGATAGTACCAAGTGGCTCCTGCAATCTGCCATCCAGAATCGGGGCAGCTTACTTTTGTTTTCCAGGGAAACGGGCCGAGGTTTGTGTCTGGGGGTCTATGGCTGGGAGTGACCGGCTGGCTCCTGAAAAGCTACGATAGGCAGGATGGTGACCAGACCCATGGTGGCACCAGTGCCAAGTTTGGCAGGTTTGATAGTACCAAGTGCCTCCTGAAATCTGCCATCAAAAAGTTGTCAGGCGAGTTTTGTTTTCCAGGGAAAAGCGCCGTGGTTTTTGTTTAGAGGCCTGTGGCTGGGAGTGGCCGGCTGCCTCCTTTGAACCCAGGATACGTAGGATGGTTCCCAGAGCCAAGGTGGCACCAGTGCAAAATTGGGCTGGTTTGATAGTACCAAGTGGTTCCTGCAATCTGCCATCCAGAAGCAGGGCAGCTTACTTTTGTTTGCCAGGGAAACGGGCCGAGCTTTGTGTCTGCGGGCCTATGGCTGGGAGTGACCGGCTAGGTCCTGAAAAGCTAAGATAGGCAGGATGGTGACCAGACCCATGGTGGCACCAGTGCCAAGTTGAGCTGGTTTGATAGTACCAAGTGGCTCCTGCAATCTGCCATGAAAAAGTTGGCAGGCGAGTTTTGTTTTCCAGGGAAAAGCGCCGTTGTTTGTGTTTGGGGGCCTTTGGGTGGGAGTGGCCGGCTGGCTCCTTAGAATCCCCGATACGCAGCATGGTTCCCAGACCAGAGGTGGCACCAGTGCCAAGTCGGGCTGGTTTTATAATACCAAGTGGTTCCTGCAATCTGCCATGCAGAAGCGGGGCAGCTTACTTTTGTTTGCCAGGGAAACGGGCCGAGGTTTTTGTCTGGGGGCCTATGGCTGGGAGTGACCGGCTGGCTCCTGAAAAGCTACGATAGGCAGGATGGTGACCAGACCCATGGTGGCACCAGTGCCAAGTTGGGCTGATTTGATAGTAGCAAGTGGCTCCTGCAATCTGCCATCAAAAAGTTGGCAGGCGAGTTTTGTTTTCCAGGGAAAAGCGCCGTTGTTTCTGTTTGGGGGCCTGTGGCTGGGAGTGGCCGGGTGGCTCCTTAGAATCCACGATACGCAGGATGGTTCCCAGACCAGAGGTGGCACCAGTTCCAAGTCGGGCTACTTTGATGGTGAAAAGTTGTTCCTGCAATCTGCCATCAAGAAGCGGGGCAGCTTACTTTGGTTTGCCAGGGAAACGGGCCGAGCTTTGTGTCTGGGCGCCTATGGCTGGGAGTGACCGGCTGGCTCCTGAAAAGCTACGATAGGCAGGATGGTTCCCAGACCTGAGGTGGCACCAGTGCCAAGTTGGGCTGATTTGATAGTACCAAGTGGCTCCTGCAATCTGCCATCAAATAGTTGGCCGGCGAATTATGTTTTCCAGGGAAAAGCGCTGTTGTTTCTGTTTGGGGGCCTGTGGCAGGGAGTGGCCGGCTGGCTCCTTATAATCCACGATACGCAGCATGGTTCCCAGACCCAAGGTGGCAAGAGTGCCAAGTTGGGCTGGTTTGATAGTACCAAGTGGCTCCGGCAATCTGCCATCAAAAAGTTGGCAGACGAGTTTTGTTTTCCAGGGTAAAGCGCCGTTGTTTGCGTTTGGGGGCCTGTGGCTGGGAGTGGACGGATGGCTAATTAGAATCCACGATACGCAGGATGGTTCCCAGACCCAAGGTGGCACCAGTGCCAAGTTGGGCTGATTTGATAGTACCAAGTGGCTCCTGGAATCGGCCATCCAGAAGCGGGACAGCTTACTTTTGTTTGTCAGGGAAACGGGCCGAGCTTTGTGTCTGGGGGCCTATGGCTGGGAGTGACCAGCTGGCTCCTGAAAAGCTACGATAGGCAGGATGGTGACCAGACCCATGGTGGCACCAGTGTCAAGTTGGGCTGGTTTGATAGTACCAGGTGGCTCCTGCAATCTGCCACCAAAAGTTGACAGGCGAGTTTTGTTTTCCAGGGAAAAGCGCCGTTGTTTTTGTTTGGGGGCCTGTGGCTGGGAGTGGCCGGCTGGCTCCTTAGAATCCACGATACGCAGCATGGTTCCCAGACCAGAGGTGGCACCAGTGCCAAGTTGGGCTGGTTTGATAGTACCAAGTGCGTCCTGCAATCTGCCATCCAGAAGCAGGGCAGCTTACTTTTGTTTGCCAGGGAAACGGGCCGAGGTTTTTGTCTGGGGGCCTATGGCTGGGAGTGACCGGCTGGCTCCTGAAAAGCTACGATAGGCAGGATGGTGACCAGACCCATGGTGGCACCAGTGCCAAGTTGGGCTGGTTTGATAGTACCAAGTGGCTCCTGCAATCTGCCATCAAAAATTTGGCAGGCGAGTTTGGTATCCAGGGAAATGCGCCGTTGTTTGTGTTTGGGGGCCTGTGGCTGGGAGTGGCCGGCTGGCTGCTTAGAATCCATGATACGCAGCATGGTTCCCAGACCTGAGGTGGCACCAGTGCCAAGTTGGGCTGGTTTGATGGTGAAAAGTGGCTCCTGCAATCTGCCATCCAGTAGCGGGATAACTTACTTTTGTTTGCCAGGGAAACGGGCCAAGGTTTTTGTCTGGGGGCCTATGGCTGGGAGTGACATGCTGGCTCCTGAAATGCTACGATAGGCAGGATGGTGACCAGACCCATGGTGGCACCAGTGTCAAGTTGGGCTGGTTTGATAGTACCAAGTGGCTCCGGCAATCTGCCATCAAAATGTTGGCAGGCGAGTTTTGTTTTGCAGGGAAAAGCGCCGTTGTTTTTGTTTGGGGGCCTGTGGTTGGGAGTGCCCGGCTGGCTCCTTAGAAACCACGATACGCAGCATGGTTACCAGACAAGAGGTGCCACCAGTGCCAAGTTGTGCTGGTTTGATACTACCAAGTGGTTCCTGCAATCTGCCATCCAGAAGCGGGGCAGCTTTCTTTTGTTTGCCACGGAAACGGGCCGTTGTTTGTGTTTGGGGGCCTGTGGCTGGGAGTGGCCGACTGGCTCCTTAGAATCCACGATACGCAGGATGGGTCCCAGACCAGAGGTGGCACCAGTGCCAAGTTGGGCTGGTTTGATAGTACCAAGTGGTTCCTGCAATCTGCCATCCAGAAGCGGGGCAGCTTACTTTTGTTTGCCAGGGAAACGGGCCGAGGTTTGTGACTGGGGACCTATGGCTGGGAGTGACCGGCTGGCTCCTGAAAAGCTACGATAGGCAGGATGGTGACCAGACCCAAAGTGGAACCAGTACCAAGTTGGGCTGGTTTGATAGTACCAAGTGGCTCCTGCAATCTGCCATCAAAAAGTTGGCAGGCGAGTTTTGTTTTCCAGGGAAAAGCGCCGTTGTTTGTATTTGGGGGCCTGTGGCTGGGAGTGGCCGCCTGTCCTCGTAGAATCTACGTTACGCAGCATGGTTCCCAGAGCCAAGGTGGCACGAGGGCCAAGTCGGGCAGGTTTGATAGTACCAAATGCATCCTGCAATCTGCCATCCAAAAGCGGGGCAGTTTACTTTTGTTTGCCAGGGAAACGGGCAGAGGTTTGTGTCTGGGGGCCTATGGCAGGGAGTGACCGTCTGGCTCCTGAAAAGCTACGATAGGCAGGATGTTTACCAGACCCATGGTGGCACCAGTGCCAAGTTGGGCTGATTTGATAGTACCAAGTGGCTCCTGCAATCTGCCATCCAGAATCGGGGCAGCTTACTTTTGTTTTCCAGGGAAACGGGCCGAGGTTTGTGTCTGGGGGTCTATGGCTGGGAGTGACCGGCTGGCTCCTGAAAAGCTACGATAGGCAGGATGGTGACCAGACCCATGGTGGCACCAGTGCCAAGTTTGGCAGGTTTGATAGTACCAAGTGCCTCCTGAAATCTGCCATCAAAAAGTTGTCAGGCGAGTTTTGTTTTCCAGGGAAAAGCGCCGTGGTTTTTGTTTAGAGGCCTGTGGCTGGGAGTGGCCGGCTGCCTCCTTTGAACCCAGGATACGTAGGATGGTTCCCAGAGCCAAGGTGGCACCAGTGCAAAATTGGGCTGGTTTGATAGTACCAAGTGGTTCCTGCAATCTGCCATCCAGAAGCAGGGCAGCTTACTTTTGTTTGCCAGGGAAACGGGCCGAGCTTTGTGTCTGCGGGCCTATGGCTGGGAGTGACCGGCTAGGTCCTGAAAAGCTAAGATAGGCAGGATGGTGACCAGACCCATGGTGGCACCAGTGCCAAGTTGAGCTGGTTTGATAGTACCAAGTGGCTCCTGCAATCTGCCATGAAAAAGTTGGCAGGCGAGTTTTGTTTTCCAGGGAAAAGCGCCGTTGTTTGTGTTTGGGGGCCTTTGGGTGGGAGTGGCCGGCTGGCTCCTTAGAATCCCCGATACGCAGCATGGTTCCCAGACCAGAGGTGGCACCAGTGCCAAGTCGGGCTGGTTTTATAATACCAAGTGGTTCCTGCAATCTGCCATGCAGAAGCGGGGCAGCTTACTTTTGTTTGCCAGGGAAACGGGCCGAGGTTTTTGTCTGGGGGCCTATGGCTGGGAGTGACCGGCTGGCTCCTGAAAAGCTACGATAGGCAGGATGGTGACCAGACCCATGGTGGCACCAGTGCCAAGTTGGGCTGATTTGATAGTAGCAAGTGGCTCCTGCAATCTGCCATCAAAAAGTTGGCAGGCGAGTTTTGTTTTCCAGGGAAAAGCGCCGTTGTTTCTGTTTGGGGGCCTGTGGCTGGGAGTGGCCGGGTGGCTCCTTAGAATCCACGATACGCAGGATGGTTCCCAGACCAGAGGTGGCACCAGTTCCAAGTCGGGCTACTTTGATGGTGAAAAGTTGTTCCTGCAATCTGCCATCAAGAAGCGGGGCAGCTTACTTTGGTTTGCCAGGGAAACGGGCCGAGCTTTGTGTCTGGGCGCCTATGGCTGGGAGTGACCGGCTGGCTCCTGAAAAGCTACGATAGGCAGGATGGTTCCCAGACCTGAGGTGGCACCAGTGCCAAGTTGGGCTGATTTGATAGTACCAAGTGGCTCCTGCAATCTGCCATCAAATAGTTGGCCGGCGAATTATGTTTTCCAGGGAAAAGCGCCGTTGTTTCTGTTTGGGGGCCTGTGGCAGGGAGTGGCCGGCTGGCTCCTTATAATCCACGATACGCAGCATGGTTCCCAGACCCAAGGTGGCAAGAGTGCCAAGTTGGGCTGGTTTGATAGTACCAAGTGGCTCCGGCAATCTGCCATCAAAAAGTTGGCAGACGAGTTTTGTTTTCCAGTGTAAAGCGCCGTTGTTTGCGTTTGGGGGCCTGTGGCTGGGAGTGGACGGATGGCTAATTAGAATCCACGATACGCAGGATGGTTCCCAGACCCAAGGTGGCACCAGTGCCAAGTTGGGCTGATTTGATAGTACCAAGTGGCTCCTGGAATCTGCCATCCAGAAGCGGGACAGCTTACTTTTGTTTGTCAGGGAAACGGGCCGAGCTTTGTGTCTGGGGGCCTATGGCTGGGAGTGACCAGCTGGCTCCTGAAAAGCTACGATAGGCAGGATGGTGACCAGACCCATGGTGGCACCAGTGTCAAGTTGGGCTGGTTTGATAGTACCAGGTGGCTCCTGCAATCTGCCACCAAAAGTTGACAGGCGAGTTTTGTTTTCCAGGGAAAAGCGCCGTTGTTTTTGTTTGGGGGCCTGTGGCTGGGAGTGGCCGGCTGGCTCCTTAGAATCCACGATACGCAGCATGGTTCCCAGACCAGAGGTGGCACCAGTGCCAAGTTGGGCTGGTTTGATAGTACCAAGTGCGTCCTGCAATCTGCCATCCAGAAGCAGGGCAGCTTACTTTTGTTTGCCAGGGAAACGGGCCGAGGTTTTTGTCTGGGGGCCTATGGCTGGGAGTGACCGGCTGGCTCCTGAAAAGCTACGATAGGCAGGATGGTGACCAGACCCATGGTGGCACCAGTGCCAAGTTGGGCTGGTTTGATAGTACCAAGTGGCTCCTGCAATCTGCCATCAAAAATTTGGCAGGCGAGTTTGGTATCCAGGGAAATGCGCCGTTGTTTGTGTTTGGGGGCCTGTGGCTGGGAGTGGCCGGCTGGCTGCTTAGAATCCATGATACGCAGCATGGTTCCCAGACCTGAGGTGGCACCAGTGCCAAGTTGGGCTGGTTTGATGGTGAAAAGTGGCTCCTGCAATCTGCCATCCAGTAGCGGGATAACTTACTTTTGTTTGCCAGGGAAACGGGCCAAGGTTTTTGTCTGGGGGCCTATGGCTGGGAGTGACCGGCTGGCTCCTGAAATGCTACGATAGGCAGGATGGTGACCAGACCCATGGTGGCACCAGTGTCAAGTTGGGCTGGTTTGATAGTACCAAGTGGCTCCGGCAATCTGCCATCAAAATGTTGGCAGGCGAGTTTTGTTTTCCAGGGAAAAGCGCCGTTGTTTTTGTTTGGGGGCCTGTGGCTGGGAGTGGACGGATGGCTAATTAGAATCCACGATACGCAGCATGGTTCCCAGACCCAAGGTGGCACCAGTGCCAAGTTGTGCTGGTTTGATAGTACCAAGTGCGTCCTGCAATCTGCCATCCAGAAGCGGGGTAGCTTACTTTTGTTTGCCAGGGAAACGGGCCGAGGTTTGTGTCTGGGGGCCTATGGCTGGGATTGACCGCCTGGCTCCTGAAAAGCTACGATAGGCAGGATGGTGACCAGACCCATGGTGGCACCAGTGCCAAGTTGGGCTGGTTTGATAGTACCAAGTGGCTCCTGCAATCTGCCATCAAAATTTGGCAGGCGAGTTTTGTTTTCCAGGGAAAAGCGCCGTTGTTTTTGTTTGGGGGCCTGTGGGTGGGAGTGGCCGGATGGCTAATTAGAATCCACGATACGCAGCATGGTTCCCAGACCTGAGGTGGCACCAGTGCCAAGTCGGGCTAGTTTGATGGTGCAAAGTGGCTCCTGCAATATGCCATCCAGAAGCGGGGCAGCTTGCTTTTGTTTGCCAGGGAAACGGGCCGAGCTTTGTGTCTGGGGGCCTATGGCTTGGAGTGACCGGCTAGGTCCTGAAAAGCTACGATAGGCAGGATGGTGACCAGACCCATGGTGGCACCAGTGCCAAGTTGGGCTGATTTGATAGTACCAAGTGGCTCCTGCAATCTGCCATCAAAAAGTCGGCAGGCGAGTTTTGTTTTCCAGGGAAAAGCGCCGTTGATTGTGTCTGGGGGCCTGTGGCTGGAGTGGCCGGCTGGCTCCTTAGAATCCACGATACGCAGGATGGTTCCCAGACCTGAGGTGGCACCAGTGCCAAGTCGGGCTAGTTTGATGGTGTAAAGTGGCTCCTGTAATCTGCCATCCAGAACGGGGTAGGTTAGTTTTTTTTGCCAGGGAAACTGGCCGAGGATTTCTCTGGGGCCCTATGGCAGAGAGGGACCGGCTTGCTCCTGAAAAGCTACGATAGGCAGGATGGTGACCAGACCCATGGTGGCACCAGTGCCAAGTTGGGCTGATTTGATAGCAGCAAGTGGCTCCTGCAATCTGCCATCAAAATGTTGGCAGGCGAGTTTTGTTTTCCAGGGAAAAGCGCCGTTGTTTCTGTTTGGGGGCCTGTGGCTGGGAGTGGCCGGCTGGCTCCTTAGAATCCACGATACGCGGCATGGTTCCCAGACCAGTGGTGGCACCAGTGCCAAGTTGGGCTGGTTTGATGGTGCAAAGTGGCTCCTGCAATCTGCCATCCAGAAGCGGGGCAGCTTACTTTTGTTTCCCAGGGAAACGGGCCGAGGTTTTTCTCTGGGGGCCTATGGCTGGGAGTGACCGGCTGGCGCCTGAACAGCTACGATAGGCAGGATGGTGACCAGACCCATGGTGGCACCAGTGCCAAGTTGGGCTGATTTGATAGCAGCAAGTGGCTCCTGCAATCTGCCATCAAAATGTTGGCAGGCGAGTTTTGTTTTCCAGGGAAAAGCGCCGTTGTTTGTGTTTGGGGGCCTGTGGCTGGGAGTGGCCGGCTGGCTCCTTAGAATCCACGATACGCAGGATGGTTCCCAGACCAGAGGTGGCACCAGTGCCAAGTTGGGCTGGTTTGATAGTACCAAGTGGTTCCTGCAATCTGCCATCCAGAAGCGGGGCAGCTTACTTTTGTTTGCCAGGGAAACGGGCCGAGTATTATGTCTGGGGGCCTATGGCTGCGAGTGACCGGCTGGCTCCTGAAAACTACGATAGGCAGAATGGTGACCAGACCCATGGTGGCACCAGTGCCAAGTTGGGCTGATTTGATAGTACCAAGTGGCTCCTGCAATCTGCCATCAAAAAGTTGGCAGGCGAGTTTTGTTTTCCAGGGAAAAGCGCCGTTGTTAGTGTCTGGGGGCCTGTGGCTGGAGTGGCCGGCTGGCTCCTTACAATGAACGATACGCAGGATGGTTCCCAGACCTGAGGTGGCACCAGTGCCAAGTCGGGCTAGTTTGATGGTGCAAAGTGGCTCCTGCAATCTGCCATCCAGAAGCGGGGTAGCTTACTTTTGTTTGCCAGGGAAACGGGCCGAGCTTTGTGTCTGGGCGCCTATGGCTTGGAGTGACCGGCTAGGTCCTGAAAAGCTACGATAGGCAGGATGGTGACCAGACCCATGGTGGCACCAGTGCCGAGTTGGGCTGATTTGATAGTACCAAGTGGCTCCTGCAATCTGCCATCAAAATGTTGGCAGGCGGGTTTTGTATTCCAGGGAAAAGCGCCGTTGTTTGTGTTTGGGGGCCTGTGGCTGGGAGTGACCGGCTGGCTCCTTAGAATCCACGATACGCAGGATGGTTCCCAGACCCAAGGTGGCACCAGTGCCAAGTTGGGCTGGTTTGATAGTACCAAGTGGCTCCTGCAATCTGCCATCCAGAAGCGGGACAGCTTACTTTTGTTTGCCAGGGAAACGGGTCGAGATTTGTGTCTGGGGGCCTATGGCTGGGAGTGACCGTCTAGGACCTGAAAAGCTAAGATAGGCAGGATGGTGACCAGACCCATGGTGTCAGCAGTGCCAAGTTGGGCTGGTTTGATAGTACCAAGTGGCTCCTGCAATCTGCCATCAAAATTTGGCAGGCGAGTTTTGTTTTCCAGGGAAAAGCGCCGTTGTTTGTGTTTGGGGGCCTGTGGCTTGGAGTGGCCGCCTGGCTCCTTAGAATCCACGATACGCAGCATGGTTCCCAGACCAGAGGTGGCACAAGTGCCAAGTCTGGCTAGTTTGATGGTGCAAAGTGGCTCCTGCAATATGCCATCCAGAAGCGGGGCAGCTTGCTTTTGTTTGCCAGGGAAACGGGCCGAGCTTTGTGTCTGGGGGCCTATGGCTTGGAGTGACCGGCTAGGTCCTGAAAAGCTACGATAGGCAGGATGGTGACCAGACCCATGGTGGCACCAGTGCCAAGTTGGGCTGATTTGATAGTACCAAGTGGCTCCTGCAATCTGCCATCAAAAAGTCGGCAGGCGAGTTTTGTTTTCCAGGGAAAAGCGCCGTTGATTGTGTCTGGGGGCCTGTGGCTGGAGTGGCCGGCTGGCTCCTTAGAATCCACGATACGCAGGATGGTTCCCAGACCTGAGGTGGCACCAGTGCCAAGTCGGGCTAGTTTGATGGTGTAAAGTGGCTCCTGTAATCTGCCATCCAGAACGGGGTAGGTTAGTTTTTTTTGCCAGGGAAACTGGCCGAGGATTTCTCTGGGGCCCTATGGCAGAGAGGGACCGGCTTGCTCCTGAAAAGCTATGATAGGCAGGATGGTGACCAGACCCATGGTGGCACCAGTGCCGAGTTGGGCTGATTTGATAGTACCAAGTGGCTCCTGCAATCTGCCATCAAAATGTTGGCAGGCGGGTTTTGTATTCCAGGGAAAAGCGCCGTTGTTTGTGTTTGGGGGCCTGTGGCTGGGAGTGACCGGCTGGCTCCTTAGAATCCACGATACGCAGGATGGTTCCCAGACCCAAGGTGGCACCAGTGCCAAGTTGGGCTGGTTTGATAGTACCAAGTGGCTCCTGCAATCTGCCATCCAGAAGCGGGACAGCTTACTTTTGTTTGCCAGGGAAACGGGTCGAGATTTGTGTCTGGGGGCCTATGGCTGGGATTGACCGCCTGGCTCCTGAAAAGCTACGATAGGCAGGATGGTGACCAGACCCATGGTGGCACCAGTGCCAAGTTGGGCTGGTTTGATAGTACCAAGTGGCTCCTGCAATCTGCCATCAAAATTTGGCAGGCGAGTTTTGTTTTCCAGGGAAAAGCGCCGTTGTTTTTGTTTGGGGGCCTGTGGGTGGGAGTGGCCGGATGGCTAATTAGAATCCACGATACGCAGCATGGTTCCCAGACCTGAGGTGGCACCAGTGCCAAGTCGGGCTAGTTTGATGGTGCAAAGTGGCTCCTGCAATATGCCATCCAGAAGCGGGGCAGCTTGCTTTTGTTTGCCAGGGAAACGGGCCGAGCTTTGTGTCTGGGGGCCTATGGCTTGGAGTGACCGGCTAGGTCCTGAAAAGCTACGATAGGCAGGATGGTGACCAGACCCATGGTGGCACCAGTGCCAAGTTGGGCTGATTTGATAGTACCAAGTGGCTCCTGCAATCTGCCATCAAAAAGTCGGCAGGCGAGTTTTGTTTTCCAGGGAAAAGCGCCGTTGATTGTGTCTGGGGGCCTGTGGCTGGAGTGGCCGGCTGGCTCCTTAGAATCCACGATACGCAGGATGGTTCCCAGACCTGAGGTGGCACCAGTGCCAAGTCGGGCTAGTTTGATGGTGTAAAGTGGCTCCTGTAATCTGCCATCCAGAACGGGGTAGGTTAGTTTTTTTTGCCAGGGAAACTGGCCGAGGATTTCTCTGGGGCCCTATGGCAGAGAGGGACCGGCTTGCTCCTGAAAAGCTATGATAGGCAGGATGGTGACCAGACCCATGGTGGCACCAGTGCCGAGTTGGGCTGATTTGATAGTACCAAGTGGCTCCTGCAATCTGCCATCAAAATGTTGGCAGGCGGGTTTTGTATTCCAGGGAAAAGCGCCGTTGTTTGTGTTTGGGGGCCTGTGGCTGGGAGTGACCGGCTGGCTCCTTAGAAACCACGATACGCAGGATGGTTCCCAGACCCAAGGTGGCACCAGTGCCAAGTTGGGCTGGTTTGATAGTACCAAGTGGCTCCTGCAATCTGCCATCCAGAAGCGGGACAGCTTACTTTTGTTTGCCAGGGAAACGGGTCGAGATTTGTGTCTGGGGGCCTATGGCTGGGAGTGACCGGCTAGGACCTGAAAAGCTAAGATAGGCAGGATGGTGACCAGACCCATGGTGGCAGCAGTGCCAAGTTGGGCTGGTGTGATAGTACCAAGTGGCTCCTGCAATCTGCCATCAAAATTTGGCAGGCGAGTTTTGTTTTCCAGGGAAAAGCGCCGTTGTTTGTGTTTGGGGGCCTGTGGCTTGGAGTGGCCGCCTGGCTCCTTAGAATCCACGATACGCAGCATGGTTCCCAGACCAGAGGTGGCACAAGTGCCAAGTCTGGCTAGTTTGATGGTGCAAAGTGGCTCCTGCAATCTGCCATCCAGAAGCGGGGCAGCTTACTTTTCTTTGCCAGGGAAACGTGCCGAGGTTTTTGTCTGGGGGCCTATGGCTTGGAGTGACCGGCTGGCTCCTGAAAAGCTACGATAGGCAGGATGGTGACCAGACCCATGGTGGCACCAGTGCCAAGTTGGGCTGGTTTGATAGTACCAAGTGGCTCCTGCAATCTGCCATCAAAATGTTGGCAGGCGAGTTTTGTTTTCCAGGGAAAAGCGCCGTTGTTTGTGTTTGGGGGCCTGTGGCTGGGAGTGGCCGGCTGGCTGCTTAGAATCCACGATACGCAGGATGGTTCCCAGACCAGAGGTGGCACCAGTGCCAAGTCGGGCTGGTTTGATAATACCTAGTGGATCCTGCAATCTGCCATCCAGAAGCGGGACAGCTTACATTTGTTTGCCAGGGAAACGGGCCGAGCTTTGTGTCTGGGCGCCTATGGCTTGGAGTGACCGGCTAGGTCCTGAAAAGCTACGATAGGCAGGATGGTGACCAGACCCATGGTGGCACCAGTGCCAAGTTGGGCTGATTTGATAGTACCAAGTGGCTCCTGCAATCTGCCATCAAAAAGTTGGCAGGCGAGTTTTGTTTTCCAGGGAAAAGCGCCGTTGTTTCTGTTTGGGGGCCTGTGGCTGGGAGTGGCCGGCTGGCTCCTTAGAATCCACGATACGCGGCATGGTTCCCAGACCAGAGGTGGCACCAGTGCCAAGTTGGGCTGGTTTGATGGTGCAAAGTGGCTCCTGCAATCTGCCATCCAGAAGCGGGGCAGCTTACTTTTGTTTCCCAGGGAAACGGGCCGAGGTTTTTCTCTGGGGGCCTATGGCTGGGAGTGACCGGCTGGCGCCTGAACAGCTACGATAGGCAGGATGGTGACCAGACCCATGGTGGCACCAGTGCCAAGTTGGGCTGATTTGATAGCAGCAAGTGGCTCCTGCAATCTGCCATCAAAATGTTGGCAGGCGAGTTTTGTTTTCCAGGGAAAAGCGCCGTTGTTTCTGTTTGGGGGCCTGTGGCTGGGAGTGGCCGGCTGGCTCCTTAGAATCCACGATACGCGGCATGGTTCCCAGACCAGTGGTGGCACCAGTGCCAAGTTGGGCTGGTTTGATGGTGCAAAGTGGCTCCTGCAATCTGCCATCCAGAAGCGGGGCAGCTTACTTTTGTTTCCCAGGGAAACGGGCCGAGGTTTTTCTCTGGGGGCCTATGGCTGGGAGTGACCGGCTGGCGCCTGAACAGCTACGATAGGCAGGATGGTGACCAGACCCATGGTGGCACCAGTGCCAAGTTGGGCTGATTTGATAGCAGCAAGTGGCTCCTGCAATCTGCCATCAAAATGTTGGCAGGCGAGTTTTGTTTTCCAGGGAAAAGCGCCGTTGTTTGTGTTTGGGGGCCTGTGGCTGGGAGTGGCCGGCTGGCTCCTTAGAATCCACGATACGCAGGATGGTTCCCAGACCAGAGGTGGCACCAGTGCCAAGTTGGGCTGGTTTGATAGTACCAAGTGGTTCCTGCAATCTGCCATCCAGAAGCGGGGCAGCTTACTTTTGTTTGCCAGGGAAACGGGCCGAGTATTATGTCTGGGGGCCTATGGCTGCGAGTGACCGGCTGGCTCCTGAAAACTACGATAGGCAGAATGGTGACCAGACCCATGGTGGCACCAGTGCCAAGTTGGGCTGATTTGATAGTACCAAGTGGCTCCTGCAATCTGCCATCAAAAAGTTGGCAGGCGAGTTTTGTTTTCCAGGGAAAAGCGCCGTTGTTAGTGTCTGGGGGCCTGTGGCTGGAGTGGCCGGCTGGCTCCTTACAATGAACGATACGCAGGATGGTTCCCAGACCTGAGGTGGCACCAGTGCCAAGTCGGGCTAGTTTGATGGTGCAAAGTGGCTCCTGCAATCTGCCATCCAGAAGCGGGGTAGCTTACTTTTGTTTGCCAGGGAAACGGGCCGAGCTTTGTGTCTGGGCGCCTATGGCTTGGAGTGACCGGCTAGGTCCTGAAAAGCTACGATAGGCAGGATGGTGACCAGACCCATGGTGGCACCAGTGCCGAGTTGGGCTGATTTGATAGTACCAAGTGGCTCCTGCAATCTGCCATCAAAATGTTGGCAGGCGGGTTTTGTATTCCAGGGAAAAGCGCCGTTGTTTGTGTTTGGGGGCCTGTGGCTGGGAGTGACCGGCTGGCTCCTTAGAATCCACGATACGCAGGATGGTTCCCAGACCCAAGGTGGCACCAGTGCCAAGTTGGGCTGGTTTGATAGTACCAAGTGGCTCCTGCAATCTGCCATCCAGAAGCGGGACAGCTTACTTTTGTTTGCCAGGGAAACGGGTCGAGATTTGTGTCTGGGGGCCTATGGCTGGGAGTGACCGTCTAGGACCTGAAAAGCTAAGATAGGCAGGATGGTGACCAGACCCATGGTGTCAGCAGTGCCAAGTTGGGCTGGTTTGATAGTACCAAGTGGCTCCTGCAATCTGCCATCAAAATTTGGCAGGCGAGTTTTGTTTTCCAGGGAAAAGCGCCGTTGTTTGTGTTTGGGGGCCTGTGGCTTGGAGTGGCCGCCTGGCTCCTTAGAATCCACGATACGCAGCATGGTTCCCAGACCAGAGGTGGCACAAGTGCCAAGTCTGGCTAGTTTGATGGTGCAAAGTGGCTCCTGCAATCTGCCATCCAGAAGCGGGGCAGCTTACTTTTCTTTGCCAGGGAAACGTGCCGAGGTTTTTGTCTGGGGGCCTATGGCTTGGAGTGACCGGCTGGCTCCTGAAAAGCTACGATAGGCAGGATGGTGAGCAGACCCATGGTGGCACCAGTGCCAAGTTGGGCTGATTTGATAGCAGCAAGTGGCTCCTGCAATCTGCCATCAAAATGTTGGCAGGCGAGTTTTGTTTTCCAGGGAAAAGCGCCGTTGTTTGTGTTTGGGGGCCTGTGGCTGGGAGTGGCCGGCTGGCTCCTTAGAATCCACGATACGCAGCATGGTTCCCAGACCAGAGGTGGCACCAGTGCCAAGTCGGGCTGGTTTGATAGTACCAAGTGGCTCCGGCAATCTGCCATCCAGAATCGGGGCAGCTTACTTTTGTTTGCCAGGGAAACGGGCCGAGCTTTGTGTCTGGGCGCCTATTGCTGGGAGTGACCTGCTAGGTCCTGAAAAGCTACGATAGGCAGGATGGTGACCAGACCCATGGTGGCACCAGTGCCATGTTGGCCTGGTTTGATAGTACCAAGTGGCTCCTGCAATCCGCCATCAAAAAGTGGGAGGGCGAGTTTTGTTTTCCAGGGAAAAGCGCCGTTGTTTGTGTTTGGGTGCCTGTGGCAGGGAGTGGCCGGCTGGCTGCTTAGAATCCACGATACGCAGGATGGTTCCCAGACCAGAGGTGGCACCAGTGCCAAGTTGGGCTGGTTTGATAGTACCAAGTGGTTCCTGCAATCTGCCATCCAGAAGCGGGGCAGCTTACTTTTGTTTGCCAGGGAAACCGGCCGAGTATTATGTCTGGGGGCCTATGGCTGCGAGTGACCGGCTGGCTCCTGAAAACTACGATAGGCAGAATGGTGACCAGACCCATGGTGGCACCAGTGCCAAGTTGGGCTGATTTGATAGTACCAAGTGGCTCCTGCAATCTGCCATCAAAAAGTTGGCAGGCGAGTTTTGTTTTCCAGGGAAAAGCGCCGTTGTTAGTGTCTGGGGGCCTGTGGCTGGAGTGGCCGGCTGGCCCCTTACAATGAACGATACGCAGGATGGTTCCCAGACCTGAGGTGGCACCAGTGCCAAGTCGGGCTAGTTTGATGGTGCAAAGTGGCTCCTGCAATCTGCCATCCAGAAGCGGGGTAGCTTACTTTTGTTTGCCAGGGAAACGGGCCGAGCTTTGTGTCTGGGCGCCTATGGCTTGGAGTGACCGGCTAGGTCCTGAAAAGCTACGATAGGCAGGATGGTGACCAGACCCATGGTGGCACCAGTGTCAAGTTGGGCTGGTTTGATAGTACCAAGTGGCTCCTGCAATCTGCCATCAAAAAGTTGGCAGGCGAGTTTTGTTTTCCAGGGAAAAGCGCCGTTGTTTGTGTTTGGGGGCCTGTGGCTGGGAGTGGCCGGCTGGCTCCTTAGAATCCACGATACGCGGCATGGTTCCCAGACCAGAGGTGGCACCAGTGCCAAGTTGGGCTGGTTTGATAGTACCAAGTGCGTCCTGCAATCTGCCATCCAGAAGCGGGACAGCTTACTTTTGTTTCCCAGGGAAACGGGCCGAGGTTTGTGTCTCAGGGCCTATGGCTGGGAGTGACCGGCTGGCTCCTGAAAAGCTACGATAGGCAGGATGGTGACCAGACCCATGGTGGCACCAGTGCCAAGTTGGGCTGGTTTGATAGTACCAAGTGGCTCCTGCAATCTGCCATCAAAAAGTTGGCAGGCGAGTTTGTTATCCAGGGAAAAGCGCCGTTGTTTGTGTCTGGGGGCCTGTGGCTGGGAGTGGCCGGCTGGCTCCTTAGAATCCACGATACGCAGGATGGTTCCCAGACCAGAGGTGGCACCAGTGCCAAGTCGGGCTGGTTTGATGGTGAAAAGTGGCTCCTGCAATCTGCCATCCAGAAGCGGGATAATTTACTTTTGTTTGCCAGGGAAACGGGCCGAGGTTTTTGTCTGGGGGCCTATGGCTGGGAGTGTTTGGCTGGCTCCTGAAATGCTACGATAGGCAGGATGGTGACCAGACCCATGGTGGCACCAGTGCCAAGTTGGGCTGGTTTGATAGTACCAAGTGGCTCCTGCAATCTGCCATCAAAAAGTTGGCAGGCGAGTTTTGTTTTCCAGGGAAAAGCGCCGTTGTTTGTGTTTGGGGGCCTGTGGGTGAGAGTGGCCGGCTGGCTCCTTAGAACACACGATACGCAGGATGGTTCCCAGACCCAAGGTGGCACCAGTGCCAAGTCGGGCTGGTTTGATAACACCAAGTGGCTCCTGCAATCTGCCATCCAGAAGCAGGGCAGCTTACTTTTGTTTTCCAGGGAAACGGACCGAGGTTTTTTTCTGGGGGCCTATGGCTGGGAGTGACCGGCTGGCTCCTGAAAAGCTACGATAGGCAGGATGGTGACCAGACCCATGGTGGCACCAGTGCCAAGTTGGGCTGGTTTGATAGTACCAAGTGGCTCCTGCACTCTGCCATCAAAATGTTGGCAGGCGAGTTTTGTTTTCCAGGGAAAAGCGCCGTTGTTTGTGTTTGGGGGCCTGTGGCTGGGAGTGGCCGGCTGGCTCCTTAGAATCCACGATACGCAACATGGTTCCCAGACCAGAGGTGGCACCAGTGCCAAGTCGGGCTGGTTTGATGGTGCAAAGTGGCTCCTGCAATCTGCCATCCAGAAGTGCGGTAGCTTACTTTAGTGTGCCAGGGAAACAGGCCGAGGTTTGTGTCTGGCGGCCTATGGCTGGGAGTGACCGGCTGGCTCCTGAAAAGCTACGATAGGCAGGATGGTGACCAGACCCATGGTGGCACCAGTGCCAAGTTGGGCTGGTTTGATAGTACCAAGTGGCTCCTGCAATCTGCCATCAAAAAGTTGGCAGGCGAGTTTTGTTTTCCAGGGAAAAGCGCCGTTGTGTGTGTTTTGGGGCCTGTGGCTGGGAGTGGCCAGCTGGCTCCTTAGAATCCACGATACGCAGGATGGTTCCCAGACCCAAGGTGGCACCAGTGCCAAGTCGGGCTGGTTTGTTAGTACCAAGTGGTTCCTGCAATCTGCCATCCAGAAGCGGGGCAGGTGAATTTTGTTTGCCAGAGAAAAAGCTGTGGTTTGTGTTTGAGGGCCTGTGGCTGGGAGTGGCCGGCTGGCTCCTGAAAATCCATGATACGCAGCATGGTTCCCAGACCCAAGGTGGCACCAGTGCCAAGTAGGGCTGGTTTCATAGTACCCAGTGGCTCCTGCAATCTGCCATCCAGAAGAGGGGCAGTTGAGTTTTGTTTTCCAGAGAAAAGGGCCGTGGTTTGTGTTTGGGGCCTATGGCTGAGAGTGACCGGCTGACCCCTGAAAATCCACTATACGCCGGATGGTTCCCAGATCCAAGGTGGCACCAGTGCCATGTTGTGCTGGTGTGATAGTCCCAAGTGGCTCCTGCAATCTGCCATCCAGAAGTGGGGCAGCTGAATTTTGTTTGCCAGAGAAAAAGGCTGTGGTTTTTGTTTGGGGGCCTATGGCTGGGAGTGGCCGGCTGGCTCCTGAAAATCCACGATAGGAAGGATGGTTCCCAGACCCAAGGTGGCACCAGTGCCAAGTGGGGCTGGTTTCACAGTGTCAAGTGCCTCCTGCAATCTCCCATCCAGAAGCGGGGCAGCTGAGTTTTGTTTGCCTGTGAAACGGGCCGTTGTTTTTGATTGGGATCTGTGGCCTAGAGTGTTCGGCTGGCTCCTGACAACCCACAATACGCAGGATGGTTCCCAGACCCAAGGTGGCACCAGTGCCAAGTCGGGCTGGTTTGATAGTACCAAGTGGCTCCTGCAATCTGCCATCCAGAAGCGGTGCAGCTGAGTTTTGTTTGCCAGAGGAAAGGGCCGTGGGTTGTGTTCGGGGGCATATGGCTGGGAGTGGCCGGCTGTCTCATTAAAAAGACCGATACGCACGATGGTTCCCAGACCCAAGGTGGCACCAGTGCCAAGTCGGGCTGTTTTTATAGTACCAAGTGCGTCCTGCAATTTGCCATCCAGAAGAGGGGCAGTTGAGTTTTGTTTGCCAGAGAAAAGCGCCGTTGTTTGTGTTTGGGGGCTTGTGGCTGGGAGTGGCCGACTGGCGCCTTAGAATCTGCGATACGCAGCATGGTTCCCAGACCCAAGGTGGCACCAGTTCCAAGTTGGGCTGGTTTGATAGTACCAAGTGGCTCCTGCAATCTGCCATCCAGAAGCGGGGCAGCTTAGTTTTGTTTGCCAGGGAAACGGGCCGAGGTTTGTGACTGGGGGCCTATGGCTGGGAGTGACCGGCTGGCTCCTGGAAAGCTACGATAGGCAGGATGGTGACCAGACCCATGGTGGCACCAGTGTCAAGTTGGGCTGGTTTGATAGTACCAAGTGGCTCCTGCAATCTGCCATCAAAAAGTTGGCAGGCGAGTTTTGTTTTCCAGGGAAAAGCGCCGTTGTTTGTGTCTGGGGGCCTGTGGCTGGAGTGACCGGCTGGCTCCTTAGAATCCACGATACGCAGGATGGTTCCCAGACCAGAGGTGGCACCAGCGCCAAGTCGGGCTGGTTTTATAGTACCAAGTGGTTCCTGCAATCTGCCATCCAGAAGCGGGGCAGCTTACTTTTGTGTGCCAGGGAAACGGGCCGAGCTTTGTGTCTGGGCGCCTATGGCTGGGAGTGACCGGCGAGGTCCTGAAAAGCTACGATAGGCAGGATGGTGACCACATCCATTGTGGCACCAGTGACAAGTTGGGCTGCTTTGATAGTACCAAGTGGCTCCGGCAATCCGCCATCAAAAAGTTGGCAGGCGAGTTTTGTTTTCCAGGGAAAAGCGCCGTTGTTTGTGTTTGGGGGCCTGTGGCTGGGAGTGGCCGGCTGGCTCCTTAGAATCCACGATACGCGGCATGGTTCCCAGACCAGAGGTGGCACCAGTGACAAGTCGGGCTGGTTTGATAGTACCAAGTGCGTCCTGCAATCTGCCATCCAGAAGCGGGGCAGCTTACTTTTGTTTGCCAGGGAAACGGGCCGAGGTTTGTGTCTGGGGGCCTATGGCTGGGAGTGACCGGCTGGCTCCTGAAAAGCTACGATAGGCAGGATGGGGAGCAGACCCATGGTGGCACCAGTGCCGAGTTGGGCTGATTTGATAGTACCAAGTGGCTCCTGCAATCTGCCCTCAAAAAGTTGGCAGGCGAGTTTTGTTTTCCAGGGAAAAGCGCCGTTGTTTGTGTTTGGGGGCCTGTGGGTGGGAGTGGCCGGCTGGCTCCTTAGAATCCACGATACGCAGGATGGTTCCCAGACCTGACGTGGCACCAGTGCCAAGTCGGGCTGGTTTTATAGTACCAAGTGGTTCCTGCAATCTGCCATCATGAAGCGGGGCAGCTTACTTTTGTTTGCCAGGGAAACGGGCCGAGGTTTTTGTCTGGGCGCCTATGGCTGGGAGTGACCTGCTAGGTCCTGAAAAGCTACGATAGGCAGGATGGTGACCATATCCATGGTGGCACCAGTGCCAAGTTGGGCTGGTTTGATAGTACCAAGTGGCTCCTGCAATCCGCCATCAAAAAGTTGGCAGGCGAGTTTTGTTTTCCAGGGAAAAGCGCCGTTGTTTGTGTTTGGGGGCCTTTGGCAGGGAGTGGCCGGCGGGCTCCTTAGAATCCACGATACGCAGGATGGTTCCCAGAGCCAAGGTGGCACCAGTGCCAAGTTGGGTAGGTTTGATACTACCAAGTGCGTCCTGCAAACTGCCATCCAGAAGCGGGGTAGCTTACTTTTTTTTGCCAGGGAAACGGGCCGAGGTTTTTTCCTCGGGGCCAATGGCTGGGGGTGACCGCCTGGCTCCTGAAAAGCTACGATAGGCAGGATGGTTCCCAGACCCATGGTGGCACCAGTGCCAAGTTGGGCTGGTTTGATAGTACCAAGTGGCTCCTGCAATCTGCCATCAAAATGTTGGCAGGCGAGTTTTGTTTTCCAGGGAAAAGCGCCGTTGTTTGTGTTTGGGGGCCTGTGGCTGGGAGTGGCCGGCTGGCTAATTAGAATCCACGATACGCAGGATGGTTCCCAGACCTGAGGTGGCACCAGTGCCAAGTCGGGCTGGTTTGATACTACCAAGTGCGTCCTGCAATCTGCCATCCAGAAGCGGGACAGCTTACTTTTGTTTGCCAGGGAAACGGGCCGAGGTTTGTGTCTGGGGGCCTATGGCTGGGAGTGACCGGCTGGCTCCTGAAAAGCTACGATAGGCAGGATGGTGACCAGACCCATGGTGGCACCAGTGCCAAGTTGGGCTGGTTTGATAGTACCAAGTGGCTCCTGCAATCTGCCATCAGAAATTTGGCAGGCGAGTTTGTTATCTAGGGAAAAGCGCCGTTGTTTGTGTTTGGGGGCCTGTGGCTGGGAGTGGCCGGTTGGCTCCTTAGAATCCACGATACGCAGGATGGTTCCCAGACCAGAGGTGGCACCAGTGCCAAGTCGGGCTGGTCTGATAGTACCAAGTGCGTCCTGCAATCTGCCATCCAGAAGCGGGGCAGCTTAATTTTGTTTGCCAGGGAAACGGGCCGAGGTTTGTGTTTGGGGGCCTGTGGCTGGGAGTTGCCGACTGGCTCCTTAGAACCCATGATACGCAGGATGGTTCCCAAACCAGAGGTGGCACCAGTGCCAAGTTGGGCTAGTTTGATAGTACCAAGTGGCTTCTGCAATCTGCCATCCAGAAGCGGGGCAGCTTACTTTTGTTTGCCAGGGAAACGGGCCGTTGTTTGTGTTTGGGGGCCTGTGGCTGGGAGTTGCCGACTGGCTCCTTAGAATCCACGATACGCGGGATGGTTCCCAGACCAGAGGTGGCACCAGTGCCAAGTTGGGCTGGTTTGATAGTACCAAGTGGCTCCTGCAATCTGCCATCCAGAAGCGGGGCAGCTTACTTTTGTTTGCCAGGGAAACGGGCCGAGGTTTGTGTCTCAGGGCCTATGGCTGGGAGTGACCGGCTGGCTCCTGAAAAGTTACGATAGGCAGGATGGTGACCAGACCCATGGTGGCACCAGTGCCAAGTCGGGCTGGTTTGATAGTACCAAGTGGCTCCTGCAATCTGCCATGAAAAAGTTGGCAGGCGAGTTTTGTTTTCCAGGGAAAAGCGCCGTTGTTTGTGTTTGGGGGCCTGTGGCTGGGAGTGGCCGGCTGGCTCCTTAGAATCCACGATACGCAGCATGGTATCCAGACCCAAGGTGGCACCAGTGCCAAGTTTGGCTGGTTTGATAATACTAAGTGGTTCCTGCAAACTCCATCAAAAAGTTGGCAGGCGTGTTTTGTTTTCCAGGGAACAGCGCCGTTGATTTTGTTTGGGGGCCTGTGGCTGGGAGTGGCCGGCTGGCTCCTTAGAATCCACGATACGCAGGATGGTTCCCAGACCCAAGGTGGCACCAGTGCCAAGTCGGGCTGGTTTGATTACACCAAGTGGCTCCTGCAATCTGCCATCCAGAAGTGAGGCAGCTAAGTTTTGTTTGCGAGAAAAAAGGGCCGTGGTTTTTGTTGGGGGCCTGTGGCTGGGAGTAGCCGGCTGGCTCCTTAGAATCCACGATAGGCAGGATGGTTCCCAGACCCAAGGTGGCACCAGTGCCAAGTCGGGCTGGTTTGATTACACCAAGTGGCTCCTGCAATCTGCCATCCAGAAGTGAGGCAGCTAAGTTTTGTTTGCGAGAAAAAAGGGCCGTGGTTTTTGTTGGGGGCCTGTGGCTGGGAGTAGCCGGCTGGCTCCTTAAAATCCACGATAGGCAGGATGGTTCCCAGACCCAAGGTGGCACCAGTGCCAAGTTGGGCTGGTTTGATGGTACCAACTGGCTCCTGCAATCTGCCATCTAAAAGTTGTCAGGCGAGTTTTGTTTTCCAGGGTAAAGCGCCGTTGATTTTGTTTGGAGGGCGGTGGCTGGCAGTGGCTGCCTGTCGTCTTAGAATCCGGGTTACGCAGCATGGTTCCCAGAGCCAAGGTGGCACCAGTGTCAAGTTGGGCTGGTTTGATAGTACCAAGTGGCTCCTGCAATCTGCCATCCAGAAGCGGGGCAGCTGACTTTTGTTTGCCAGGGAAACGGGCCGAGGTATTTGTCTGGGGACCTATGGCTGGGACTGGCCGGCTGGCTCCTGAAAAGCTACGATAGGCAGGATGGTGACCAGACCCATGGTGGCACCAGTGCCAATTTGGGCTGGTTTGATAGTACCAAGTGGCTCCTGCAATCTGCCATCAAAAAGTTGGCAGGCCAGTTTTGTTTTCCAGGGTAAAGCGCCGTTGTTTGTGTTTGGGGGACTGTGGCTGAGAGTGGCCGGCTGGCTCCTTAGAACACACGATACGCAGGATGGTTCCCAGACCCAAGGTGGCACCAGTGCCAAGTCGGGCTGGTTTGATAACACCAAGTGGCTCCTGCAATCTGCCATCCAGAAGCAGGGCAGCTTACTTTTGTTTTCCAGGGAAACGGACCGAGGTTTTTTTCTGGGGGCCTATGGCTGGGAGTGACCGGCTGGCTCCTGAAAAGCTACGATAGGCAGGATGGTGACCAGACCCATGGTGGCACCAGTGCCAAGTTGGGCTGGTTTGATAGTACCAAGTGGCTCCTGCACTCTGCCATCAAAATGTTGGCAGGCGAGTTTTGTTTTCCAGGGAAAAGCGCCGTTGTTTGTGTTTGGGGGCCTGTGGCTGGGAGTGGCCGGCTGGCTCCTTAGAATCCACGATACGCAGCATGGTTCCCAGACCAGAGGTGGCACCAGTGCCAAGTCGGGCTGGTTTGATGGTGCAAAGTGGCTCCTGCAATCTGCCATCCAGAAGTGCGGTAGCTTACTTTTGTGTGCCAGGGAAACAGGCCGAGGTTTGTGTCTGGCGGCCTATGGCTGGGAGTGACCGGCTGGCTCCTGAAAAGCTACGATAGGCAGGATGGTGACCAGACCCATGGTGGCACCAGTGCCAAGTTGGGCTGGTTTGATAGTACCAAGTGGCTCCTGCAATCTGCCATCAAAAAGTTGGCAGACGAGTTTTGTTTTCCAGGGAAAAGCGCCGTTGTGTGTTTTGGGGCCTGTGGCTGGGAGTGGCCAGCTGGCTCCTTAGAATCCACGATACGCAGGATGGTTCCCAGACCCAAGGTGGCACCAGTGCCAAGTCGGGCTGGTTTGTTAGTACCAAGTGGTTCCTGCAATCTGCCATCCAGAAGCGGGGCAGCTGAATTTTGTTTGCCAGAGAAAAAGGCTGTTGTTTGTGTTTCGGGGCCTGTGGCTGGCAGTGGACGGCTGGCTCCTGAAAATCCATGATACGCAGCATGGTTCCCAGACCCAAGGTGGCACCAGTGCCAAGTAGGGCTGGTTTCATAGTACCCAGTGGCTCCTGCAATCTGCCATCCAGAAGAGGGGCAGTTGAGTTTTGTTTTCCAGAGAAAAGGGCCGTGGTTTGTGTTTGGGGCCTATGGCTGAGAGTGACCGGCTGACCCCTGAAAATCCACTATACGCCGGATGGTTCCCAGATCCAAGGTGGCACCAGTGCCATGTTGTGCTGGTGTGATAGTCCCAAGTGGCTCCTGCAATCTGCCATCCAGAAGTGGGGCAGCTGAATTTTGTTTGCCAGAGAAAAAGGCTGTGGTTTTTGTTTGGGGGCCTATGGCTGGGAGTGGCCGGCTGGCTCCTGAAAATCCATGATACGCAGCATGGTTCCCAGACCCAAGGTGGCACCAGTGCCAAGTGGGGCTGGTTTCACAGTGTCAAGTGCCTCCTGCAATCTCCCATCCAGAAGCGGGGCAGCTGAGTTTTGTTTGCCTGTGAAACGGGCCGTTGTTTTTGATTGGGGTCTGTGGCCGAGAGTGTTCAGCTGGCTCCTGACAATCCACAATACGCAGGATGGTTCCCAGACCCAAGGTGGCACCAGTGCCAAGTCGTGCTGGTTTGATAGTACCAAGTGGCTCCTGCAATCTGCCATCCAGAAGCGGTGCAGCTGAGTTTTGTTTGCCAGAGGAAAGGGCCGTGGGTTGTGTTCGGGGGCATATGGCTGGGAGTGGCCGGCTGTCTCATTAAAAAGATCGATACGCACGATGGTTCCCAGACCCAAGGTGGCACCAGTGCCAAGTCGGGCTGTTTTTATAGTACCAAGTGCGTCCTGCAATTTGCCATCCAGAAGAGGGGCAGTTGAGTTTTGTTTGCCAGAGAAAAGCGCCGTTGTTTGTGTTTGGGGGCTTGTGGCTGGGAGTGGCCGACTGGCGCCTTAGAATCTGCGATACGCAGCATGGTTCCCAGACCCAAGGTGGCACCAGTGCCAAGTTGGGCTGGTTTGATAGTACCAAGTGGCTCCTGCAATCTGCCATCCAGAAGCGGGGTAGCTTAGTTTTGTTTGCCAGGGAAACGGGCCGAGGTTTGTGACTGGGGGCCTATGGCTGGGAGTGACCGGCTGGCTCCTGGAAAGCTACGATAGGCAGGATGGTGACCAGACCCATGGTGGCACCAGTGTCAAGTTGGGCTGGTTTGATAGTACCAAGTGGCTCCTGCAATCTGCCATCAAAAAGTTGGCAGGCGAGTTTTGTTTTCCAGGGAAAAGCGCCGTTGTTTGTGTCTGGGGGCCTGTGGCTGGAGTGACCGGCTGGCTCCTTAGAATCCACGATACGCAGGATGGTTCCCAGACCAGAGGTGGCACCAGCGCCAAGTCGGGCTGGTTTTATAGTACCAAGTGGTTCCTGCAATCTGCCATCCAGAAGCGGGGCAGCTTACTTTTGTGTGCCAGGGAAACGGGCCGAGCTTTGTGTCTGGGCGCCTATGGCTGGGAGTGACCGGCGAGGTCCTGAAAAGCTACGATAGGCAGGATGGTGACCACATCCATTGTGGCACCAGTGACAAGTTGGGCTGCTTTGATAGTACCAAGTGGCTCCTGCAATCCGCCATCAAAAAGTTGGCAGGCGAGTTTTGTTTTCCAGGGAAAAGCGCCATTGTTTGTGTTTGGGGGCCTGTGGCTGGGAGTGGCCGGCTGGCTCCTTAGAATCCACGATACGCGGCATGGTTCCCAGACCAGAGGTGGCACCAGTGACAAGTCGGGCTGGTTTGATAGTACCAAGTGCGTCCTGCAATCTGCCATCCAGAAGCGGGGCAGCTTACTTTTGTTTGCCAGGGAAACGGGCCGAGGTTTGTGTCTGGGGGCCTATGGCTGGGAGTGACCGGCTGGCTCCTGAAAAGCTATGATAGGCAGGATGGTGACCAGACCCATGGTGGCACCAGTGCCAAGTTGGGCTGGTTTGATAGTACCAAGTGGCTCCTGCAATCTGCCCTCAAAAAGTTGGCAGGCGAGTTTTGTTTTCCAGGGAAAAGCGCCGTTGTTTGTGTTTGGGGGCCTGTGGGTGGGAGTGGCCGGCTGGCTCCTTAGAATCCACGATACGCAGGATGGTTCCCAGACCTGACGTGGCACCAGTGCCAAGTCGGGCTGGTTTTATAGTACCAAGTGGTTCCTGCAATCTGCCATCCAGAAGCGGGGCAGCTTACTTTTGTTTGCCAGGGAAACGGGCCGAGGTTTTTGTCTGGGCGCCTATGGCTGGGAGTGACCTGCTAGGTCCTGAAAAGCTACGATAGTCAGGATGGTGACCATATCCATGGTGGCACCAGTGCCAAGTTGGGCTGGTTTGATAGTACCAAGTGGCTCCTGCAATCCGCCATCAAAACGTTGGCAGGCGAGTTTTGTTTTCCAGGGAAAAGCGCCGTTGTTTGTGTTTGGGTGCCTGTGGCAGGGAGTGGCCGGCGGGCTCCTCAGAATCCATGATACGCAGGATGGTTCCCAGACCCAAGGTGGCACCAGGGCCAAGTTGGGCTGGTTTGATACTACCAAGTGCGTCCTGCAAACTGCCATCCAGAAGCGGGGTAGCTTACTTTTTTTTGCCAGGGAAACGGGCCGAGGTTTTTTTCTCGGGGCCTATGGCTGGGGGTGACCTGCTGGCTCCTGAAAAGCTACGATAGGCAGGATGGTGACCAGACCTATGGTGGCACCAGTTCCAAGTTGGGCTGGTTTGATAGTACCAAGTGGCTCCTGCAATCTGCCATCAAAAAGTTGGCAGGCGAGTTTTGTTTTCCAGGGAAAAGCGCCGTTGTTTGTGTTTGGGGACCTGTGGCTGGGAGTGGCCGGCTGGCTAATTAGAATCCACGATACGCAGGATGGTTCCCAGACCAGAGGTGGCACCAGTGCCAAGTCGGGCTGGTTTGATACTACCAAGTGCGTCCTGCAATCTGCCATCCAGAAGCGGGACAGATTACTTTTGTTTGCCAGGGAAACGGGCCGAGGTTTGTGTCTGGGGGCCTATGGCTGGGAGTGACCGGCTGGCTCCTGAAAAGCTACGATAGGCAGGATGGTGACCAGACCCATGGTGGCACCAGTGCCAAGTTGGGCTGGTTTGATAGTACCAAGTGGCTCCTGCAATCTGCCATCAGAAATTTGGCAGGCGAGTTTGTTATCTAGGGAAAAGCGCCGTTGTTTGTGTTTGGGGGCCTGTGGCTGGGAGTGGCCGGTTGGCTCCTTAGAATCCACGATACGCAGGATGGTTCCCAGACCAGAGGTGGCACCAGTGCCAAGTCGGGCTGGTCTGATAGTACCAAGTGCGTCCTGCAATCTGCCATCCAGAAGCGGGGCAGCTTAATTTTGTTTGCCAGGGAAACGGGCCGAGGTTTGTGTTTGGGGGCCTGTGGCTGGGAGTTGCCGACTGGCTCCTTAGAACCCATGATACGCAGGATGGTTCCCAGACCAGAGGTGGCACCAGTGCCAAGTTGGGCTAGTTTGATAGTACCAAGTGGCTTCTGCAATCTGCCATCCAGAAGCGGGGCAGCTTACTTTTGTTTGCCAGGGAAACGGGCCGTTGTTTGTGTTTGGGGGCCTGTGGCTGGGAGTTGCCGACTGGCTCCTTAGAATCCACGATACGCGGGATGGTTCCCAGACCAGAGGTGGCACCAGTGCCTAGTCGGGCTGGTTTGATAGTACCAAGTGGCTCCTGCAATCCGCCATCCAGAAGCGGGGCAGCTTACTTTTTTTTCCAGGGAAAAGCGCCGTTGTTTGTGTTTGGGGGCCTGTGGGTGGGAGTGGCCGGATGGCTCCTTAGAATCCACGATACGCAGGATGGTTCCCAGACCAGAGGTGGCACCAGTGCCAAGTTGGGCTGGTTTGATAGTACCAAGTGGCTCCTGCAATCTGCCATCCAGAAGCGGGGCAGCTTACTTTTGTTTGCCAGGGAAACGGGCCGAGGTTTGTGTCTCAGGGCCTATGGCTGGGAGTGACCGGCTGGCTCCTGAAAAGTTACGATAGGCAGGATGGTGACCAGACCCATGGTGGCACCAGTGCCAAGTCGGCCTGGTTTGATAGTACCAAGTGGCTCCTGCAATCTGCCATGAAAAAGTTGGCAGGCGAGTTTTGTTTTCCAGGGAAAAGCGCCGTTGTTTGTGTTTGGGGGCCTGTGACTGGGAGTGGCCGGCTGGCTCCTTAGAAACCACGATACGCAGCATGGTATTCAGACCCAAGGTGGCACCAGTGCCAAGTTGGGCTAGTTTGATAATACCAAGTGGTTCCTGCAAACTCCATCAAAAAGTTGGCAGGCGTGTTTTGTTTTCCAGGGAACAGCGCCGTTGATTTTGTTTGGGGGCCTGTGGCTGGGAGTGGCCGGCTGGCTCCTTAGAATCCACGATACGCAGGATGGTTCCCAGACCCAAGGTGGCACCAGTGCCAAGCCGGGCTGGTTTGATTACACCAAGTGGCTCCTGCAATCTGCCATCCAGAAGTGAGGCAGCTAAGTTTTGTTTGCGAGAAAAAAGGGCCGTGGTTTTTGTTGGGGGCCTGTGGCTGGGAGTAGCCGGCTGGCTCCTTAGAATCCACGATACGCAGGATGGTTCCCAGACCCAAGGTGGCACCAGTGCCAAGTCGGGCTGGTTTGATTACACCAAGTGGCTCCTGCAATCTGCCATCCAGAAGTGAGGCAGCTAAGTTTTGTTTGCGAGAAAAAAGGGCCGTGGTTTTTGTTGGGGGCCTGTGGCTGGGAGTAGCCGGCTGGCTCCTTAAAATCCACGATAGGCAGGATGGTTCCCAGACCCAAGGTGGCACCAGTGCCAAGTCGGGCTGGTTTGATAGTACCAAGTGGCTCCTGCAATCTGCCATCCAGAAGCGGGGCAGCTGAGTTTTGTTTGCCAGAGAAAAAGGCTGTGGTTTTTGTTTGGGGGCCTGTGGCTGGCAGTGGCCGGCTGGTTCCTGAATATGTACGATACGCAGGATTGTTCCCAGATCCAAGGTGGCAGCAGTGCCATGTTGTGCTGGTGTGATAGTCCCAAGTGGCTCCTGCAATCTGCCATCCAGAAGTGGGGCAGCTGATTTTTGTTTGCCAGAGAAAAGGTCCGTGGTTTGTGTTTGGGGGCATATGGCTGAGAGTGGCCGGCTGGCCCCTGAAAATCCACGATACACAGGATGGTTCCCAGATCCAAGGTGGCACCTGTGCCAAGTCGGGCTGATTTGATAGTACCAAGTGGTTCCTGCAATCTGCCATCCAGAAGCGGGGCAGCTGAATTTTGTTTGCCAGAGAAAAAGGCTATTGTTTGTGTTTCGGGGCCTGTGGCTGGCAGTGGACGGCTGGCTCCTGAAAATCCATGATACGCAGCATGGTTCCCAGACCCAAGGTGGCACCAGTGCCAAGTAGGGCTGGTTTCATAGTACCCAGTGGCTCCTGCAATCTGCCATCCAGAAGAGGGGCAGTTGAGTTTTGTTTTCCAGAGAAAAGGGCCGTGGTTTGTGTTTGGGGCCTATGGCTGAGAGTGACCGGCTGACCCCTGAAAATCCACTATACGCCGGATGGTTCCCAGATCCAAGGTGGCACCAGTGCCATGTTGTGCTGGTGTGATAGTCCCAAGTGGCTCCTGCAATCTGCCATCCAGAAGTGGGGCAGCTGAATTTTGTTTGCCAGAGAAAAAGGCTGTGGTTTTTGTTTGGGGGCCTATGGCTGGGAGTGGCCGGCTGGCTCCTGAAAATCCATGATACGCAGCATGGTTCCCAGACCCAAGGTGGCACCAGTGCCAAGTGGGGCTGGTTTCACAGTGTCAAGTGCCTCCTGCAATCTCCCATCCAGAAGCGGGGCAGCTGAGTTTTGTTTGCCTGTGAAACGGGCCGTTGTTTTTGATTGGGGTCTGTGGCCGAGAGTGTTCAGCTGGCTCCTGACAATCCACAATACGCAGGATGGTTCCCAGACCCAAGGTGGCACCAGTGCCAAGTCGTGCTGGTTTGATAGTACCAAGTGGCTCCTGCAATCTGCCATCCAGAAGCGGTGCAGCTGAGTTTTGTTTGCCAGAGGAAAGGGCCGTGGGTTGTGTTCGGGGGCATATGGCTGGGAGTGGCCGGCTGTCTCATTAAAAAGATCGATACGCACGATGGTTCCCAGACCCAAGGTGGCACCAGTGCCAAGTCGGGCTGTTTTTATAGTACCAAGTGCGTCCTGCAATTTGCCATCCAGAAGAGGGGCAGTTGAGTTTTGTTTGCCAGAGAAAAGCGCCGTTGTTTGTGTTTGGGGGCTTGTGGCTGGGAGTGGCCGACTGGCGCCTTAGAATCTGCGATACGCAGCATGGTTCCCAGACCCAAGGTGGCACCAGTTCCAAGTTGGGCTGGTTTGATAGTACCAAGTGGCTCCTGCAATCTGCCATCCAGAAGCGGGGTAGCTTAGTTTTGTTTGCCAGGGAAAAGGGCCGAGGTTTGTGACTGGGGGCCTATGGCTGGGAGTGACCGGCTGGCTCCTGGAAAGCTACGATAGGCAGGATGGTGACCAGACCCATGGTGGCACCAGTGTCAAGTTGGGCTGGTTTGATAGTACCAAGTGGCTCCTGCAATCTGCCATCAAAAAGTTGGCAGGCGAGTTTTGTTTTCCAGGGAAAAGCGCCGTTGTTTGTGTCTGGGGGCCTGTGGCTGGAGTGACCGGCTGGCTCCTTAGAATCCACGATACGCAGGATGGTTCCCAGACCAGAGGTGGCACCAGCGCCAAGTCGGGCTGGTTTTATAGTACCAAGTGGTTCCTGCAATCTGCCATCCAGAAGCGGGGCAGCTTACTTTTGTTTGCCAGGGAAACGGGCCGAGCTTTGTGTCTGGGCGCCTATGGCTGGGAGTGACCGGCGAGGTCCTGAAAAGCTACGATAGGCAGGATGGTGACCACATCCATTGTGGCACCAGTGACAAGTTGGGCTGCTTTGATAGTACCAAGTGGCTCCTGCAATCCGCCATCAAAAAGTTGGCAG
Source organism: Melospiza melodia melodia (assembly GCF_035770615.1). Lineage (NCBI taxonomy): Eukaryota > Metazoa > Chordata > Aves > Passeriformes > Passerellidae > Melospiza > Melospiza melodia. Next base: position 50,600,772 of record NC_086198.1, read on the forward strand.
GCGAGTTTTGTTTTCCAGGGAAAAGCGCCATTGTTTGTGTTTGGGGGCCTGTGGCTGGGAGTGGCCGGCTGGCTCCTTAGAATCCACGATACGCGGCATGGTTCCCAGACCAGAGGTGGCACCAGTGACAAGTCGGGCTGGTTTGATAGTACCAAGTGCGTCCTGCAATCTGCCATCCAGAAGCGGGGCAGCTTACTTTTGTTTGCCAGGGAAACGGGCCGAGGTTTGTGTCTGGGGGCCTATGGCTGGGAGTGACCGGCTGGCTCCTGAAAAGCTACGATAGGCAGGATGGGGAGCAGACCCATGGTGGCACCAGTGCCAAGTTGGGCTGGTTTGATAGTACCAAGTGGCTCCTGCAATCTGCCCTCAAAAAGTTGGCAGGCGAGTTTTGTTTTCCAGGGAAAAGCGCCGTTGTTTGTGTTTGGGGGCCTGTGGGTGGGAGTGGCCGGCTGGCTCCTTAGAATCCACGATACGCAGGATGGTTCCCAGACCTGACGTGGCACCAGTGCCAAGTCGGGCTGGTTTTATAGTACCAAGTGGTTCCTGCAATCTGCCATCCAGAAGCGGGGCAGCTTACTTTTGTTTGCCAGGGAAACGGGCCGAGGTTTTTGTCTGGGCGCCTATGGCTGGGAGTGACCTGCTAGGTCCTGAAAAGCTACGATAGTCAGGATGGTGACCATATCCATGGTGGCACCAGTGCCAAGTTGGGCTGGTTTGATAGTACCAAGTGGCTCCTGCAATCCGCCATCAAAAAGTTGGCAGGCGAGTTTTGTTTTCCAGGGAAAAGCGCCGTTGTTTGTGTTTGGGGGCCTGTGACTGGGAGTGGCCGGCTGGCTCCTTAGAAACCACGATACGCAGCATGGTATTCAGACCCAAGGTGGCACCAGTGCCAAGTTGGGCTAGTTTGATAATACCAAGTGGTTCCTGCAAACTCCATCAAAAAGTTGGCAGGCGTGTTTTGTTTTCCAGGGAACAGCGCCGTTGATTTTGTTTGGGGGCCTGTGGCTGGGAGTGGCCGGCTGGCTCCTTAGAATCCACGTTACGCAGGATGGTTCCCAGACCCAAGGTGGCACCAGTGCCAAGCCGGGCTGGTTTGATTACACCAAGTGGCTCCTGCAATCTGCCATCCAGAAGAGAGGCAGCTAAGTTTTGTTTGCGAGAAAAAAGGGCCGTGGTTTTTGTTGGGGGCCTGTGGCTGGGAGTAGCCGGCTGGCTCCTTAGAATCCACGATACGCAGGATGGTTCCCAGACCCAAGGTGGCACCAGTGCCAAGTCGGGCTGGTTTGATAGTACCAAGTGGCTCCTGCAATCTGCCATCCAGAAGCGGGGCAGCTGAGTTTTGTTTGCCAGAGAAAAAGGCTGTGGTTTTTGTTTGGGGGCCTGTGGCTGGCAGTGGCCGACTGGTTCCTGAATATGTACGATACGCAGGATTGTTCCCAGATCCAAGGTGGCAGCAGTGCCATGTTGTGCTGGTGTGATAGTCCCAAGTGGCTCCTGCAATCTGCCATCCAGAAGTGGGGCAGCTGATTTTTGTTTGCCAGAGAAAAGGTCCGGGGTTTGTGTTTGGGGGCATATGGCTGAGAGTGGCCGGCTGGCCCCTGAAAATCCACGATACACAGGATGGTTCCCAGATCCAAGGTGGCACCTGTGCCAAGTCGGGCTGATTTGATAGTACCAAGTGGTTCCTGCAATCTGCCATCCAGAAGCGGGGCAGCTGAATTTTGTTTGCCAGAGAAAAAGGCTGTTGTTTGTGTTTCGGGGCCTGTGGCTGGCAGTGGACGGCTGGCTCCTGAAAATCCATGATACGCAGCATGGTTCCCAGACCCAAGGTGGCACCAGTGCCAAGTAGGGCTGGTTTCATAGTACCCAGTGGCTCCTGCAATCTGCCATCCAGAAGAGGGGCAGTTGAGTTTTGTTTTCCAGAGAAAAGGGCCGTGGTTTGTGTTTGGGGCCTATGGCTGAGAGTGACCGGCTGACCCCTGAAAATCCACTATACGCCGGATGGTTCCCAGATCCAAGGTGGCACCAGTGCCATGTTGTGCTGGTGTGATAGTCCCAAGTGGCTCCTGCAATCTGCCATCCAGAAGTGGGGCAGCTGAATTTTGTTTGCCAGAGAAAAAGGCTGTGGTTTTTGTTTGGGGGCCTATGGCTGGGAGTGGCCGGCTGGCTCCTGAAAATCCATGATACGCAGCATGGTTCCCAGACCCAAGGTGGCACCAGTGCCAAGTGGGGCTGGTTTCACAGTGTCAAGTGCCTCCTGCAATCTCCCATCCAGAAGCGGGGCAGCTGAGTTTTGTTTGCCTGTGAAACGGGCCGTTGTTTTTGATTGGGGTCTGTGGCCGAGAGTGTTCAGCTGGCTCCTGACAATCCACAATACGCAGGATGGTTCCCAGACCCAAGGTGGCACCAGTGCCAAGTCGTGCTGGTTTGATAGTACCAAGTGGCTCCTGCAATCTGCCATCCAGAAGCGGTGCAGCTGAGTTTTGTTTGCCAGAGGAAAGGGCCGTGGGTTGTGTTCGGGGGCATATGGCTGGGAGTGGCCGGCTGTCTCATTAAAAAGATCGATACGCACGATGGTTCCCAGACCCAAGGTGGCACCAGTGCCAAGTCGGGCTGTTTTTATAGTACCAAGTGCGTCCTGCAATTTGCCATCCAGAAGAGGGGCAGTTGAGTTTTGTTTGCCAGAGAAAAGCGCCGTTGTTTGTGTTTGGGGGCTTGTGGCTGGGAGTGGCCGACTGGCGCCTTAGAATCTGCGATACGCAGCATGGTTCCCAGACCCAAGGTGGCACCAGTTCCAAGTTGGGCTGGTTTGATAGTACCAAGTGGCTCCTGCAATCTGCCATCCAGAAGCGGGGCAGCTTAGTTTTGTTTGCCAGGGAAAAGGGCCGAGGTTTGTGACTGGGGGCCTATGGCTGGCAGTGACCGGCTGGCTCCTGGAAAGCTACGATAGGCAGGATGGTGACCAGACCCATGGTGGCACCAGTGTCAAGTTGGGCTGGTTTGATAGTACCAAGTGGCTCCTGCAATCTGCCATCAAAAAGTTGGCAGGCGAGTTTTGTTTTCCAGGGAAAAGCGCCGTTGTTTGTGTCTGGGGGCCTGTGGCTGGAGTGACCGGCTGGCTCCTTAGAATCCACGATACGCAGGATGGTTCCCAGACCAGAGGTGGCACCAGCGCCAAGTCGGGCTGGTTTTATAGTACCAAGTGGTTCCTGCAATCTGCCATCCAGAAGCGGGGCAGCTTACTTTTGTGTGCCAGGGAAACGGGCCGAGCTTTGTGTCTGGGCGCCTATGGCTGGGAGTGACCGGCGAGGTCCTGAAAAGCTACGATAGGCAGGATGGTGACCACATCCATTGTGGCACCAGTGCCAAGTTGGGCTGCTTTGATAGTACCAAGTGGCTCCTGCAATCCGCCATCAAAAAGTTGGCAGGCGAGTTTTGTTTTCCAGGGAAAAGCGCCATTGTTTGTGTTTGGGGGCCTGTGGCTGGGAGTGGCCGGCTGGCTCCTTAGAATCCACGATACGCGGCATGGTTCCCAGACCAGAGGTGGCACCAGTGACAAGTCGGGCTGGTTTGATAGTACCAAGTGCGTCCTGCAATCTGCCATCCAGAAGCGGGGCAGCTTACTTTTGTTTGCCAGGGAAACGGGCCGAGGTTTGTGTCTGGGGGCCTATGGCTGGGAGTGACCGGCTGGCTCCTGAAAAGCTACGATAGGCAGGATGGGGAGCAGACCCATGGTGGCACCAGTGCCAAGTTGGGCTGGTTTGATAGTACCAAGTGGCTCCTGCAATCTGCCCTCAAAAAGTTGGCAGGCGAGTTTTGTTTTCCAGGGAAAAGCGCCGTTGTTTGTGTTTGGGGGCCTGTGGGTGGGAGTGGCCGGCTGGCTCCTTAGAATCCACGATACGCAGGATGGTTCCCAGACCTGACGTGGCACCAGTGCCAAGTCGGGCTGGTTTTATAGTACCAAGTGGTTCCTGCAATCTGCCATCCAGAAGCGGGGCAGCTTACTTTTGTTTGCCAGGGAAACGGGCCGAGGTTTTTGTCTGGGCGCCTATGGCTGGGAGTGACCTGCTAGGTCCTGAAAAGCTACGATAGTCAGGATGGTGACCATATCCATGGTGGCACCAGTGCCAAGTTGGGCTGGTTTGATAGTACCAAGTGGCTCCTGCAATCCGCCATCAAAAAGTTGGCAGGCGAGTTTTGTTTTCCAGGGAAAAGCGCCGTTGTTTGTGTTTGGGTGCCTGTGGCAGGGAGTGGCCGGCGGGCTCCTCAGAATCCACGATACGCAGGATGGTTCCCAGACCCAAGGTGGCACCAGTGCCAAGTTGGGCTGGTTTGATACTACCAAGTGCGTCCTGCAAACTGCCATCCAGTAGCGGGGTAGCTTACTTTTTTTTGCCAGGGAAACGGGCCGAGGTTTTTTTCTCGGGGCCTATGGCTGGGGGTGACCTGCAGGCTCCTGAAAAGCTACGATAGGCAGGATGGTGACCAGACCTATGGTGGCACCAGTGCCAAGTTGGGCTGGTTTGATAGTACCAAGTGGCTCCTGCAATCTGCCATCAAAAAGTTGGCAGGCGAGTTTTGTTTTCCAGGGAAAAGCGCCGTTGTTTGTGTTTGGGGGCCTGTGGCTGGGAGTGGCCGGCTGGCTAATTAGAATCCACGATACGCAGGATGGTTCCCAGACCAGAGGTGGCACCAGTGCCAAGTCGGGCTGGTTTGATACTACCAAGTGCGTCCTGCAATCTGCCATCCAGAAGCGGGACAGATTACTTTTGTTTGCCAGGGAAACGGGCCGAGGTTTGTGTCTGGGGGCCTATGGCTGGGAGTGACCGGCTGGCTCCTGAAAAGCTACGATAGGCAGGATGGTGACCAGACCCATGGTGGCACCAGTGCCAAGTTGGGCTGGTTTGATAGTACCAAGTGGCTCCTGCAATCTGCCATCAGAAATTTGGCAGGCGAGTTTGTTATCTAGGGAAAAGCGCCGTTGTTTGTGTTTGGGGGCCTGTGGCTGGGAGTGGCCGGTTGGCTCCTTAGAATCCACGATACGCAGGATGGTTCCCAGACCAGAGGTGGCACCAGTGCCAAGTCGGGCTGGTCTGATAGTACCAAGTGCGTCCTGCAATCTGCCATCCAGAAGCGGGGCAGCTTAATTTTGTTTGCCAGGGAAACGGGCCGAGGTTTGTGTTTGGGGGCCTGTGGCTGGGAGTTGCCGACTGGCTCCTTAGAACCCATGATACGCAGGATGGTTCCCAGACCAGAGGTGGCACCAGTGCCTAGTCGGGCTGGTTTGATAGTACCAAGTGGCTCCTGCAATCCGCCATCCAGAAGCGGGGCAGCTTACTTTTTTTTCCAGGGAAAAGCGCCGTTGTTTGTGTTTGGGGGCCTGTGGGTGGGAGTGGCCGGATGGCTCCTTAGAATCCACGATACGCAGGATGGTTCCCAGACCAGAGGTGGCACCAGTGCCAAGTTGGGCTGGTTTGATAGTACCAAGTGGCTCCTGCAATCTGCCATCCAGAAGCGGGGCAGCTTACTTTTGTTTGCCAGGGAAACGGGCCGAGGTTTGTGTCTCAGGGCCTATGGCTGGGAGTGACCGGCTGGCTCCTGAAAAGTTACGATAGGCAGGATGGTGACCAGACCCATGGTGGCACCAGTGCCAAGTCGGGCTGGTTTGATAGTACCAAGTGGCTCCTGCAATCTGCCATGAAAAAGTTGGCAGGCGAGTTTTGTTTTCCAGGGAAAAGCGCCGTTGTTTGTGTTTGGGGGCCTGTGGGTGGGAGTGGCCGGCTGGCTCCTTAGAAACGACGATACGCAGCATGGTATTCAGACCCAAGGTGGCACCAGTGCCAAGTTGGGCTAGTTTGATAATACCAAGTGGTTCCTGCAAACTCCATCAAAAAGTTGGCAGGCGTGTTTTGTTTTCCAGGGAACAGCGCCGTTGATTTTGTTTGGGGGCCTGTGGCTGGGAGTGGCCGGCTGGCTCCTTAGAATCCACGATACGCAGCATGGTTCCCAGACCCAAGGTGGCACCAGTGCCAAGTCGGGCTGGTTTGATTACACCAAGTGGCTCCTGCAATCTGCCATCCAGAAGTGAGGCAGCTAAGTTTTGTTTGCGAGAAAAAAGGGCCGTGGTTTTTGTTGGGGGCCTGTGGCTGGGAGTAGCCGGCTGGCTCCTTAGAATCCACGATACGCAGGATGGTTCCCAGACCCAAGGTGGCACCAGTGCCAAGTCGGGCTGGTTTGATTACACCAAGTGGCTCCTGCAATCTGCCATCCAGAAGTGAGGCAGCTAAGTTTTGTTTGCGAGAAAAAAGGGCCGTGGTTTTTGTTGGGGGCCTGTGGCTGGGAGTAGCCGGCTGGCTCCTTAAAATCCACGATAGGCAGGATGGTTCCCAGACCCAAGGTGGCACCAGTGCCAAGTCGGGCTGGTTTGATAGTCCCAAGTGGCTCCTGCAATCTGCCATCCAGAAGCGGGGCAGCTGAGTTTTGTTTGCCAGAGAAAAAGGCTGTGGTTTTTGTTTGGGGGCCTGTGGCTGGCAGTGGCCGGCTGGCTCCTGAAAATCCACGATACGCAGCATGGTTCCCAGACCCAAGGTGGCACCAGTACAAAGTGGGGCTCGTTTGACAGTGTCAAGTGCCTCCTGCAATCTCCCATCCAGAAGCGGGGCAGCTGAGTTTTTTTTGCCAGGGAAACGGACCTTTGTTTTTGATTGGGGTCTGTGGCCGAGAGTGGTCGGCTGTCTCCTGACAATCCACAATACGCAGGATGGTTCCCAGACCAAAGGTGGCACCAGTGCCAAGTCGGGCTGGTTTGATAGTACCAAGTGCCTCCTGCAATCTGCCATCCAGAAGCGGGGCAGCTGAGTTTTGTTTGCCAGAGAAAAGGGCCATGGGTTGTGTTTGGGGGCATATGGCTGGGAGTGGCCACCTGGCTCCTTAAAATGCACGATACGCCGCATGGTAACCAGACGCAAGGTGGCACCAGTGCCAAGTTGGGCTGTTTTTGTAGTACCCAGTGTCTCCTGCAATTTGCCATCCAGAAGCGGGGCAGCTAAATTTTGTTTGCTAGAGAAAAGGGCTGTGGTTTGTGTTTGGGGGCCTATGGCCGAGAGTGGTAGGCTGGCCCCTGAAAATCAACGATAGGCAGGATGGTTCCCAGATCCAAGGTGGCACCAGTGCCAAGTAAGGCTGGTTGTATGGTTCAAAGTGACTCCTGCAATCTGCCATCCAGAAGCGGGACAGCTGAGTTTTTTTTGCCAGAGAAAAGGTCCGTGGTTTCTTTTTGGGGCATACGGCTGGGAATTGCCGGCTGGCTCCTTAAAATGCTCGATACGCAGGATGGTTCCCAGAGCCAAGGTGGCACCACTGCCAAGTCGGGCTCTTTTTGTAGTACCAAGTGCGTCCTGCAATTTGCCATCCAGAAGAGGGGCAGTTGAGTTTTGTTTGCCAGAGAAAAGGGCCGAGGTTTGTGTTTGGGAGCATATGGCTGGGAATGACCGGCTGGCCCCTGAAAATCCACGATACGCCGGAGGGTTCCCAGATCCAAGGTGGTACCATTACCAAGTCGGGCTGGTTTGATAGTCCCAAGTGGCTCCTGCAAACTGCCATCCAGAAGCGGGGCAGCTGAGTTTTGTTTGCCAGGGAAATGGGCCGTTGTTTGTGTTTGGGGGCCTGTGGCTGGGAGTGTTCGGCTGGTTCCTGAATATGTACGATACGCAGGATTGTTCCCAGATCCAAGGTGGCAGCAGTGCCATGTTGTGCTGGTGTGATAGTCCCAAGTGGCTCCTGCAATCTGCCATCCAGAAGTGGGGCAGCTGATTTTTGTTTGCCAGAGAAAAGGTCCGTGGTTTGTGTTTGGGGGCATATGGCTGAGAGTGGCCGGCTGGCCCCTGAAAATCCACGATACACAGGATGGTTCCCAGATCCAAGGTGGCACCTGTGCCAAGTCGGGCTGATTTGATAGTACTAAGTAGCTCCTGCAATCTGCCATCCAGAAGCGGGGCAGCTTACTTTTGTTTGCCAGGGAAACGGGCCGAGGTTTCTGTTTGGGGGCCTATGGCTGGGAGTGACCGGCTGGCTCCTGAAAAGCTACAATAGGCAGGATGGTTCCCAGAGCCAAGGTGGCACCAGTGCCAAGTTGGGCTGGTTTGATAGTACCAAGTGGCTCCTGCAATCTGCCATCCAGAAGCAGGGCAGCTGAGTTTTGTTTGCCAGAGAAAAGGGCTTGGTTTGTGTTTGGGGGCATATGGCTGGGTGTGGCCAGCTGGCTCCTTAAAATGTACGATATGCAACATGGCTCCCAGACCCATAGTGGCACCAGTGCCAAGTCGGGCTGGTTTGATAGTACCAAGTGGCTCCTGCAATCTTCCATGATCACGTGGAGAAATACTTTCTGGTTTCAGCCATATGCTCTTTCTTCTCTCCCTCAACTTCTCTATCACCTCTCATCTGGTTCACATGCGCTGTCTTCAAGGTCCACAGGCTACTTTTCACAGAATCTTCTGGCCTGATGAAGTAAGAATGATGAATAGAACAGAGCTGGGATCTATTTTCCAGTTTGGATAAAATGCATTCTGCACACAAATCCAAGGAGAACGGGCTGCCTCAATGCCCAGAAAATCTTTCACTCCTGCTAGTGTTCTACGTCAACCGCAACTTAGTCTGAAAGAAAAGCTTTTTCTCTGAGAGCATCTGAGAGGTTTGCATGAAGCACTGATATCTGACATATGCAATTTTGAATAGGAGAGGAAAAAGAAAATGGCAAGGAGTTTTTAATTTTAGTGGTTTCAATTTTAATTTCCGTGCACTTTTTCAAAACTTGTCAGCTCAAATGCCCATCAACATCTTTTAGTCATCTGTAAGTCAGTATTCATATAAAATGTGCTTCAAATCCAAAGAATTTCAAATTTGCACTCCAAGCTTCTATGCCTAGATTTATGATTTCCTACACATATTAGATGAAAGGAAGGCCTTTTTTACTGTGGGAGTGCTGGAACACTGGAACAGGTTGCCCAGAGAAGTTGTGGGTGTCCCATCCCTGAAAGTATTCAAGGTCACCTTGGACGGGGCTTGGAGCAGCAACAAAGGAGAAGCTTGATGGTAGAGAAACAAAGTTGGACTATAGAAGAAACTCGGATTGAAGTATAGGATCAAGTTTTCTCTCAGCTCTTGGGGTAAATTCAAAGTTGTACAAAATGACATTTATCTGTGCTATTCACTACTGTAACAGAAAGTTTCATGAAAACTGTACAGAAGATAGTAAATTTTAAAAGAGATAAGAATTACAGCATAAAATCCATGGGATAGGTTACAACATGAGACACTCTCTAAGAGAAAATCTCTTTGTTTCAGCACTTCATCGGGGTAAGATTTCATGAAGTGCCAAAGAAGGCGGCAAAATATCATTCGGGACATTATTTACTGGAATTCAGCCTGGCCATTAGTAGGAACTGCCTTTGAACATATCATGTAGATATACCACACACACTTTCCCTTCACTGAAAAATTACTGTTTACAACAAATAAGCAATTGACGATCAAAATTGATTGAAAGCATCTTAAACATGTCAAGTATTTCATTGTAGATGATCTGTGATCCAAATGCTTCTTCCACCTTCGAGAGGGACAGAAGAATTCTTCCATATCATGATGGTTTAAAATTGTATCAACCAATGTTTTCTGCTGAAAAGATATCATCTATTTTTTTCTATTTTTGGAAGAAAATATTCCTAGACATACAACAGGTGAGAACTAAGTAATTTTAAAGAAACAAATGAAATGAAAATATTCTGTAAATAGAATGAAATGAAAAGCTGTGTTTTAAATAGGAGCTAAATATTAAACAGAATTTTTGTACCAGGCATTTGAATTACTGCACCAGCTCTTTTGCCCATCAAGAGAGGCATTTAGCATTTCAGTCTTTTCCAAGGTGTTCATGATCTGCTATGCTGATCTCTGTGTGTGCCTAGGTGTGTGTGGAGGGGGGGGCATATGAAGGGGAGTGTGTATGTTTGCTTTACAATTGTTGTGGCAGATTCATGCCTCAGCTCCACATTTTGTTTTAAAAAGGTCACACCGAGTGGATATGAAGTTTACTATCAACAAGAGATCGATTCCCAAATCATCCATTTGACTCTCCCTTATAAATCATGTGCTTTGTTGCATATTTTATCAAATATACTTTCAAGCCAGATGGAGGAAGGAGGATGTGGGAATCCCTCCACCATCTTGCAACTTTTATGTAAGTAGGTTTTCAAGAAAATCATCATTTCTCTTTTAAATATGTCTGGAACAGGCATGATGGTAGTGTCAACCTGTTGGAGTTTTTGTTGCTGGAAGAAGTTGTACAAAAGGATTGGTTTTTACATTGACCAGTTACTGAATCAAGCGCAGGAATACATTGGAAATTTAGCTGGGGGTTCCTTTTCCCAGCAGACTACTTCTAGAACGAGCTTGTACACTGAAGCTGACTCTTTTGCTCTCTTTTTGTTTCTTTCCTATTTTCTTGGCTTCTTTGCCACTATCTAGACAATTTTGGAACTTTGTTCCCAACTAAAATGGTTTCAATAGTCTGATTGTGATCATACATTTTTACAAGGAATTTTTAAAATCTTTCCTCGAGTCCAGAAAGTCAAGGACTTAGATCTTTTTCTTCCCTTATCAATATTGCCATGAAATTGATAAATAAAGACCAACTCTTTATTTTTGTTTTTAACCCACGTAGATAATTCCCATCCATTAATCCATTTTGTGGACCAATAGCTGCCATTCTGATGGAAGCTGTCACTTCTTAACAATAGGCATTCTGTGACTATGTTGACTGCACTTTGGGTGAAGATCCTAACTGGTCTTAGATATACATAGGGAGAAATTTGCTCAGCCAGTGTCAGTCTTAAGCATGCGTATCAGAAGATCTTTCTAGAGCTGGGAATTTTCCCATGAAAGGGATTCAGTTAGGGAAGAGACACTTGTGCCAGAGTTTTACATTCTTCTTGAACACTGCTTAAGGAACTTAGATGCCATGTCCATTTGGATCTCTGTCTGCACAGAACTTTGTCATGCCAGTGCTTTGAAATGCATCTTGAAGAGAATTCACTAGCACAGAATGAAAGAGAGTGGAAGGGGTTGGTGGGGCTAACCAGGCCCAACCCCCCTGCCTAAACCAGGATACCTAGAGCCTCTTGCCCAGGATTCTATCTGGGTGTACTTTTAATGTCTTCAAAGATCCAGGCTCCACAATCTTTCTGGGCAGTCTGTGCCGTGGTTCAGTCACCCTGACAGTAAAGAAACATTTACTGATGTTCAAAGGCAATCTCCTGTATTTCAGTGTGTGCCCACTGCCTCTTGTCTTTTCCCTCAGCATCACTGAAAAGACACTGATTCCCTCCCCTTTGCACTATTGCTTCCATATGTATGTGTGATGCCATGTAGAGGTATGTCAAAAACCTCCCTGAAGCCCAGGCAGATAATATTCCCTTCATCTACCAGTCAAGTTGATTCATCAGAGGAGTTTAAAGTGATGTTCAGCATGAAATTCCCCTGAAAAATCATGCTAACTACATTATTTGGTCATCTGTCATGTGCCTGGCAAGGATTTCCAGGAAGAGCTGCTTCATCAACTTCCTGGGGATAAAAAAGAGGCTGGCTGGTTTGTACTATGGCGAGTCCTCTTAATTGCCTTTTTTGAAGATGGGTGTCATTTGCTAACATCCACTCTTTAGCCTCTCTTGTCGTCTACATCTTAGCAAAACGCTTTTCCACTATGTCTGGCTAGGAAAAACTGTGCCAGCACAGAAAACATCTCCCATCGTGTTCTAGAAGTTGCACGGATGTCTGCCAAGTGTTTGGCAGGAAGAAAAGAAAAGTTGTCCAAAACAGCTTCCAATCGAATGTTCATGTGATTGGAAAAGTCAGGAGAGTGCAAAGGTACTGTTTTCTATCAGTTGGCAAGGTGCGCACACAATCCCAGTGTTGTACAGCTTGCTTCTTCACCTTCCCGAAGCTGCCGCTCTCGCCGGCTGCCGGAGCCCAAGAAGCGGCTTCTTCGCGCAAAGACGATTGTGCCGCTCACAGTGCTCTCCTTAGCGCGGCTTCTGTCGAAAGACGCCCGGCAGCGGCTCTTACCTCCGGAGAGCATCCTACCTTCGTCTTTAGCTCCTCTTCTCATCTACACCTCGGCAAAAAGCTTTTCCACTATGTCTGGCTAGGAAAAACTGTGCCAGCACAGAAAACATCTCCCATCGTGTTCTAGAAGTTGCACGGATGTCTGCCAAGTGTTTGGCAGGAAGAAAAGAAAAGTTGTCCAAAACAGCTTCCAATCGAATGTTCCTGTGATTGGAAAAGTCAGGAGAGTGCAAAGGTACTGTTTTCTATCAGTTGGCAAGGTGCGCACACAATCCCAGTGTTGTACAGCTTGCTTCTTCACCTTCCCGAAGCTGCCGCTCTCGCCGGCTGCCGGAGCCCAAGAAGCGGCTTCTTCGCGCAAAGACGATTGTGCCGCTCACAGGGCTCTCCTTAGCGCGGCTTCTGCCGAAAGACGCCCGGCAGCGGCTCTTACCTCCGGAGAGCATCCTACCTTCGTCTTTAGCTCCTCTTCTCATCTACACCTCGACAAAAAGCTTTTCCACTATGTCTGGCTAGGAAAAACTGTGCCAGCACAGAAAACATCTCCCATCGTGTTCTAGAAGTTGCACGGATGTCTGCCAAGTGTTTGGCAGGAAGAAAAGAAAAGTTGTCCAAAACAGCTTCCAATCGAATGTTCCTGTGATTGGAAAAGTCAGGAGAGTGCAAAGGTACTGTTTTCTATCAGTTGGCAAGGTGCGCACACAATCCCAGTGTTGTACAGCTTGCTTCTTCACCTTCCCGAAGCTGCCGCTCTCGCCGGCTGCCGGAGCCCAAGAAGCGGCTTCTTCGCGCAAAGACGATTGTGCCGCTCACAGTGCTCTCCTTAGCGCGGCTTCTGCCGAAAGACGCCCGGCAGCGGCTCTTACCTCCGGAGAGCATCCTACCTTCGTCTTTCGCGTCTTTTGTAGTCTACATCTTAGCAAAACGCTTTTCCACTATGTCTGGCTAGGAAAAACTGTGCCAGCACAGAAAACATCTCCCATCGTGTTCTAGAAGTTGCACGGATGTCTGCCAAGTGTTTGGCAGGAAGAAAAGAAAAGTTGTCCAAAACAGCTTCCAATCGAATGTTCCTGTGATTGGAAAAGTCAGGAGAGTGCAAAGGTACTGTTTTCTATCAGTTGGCAAGGTGCGCACACAAGCACACAATCCCAGTGTTGTACAGCTTGCTTCTTCACCTTCCCGAAGCTGCCGCTCTCGCCGGCTGCCGGAGCCCAAGAAGCGGCTTCTTCGCGCAAAGACGATTGTGCCGCTCACAGGGCTCTCCTTAGCGCGGCTTCTGCCGAAAGACGCCCGGCAGCGGCTCTTACCTCCGGAGAGCATCCTACCTTCGTCTTTAGCTCCTCTTCTCATCTACACCTCGGCAAAAAGCTTTTCCACTATGTCTGGCTAGGAAAAACTGTGCCAGCACAGAAAACATCTCCCATCGTGTTCTAGAAGTTGCACGGATGTCTGCCAAGTGTTTGGCAGGAAGAAAAGAAAAGTTGTCCAAAACAGCTTCCAATCGAATGTTCCTGTGATTGGAAAAGTCAGGAGAGTGCAAAGGTACTGTTTTCTATCAGTTGGCAAGGTGCGCACACAATCCCAGTGTTGTACAGCTTGCTTCTTCACCTTCCCGAAGCTGCCGCTCTCGCCGGCTGCCGGAGCCCAAGAAGCGGCTTCTTCGCGCAAAGACGATTGTGCCGCTCACAGGGCTCTCCTTAGCGCGGCTTCTGCCGAAAGACGCCCGGCAGCGGCTCTTACCTCCGGAGAGCATCCTACCTTCGTCTTTCGCGTCTTTTGTAGTCTACATCTTAGCAAAACGCTTTTCCACTATGTCTGGCTAGGAAAAACTGTGCCAGCACAGAAAACATCTCCCATCGTGTTCTAGAAGTTGCACGGATGTCTGCCAAGTGTTTGGCAGGAAGAAAAGAAAAGTTGTCCAAAACAGCTTCCAATCGAATGTTCCTGTGATTGGAAAAGTCAGGAGAGTGCAAAGGTACTGTTTTCTATCAGTTGGCAAGGTGCGCACACAATCCCAGTGTTGTACAGCTTGCTTCTTCACCTTCCCGAAGCTGCCGCTCTCGCCGGCTGCCGGAGCCCAAGAAGCGGCTTCTTCGCGCAAAGACGATTGTGCCGCTCACAGGGCTCTCCTTAGCGCGGCTTCTGCCGAAAGACGCCCGGCAGCGGCTCTTACCTCCGGAGAGCATCCTACCTTCGTCTTTCGCGTCTTTTGTAGTCTACATCTTAGCAAAACGCTTTTCCACTATGTCTGGCTAGGAAAAACTGTGCCAGCACAGAAAACATCTCCCATCGTGTTCTAGAAGTTGCACGGATGTCTGCCAAGTGTTTGGCAGGAAGAAAAGTTGTCCAAAACAGCTTCCAATCGAATGTTCCTGTGATTGGAAAAGTCAGGAGAGTGCAAAGGTACTGTTTTCTATCAGTTGGCAAGGTGCGCACACAATCCCAGTGTTGTACAGCTTGCTTCTTCACCTTCCCGAAGCTGCCGCTCTCGCCGGCTGCCGGAGCCCAAGAAGCGGCTTCTTCGCGCAAAGACGATTGTGCCGCTCACAGGGCTCTCCTTAGCGCGGCTTCTGCCGAAAGACGCCCGGCAGCGGCTCTTACCTCCGGAGAGCATCCTACCTTCGTCTTTAGCTCCTCTTCTCATCTACACCTCGGCAAAAAGCTTTTCCACTATGTCTGGCTAGGAAAAACTGTGCCAGCACAGAAAACATCTCCCATCGTGTTCTAGAAGTTGCACGGATGTCTGCCAAGTGTTTGGCAGGAAGAAAAGAAAAGTTGTCCAAAACAGCTTCCAATCGAATGTTCCTGTGATTGGAAAAGTCAGGAGAGTGCAAAGGTACTGTTTTCTATCAGTTGGCAAGGTGCGCACACAATCCCAGTGTTGTACAGCTTGCTTCTTCACCTTCCCGAAGCTGCCGCTCTCGCCGGCTGCCGGAGCCCAAGAAGCGGCTTCTTCGCGCAAAGACGATTGTGCCACTCACAGGGCTCTCCTTAGCGCGGCTTCTGCCGAAAGACGCCCGGCAGCGGCTCTTACCTCCGGAGAGCATCCTACCTTCGTCTTTCGCGTCTTTTGTAGTCTACATCTTAGCAAAACGCTTTTCCACTATGTCTGGCTAGGAAAAACTGTGCCAGCACAGAAAACATCTCCCATCGTGTTCTAGAAGTTGCACGGATGTCTGCCAAGTGTTTGGCAGGAAGAAAAGAAAAGTTGTCCAAAACAGCTTCCAATCGAATGTTCCTGTGATTGGAAAAGTCAGGAGAGTGCAAAGGTACTGTTTTCTATCAGTTGGCAAGGTGCGCACACAATCCCAGTGTTGTACAGCTTGCTTCTTCACCTTCCCGAAGCTGCCGCTCTCGCCGGCTGCCGGAGCCCAAGAAGCGGCTTCTTCGCGCAAAGACGATTGTGCCGCTCACAGTGCTCTCCTTAGCGCGGCTTCTGTCGAAAGACGCCCGGCAGCGGCTCTTACCTCCTGAGAGTGGCAGCTTCGGGAAGGTGAAGAAGCAAGCTGTACAACACTGGGATTGTGTGCGCACCTTGCCAACTGATAGAAAACTGTACCTTTGCACTCCTGACTTTTCCAATCACATGAACATTCGATTGGAAGCTGTTTTGGACAACTTTTCTTTTCTTCCTGCCAAACACTTGGCAGACATCCGTGCAACTTCTAGAACACGATGGGAGATGTTTTCTGTGCTGGCACGGTTTTTCCTAGCCAGACATAGTGGAAAAGCGTTTTGCTAAGATGTAGACTACATAAGACGCGAAAGACGAAGGTAGGATGCTCTCCGGAGGTAAGAGCCGCTGCCGGGCGTCTTTCGGCAGAAGCCGCGCTAAGGAGAGCCCTGTGAGCGGCACAATCGTCTTTGCGCGAAGAAGCCGCTTCTTGGGCTCCGGCAGCCGGCGAGAGCGGCAGCTTCGGAAGGTGAAGAAGCAAGCTGTACAACACTGGGATTGTGTGCGCACCTTGCCAACTGATAGAAAACAGTACCTTTGCACTCTCCTGACTTTTCAATCACAGGAACATTCGATTGGAAGCTGTTTTGGACAACTTTTCTTTTCTTCCTGCCAAACACTTGGCAGACATCCGTGCAACTTCTAGAACACGATGGGAGATGTTTTCTGTGCTGGCACAGTTTTTCCTAGCCAGACATAGTGGAAAAGCTTTTTGCCGAGGTGTAGATGAGAAGAGGAGCTAAAGACGAAGGTAGGATGCTCTCCGGAGGTAAGAGCCGCTGCCGGGCGTCTTTCGGCAGAAGCCGCGCTAAGGAGAGCACTGTGAGCGGCACAATCGTCTTTGCGCGAAGAAGCCGCTTCTTGGGCTCCGACAGCCGGCGAGAGCGGCAGCTTCGGGAAGGTGAAGAAGCAAGCTGTACAACACTGGGATTGTGTGCGCACCTTGCCAACTGATAGAAAACAGTACCTTTGCACTCTCCTGACTTTTCCAATCACAGGAACATTCGATTGGAAGCTGTTTTGGACAACTTTTCTTTTCTTCCTGCCAAACACTTGGCAGACATCCGTGCAACTTCTAGAACACGATGGGAGATGTTTTCTGTGCTGGCACAGTTTTTCCTAGCCAGACATAGTGGAAAAGCGTTTTGCTAAGATGTAGACGACAAGAGAGGCTAAAGAGTGGATGTTAGCAAATGACACCCATCTTCAAAAAAGGCAATTAAGAGGACTCGCCATAGTACAAACCAGCCAGCCTCTTTTTTATCCCAGGAAGTTGATGAAGCAGCTCTTCCTGGAAATCCTTGCCAGGCACATGACAGATGACCAAATAATGTAGTTAGCATGATTTTTCAGGGAATTTCATGCTGAACATCACTTTAAACTCCTCTGATGAATCAACTTGACTGGTAGATGAAGGGAATATTATCTGCCTGGGCTTCAGGGAGGTTTTTGACATACCTCTACATGGCATCACACATACATATGGAAGCAATAGTGCAAAGGGGAGGGAATCAGTGTCTTTTCAGTGATGCTGAGGGAAAAGACAAGAGGCAGTGGGCACACACTGAAATACAGGAGATTGCCTTTGAACATCAGTAAATGTTTCTTTACTGTCAGGGTGACTGAACCACGGCACAGACTGCCCAGAAAGATTGTGGAGCCTGGATCTTTGAAGACATTAAAAGTACACCCAGATAGAATCCTGGGCAAGAGGCTCTAGGTATCCTGGTTTAGGCAGGGGGGTTGGGCCTGGTTAGCCCCACCAACCCCTTCCACTCTCTTTCATTCTGTGCTAGTGAATTCTCTTCAAGATGCATTTCAAAGCGCTGGCATGACAAAGTTCTGTGCAGACAGAGATCCAAATGGACATGGCATCTAAGTTCCTTAAGCAGTGTTCAAGAAGAATGTAAAACTCTGGCACAAGTGTCTCTTCCCTAACTGAATCCCTTTCATGGGAAAATTCCCAGCTCTAGAAAGATCTTCTGATACGCATGCTTAAGACTGACACTGGCTGAGCAAATTTCTCCCTATGTATATCTAAGACCAGTTAGGATCTTCACCCAAAGTGCAGTCAACATAGTCACAGAATGCCTATTGTTAAGAAGTGACAGCTTCCATCAGAATGGCAGCTATTGGTCCACAAAATGGATTAATGGATGGGAATTATCTACGTGGGTTAAAAACAAAAATAAAGAGTTGGTCTTTATTTATCAATTTCATGGCAATATTGATAAGGGAAGAAAAAGATCTAAGTCCTTGACTTTCTGGACTCGAGGAAAGATTTTAAAAATTCCTTGTAAAAATGTATGATCACAATCAGACTATTGAAACCATTTTAGTTGGGAACAAAGTTCCAAAATTGTCTAGATAGTGGCAAAGAAGCAAGAAAATAGGAAAGAAACAAAAAGAGAGCAAAAGAGTCAGCTTCAGTGTACAAGCTCGTTCTAGAAGTAGTCTGCTGGGAAAAGGAACCCCAGCTAAATTTCCAATGTATTCCTGCGCTTGATTCAGTAACTGGTCAATGTAAAAACCAATCCTTTTGTACAACTTCTTCCAGCAACAAAAACTGCAACAGGTTGACACTACCATCATGCCTGTTCCAGACATATTTAAAAGAGAAATGATGATTTTCTTGAAAACCTACTTACATAAAAGTTGCAAGATGGTGGAGGGATTCCCACATCCTCCTTCCTCCATCTGGCTTGAAAGTATATTTGATAAAATATGCAACAAAGCACATGATTTATAAGGGAGAGTCAAATGGATGATTTGGGAATTGATCTCTTGTTGATAGTAAACTTCATATCCACTCGTGTGACCTTTTTAAAACAAAATGTGGAGCTGAGGCATGAATCTGCCACAACAATTGTAAAGCAAACATACACACTCCCCTTCATATGCCCCCCCCTCCACACACACCTAGGCACACACAGAGATCAGCATAGCAGATCATGAACACCTTGGAAAAGACTGAAATGCTAAATGCCTCTCTTGATGGGCAAAAGAGCTGGTGCAGTAATTCAAATGCCTGGTACAAAAATTCTGTTTAATATTTAGCTCCTATTTAAAACACAGCTTTTCATTTCATTCTATTTACAGAATATTTTCATTTCATTTGTTTCTTTAAAATTACTTAGTTCTCACCTGTTGTATGTCTAGGAATATTTTCTTCCAAAAATAGAAAAAAATAGATGATATCTTTTCAGCAGAAAACATTGGTTGATACAATTTTAAACCATCATGATATGGAAGAATTCTTCTGTCCCTCTCGAAGGTGGAAGAAGCATTTGGATCACAGATCATCTACAATGAAATACTTGACATGTTTAAGATGCTTTCAATCAATTTTGATCGTCAATTGCTTATTTGTTGTAAACAGTAATTTTTCAGTGAAGGGAAAGCGTGTGTGGTATATCTACATGATATGTTCAAAGGCAGTTCCTACTAATGGCCAGGCTGAATTCCAGTAAATAATGTCCCGAATGATATTTTGCCGCCTTCTTTGGCACTTCATGAAATCTTACCCCGATGAAGTGCTGAAACACAGAGATTTTCTCTTAGAGAGTGTCTCATGTTGTAACCTATCCCATGGATTTTATGCTGTAATTCTTATCTCTTTTAAAATTTACTATCTTCTGTACAGTTTTCATGAAACTTTCTGTTACAGTAGTGAATAGCACAGATAAATGTCATTTTGTACAACTTTGAATTTACCCCAAGAGCTGAGAGAAAACTTGATCCTATACTTCAATCCGAGTTTCTTCTATAGTCCAACTTTGTTTCTCTACCATCAAGCTTCTCCTTTGTTGCTGCTCCAAGCCCCGTCCAAGGTGACCTTGAATACTTTCAGGGATGGGACACCCACAACTTCTCTGGGCAACCTGTTCCAGTGTTCCAGCACTCCCACAGTAAAAAAGGCCTTCCTTTCATCTAATATGTGTAGGAAATCATAAATCTAGGCATAGAAGCTTGGAGTGCAAATTTGAAATTCTTTGCATTGAAGCACATTTTATATGAATACTGACTTACAGATGACTAAAAGATGTTGATGGGCATTTGAGCTGACAAGTTTTGAAAAAGTGCACGGAAATTAAAATTGAAACCACTAAAATTAAAAACTCCTTGCCATTTTCTTTTTCCTCTCCTATTCAAAATTGCATATGTCAGATATCAGTGCTTCATGCAAACCTCTCAGATGCTCTCAGAGAAAAAGCTTTTCTTTCAGACTAAGTTGCGGTTGACGTAGAACACTAGCAGGAGTGAAAGATTTTCTGGGCATTGGGGCAGCACGTTCTCCTTGGATTTGTGTGCAGAATGCATTTTATCCAAACTGGAAAATAGATCCCAGCTCTGTTCTATTCATCATTCTTACTTCATCAGGCCAGAAGATTCTGTGAAAAGTAGCCTGCGGACCTTGAAGACAGCGCATGTGAACCAGATGAGAGGTGATAGAGAAGTTGAGGGAGAGAAGAAAGAGCATATGGCTGAAACCAGAAAGTATTTCTCCACGTGATCATGGAAGATTGCAGAAGCCACTTGGTACTATCAAACCAGCCCGACTTGGCACTGGTGCCACTATTGGGTCTGGGAGCCATGTTGCATATCGTGCATTTTAAGGAGCCAGCTGGCCACACCCAGCCATATGCCCCCAAACACAAACCAAGCCCTTTTCTCTGGCAAACAAAACTCAGCTGCCCTGCTTCTGGATGCAGATTGCAGGAGCCACTTGGTACTATCAAACCAGCCCAACTTGGCACTGGTGCCACCTTGGCTCTGGGAACCATCCTGCCTATTGTAGCTTTTCAGGAGCCAGCCGGTCACTCCAGCCATAGGCCCCCAAACAGAAACCTCGGCCCGTTTCCCTGGCAAACAAAAGTAAGCTGCCCCGCTTCTGGATGGCAGATTGCAGGAGCTACTTAGTACTATCAAATCAGCCCGACTTGGCACAGGTGCCACCTTGGATCTGGGAACCATCCTGTGTATCGTGGATTTTCAGGGGCCAGCCGGCACTCTCAGCCATATGCCCCCAAACACAAACCACGGACCTTTTCTCTGGCAAACAAAACTCAGCTGCCCCACTTCTGGATGGCAGATTGCAGGAGCCACTTGGGACTATCACACCAGCACAACATGGCACTGCTGCCACCTTGGATCTGGGAACAATCCTGCGTATCGTACATATTCAGGAACAGCCGAACACTCCCAGCCACAGGCCCCCAAACACAAACAACGGCCCATTTCCCTGGCAAACAAAACTCAGCTGCCCCGCTTCTGGATGGCAGATTGCAGGAGCCACTTGGGACTATCAAACCAGCCCGACTTGGTAATGGTACCACCTTGGATCTGGGAACCATCCGGCGTATCGTGGATTTTCAGGGGCCAGCCGGTCATTCCAGCCATATGCTCCCAAACACAAACCTCGGCCCTTTTCTCTGGCAAACAAAACTCAACTGCCCCTCTTCTGGATGGCAAATTGCAGGACGCACTTGGTACTACAAAAAGAGCCCGACTTGGCAGTGGTGCCACCTTGGCTCTGGGAACCATCCTGCGTATCGAGCATTTTAAGGAGCCAGCCGGCAATTCCCAGCCGTATGCCCCAAAAAGAAACCACGGACCTTTTCTCTGGCAAAAAAAACTCAGCTGTCCCGCTTCTGGATGGCAGACTGCAGGAGTCACTTTGAACCATACAACCAGCCTTACTTGGCACTGGTGCCACCTTGGATCTGGGAACCATCCTGCCTATCGTTGATTTTCAGGGGCCAGCCTACCACTCTCGGCCATAGGCCCCCAAACACAAACCACAGCCCTTTTCTCTAGCAAACAAAATTTAGCTGCCCCGCTTCTGGATGGCAGATTGCAGGAGCCACTTGGTACTATCAAACCAGCACGACTTGGCACTGGTGCCACCTTGGGTCTGGGAACCATCCTGCGTATTGTGGATTGTCAGGAGACAGCCGACCACTCTCGGCCACAGACCCCAATCAAAAACAAAGGTCCGTTTCCCTGGCAAAAAAAACTCAGCTGCCCCGCTTCTGGATGGGAGATTGCAGGAGGCACTTGACACTGTCAAACGAGCCCCACTTTGTACTGGTGCCACCTTGGGTCTGGGAACCATGTTGCGTATCGTGGATTTTCAGGAGCCAGCCGGCCACTGCCAGCCACAGGCCCCCAAACAAAAACCACAGCCTTTTTCTCTGGCAAACAAAACTCAGCTTCCCTGCTTCTGGATGGCAGCTTGCAGGAGCCACTTGGTACTATCAAACCAGCCCGACTTGGCACTGGTGCCACCTTGGGTCTGGGAACCATCCTGCCTATCGTGGATTTTAAGGAGCCAGCCGGCTACTCCCAGCCACAGGCCCCCAACAAAAACCACGGCCCTTTTTTCTCGCAAACAAAACTTAGCTGCCTCACTTCTGGATGGCAGATTGCAGGAGCCACTTGGTACTATCAAACCAGCCCGACTTGGCACTGGTGCCACCTTGGGTCTGGGAACCATCCTGCGTATCGTGGATTCTAAGGAGCCAGCCGGCCACTCCAGCCACAGGCCCCCAAACAAAATCAACGGCGCTGTTCCCTGGAAAACAAAACACGCCTGCCAACTTTTTGATGGAGTTTGCAGGAACCACTTGGTATTATCAAACCAGCCCAACTTGGCACTGGTGCCACCTTGGGTCTGGATACCATGCTGCGTATCGTGGATTCTAAGGAGCCAGCCGGCCACTCCCAGCCACAGGCCCCCAAACACAAACAACGGCGCTTTTCCCTGGAAAACAAAACTCGCCTGCCAACTTTTTGATGGCAGATTGCAGGAGCCACTTGGTACTATCAAACCAGCCCGACTTGGCACTGGTGCCACCATGGGTCTGGTCACCATCCTGCCTATCGTAACTTTTCAGGAGCCAGCCGGCCACTCCCACCCACAGGCCCCCAAACACAAACAACGGCGCTTTTCCCTGGAAAACAAAAGTAAGCTGCCCCGCTTCTGGATGGCAGATTGCAGGAGCCACTTGGTACTATCAAACCAGCCCAACTTGGCACTGGTGCCACCTCTGGTCTGGGAACCATCCCGCGTATCGTGGATTCTAAGGAGCCAGTCGGCAACTCCCAGCCACAGGCCCCCCCAACACAAAAAACGGCCCGTTTCCCTGGAAAACAAAAGTAAGCTGCCCCGCTTCTGGATGGCAGATTGCAGGACGCACTTGGTACTATCAAACCAGCCCGACTTGGCACTGGTGCCACCTCTGGTCTGGGAACCATCCTGCGTATCGTGGATTCTAAGGAGCCAGCCGGCCACTCCCACCCACAGGCCCCCAAACACAAACAACTACGCTTTTCCCTGGAAAACAAAACTCGCCTGCCAACTTTTTGATGGCAGATTGCAGGAGCCACTTGGTACTATCAAACCAGCCCAACTTGGCACTGGTGCCACCTTGGGTCTGGGAACCATCCGGCGTATCGTGGATTCTAAGGAGCCAGCCGGTCACTCCCAGCCACAGGCCCCCAAACAAAATCAACGGCGCTTTTCCCTGGAAAACAAAACTCGCCTGCCAACATTTTGATGGCAGATTGCAGGAGCCACTTGGTACTATCAAATCAGCCCAACTTGGCAGTGGTGCCACCATGGGTCTGGTCACCATCCTGCCTATCGTAGCTTTTCAGGAGCCAGCCGGTCACTCCCAGCTATAGGCCCCCAGACAAAAACCTCGGCCCCTTTCCCTGGCATACAAAATAAGCTACCCCGCTTCTGGATGGCAGATTGCAGGAGCCACTTGGTACTATCAAACCAGCCCGACTTGGCACTGGTGCCACCTCTGGTCTGGGAACCATCCTGCGTATCGTGGATTCTAAGGAACCAGCCGGTCACTCCCAGCTACAGGCCCCCAAACACAAACAACGGCGCTTTTCCCTGGAAAACAAAACTCGCCTGCCAACTTTTTGATGGCAGATTGCAGGAGCCACTTGCTACTATCAAATCAGCCCAACTTGGCACTGGTGCCACCATGGGTCTGGTCACCATCCTGCCTATCGTAGCTTTTCAGGAGCCAGCCGGTCACTCCCAGCCATAGGCCCCAGACAAAAACCTCGGCCATTTTCCCTGGCAAACAAAAGTAAGCTACCCCGCTTCTGCATGGCAGATTGCAGGAGCCACTTTGCAGCATCAAACTAGCCCGACTTGGCACTGGTGCCACGTCAGGTCTGGGAACCATCCTGCGTATCGTGGATTCCAATTAGCAAGCCGGCCACTCCCAGCCACAGGCCCCCAAACACAAACAACGGCGCTTTTCCCTGGAAATCAAAACTCGCCTGCCAAATTTTTGATGGCAGATTGCAGGAGCCACTTGGTACTATCAAACCAGCCCAACTTGGCACTGGTGCCACCATGGGTCTGGTCACCATCCTGCCTATCGTAGCTTTTCAGGAGCCAGCCGGTCACTCCCAGCCATAGGCCCCCAGACACAAAGCTCGGCCCGTTTCCCTGGCAAACAAAAGTAAGCTGCCCCGCTTCTGGATGGCAGATTGCAGGAACGACTTGGTACTATCAAACCAGACAACTTGGCACTGGTGCCACCTTGGGTCTGGGAACCATGCTGCGTATCGTGGATTCTAAGGAGCCAGCCGGCCACTCCCAGCCACAGGCCCCCAAACACAAACAACGGCGCTTTTCCCTGGAAAACAAAACTCTCCTGCCAACTTTTTGATGGCAGATTGCAGGAGCCACTTGGTTTTATCAAATCAGCCCAACTTGGCACTGGTGCCACCATGGGTCTGGTCACCATCCTGCCTATCGTAGCTTTTCAGGAGCCAGCCGGTCACTCCCAGCCATACGCCCCCAGACAAAAAGCTCGGCCCGTTTCCCTGGCAAACAAAAGTAAGCTACCCCGCTTCTGGATGGCAGATTGCAGGAGCCACTTTGCACCATCAAACTAGCCCGTCTTGGCACTGGTCCCACCTCTGGTCTGGGAACCATCCTGCGTATCGTGGATTCTAATTAGCCAGCCGGCCACTCCCTACCACAGGCCCCTTAACACAAACAACGGCGCTTTTCCCTGGAAAACAAAACTCGCCTACCAACTATTTGATGGCAGATTACAGGAGCCACTTGGTACTATCAAACCAGCCCAACTTGGCACTGGTGACACCATGGGTCTGGTCACCATCCTGCCTATCGTAACTTTTCAGGAGCCAGCCGGTCACTCCCAGCCATAGGTCCCCAGTCACAAACCTCGGCCCGTTTCCCTGGCAAACAAAAGTAAGCTGCCCCGCTTCTGGATGGCAGATTGCAGGAGCCACTTGGTACTATCAAACCAGCCCGACTTGGCACTGGTGCCACCTCTGGTCTGGGAACCATGCTGCGTATCGTGGATTTTAAGGAGCCAGTCGGCCACTCCCAGCCATACGCCTCCAAACACAAACAACGGTCCGTTTCCCTGGCAAACAAAAGTAAGCTGTCCCGCTTCTGGATGTCAGATTGCAGGAACCACTTGTTGCCAGGTTGGGGTGGTTTGATAGTACCAAGTGGCTCCTGCAATCTGCCATCAAAAAGTTTGCAAGCGAGTTTTGTTTTCCAGGAAAAGCGCCGTTGTTTTTGTTTGGGGCCTGTGGCTGGGAGTGGCCAGCTGTCTCCTTAGAATCCACGATACGCAGGATGGGTCCCAGACCAGAGGTGGCACCAGTGCCAAGTCGGGCTGGTTTGATGGTGCAAAGTGACTCCTGCAATCTGCCATCCAGAAGCGGGGCAGCTTACTTTTGTTTGCCAGGGAAACGGGCAGAGCTTTGTGTCTGGGGGCCTATGGCTGGGAGAGACCGGCTGGCTCCTGAAAAGCTACGATAGGCAGGATGGTGACCAGACCCATGGTGGCACCAGTGCCAAGTTGGCTGGTTTGATAGTACCAAGTGGCTCCTGCAATCTGCCATCAAAAAGTTGGCAGGTGAGTTTTGTTTTCCAGGGAAAAGCGCCGTTGTTTGTGTTTGGGGGCCTGTGGCTGGGAGTGGCCAGCTGGCTCCTTAGAATCCACGATACGCAGGATGGTTCCCAGACCAGAGGTGGCACCAGTGCCAAGTCGGGCTGGTTTGATGGTACAAAGTGGCTCCTGCAATCTGCCATCCAGAAGCGGGGTAGCTTACTTTTGTTTGCCAGGGAAACGGGCCGAGGTTTGTGACTGGGGGCCTATGGCTGGGAGTGACCGGCTGGCGCCTGAAAAGCTACGATAGGCAGGATGGTGACCAGACCCATGGTGGCACCAGCGCCAAGTTGGGCTGGTTTGATAGTACCAAGTGGCTCCTGCAATCTGCCATGAAAAAGTTGGCAGGCCAGTTTTGTTTTCCAGGGAAAAGCGCCGTTGTTTGTGTTTGGGGGCCTGTGGCTGGGAGTGGCCGGCTGCCTCCTTTGAACCCAGGATACGCAGGATGGTTCCCAGAGCCAAGGTGGCGTCAGTGCCAAGTTGGGCTGGTTTGATAGCACCAAGTGGCTCCTGCAATCTGCCATCCAGAAGCGGGACAGCTTACTTTTGTTTCCCAGGGAAACGGGCCGAGGTATTTGTCTGGGGGCCTATGGCTGGGAGTGACCGGCTGGCTACTGAAAAGCTACGATAGGCAGGATGGTGACCAGACTCATGGTGGCACCAGTGCCAAGTTGGGCTGGTTTGATAATACTAAATAGCTCCTGCAATCTGCCATCCAGACGGGGGGCAGCGGATTTTTGTTTGCTGGAGAAAAGTTCCGTGGTTTTTTTTTGGGGGTATATGGCTGGACGTGGCCGGCTGGCTCCTTAAAAAGCTCGATACGCAGGATTGTTCCCTGACCCAAGGTGGCATCAGTGCCAAGTCGGGCTGTTTTCGTAGTACCAAGTGCGTCCTGCAATTTGCCATCCAGAAGAGGGGCAGTTGAGTTTTGTTTGCCAGAGAAAAGGGCCGTGGTATATGTTTGGGGGCATATGGTTGAGAGTGGCCGGCTGGCCCCTGAAAATCCACGATAGGCAGGATGGTTCCCAGAACCAAGGTGGCACCAGTGCCATGTTGGCCTGGTTTGATAGTACCATGTGGCTCCTGCAATCTGCCATCCAGAAGCGGGGCTGCTTACTTTTGTTTGCCAGGGAAACGGGCCGAGATATTTGTCTGGGGGCCTATGGCTGGGAGTGAGCGGCTGGATCCTGAAAAGCTACGATAGGCAGGATGGTGACCAGACCCATGGTGGCAGCAGTGCCAAGTTGGGCTGGTTTGATAGTACCAAGTGGCTCCTGCAATCTGCCATCAAAAAGTTGTCAGGCGAGTTTTGTTTTCCAGGGAAAAGCGCCGTTGTTCTTGTTTAGAGGCCTGTGGCTGGGAGTGGCCGGCTGCCTCCTTTGAACCCAGGATACGCAGGATGGTTCCCAGAGCCAAGGTGGCACCAGTGCCAAGTTTTGCTGGTTTTATAGTACCAAGTGGCTCCTGCAATCTGCCATCCAGAAGCGGGACAGCTTACTTTTGTTTCCCAGGGAAACGGGCCGAGGTATTTTTCTGGGGGCCTATGGCTGGGAGTGACCGGCTGGCTCCTGAAAAGCTACGATAGGCAGGATGGTTACCAGACTCATGGTGGCACCAGTGCCAAGTCGGGCTGGTTTGATAATACTAAATAGCTCCTGAAATCTGCCATTCAGACGCGGGGCAGCGGATTTTTGTTTGCTGGAGAAAAGTTCCGTGGTTTTTTTTTGGGGTTATATGGCTGGACGTGGCCGGCTGGCTCCTTAAAAAGCTCGATACGCAGGATTGTTCCCTGACCCAAGGTGGCATCAGTTCCAAGTCGGGCTGTTTTCGTAGTACCAAGTGCGTCCTGCAATTTGCCATCCAGAATAGGGGCAGTTGAGTTTTGTTTGCCAGAGCAAAGGGCCGTGGTATGTGTTTGGGGGCATATGGCTGAGAGTGGCCGGCTGGCCCCTGAAAATCCACGATAGGCAGGATGGTTCCCAGAGCCAAGGTGGCACCAGTGCCATGTTGGCCTGGTTTGATAGTACCATGTGGCTCCTGCAATCTGCCATCCAGAAGCGGGGCAGCTTACTTTTGTTTGCCAGGGAAACGGGCCGAGATATTTGTCTGGGGGCCTATGGCTGGGAGTGAGCGGCTGGCTCCTGAAAAGCTACGATAGGCAGGATGGTGACCAGACCCAAAGTGAAACCAGTACCAAGTTGGGCTGGTTTGATAGTACCAAGTGGCTCCTGCAATCTGCCATCAAAAATTTGGCAGGCGAGTTTTGTTTTCCAGGGAAAAGCGCTGTTGTTTTTGTTTAGAGGCCTGTGGCTGGGAGTGGCCGCCTGTCCTCGTAGAATCTACGTTACGCAGCATGGTTCCCAGAGCCAAGGTGGCACCAGTGCCAAGTCGGGCAGGTTTGATAGTACCAAATGCATCCTGCAATCTGCCATCCAAAAGCGGGGCAATTTACTTTTGTTTGCCAGGGAAACGGGCCGAGGTTTGTGGCTGGGGGCCTATGGCAGGGAGTGACCGTCTGGCTCCTGAAATGCTACGATAGGCAGGATGTTTACCAGACCCATGGTGGCACCAGTGCCAAGTTGGGCTGATTTCATAGTACCAAGTGGCTCCTGCAATCTGCCATCCAGAATCGGGGCAGCTTACTTTTGTTTTCCAGGGAAACGGGCCGAGGTTTGTGTCTGGGGGTCTATGGCTGGGAGTGACCGGCTGGCGCCTGAAAAGCTACGATAGGCAGGATGGTGACCAGACCCATGGTGGCACCAGTGCCAAGTTGGGCTGGTTTGATAGCACCAAGTGGCTCCTGCAATCTGCCATCAAAATGTTGGCAGGCGATTTTTGTTTTCCAGGGAAAAGCGCCATTGTTTGTGTTTGGGCGCCTGTGGCTCAGAGTGTCCGGGTGGCTGCTTAGAATCCACGATACGCCGGATGGTTCCCAGACCCAAGGTGGCACCAGTGCCAAGTCGGGCTGGTTTGACACTACCAAGTGGCTCCTGCAATCTGCCATCCAGAAGCGGGGCAGCTTAATTTTGTTTGCCAGGGAAACGGTCCGAGGTTTGTGTCTGGGGGCCTATGGCTGGGAGTGACCGGCTGGCTCCTGAAATGCTACAATAGGCAGGATGGTTCCCAGACCCATAGTGGCACCAGTGCCAAGTTGGGATGATTTGATAGTACCAAGTGGCTCCTGCAATCTGCCATCAAAAAGCTGGCAGGCGAGTTTTGTTTTCCAGGGTAAAGCGCCGTTGTTTGTGTTTGGGGGCCTGTGGCTGGGAGTGGCCGGCTGGCTCCTTAGAATCCACGATATGCAGGATTGTTCCCAGACCCAAGGTGGCACCAGTGCCAAGTCAGGCTGGTTTGATGGTGCAAAGTGGCTCCTGCAATCTGCCATCCAGACGCGGGGCAGCGGATTTTTGTTTCCATGAGAAATGGTCCGTGGTTTGTTTTTGGTGGTATATGGCTGGGCGTGGCCGGCTGGCTCCTTAAAAAGCTCGATATACAGGATGGTTCCCTGACACAAGGTGGCACCAGTGCCACGTCGGGCGGTTTTCGTAGTACAAAGTGCGTCCTAAAATTTGCCATCCAGAAGAGGGGCAGTTGAGTTTTGTTTGCCAGAGAAAAGGGCCGTGGTTTGTTTTTGGGGGCATATGGCTGATAGTGGCCGGCTGGCCCCTAAAAATCCACGATAGGCGGGATGGTTCCCAGACCAGAGGTGTCACCAGTGCCAAGTCGGGCTGGTTTGATAGTACTAAATAGCTCCTGCAATCTGCCATGCAGAAGCGGGGCAGCTTACTTTTGTTTGCCAGGGAAACGGGCCGAGGTTTGTGTCTGGGGGCCTATGGCTGGGAGTGACCGGCTGGCTCCTGAAAAGCTACGATAGGCAGGATGGTGACCAGACCCATGGTGGCACCAGTGCCAAGTTGGGCTGGTTTGATAGTACCAAGTGGCTCCGGCAATCTGCCATCAAAAAGTTGGCAGGCGAGTTTTGTTTTCCAGGGAAAAGCGCCGTTGTTTGTGTTTGGGGGCCTGTGGCTGGGAGTGGCCAGCTGGCTCCTTAGAACCCACGATACGCAGGATGGTTCCCAGACCAGAGGTGGCACCAGTGCCAAGTTGGGCTGGTTTGATGGTGCAAAGTGGCTCCTGCAATCTGCCATCCAGAAGCGGGGTAGCTTACTTTTGTTTGCCAGGGAAACGGGCCGAAATATTTGTCTAGGGGCCTCTGGCTGGGGGTGGCTGGCTGGCACCTGAAAAGCTACGATAGGCAGGATGGTGACCAGACCCATGGTGGCACCAGTGCCAAGTTGGGCTGATTTGATAAAACCAAGTGGCTCCTGCAATCTGCCATCAAATGTTTGGAAGGCGAGTTTTGTTTTCCAGGGAAAAGCACCGTTGTGTGTGTTTTGGGGCCTGTGGCTGGGAGTGGCCAGCTGGCTCCTTAGAATCCACGATACGCAGGATGGTTCCCAGACCCAAGGTGGCACCAGTGCCAAGTCAGGCTGGTTTGTTAGTACCAAGTGGTTCCTGCAATCTGCCATCCAGAAGCGGGGCAGCTGAATTTTGTTTGCCAGAGAAAAAGGCTGTTGTTTGTGTTTCGGGGCCTGTGGCTGGCAGTGGCCGGCTGGCTCCTGAAAATCCATGATACGCAGCATGGTTCCCAGACCCAAGGTGGCACCAGTGCCAAGTAGGGCTGGTTTCATAGTACCCAGTGGCTCCTGCAATCTCCCATCAGGAAGAGGGGCAGTTGAGTTTTGTTTTCCAGAGAAAAGGGCCGTGGTTTGTGTTTGGGGCCTATGGCTGAGAGTGACCGGCTGGCCCCTGAAAATCCACGATAGGAAGGATGGTTCCCAGATCCAAGGTGGCACCAGTGCCAAGTTGGGCTGGTTTGATACTACCAAGTGCGTCCTGCAATCTGCCATCCAGAAGCGGGGCAGCTTAATTTTGTTTGCCAGGGAAACGGGCCGTGGGTTTTGTATGGGGGCCTATAGCTGAGAGTGGCCGGCTGGCTCCTGAAAATCCACGCTAGGC
Organism: Melospiza melodia melodia; assembly: GCF_035770615.1. Taxonomy (NCBI): domain Eukaryota; kingdom Metazoa; phylum Chordata; class Aves; order Passeriformes; family Passerellidae; genus Melospiza; species Melospiza melodia. Next base: position 50,631,324 of record NC_086198.1, read on the forward strand.
AGCATGGTTCCCAGATGCAAGGTGGCACCAGTGCCAAGTCGGGCTGGTTTGATGGTGCAAAGTGGCTCCTGCAATCTGCCATCCAGAAGCGGGGCAGCTGATTTTTGTTTGCCAGAGAAAAATTCCGTGGATTGTTTTTGGGGGCATATTGCTGGGAGTGGCCGGCTGGCTCCTTAAAATGCTCGATACGCATGATGGTTCCCAGGTCCAAGGTGTCACCACTACCAAGTCGGCCTGCGGTTTTAGTATCAAGTTCATCCTGCAATTTGCCATCCAGAAGAGGGGCAGTTGAGTTTTGTTTGCCAGAGAAACGGGCCGAGGTTTCTGTTTGGGGACATATGGCTGAGAGTGGCCGGGTGGCCCCTGAATATCCACGATACACAGCATGGTTCCCAGATCCAAGGTGGCACCAGTGCCAAGTTGGGCTGGTTTGATAGTCCCAAGTGTCTCCTGCAATCTGCCATCCAGAAGCGGGGCAGCTTACTTTTGTTTGCCAGAGAAATAGGCCTAGGTTTTTGTCTGGGGGCCTGTGGCTAGGAGTGGCCGGCTGGCTCCTAAGAATCCACGATACGCAGGATGTTTCCCAGACCCAAGGTGGCACCAGTGCCAAGTCGGGCTGGTTTGATAGTACCAAGTGGCTCCTGCAAACTCCATCAAAATGTTGGCAGACGTGTTTTGTTTTCCAGGGAACAGCGCCGTTGATTTTGTTTGGGGACCTGTGGCTGGGAGTGGCCGGCTGGCTCCTTAGAATCCACGATACGCAGGATGGTTCCCAGACCCAAGGTGGCACCAGTGCCAAGTCGGGCTGGTTTGATTACACCAAGTGGCTCCTGCAATCTGCCATCCAGAAGTGAGGCAGCTAAGTTTTGTTTGCCAGAAAAAAGGGCCGTGGTTTTTGTTGGGGGCCTGTGGCTGGGAGTAGACGGCTGGCTCCTTAAAATCCACGATAGGCTGGATGGTTCCCAGACCCAAGGTGGCACCAGTGCCAAGTCGGGCTGGTTTGATAGTACCAAGTGGCTCCTGCAATCTGCCATCCAGAAGCGGTGCAGTTGAGTTTTGTTTGCCAGAGAAAAGGGCCGTGGGTTGTGTTTGGGGGCATATGGCTGGGAGTGGCCGGCTGTCTCATTAAAAAGATCGATACGCAGGATGGTTCCCAGAACCAAGGTGGCACCAGTGCCAAGTCGGGCTGTTTTTATAGTACCAAGTGCGTCCTGCAATTTGCCATCCAGAAGAGGGGCAGTGGAGTTTTGTTTGCCAGAGAATAGCGCCGTTGTTTGTGTTTGGGGGCTTGTGGTTGGGAGTGGCCGACTGGCGCCTTAGAATCTGTGTTACGCAGCATGGTTCCCAGACCAGAGGTGGCACCAGTGCCAAGTTGGGCTGGTTTGATAGTACCAAGTGGCTCCTGCAATCTGCCATCCAGAAGCGGGGCAGCTTACTTTTGTTTGCCAGGTAAACGGGCCGAGGTTTGTGACTGGGGACCTATGGCTGGGAGTGACCGGCTGGCTCCTGGAAAGCTACAATAGGCAGGATGGTGACCAGACCCATGGTGGCACCAGCGCCAAGTTGGGCTGGTTTGATAGTACCAAGTGGCTCCTGCAATCTGCCATCAAAAAGTTGGCAGGCGAGTTTTGTTTTCCAGGGAAAAGCGCCGTTGTTTGTATTTGGGGGCCTGTGGCTGGGAGTGGCCAGCTGGCTCCTTTGAACCCACGATACGCAGGATGGTTCCCAGACCCAAGGTGGCACCAGTGCCAAGTCGGGCTGGTTTGATACTACCAAGTGCGTCCTGCAATCTGCCATCCAGAAGCGGGGCAGCTTAATTTTGTTTGCCAGGGAAACGGGCCGTGGGTTTTGTTTGGGGGCCTATGGCTGAGAGTGGCCGGCTGGCTCCTGAAAATCCACGCTAGGCAGCATGGTTCCCAGATGCAAGGTGGCACCAGTGCCAAGTCGGGCTGGTTTGATGGTGCAAAGTGGCTCCTGCAATCTGCCATCCAGAAGCGGGACAGCTACTTTTTGTTTGCCAGAGAAAAATTCCGTGGATTGTTTTTGGGGGCATATTGCTGGGAGTGGCCGGCTGGCTCCTTAAAATGCTCGATACGCATGATGGTTCCCAGGTCCAAGGTGTCACCACTACCAAGTCGGCCTGCGGTTTTAGTATCAAGTTCATCCTGCAATTTGCCATCCAGAAGAGGGGCAGTTGAGTTTTGTTTGCCAGAGAAACGGGCCGAGGTTTCTGTTTGGGGACATATGGCTGAGAGTGGCCGGCTGGCCCCTGAATATCCACGATACACAGCATGGTTCCCAGATCCAAGGTGGCACCAGTGCCAAGTTGGGCTGGTTTGATAGTACCAAGTGTCTCCTGCAATCTGCCATCCAGAAGCGGGGCAGCTTACTTTTGTTTGCCAGAGA